>NC_038047.1:27691349-28891349 GCF_002211085.1 Panicum hallii
TTTGTGCAAGTTACAAACTTAACTTTAACTTAAACTTAACCTCTTTTTTTTAATTTGGAACTTTCAAATTTGAAATAACCCAATATATAATCTTCTCTAATTGGAACTTGTTATCATTCACTAATGTGATATTTTATAATGTCTAATATACAATCAAATTTCTTAATTCTTTTATTAAAAGTTTTGAATCAAATTTTAGTTCATTTCAAATTTAATTTAAATGTTTAGTTCTTATTGCAATAAACTATACCATATCTTTATAAATAGTGTTTTAAATCTAAAACCTCTTTATTTTATGCATGTTTGTGTATTAATTGGATGAGTTATAATATTTGAAATGTGAAATCTTAAATTTAAATTTCACCTTATTTAATTTATTGCATCTCATATAGAGTCAACGACACTCGACGACGGAGACTACGAACTGGTCTTAGGGCAAGACCAAGGCTTTTCAGAAGATCCAGCACAAGTCGTCGAAGGACTAACTGAAGCTCCGAACACGAGTTCGGAAACCTCTAACTCTCCTGCCCCACCCCCACTCCAGAAGGCAAGCCCGGACATATCCCATTACTTTATTTACACTGCAATCTATGCTTATTTATATATTTGCATTAAGTCTAGGAGTTGAAGTGAAACCCTAGATGCATGAATCCTAGGAATCCAATGTAATGCTTCCGAGTCCTTTTCGGTTAGATGCTTCGCTAATAGGACCGGTAGAAGTCGGGGGATTTCCTGTCACTCGCGGCGATATAGGAGTTGCATGTTTACATTCCTGCAACCATATAAGGATGACGGACAGGGTCATGTGCTGTATCATGACCTGGAAGTTTTACCCCTGTCTGTTTCGTTAAAAGTTGATAAGGTCGATATGTGTGGTAGTGGTAGCTAAGCGTTTGAACAGTACTAGCCACATGCCGTGAAAATTTGTAAAGCGGTAAGCCTAGTAACCGATCAGCCCGGCACGTGGGTATATTTCCACCACTCGATCCTTATGTTATGTTCACACGCACCGACCTGTGGGAGTACGTTCTGCAAGGCAGACAGGAATACGGGTTTTGTAGTCGCGCTACAGACGTATGTCCTGCACGCATAGGGTGTGCGTACGGTCCTGCACGTCGCTTGTGGTGGCCTGCCCACAAGCCGGAATGAAAGGTAAACGGTTGCTTCAGAATGCCCCGTTGGTATTCCAAGCGTGTGTGCTAGGTTTACCTTGCAAGGTTAAAATTCGACTCGAATCGTCCGCCTCTCACGATGCATGAGACTGCTTATCCCTTTTACCACATTGAGTAAGAAGTGGAACTAATGATGGATAATCTTGATGGATGATAATCACTGCCTTGCTTGCTTAGTGTAGGTGCTAATCTAGAATAAATACTCAACTAGAAAATGAAAGCTAAAACTTGAAAATAGTTCATACTCTTTGTTACTTTTCAGCTGAAAATAAACCCAGAGCCTTTACAATGCCTTCATGAGTCTAGTTATGGGCTAAGTATACCCAGCTCCGGGTAAGCCTTGCTGAGTATTAGAATACTCAGCCTTGCTAATGTCTGTTTCAGGTATAAACCTACGAGAGTACCACGGACAACCTTGTGTGGCCAACGTCCGTTCCGTTTGGCTGGTCCGTGGAGTGGGATCCGTCCCCGGCCGGCACTGACCCTCCGGAGTAACACCAAGCCCTGGGCTAAGCTTGGTGTTTGCCTTCGCGATGAATGTAGTTGTGTATAACTTTTTCTTCCGCTGCGAGTTGGACAAGCTGTAATGCTTGTCAGTTTGAACATGAGTTGTATAAATTTACCTATCTTTAAACTCGGTTTATAATAATGTATGTATGATTGTAAATTAGAAGGTTGATGAGCTATTCTGTGATGTAATCTCGCCTTCGTGCGAGGTAAACCTGCTTCGATCCTGCTGAACCGTGGTTGTATCGGGCGGAGACCCGACAGACCAAAGGATTGTTCCGTTGAAGTGCGTTAAGCTGATTGCGGGTGTACGGCGATCAATACCGCACTTGAGTCGGAACAATTCGAGCTGTTCTGCCACAGCTGGTATCGGAGCTGTAGGTTTATTTTTACATCCGGAGAAGCTCTTAAAAGGTGTTTTCTAGATAAAAGTTTGTCAACAAATGAATTTATAAAGCACGTTGGATCCGTTAAGGCTGTGCTTAGAACGTAAAGCCCTAAGGGTTTATATGGGAAAGTATCAGGTGGCTAATAGTATCTATATATGTATAGATAGTTCTGACTTGCAGCACTACTTTCTGTCAAAACTTAAATTCCAGCACAATCCAACTTTACTTTCCTGTAACGACATCTACAAACGGAGGTAAGAAGGTAAGGATCCTCAGCCAACTGAGGGAGCTTGGCCTTCCTGTCGGTGATGCGAACCGAACGCTGTTTCTCAAGCAGTGGCCTACTTGAGATGCTGCCAATATACCAACTTAGGTTGATTATATTGGGAGTATATGGTTCGGCGCAGGGTATGGCGATCGCTGTTCATACCCCCGCATTTTGCGGTACCCCCGTGAATACGTTGTTTCGATGACGTATGTTAACGTTGTCTGTACGGCGGTAATTGTACAGATGTTGTTTCTATAGTGAACAGTAATGTTTGGGGACGCTTTCATGTCGTGCTGCCATGAAAGGTTCATGAAATATATATATGTGTATTCTTCTGCAGGTACACTGACTACGCTTACGCTATTAGGATGCGCAGGATTTATCGATTAGTATATATAGTGAGAGACGTATGAATGTGCCACCGGAATTAATTACGTACGTCCGAACATATTCGGCAGTTGTTTTGGTTGTGAGGACGAGTAGTGCGTGCATGCATCATTTGTTAATAAAAGAATTTCATAAATGATGGACCTATTGTTTGTAGTTGGAATGGGATAATAAAGAGCTAAGGACAGCTTTAGGTTGGGTATCTTATATGAAATCTTAGTTTTCCATCTGATTTCCAGCCTTTGCTGTTAACAGAATTGGTTATCTTGTTCTGTTTATCTTGTACTCTCCTAACAAGATAACAAGTTTTACCATTTGCATCCTGGTCGCAGATGGCAGCATCTTCCAATGTTTTCTGGGATCCAGAAGGGCATCTCCACACTAATGCCCTTCATTGGGAGGGTTTTCCCCGCTTGCTATGGGAATCTTTGCAGGCCTTCCATTATACAGAACCCCCTCAGTATGACGCTGTTGAACATTTGGAAGACGGAATCCATAGGGCCCATGTCAGGATGATTATACCTCAGCATCCATTTCGTTCACAATGGCAGCCTATTGAGATCAGCGCGATGGGCTACAGAATTGTGGACACTATCGAAGCAGCGGCCCTAGAAGCCATTTATGCCTTTTGCAGTCAACATCCCGAGGAAGTTGTAGGACAACCTATTGGTTTGTTTGCTACAACAGATCCTGGTGAAGCAGAGCGGGACCTCGGGACAATTCCTGAAAGTTATAGGCTAGAAGGTCCACCAGAAGAAGTAGTGCAGGGGATGAGGCGTTACACGGGCGTGCAGTACCACTATCACATGCTGCTACGCCGTGAGATAGGCCATCTGATTACTGCTGCGCGAAGTCTCCACGGGGAAGCTGCCAGATACTTTACCCAGGCAGATCAACTTCGAGCAGTGGTAATTGAGAAGAATGGAATAATCGCTACGCAAAACGAGACCATCCACCATAGGGAGGATCAGATTAATGAGAGTGATCATATAATCACTCAGCGGAATACGGTTATCGAATTTCTACAGACACAAGTCCAAGATCTGATTCTTGCGGTGGATGATGCTCAAGCCCAGATCGAGGAGTTGCAGCAACCTCCGATTCCTCTAGTTGAACCGGCAGCACCTGAAGCTGAAGAGGAAGATCCCGAGGAGATTGAAGGGGTCTCCGAACTTGATTCTGAGCATGGGGATCCTATCGTCAGTCCCCATCATTCCTCTTCTGGAAGCCAGTCATCAGTGGGCAATTTTGATGACTTTTAGTCATAATTGATAGGGTGGTGGTTTAGATGTAATAAATGTATAAGATGTAACATAAGTGGTGTGTAGAATATCTAGTTATAAAGCCACTCGTTGTATATGTGGCATGTACTTTTGGGTAAAAGTTTGTAACTATTTGAGTGTGCTGATGTAAGATAGTAGCATCTTTATAGTAATCCAAGTCCTGAGTTTCGGTTATCCTGCTCAACATCTGTGTGCCTGTTATAAGTAGATTGAATGGAGCATATGCGTTACATTTCAGTTTGATAAAATGTATATTATCTGAAATTGGAGTAAGATTATGGTTGATAATGGATGTTTCCTTTATTTCAGATGGTTGGAGCCACTCGTGGAACCCCGGAAGGATTCCGGGCAGGACAATCTGGTAGTTCTCAGCAACCACCACCGCCACCTCCGAATTTGGCCGAGGTTATGGCCCGGCAAACTGAGCTTCTAAATCAACTTGTGCAAGCTCAAATGGGCCACTTCCAGCAACAACCTCGAGGCCGAGGTGAACCTCTGTCGGCCAGTTATCAGGATTTCCTCAGCACTCAACCGCCATTATTCCATAAGGCCGATGAGCCTTTGGATGCAGATGCCTGGCTGCGAACTATTGAGTCCAAGTTCGTTTTACTATCAGCTCCATGTTCAGAGGAGAACAAAGTGCTCTTCGCCGCCCAGCAACTTCGAGGCCATGCACGTCTTTGGTGGGATCAGTTTCATGCAATGCAACCCGCCGAACACGTGGTCATTTGGGATGAGTTTCGGACTGCATTCCGGGCACATCATATACCAGCAGGACTCATTGAGCGAAAGCTCAATGAATTTCTAAGTCTGACCCAAGGTACCCGTACAGTTACACAGTATGCACAGGTTTTCAATCACCTGTGCCAGTATGCGGGATCACATGCGGACACGGATGCCCGCAAATGCGATCGCTTCCGTCGAGGCTTAAACACCAAGCTCAAGGAATGGCTGAATTTAGTAAAGGCCAACAATTTCAATGAGTTGGTCAACATGGCCATAACTCAAGAAGACTGCATTGCCGCCCACAGAGCTGAAAAGAAACGGAAGGCACCTATAGGACCGGCAACTTCACAGCCGCCGCGGTATCGGTTGATTCCGAGCAATGCCCCTCGAGCTCCGCCTCGTAATACTTTGCCTGGCAGATGGGTAGCTCGACCTCCCCAACAAGCACCATTCAACCGACCACCGCTGCCACAAAATCAACAGCCGCCACGACAAGGTTCGCGGCCGAGCTTTCCGCCAGCTACTCCAGGAAACAACAATTATCGTTGTTTCAATTGCGGAAGCCCGTCCCACTTCATCAAGGATTGCCCTCAACCTAGGAAATCTTTCCAAGGGCAAACACCTAATCCAAACAACAAGGGCAAGAGGCAAATGGTGCAGGTCCGTCAAGGGAGAGTGAACCTTACTACGCTCTCCGAACTTCCTGAGGGGACACCGATACTAACGGGTACATTTTCTATCAACCATTATCCCGTTATTGTTCTTTTCGATACTGGAGCCACCCATAGTTTTATCAGTACAGATTGTGGGATTAGAGTGGGTTTGGATATTTGTGATATAAATGAAGCTTATAGGATTGTAACTCCTGGTGGTAAGATTTTGTCTAATCAAGTCTGTAGAAAAGTACCGATTCAACTGGGTAGCCATCTAATCAGAACAGATCTTCTAACCTTAGACCTAAAGGGGATGGATGTTCTTTTGGGTATGAATTGGATGGCTCAGCATCATGTGTTCATAAATATTCCTTCCCGAACCGTGAGAATAAATTCACTTGAGAGTGAGTCAACCATTCTCTATCTTCCACAACAGCAACACTTTACCCCTTGTACTTATGCTACCACTGGGGTTAAGTTAAAAGATATCCCTGTCGTCTGTGAATATCCAGATGTTTTTCCAGACGATTTACCTGGAATGCCTCCAGATAGGGATATTGAGTTCATTATAGAACTCCAACCTGGTACAGCCCCTATCTCTAAGAGACCTTACCGTATGCCTCCTAATGAGTTGGCTGAATTAAAAATTCAACTCCAAGATCTCTTAGACAAAGGCTTCATTCATCCAAGTGCATCACCATGGGGTTGTCTAGCCTTATTTGTGAAAAAGAAAGACAATAGCTTGAGGCTATGTGTGGATTATCGTCCTCTCAATGCAGTGACCGTCAAAAATAAGTATCCTCTACCCCACATTGATATCCTCTTTGATCAGTTAGCCGGAGCCAAGGTGTTCTCGAAAATAGATCTTCGTTCCGGCTACCATCAAATTAAGATTCGTCCCAGCGATATTCCCAAAACAGCCTTCTCTACCAGATATGGCCTATATGAGTATCTGGTTATGTCGTTTGGTCTCACCAATGCCCCAGCATATTTCATGTACCTTATGAACTCTGTCTTCATGCAAGAACTCGACAAATTTGTCGTAGTTTTTATCGATGACATCTTAATCTACTCTAAAAACCCAGAAGACCATGCTCAACACCTCCATGTCATCCTTCAACGATTAAGAGACCATCACCTGTACGCCAAATTCTCTAAATGTGAGTTTTGGCTTGATACAGTCAAATTTCTAGGCCATACCATCTCTGGTGACGAAATCTCCGTCGATCCCAGTAAAGTACAAGAAGTGATGGATTGGAAATCCCCAACCTCCGTCCATCAAATTCGTAGTTTTCTCGGTCTAGCTGGCTATTATCGCCGTTTCATTCTTGACTTTTCCAGAATAGCCAAACCTATGACCGAACTACTAAAGAAAGGTGTGAAATTCTCCTGGGATCAAAAATGCGAAAATGCATTTCATATCCTTAGAAATCATCTTACGACTGCACCAGCCTTAGCTCAACCAGATGTCTCAAAACCTTTTGACATCTACTGTGATGCATCGGGAACTGGACTTGGATGTGTACTTATGCAAGACAACCGAGTAATTGCATATGCATCATGAGCACTTAGGGTTCATGAACAAAACTACCCTACTCATGATCTTGAGCTTGCAGCCGTAATTCATGCCCTAAAGATCTGGAGACATCATTTGATGGGCACGAAATGCCACATTTATACTGATCATAAAAGCCTCAAGTACATCTTTACCCAGGCAGATCTAAATATGAGGCAAAGACGCTGGCTAGAACTTATCAAGGATTATGATTTAGAAGTGCATTATCATCCAGGCAAGGCCAATGTCGTTGCAGATGCCCTTAGTCGCAAAGCGCATTGTTCATGCCTATCCATTGAAGCATTCGACGAAACTCTTTGTTGGGAAATGAGTAAGCTCAACCTAGAGATCATCTCTCAAGGTGACTTAAACCATCTTTCGGTTGAAGCCACACTTAGAGATAACATTGTTCTAGCGCAACAGCGTAATAAAGGGGTCAGAATCATTAAACAGAAGTTAATACAAGGAGAAGGAAAGTATAAATGCTTCCGAGTAGATCCTGAAGGAGTATTATGGTTCAATGAACGTATTGTTGTACCTAAGGTCCATAAACTCCGTAAACAAATAATGGATGAGGCCCACCTGTCTAAATTCTCTATACACCCTGGTAGTACGAAAATGTATCAGGATCTGAAACAGAATTTTTGGTGGACTCGTATGAGACGGGAAATTGCCAAATATGTATCGGAATGTGATATCTGCCAAAGAGTCAAAGCCAGTCATCTGAAAACTACTGGTATCCTCCAACCTCTATCCATTCCCTCGTGGAAGTGGGAGGATATCAGTATGGACTTTATTGTTGGCTTACCCAACACATCTCGGAAGCATGACTCTATTTGGGTAATCGTTGATCGATTAACCAAGATTGCACATTTCCTTCCTGTGCATACTACGTATATTGCCAAGAAATATGCTGAGATCTATCTAGATCAAATTGTTCGACTTCATGGAGTACCTAAAACGATCATTTCTGATCATGGAGCACAATTTGTTGCTAGGTTCTGGGAACAACTCCATGACGCTCTTGGGACGAAATTAATTCGAAGCTCCGCCTATCATCCTCAGACGGATGGGCAAACTGAGCGAATAAACCAGATTCTGGAAGATATGCTCAGAGCTTGTGTACTCCAATTTGACAAAAATTGGGATAAATACTTGTCACTAGCAGAATTCTCTTATAATAATAGCTATCAGACAAGTATTAAGATGGCCCCATTTGAAGCATTATACGGTCGCCGATGCCGAACTCCTTTGAATTGGTCACAAACCGGTGAGCGTAAAATTTTTGGACCCGATCTAGTCATAGAAGCAGAAGATAAGGTCAGGCTTATCCAGAACAATCTAAAGACCGCCCAATCCCGACAGAAAAGCTACGCGGATATACGAAGAAGACCATTGCAGTTTCAAGTCGGAGACTTCGTATATCTTCGAGTATCTCCTACCCGAGGTGTTCAAAGATTCGGTGTAAAAGGAAAACTTGCTCCTCGATACATCGGACCCTTTAAAATCCTTGAGATCTGTGGACCTGTAGCTTACCGTCTCCAACTCTCACCTCAATTAGCGGCCATCCATAACATCTTTCATGTATCCCAACTCAGAAAGTGTGTTAAAATCCCCACCGAGATCATCGATTCTCAAGCTATCGAAATCGAACCAGATCTGACCTATACAGAACATCCAATCAGAATCCTAAACACTAAAGAGAGAAGCACCAGAAGAGAAACCGTCAGAATGTAAAAAGTTCAATGGAACCATCACACGGAAGAAGAAGCAACATGGGAAACTGAATCTTATCTCCAGCATAACTTTCCCAATTTCTCCCAAACCAATCTTCGAGCTTGATCTTCTTATCCTATCCTGCTTCGGAATCTCGGGACGAGATTCTTTTTAGGGGGGAAGGCTGTGACACTCAGGTAATTAGCTTGGTCACATAATAGAGTTTTGGTATGCTTGTATGTTCAAAGTATGGCAAATGAGTATTTTATGTATGCAATATTGTGGGAGAAGTGTTGTTTATGTAATTAATATTAACTAAAAGTCCTTTTATGCAAAATAGGTGGAGATGGGGGAAGAGTTTAAAAGCATAAGAGTTAGTTTGCAAAAAGTGATATCTGTGGTTAAATTGCGAAAATATATATGAAATTACCATAGGGTATATGTGTAAAAGTAATCTTACTTATGGATTTACATAAAATGTGAAATTATTACTAAGTCTATTTTATCTCCAAAACTATTGCTCAAATGAAGATGAACCTTAAAGAGAAGTTGTAGAGTTTGAAAAACCATGCACTTTTACTTTTTGGACCATCTTCATTTGAGCACTGGTTAAAAAGTTGCAAGTCCTTTGCAGTAAGGTCCCTGCCCTTCTCTGATTTCACAGATCAGTCCCTGGTTCAGTTCTCCCCCCTTTCTTCCTCCTGGCGTCTCTGCTTCTCCCCCCTGCTCTACCTCCCTGGTTCCTCTGCCGCCGGCGTAATGCGCCGCCCTTGGTCACCGCCGGCCACCTCCTGCTCTCCCCGCTCACGCGTCACCCTCCTACCCTCTCACCGCTCTAGCCCTCTGCTGCTGGCACCCTCCCCCGAGCGCCACGTTCCCCACTGGCTGCCAGCACCGCACGCCGGAGTTCCTGCCGTCGCCGCAATACCCCTGTGGGCGTGCCTTATCCCTCCCTCTCTTCTGCTCCGTGGCAACAGCAACTCCCAGCCACCCTGTTTCTTTCGCTTGTTCACTGGCCAAACCCCTGCCCCGCCTGTTTCTTTCTCTTCTTCTTCCCTGCCTCACCGGAGCCGCCCGCACTCCTCACCGGCATACACCGCAGTCACTTCATCTCGCCCAAATCCCGTTGACACAGAGCTTCCCCACCTCCTCCCCTTGCTCCACGTCGTGATCCAAACCAGCCCCGACCCCTCCTCCCGCCGGATTTGCTCCACCCCGAGCCGCCCCTCCATTGGCGCCGCCGAGCTCGGCTCCACCGTCGACAGCCCGTCTCGCCGCCTCTCCGACCAAGCCACGTATGGAAATAGTTCCCCCGTGCTCCAGTATTGCTCGTGCGTGCATTACTTCTCCTTGTTCGCCGGCCGTTCACCGGGAACGGCGTTGCGCCGCTACGGCCGCCGCCCCTTCTCGCCGACGGCCGGATTTCCTTTCTGTCAGTTGGACCCCGCCTTGCCCAACGTGTTCTTCTTTTCCTCCTGGTCGTGCTTGACCGGCCCCTCACCACCGGCGACCTCGCCGCCGGTGGGAACGCACCGGAGGCCGAGCCTCCAGCCGTGTCGAGGCCGGGCAAGGGCCTGTTCGTAAGAAGGAAACATCTTTCAGGGACCCCAGTGCAAAATATTCAAACCCCCCCCTAGAGTGTCTATTATTTCATGTGTGTAAGTTTGCTGCTTTGTAAAATCCATAACAATTCACAGAAAAATCCAAAAATGACAAAACTAGTTTTGTTAGAAACTAGATTTCAAACTCTATCACTTTTGTTAATAGAGTTTAGTTTGAAACAAAATATTTCTACCTGTACTTTAAATCTAAGATTAAGGGGTAATGTACACTTAACCTTATCATTTCATGTTTGGTTACTTATGAAGTTGGGCATAAATGCTCTATGAACTCTAAATAACTTTGTGCAAGTTACAAACTTAACTTTAACTTAAACTTAACCTCTTTTAATTTGGAACTTTCAAATTTGAAATAAACCCAATATATAATCTTCTCTAATTGGAACTTGTTATCATTCACTAATGTGATATTTTATAATGTCTAATATACAATCAAATTTCTATAATCTTTTATTTAAAAGTTTTGAATTCAAATTTTAGTTCATTTCAAATTTAATTTAAATGTTTAGTTCTTATTGCAATAAACTATACCATATCTTTATAAATAGTGTTTTAAATCTAAAACCTCTTTATTTTATGCATGTTTGTGTATTAATTGGATGAGTTATAATATTTGAAATGTGAAATCTTAAATTTAAATTTCACCTTATTTAATTTATTGCATCTCATATAGAGTCAACGACACTCGACGACGGAGACTACGAACTGGTCTTAGGGCAAGACCAAGGCTTTTCAGAAGATCCAGCACAAGTCGTCGAAGGACTAACTGAAGCTCCGAACCCGAGTTCGGAAACCTCTAACTCTCCTGCCCCCACCCCCACTCCAGAAGGCAAGCCCCGGACATATCCCATTACTTTATTTACACTGCAATCTATGCTTATTTATATTATATCTTGCATTAAGTCTAGGAGTTGAAGTGAAACCCTAGATGCATGAATCCTAGGAATCCAATGTAATGCTTCCGAGTCCTTTTCGGTTAGATGCTTCGCTAATAGGACCGGTAGAAGTCGGGTGATTTCCTATCACTCGCGCGATATAGGAGTTGCATGTTTACATTCCTGCAACCACTATAAGGATGACGGACAGGGTCATGTGCTGTATCATGACCTGGAAGTTTACCCTGTCTGTTTCGTTAAAAGTTGATAAGGTCGATATGTGTGGTAGTGGTAGCTAAGCATTTGAACAGTACTAGCCACATGCCGTGAAAATTTGTAAAGCGGTAAGCCTAGTAACCGATCAGCCCGGCACGTGGGTATATTTCCACCACTCGATCCTTATGTTATGTTCACACGCACCGACCTGTGGGAGTACATTCTGCAAGGCAGATAGGAATACGGGTTTTGTAGTCGCGCTACAGACGTATGTCCTGCACGCATAGGGTGTGCGTACGGTCCTGCAAGTCGCTTGTGGTGGCCTGCCCACAAGCCGGAATGAAAGGTAAACGGTTGCTTCAGAATGCCCCGTTGGTATTCCAAGCGTGTGTGCTAGGTTTACCTTGCAAGGTTAAAATTCGACTCGAATCGTCCGCCTCTCACGATGCATGAGACTGCTTATCCCTTTTACCACATTGAGTAAGAAGTGGAACTAATGATGGATAATCTTGATGGATGATAATCACTGCCTTGCTTGCTTAGTGTAGGTGCTAATCTAGAATAAATACTCAACTAGAAAATGAAAGCTAAAACTTGAAAATAGTTCATACTCTTTGTTACTTTTCAGCTGAAAATAAACCCAGAGCCTTTACAATGCCTTCATGAGTTTAGTTATGGGCTAAGTATACCCAGCTCCGGGTAAGCCTTGCTGAGTATTAGAATACTCAGCCTTGCTAATGTCTGTTTCAGGTATAACCTACGAGAGTACCACGGACAACCTTGTGTGGCCAACGTCCGTTCCGTTTGGCTGGTCCGTGGAATGGGATCCGTCCCCGGCCGGCACTGACCCTCCGGAGTAACACCAAGCCCTGGGCTAAGCTTGGTGTTTTCCTTCGCGATGAATGTAGTCGTGTATAACTTTTTCTTCTGCTGCGAGTTGGACAAGCTGTAATGCTTGTCAGTTTGAACATGAGTTGTATAAATTTACCTATCTTTAAACTCGGTTTATAATAATGTATGTATGATTGTAAATTAGAAGGTTGATGAGCTATTCTGTGATGTAATCTCGCCTTCGTGCGAGGTAAACCTGCTTCGATCCTGTTGAACCGTGGTTGTATCGGGCGGAGACCCGACAGACCAAAGGATTGTTCCGTTGAAGTGCGTTAAGCTGATTGCGGGTGTACGGCGATCAATACCGCACTTGAGTCGGAACAATTCGAGCGGTTCTGCCACAGAAATCACTCGACTTTTACCGGCCCTATTTAGCAGAGCGTCTATGCGATAAGGACTCGGATACAATACATTGGATCCCTAAGATTTTATGCAACTAGGGTTTCAATTCAACTTCTAGACGTAATGCAAGATATATAATATAATAATGAAATTGTAATAAATTGAAATACTGGGGTATGCATCGGGGCTTGCCTTCTTGAGTGGGGTTGGGGGCAGGAGTGTCAGAGACTTCCGAACTTTAGTTCGAGGCTTCAGTTAGATTCTCGGTGACGTTTATCGGGTCTTCAGAAAACCCTTGATTTTGTTCCAGGACTAGCTCGTAGTCTCCATCGTCGTGTGTCATTGAGTTTACATGATATGCAAAAATTTAAGTGAGATGGTGTTTGAGTTTAAGATTTGATTTCACAATAAAGTTGCAATCCAACAAATTAACACATAGGAACTCATGAAATAGGGGGTTTAATCTTAAGTTATAACTTTTATTTAAGTTATGCTTATAGTATTGGAATTTCTGAAAATAGAAATTAAAACATTTGAATTTGAATTCAAACCTCAAGTTTAAATTCAAATCTTAGATAAAGAGAATTATAAAGTCTTAAAAATCTAATTATGAGTATATTAGATTATGGTAAAAAGATCTAAATAAATAAGCTTTAGGAATATGCTTAACTAAATTCAAACCATTTCAAATTGATTTGCCTAAGTTCAAAAGAACTTAAACTACAAAATAATACTGGGCTTGAAACTTTTACACAAGCTTATACATGATCTAAGGATACTACCTACCAAAAATATTAAGAAGCTAAGCTTGTATGCAAGAGTTATGTACAAAATACCTCTTTTACTTAGATTTAAAATAGATTAAAAAGTATTTAGTTTCAAACCAAACTTCATTAATAAAAGTTGTAGAGTTAGAATTCTAGTTTGCAACAAAACTAGTTTGGCAATTTTTGGATTTTTCTACAATTTGCTATGAATTTTACAAGTCAGCATCCTGCTCACATAAAATAACAAAACCATTAGGGGGTCCTTAGTCTTTTTGCGCCTGGGTCCCTAGAACAAGAAATCTATTCGCACATGTACCCCTGCTAGGCGCCGACGGCGGCCGGCCGATCAGCTCCGGCAGGTTCCCACCAGCGGCAAGGTCACCGGCGGGGAGGAGCTGGCTGGGCACAACCTATGGGACGTGGGGAGTTAGTTGGAGGGGGTTGTGCTCGATGGGTAGGGGCAGAGCATGGCCGGCGGCGAGGAGGGGAGGCGGCCGTGTCAGGGTACCGGCGTTCCCGGCGAGGGACCGGTGAACATGGGCAAGTAAGGCGTGAACGAGCACCAGTGAGCTGCGAGGGTTCGGCCTGAGTACCTAGATGAGCTGGAGGTCGAGCGAAAGGGGGTTGTCGATGACGAGGCGGCGCGCGGGCATCTTCGGTGAGGGCCGGCACAGGGTCGGAGCAATTCTGGCGAAGGAGGGCCGGGAGCTGGACCAGATCAGGTCGGGGAGCTAGCGAAGGAGGTTAGGAAGCGGTGGGCAGCTGGAATTTGGGCGGGGTGGAGCGGTTGTGGCGAATTCCGATGAGGAGCGCGGGGCGAGCTTCGGTGGCGCGAGGAGGAAGAAGAGGAAACAGGCGAGGAAATGGGGTTTGGGTCGGGCTTTATAGGAATGCATTGGTTCGTAGAAGAGAGGGAGAGGGAGAGTGGTCAAGGGATCGGGCTCAGGACAGCGGGCGGCGCCGGCGTGCCCTTCGGGTGCGTGGCAGCCGGTCGGCACCGGCGGCCCGACGTGGCTGAGCGGGGGACAGCCACCTGGGGCAGCGCGGGAGGTGGAAGGATGGGTGGGGCGACGCGTGGAGCAAGATAAGGGCGGCGCAGACCTGCAGGTGCTCGGGGGCAGCCGGCAGCAGAGATCACGCGCGCAGCAGAGAACAGAGGAGATCGGGGACTCGAGGAAGACTATGGAGGACCTAGGTGCAATATCAAAGAAATGCAGGGACCCTACTGTAATGATCTAATAACTTTTAAACCAGTGCTCAAATGGAAATGGGCCCAAAAGCAAAAGTGTATGGTTTTTCAAAATCTACAACTTTTCTTTAAGGCTCATTTGCAGAAGAGCCAAGGATTTGCAATTAATTTGAAACTTAACAAGATTTCCAAACTTTACATAAATCCTATTTTAAAACTACACTACATATATATCCTATGTGTAGTTTCACCTACATTTGTGATTTAAATACAAGTTTTTTGACTTTTGCAAAACAACCCTAAAAATGAATGATCAAGTCCGGAGGTTGGCTTGGAAGAAGTCTGGGAAGTTATGCTGAAGATAAGATTCGGTTTCCCATGTTGCTTCTTCTTCTGTATGATGGTTCCACTGAATCTTGAACATTCTAATGGTTTCCCTTCTAGTGCTTCTCTCTTTAGTGTCTAGCACTCTAAGTGGATGTTCTGTATAAGTCAGATTAGGTTCGATTTCGATGGCTTGGGAATCAATGATCTTGGTAGGAATCTTGATGCATTTCCTAAGTTGAGACACATGAAAGATGTTATGGATGGCCGCTAAATGAGGAGGAAGTTGGAGACGGTAAGCTACGGGTCCACAGATTTCAAGGATTTCAAAGGGTCCGATGTATCGAGGAGCAAGTTTTCCTTTTACGCCGAACCTTTGAATACCTCGAGTAGGAGATACTCGAAGATACACGAAGTCTCCGACTTGATACTGCAATGGTCTTCTCCGTATGTCAGCATAGCTTTTCTGTCGAGATTGGGCTGCCTTTAGATTGTTTTGAATAGTCTTTACTTTTTCCTCTGCTTCAGTGACAAGGTCCGGTCCAAAGATCTTTCATTCGCCGGTTTGTGACCAACTTAGGGGAGTTCGACATCGGCGACCGTACAATGCTTCGAATGGGGCCATCTTAATGCTTACTTGATAACTATTGTTGTAAGAGAATTCTACCAGCGATAAACATTTGTCCCAGTTCTTGTCACACTGAAGGAAACAGGCTCTAAGCATATCTTCCAAAATCTGATTTATCCTTTCGGTCTGTCCATCTGTCTGAGGATGATATGCGGAGCTTCGAATTAACTTAGTTCCAAGAGCATCTTGAAGTTGCTCCCAGAACCGAGCGACAAATTGTGATCCACGATCAAAAATTATCGTCTTAGGTATTCCATGAAGACGAACAATTTGATCCAGGCAAATCTCGGCATACTTCTTGGCTTTATATGTAGTATGCACAGGAAGGAAATATGCAGTCTTGGTTAATCGATCAACGATTACCCAAATTGAGTCATGTCTTAGAGAAGTGTTGGGTAAGCCAACAATAAAGTCCATACTGATATCCTCCCACTTCCAAGAGGGAATAGGTAGAGGTTGAAGAATACCAGCAGTTTTCAGATGACTGGCTTTGACTCTTTGGCAGATATCACATTCTGAGACATACTTGGCAATTTCTTGTTTCATATGAGTCCACCAAAAGTTTTGTTTCAGATCCTGGTACATCTTCGTACTGCCAGGGTGCATAGAGAATTTGGACAAGTGGGCCTCGTCCATTATCTATTTATGGAGCTTATGGTCCTTGGGTACAACGATACGTTCGTTGAACCATAAAACTCCTTCTAGATCTACTCGGAAGCACTTATACTTTCCTTCTCCTTGTGTTATTTTCTGCTTAATGATTCTAACTCCTTTATTGCGCTGCTGAGCTAGAACAATACTATCCCTAAGTGTGGCTTCAACTGAGAGATGGTTTAAGTCACCTTGGGGAACAATTTCTAGATTAAGCTTTCCTATTTCCCAGCAGAGAGTTTCGTTGAAAGCTTCTACAGATAGACAAGAACAATGTGCCTTACGACGGAGTGCATCCGCAACGACATTGGCCTTGCTTGGATGATAGTGTACTTCCAATTCATAGTCTTTGATAAGCTCTAACCAGCGTCTTTGCCTCATATTCAGATCTGCCTGCGTAAAGATGTACTTGAGGCTTTTGTGATCGGTATATATATGAGACTTCGTACCATCAAATGATGTCTCCAGATTTTAAGTGCATGAATGACAGCTGCGAGTTCAAGATCATGGGTAGGGTAGTTCTGTTCATGAACCCTGAGTGCTCGTGATGCATATGCAATTACTCGGTTGTCCTGCATAAGCACACAACCAAGTCCGGTTCCTGAAGCATCACAATAGATATCAAAGGGTTTTGACACATCTGGTTGAGCTAAGACTGGAGCAGTTGTAAGATGGTCTCGGAGAATGTGAAATGCGTCTTCGCACTTTTGATCCCAAGAGAATTTAACACTTTTCTTTAGTAGTTCGGTCATAGGCTTAGCTATTCTAGAAAAGTCAGGAATGAAACGACGATAATAGCCAGCCAGACCAAGAAAACTACGGATCTGATGGATGGATGTGGGAGGTTTCCAATCCATCACTTCTTGTACTTTACTGGGATCTACAGATATGCCATCACCAAAGATGGTGTGGCCCAGAAATTTCACAGTATCTAACCAAAACTCGCACTTAGAAAATTTGGCGTACAAATGGTGGTCTCTTAATCGCTGAAGAATGACATGAAGATGTTTGGCATGATCTTCTGGATTTTTGGAATAGATCAAGATATCATAATTGAAGACCACAACAAATTTGTCGAGTTCTTGCATGAAGACAGAATTCATGAGATACATGAAATATGCTGGGGCATTGGTAAGACCAAACGACATGACTAAGTATTCATATAAACCATACCGAGTGGAGAAGGCTGTTTTTGGAATGTCACTTGGCCGAATCTTAATTTGATGATAGCCGGAACAAAGATCAATTTTTGAGAATACTTTAGCTCCGGCTAGCTGATCGAAGAGAATATCAATGCGGGGTAGGGGATATTTGTTTTTGATAGTTACCGCATTGAGAGGGCGATAGTCTACACATAGCCTTTGGCTATTATCTTTATTTTTCACAAACATGGCTAGACAACCCCATGGTGATGCACTCGGACGAATGAAACCCTTGTCAAGGAGGTCTTAGAGTTGGATTTTTAACTCGGCTAACTCGTTAGGAGGCATACGATAAGATCTCTTAGAGATAGGGGCTGTGCCAGGTTGGAGTTCTATGATAAACTCGATATCTCTATCAGGGGGCATTCTAGGCAAATCGTCTGGAAAGACATCTGGGTATTCACAAAAGATAGGGATATCCTTTAACTTGATCCCTGCTGTAGGATAGGTGCAAGAACAGATGTACTCCCGTTATGGAAGATAGAGAATGGTAGGTTCGTGTTCACGTGAATTTATCTCCACGGTTCGGGAAGAAATATCTAATGACACATGGTTCATCCAATTCATACCTAAGAGGACATCCATTCCGTCTAGGTCCAGTAATAGTAAATCTGTCCTCATCAAATTTTTACCCATTTGAATTGGCACGCTTCTACAAACTTGGTTTCAGAAAATTTTACCGCCGGGAGTGGCTATCATATATACCCCACTAATAGGATAAAGGTCCATGCCTAATTTTGTTTTACACTTTGAACTGATAAAACTATGGGTAGCACCAGAGTCAAAAAGAATAATTACGGGTTGATGGTTGATAGAGAAAATACCCGGCATTATTGGGATCCCCTCAGGGAGTTCGGAGAGAGTGGTGAGGTTCACCCTTCCCTGGCGGACTTGGACTACTTGCTTCCTGCCCTTGCCCTTGCTGGTTGGATTGGATGTTTGCCCTTGGAAGGATTTCCTAGGTTGAGGGCAATCCTTGATAAAGTGGGACGGGCTTCCGCAGTTGAAACAACGATAGTTGCTGTTTCCTTGGTTGACTGGTGGAAAACTCAGCCACGAACCTTGTTGTTGTTGCTGCTGAAATTGTGGTGTCGGTGGTCGATTGAATTGTGCTTGCTGGGGTGGTCTAGCTACCCATCTGCCAGGCATGTTACTTCGAGGTGGTGCTCGGGTAGCAGCATTTTGAACCAACCGATATCTAGACGGTTGCGTAGTTGAAGGTCCAGTGGGTGTCTTCCTTTTCTTTTCTGCTCTGTGGGCAGAGATGCAGTCTTCCTGAGTGATGGCCATATTGACCAGTTCATTGAAATTCTTGGCCTTTACCAAGTTCAATCGTTCTTTAAGTTTGGTATTCAGGCCTCGGCAAAACCGATCTCTTTTGCGGGCATCATTGTCCGCATGGTATCCCACGTACTGGCACAAGTGGTTGAAGACTTGTGCATACTGCAGAACGGTGTGGGTTCCCTGAGTCAAATTCAGAAATTCATTGAGCTTGTGCTCAACGAGTCCTTTGGGGATGTGGTGCGCTCAAAACGCAGTCCGAAATTCATCCCAAGTGACGACATGATCGGCAGGCTGCATGGCATGAAAATGATCCCACCATAGGCGAGCTGTACCATGGAGTTGCTGGGCTGCAAAAAGCGCCTTGTTCTCATCCGAACATGGGGCACACAATAAGGCAAACTTGGACTCGATGGTACGGAGCCAAGCGACGGCGTCAAGGGGCTCATCCGCCTTATGGAATAGTGGAGGCTGGGTACTGAGGAAATTTTGATAAGTGGCCGATGGAGGTTCATCTCGGCCTCGGGACTGATGGTGGAATTGGCCCATTTGAGCCTGCACAAGTTGATTGAGGAGTTCTGTTTGTCGGGCCATAACCTCGGCTAGATTTGGAGGTGGCAATGGCGGTTGCTGAGAACCACTGGCCTGATCTGCCCGGAAACCATCCGGGGTTCCGCAAGTAGCTCCAACCATCTGAAACAAAGGAGATATCCATTATCAAGCATATCCTTATTCCAATTTCAGATGATATACAGTTGCCAAAATGTAATTCATAAGCTCCATTCAATCAACTCATTTCAAATGCAAAGAGATTAAGTAAGATGGTGGAACGCAGGGTTTGGATTACTACATAAACACTGGTGGTCCTTACATCTTACATCAGGGCGCTTAAACTACTACAAGTCATTTCATACACACACATGCCACATCTAATACAACAAGTGGCTCTAGATCTAGATGGACTACTCACTACCTATGGCACATCTCTCTACAGTAATTACAGCTAAGATGTCACCAAATCAAACCAAACTAAAAGTCATCAAAATTGCCTACTGATGACTCACTGCCTTAAGAAGAATGATGGGGACTGATAACGGGATCCCCGTGCTCAGAATCAATTCCGGAGACTCCTTCGTTTTCTTCAGGATCTTCTTCTTCCTCTTCGGGGGCTGGTACAGCAGGAGGTGCTGGCTGCTGTTGGAGTTCATTGATTTGGGCTTGGGCATCATCAATGTGACAGTTCATGTGCTTGTAAGTTAGACATATAATTTATGAAGTATGTGTTTGTTAGTGTAAAGCTTGTGTATGTTTATGTGAAGCTTTTGAAAAGCTAAAGTGCAAATAAAAAGGGTATTTTTGTAATTACAGAAAAACCTAGGGTTGTTTTTGCAAAATGTAATTGGATAGGAGGTATTTTCAAAACAAGTGAAGGGTAGTTTTGCAAATATGTTTTTCTTACTTTATGTCTTGTAAAAAATATATATTTATTCAAAGGTTTCATTAGAAATGCATGTGTTGAATTGTATAAAACTTTTGGGTAAAGTTGTGAAAATAAGGGTGTTTATATAATTTTATAAAAGTACAAGTCCTTTTATGCAAGTATTGATTTACCAAAGTAATTCTCAAAGTTACTTAGGACTAAAGTGTAAAAGGTGCAAGTCATCATGACATGTCTATCCAATCATTATGACGAGTCTATTCCGTCATCATGACATGTCATAAATGCTTGCATTTAGGTCCTGAATTTTATAAAGTTTCATTCTTTAGGATAAAAGCAATTCAAATCCAAATTTTGTTCAAAGATTCATGTGTAAAAATATAAGTTTTGAGTTTTTGAACTTAAGCCCTAAAGCAATGTTGTAGAGTTTGAAAAACTCTCCAACTTTCGTTTTGGGCATTTCTTCATTAGGGTTTTAAATCAACGGAAAATTTTGCTTTACAAACAGGTCCCTGCAGTTCTCTGATTTTACGTATAAGCCCTTGGGGAATTCCATCAGTCTTTCTTCTCTCCTTTACCTTATCCTGGCATCTCCCTTCTTCTTTTTCCACCACCGGCAGCACCTATCTCTTTCTCTCTCTCTCGTCTACCCTCTCCTCCACCGGCTTGGGCAGCCACGACAGCGGGCACACGGTGGCGGCGGCGGCGCGTGGGCGGCCCCACGTGGGGCACTGCGCGGCAAGCGGTGGCTCGGCCCGAGCGGTGGGCAGCGTTGGCTCGGGGCGCGCAGGAGCAGGCGGCTCCAGGCGTGAGCGGCGCGAGCTGGCGGGCCCAGGCGGCGCGCGCGCGGGCGTCGCGGGAGGCGGGCGGCAGCAGCGCGCGGCTCGGCGCGCAGGAGCAAGCGGCTCCAGGCGAACGACATGCGCGAGCGCTGGGCTCGGGTGGCGCGCGAGCGAGCGGCACCAGGTCGGGGCGGCTAGCGGCAGTGGCTGGGCTCCGGGCGGAGGTGAGCAGCGGCCGCAGCAGGCGCGCGCGGGAGGTGCTGGAGGTGAGTGCTGGGGCAAGCGGCTCGCAGGACCAGGTGCGGCACGGGCTCAGGCGCGGGTGAGCCCGAGGCAGAGCGGCGCCAGAGCAAGGCAGGCGGGGGGGAAACCGGCGATGCAGGGCGGCTCGGTTGGAGTGCGGACACAGGGAGCCGGCGAGGGTGCGGCAGATGCGGGCGCAGGCGACAGCGCAAACGTGCGAGCCCAAGAGTGGAGTGCAGGCACCTGGCAGCGGCGCGAGGACTGGCAGGCACGGCTGGTGGCGGCCTGAACGAGCGGCAGGAATGGAGGCTGGTGATGCGGCCGCACGGGTAGAGCAGTGCGTGCGCGGCGGAGCAGAGTGGGCGCTGGAGCATGGATGCGCAGGAATGAGACGACAAGGCTGGAGCAAGCACGGCACAGATGCAGGCAGCGTAGGCGTGTGAGCGCAAGAGCAGGACCCGAGCGGAGGCGAACGGCCCGGAGCGAGCAGTGGTGCGCAGAGCGGATTCAGATGCGTGAGCGGCAGTGCCATGCGGGCCAAGGACGCGCGTTGTTCGAGCGTGCGTGGGAGCGATGCGGCAAGGCTGAAGCAAGCGACGCCGAGCTCATGCGCAAGAACCGGCGGCGCATAGCGGGGCTTCTGCGCGAGATGCGGGAACATGGTGGTGTCGACCCTGACTACGCCATGGTAATCTCTAGTGGTGCAGGAGTGGCCATATCGGGGATGCAGTTAAGGTGTTCGACGAAATGCTGGCCGCGGGAGAAGGGATGCCAACTGCGATGATATACAACACATTGATCAGAGGCTGTCGAGAGAAGGACAACAGAAGGCACGGCCCTAATGCAAGCAGACCACGGTCCTCACGAAGCGGAGGTGAGAATATGGTGTGGCAAATCAGAAAGAGAAGCCGCGAAGCGAAGACAGTGGTCGGGCGTGACGAGCTCGGAGGAGATGCGGTGCAGCCAGGCACGACGAGCTCCCTTCACCCATGCGGAGGTTGAGACGGGAGAAACGCGATGTGGGTTTGATGTGCAACGCAAGACTGGCGGCGGTGGTAGGTCAAACCGGATGGCGTCGCAACAAGTGGAGGGGACGGCAAAGTTGCAGGACCTGGAGGTCCGAGCGAAATTGAACCGGCGCGTTCGCGAGTGCGAACGCAAGTGTTTTGCCAGTGGCCGGCTTGACTCGATTCAGCAGGCGCGTGCATGTACAAGACAACAGGCCACGCGCGAACAGGTCAAGAGCCAAGGGTGCGTGAGCAGAGAAGGCTTAGCTGTGAGCAGGAAAACCCTGAGGTTCGCAAGGGAGTTGGCGTAGCGAACCAATCCGACTCTGTCATCTCGTCCCAGGGGTCCACGACGTCCAGCAGTTCCTACCCTCTTTGATCGCTCAACCAACCACCATCACCACAAATCACCGCGGGGATTACCTCTTCGGCCATTCTCTACCCACTACAATCCCCAGCAAGCTTCTTCGTCAACCACGGAGTCTCGTCATCGTCGAGCTCATCTTATCGCCGATTCTGTCCATCGCGGGAGTTCACTTTCCGCCTATTCTTCTCTACAACCAAGGCTACCCCAAGGTTTGCCCTGATTCACTGAATCTTCTTAATACTGGCGACTCCTTTGCCAGAATATCATCATTATCTTCCTGTTATCTGTTTTCCCGGACCAGGGACTTAATTACTTTGAATTAGAAAGTTCTAGGGTGTTCTCTATAAAATTTCCAAAACTTTCTTTATTTCAAATCAATGAACTTCTACATTTTATAGGTTTTCGTAAGGAGTTCATAAAAGTACAAAATCAACTTTATTTGAAACCCTAGGTCAAAACCTACAAGTTGCATGTTAGGATCATGAGTTAAAAGTCTTTAATGTATGGTCTAGGTCAAGTGTTAGGGAATGAATGTTTTATTGTGCTTTATATTGTATGCTTGTGTTATAACTAAAAAGTAAGCCATAGAATATATGTCTTAATTAGAGATGTGTGATGTTTAGTTAATCCTTTCATATGAGTGCTCATGTCCCTGCCATCAAGACGTCATCCTTGTCTTGATTGCCGTTTCCTTAAGATCCTTTTCGTAAAAGGATCCTTGTTAGTTCATGTATATCTGCTGCTTAGCCACTACATCTCGGCAGCTGTGCTTCAGTGTCAGGCTATCATCTCAGCCACTAAGCATCAGTTTTCTTTGAGTCTATGGTGTTTCTGTGTAACTGCTGTCAGCCGATGCATTTCTTTTGATATGTTTCTACCCTCGGCTGGTTAGCTGATACGGTTGTTATATTTCTAATGTCGGCTACTGCTGATACAATTCTTTTGTTCTGTCCTACATCAGCTGCACATAGTCGATGCATCAGAGATGCACACACAATCTTAGGATGCTTGTTATCAGCTGATCCAAGCCGATTCTAGCTGTCTTTCATATCAATCTAATATGACTGATCAATCCTTAGTTTTCTCATCCTTATCCACACACTTCTATCACTCAATTCATCGACTGAGAGATCGGCTATGTATCTATCGGTCACACACCCTTAACCACACTCCAATCGGCTATACGTCACTCAATTGTCGTGCTGACGTAATTGAGCTGACACAACCACACCTAGTTACCTAGAATAACACTTAAGCACATCTCAGTTAAGACACAGCTGTTTTAGGGATCATCCCTCTGCTAAAGTCATCGATGTTTTCATCGATCGATTGGGAACCCAATGCACTTATCAAATGGCTACACAAGCTAAAGCACACAAACCTAGATCAGTAAGCTAGCACAGTAGACACGCCTCTGTTAGACACGACCTAAGCACATCAATCAGCTAAACCTCTGTTGTATCCAATCGACTCTGTTGTAGTCTTCAACTTATAGTCCGTCTTAATTAGTTGTCCCCCTAAAGCTCTGTCTAAGTTAGTTTCTGATCTTTTTGATTGTTATGTGAGTAATATGTTAAATGAGTGCTGGATTGCAATTTTGTTATGAAGTAAAATAGCTTTATGTGCACCCTTTGAATGTAATGTTGCATTGCATGTAGATACGACTACTTCAGCAAATGGTACCTACCAGATCTCCCAGGAGTCTGCGGAGGACTTTCCTGAAGACCAAGTGAATGTCACCAAGGATTTATCGAAAGCCCCAAACCAAAGTTCGGAAGATCTTAACTTTACTGACTTCAGCCCCACCAGTAAAGGCAAGCCCCGGACATAACCTACTATTTTATTACACTACAATCTATATCTATCTACGTATTCTATGCATTAAACTCTTAGGAATTGCTTGAAACCCTAGATGCATGAATCCTAGGAACCGATGTATTGCACCTGAGGTCATACCGACTAGCTGCTATGCTAATAGGACCGGTAGAAGTCGGGTGATTCCCTGTCACTCGCGCGATATAGGAGTTGTAATGCTTACATTCCTGTTTCCACTATAAGGATGACGGACGGGGTTATGTGTAGTATCATGGAAGGGAATGATACCCCATCTGTGTTGTTGAATTTTGACAAGGTCGCAGTGTGTGGTGATCGGGGTTAAGCGTTTGAAAGTACTAACCACATGCCGCGAAATATGGTAAGCGGTAAACCTAGTAGCCAATCGGCCCGAGGAGTGGACATACCTCCCACCACTCGTCTTGCTTCTTCTGGTTACTTATGTTCGACGTGTGGGAATACATGTTGCAAGGGCAACTAGGAGTACGGGTTTTGTAGTCGCGCTACAGACGTACGTCCTGCACTTTGGAAGTGTGTATGGTCCTGCAGTCGCTTGTGGTGGCTCTGATCCACGAGTCGGAATGAAAGGCAAACGGTTGCTTCGGAACGACCCTGTGGTGTTCCAAGCGTGTGAGTTAGGTTTGCCTTGCAAGGTTAAAATTTGATTCAAAATCGTCCGCTTCTCACGAAGATTGAGACTGCTTAATCCCTTTGTCACATTGAGTAACAAGAGCAATCATATGATTATCAAAGATGATGTTTGACCAAAGTTTATACCATGCTTGCTTAGTTATAAGTGCTTATCTACAATGGATAAACACCTAGAATTTGAAAGCTAAAAGTTGACATTAAGGATCTACCCTTTATCGCTTTTCAGCTGAAATTAAACCCAGAACCATTTCAAGCTTTCATGAGTCTAGTTATGGGCTAAAGTATACCTAATCCGGGTAAGCCTTGCTGAGTATTAGTATACTCAGCCTTGCTAGTTTTATGTTTTTCAGGTAAAGCCTTTGAAGACCCTACTCTTCCCCTGTCATGGCCCTGTGCTCTTCCATAAGGTTGGTTCGTGGAATGGGATCCGTCCCCGGCCAACACTGCTGATTCCGAGAGATGTCGTGCCAGGGCTTAGCATGACATCCATCTTGACGACGTGCTGTAGATCATCGCGTATGATTTCCGCTGCTAAAAACCATACCTTTAACAGTTTGTAATGTTTTCTCTAAATTTGGATCTTCGTACTACTTTTGAAAACTCTTGTAATGTATTTCCCTGTGATGTAAAATATGATGGTGACTGTATCTCTGGACTCACCTTCGTGTGAGGTAACCTTATTTGATCCTGTGTATCGGTGGTTTATCGGGACGTTACCCGACAGGCCAAGGGATTATACCGTTTGAAGCACGTTGGAGCCCTCGGAAGTGGACTCGCGTACTTGAGCCGGTATAATTCAGGTTGGTTCTGCCACAATCAACCTCGAGAATGAGGTCATGAATCTGTTCCTGAAGAAACTCAATGATTGTGTTGCGTTGGTGTGACAGTTCAAGTACCTGTAAGTTAGACATATAATTTGTTAGTGTGAAGTATGTGCTTGTTAGTGTAAAGTTTGTGTGTGTTTATGTAAAGCTTTTGAAAATTTAAAGTGCAAGTAAAAAGGGTATTTTTGTAAATAAAGAAAAACCTAGGGTTGTTTTTGCAAAATGTATTTGGATAAGGGGTAACATCAAAATAAGTGAAGGGTGGTTTTGCAAACAAGCTTTTTTTTACTTTATCCCCTGTAAAAATATATATATATATAATTATCCAAAAGTTTCATTTGAAATGCATGTGTTGAAGTGTGTAAAGATTTTGGGTAAAGTTGTGAAAATAAGGGCATTTATGTAATTTTATAAAAGTACAAGTCCTTTTGTGCAACTAGATGATTTAAAAAATAAATCTCAAAGTTACTCAGGACTAAAGTGTAAAAGGTGCAAGTCATCATGACATGTCTATCCCGTCATCATGACGTGTCTATCCCGTCATCATGACGTGTCATAAATTCTTGCATTTAGGTCCTAAATGTTATAAGTTATGCTCTTTAGGACAAAAGTAATTCAAATCCAACTTTTGTTCAAAATTTAACGTGTAAAAATATAAGTTTTGGGTTTTTGAACTTGGGCCCTAAAGCAATGTTGTACAGTTTGAAAAACTCTACAACTTTCGTTTTGGGCACTTCTTCATTAGGGTTTTAAATTAATGAGAAAATTATGTTTTACAGAAAGGTCCCTGCAGTTTTCTAAAATTGCGCATAAGTCCTTGGGAGAATTCCTTTCCTCCTTCTCCTCTGTTTCTTCTCCCTAGCGCCCCTTCTTTTTCTCCCCACCGGCGGCACCTCTCTCTGCCCCATCCTTATCCCCTCCCTCTCTCTGTCCTCCTCCACGCGGCTCGGCTGGGCTGGCGCGCTGGCGCGGGCGGCGCCGGGCTCGAGCGCTTCGCGAGAGAGCGCGGTCGAGCGCGGGCGTGCGCGAAGGCAGGCTCGCGGGGCGCGCGGGCGCTGGTGGCAGCGCAGGAGCTCGCTGGCGGAGCAGGCTTGGGCGGAGCAGGCGCGCGCGCAGGCGGAGCGCAGGAGCGGCGCGGCTCAGGCGCGCGGGGCGGCGCAGGAGCGGGAAGCGGGCGGGCGAGTCCGAGGTGGCAGCGCAGGCGCGCGGGAGCTGGCGCGGGCGCCAGCAGGGGCGAGCAACGGCGGCGTGGGGGCACACGGACGACACAGGAGCAGGAGCAGCGTGCGACGGTGTGCGCAGGAGCTAGCAGTGCACGCAGCGAAGCCGTGCGTGGGGGGACCAAGTGGTGGCTGGCGACCGGGCGCGCGCAAGAGGATTTGTGGTGGAAAGCTTCTACACGAGATGCGGAAACGCGGTGGCTGTATCGAGGATGCAGTTAAGGTGTTCGACGAAATGCTGGCCGCAGGAGAAGTGAAGCCAACTACGGTGATGTACAACGCATTGATCGGAGGCCGTCGAGGAGATGGCAGCGGAAGGCGCGGCCCTATGGCAGGCGGGCCTCGATTCTCGCGGAGGCGGAGGAGCGCTTGTGGCGCGGCAAGTCGGAAGGAGAAGCTGCGAAGCGAAGGCGGCGGTCGGGCCTGACGAGCTCGGAGGAGATGCGGTGCAGCCAGGCACGACGAGCTCCCTCCACCCCTGCGGAGGTCGGGGCAAGAGTAACGCGGCGCGGGTTCAACGCGCAGCGCATGACCGGCGGCGGTGGTAGACCGGTCTTGATGGCGTCACAGCAGATGGAGAAGGTGGCGGAGTTACAAGACCCGGAAGTCCGGGAGGAATTGAACCGGCGCGTTCGCGAGTGCGAGCGGAAGTGTTTTGCCAGTGGCTAGCTTGATTCATTTCCGCAGGCGCATGCGTATGCAAGGCAACCGACCACGCACATGAAGGCTGAGGGCCGTTGGTGCGGGAGCAGAGCAGAAGCGGTACCGGAGATGCGATCAAGCGCGGCGGTCCTGCAGGAAGCTATGCGAGTGTGCCGGCCGTGTCTCAGCGGCATACGTGCGTGAGCAGAGGAGACTCAGTCCATGAGTAGGAGGACCGTGAGGTTCGCGAAGGAGTCGGCACAGCGAACCAATTCGGCCCTATCGGCTTCTCCCATGAGTTCACGACATCCAGCAGCTCCTATTCCTCGTCGATTGCCAGAGCAAGATCACAACACCTCAAGGAAGCTCCTGAACCCTCTATTCGAGCTTCTTCGAATCCCTTCGCTGAAACATGGCCAAGCCAATCGCCATCACCACGAATCACCACGAGGACTATCCCTCCAACCATTCTCCACCCACTACAATTCCTTGGCAAGCTTCTTTGTCACCCACGGAACCTCATCACCGTCGAGCACTTCTCACCGCCGATCCTGTTCACCGTGGGAATTCACTTTCTGCCGTTCTCCTCCACAACCAAAGCTACCCCAAGGTTTGCCCGGATTCACTGAATCTTCTTAATGCCAGCGACTCCTTTGACCGAAATATCGTCGTTATCTTCCTGTTCTCTGTTTTCCCCGACCAGGGACTTGATTGCTTTGATTTAGGAAGTGCTAGGGTGTTCTTTGTAAATTGTCCAAAACCTTCTTTATTTCAAATCAGTGAACTTCTACATTTCATAGGAATTTGTAAGAAGTTCATAAAAATACAAAAATCAGTTTTGTTTAAATCCTTAGGTCAAAATCTACAAGTTTATGTTGTGATCTTAAGTTGAAAGTCCTTGATTTGTGGTCCAGGTTAAGTATTAGGGAATGAGTGCTTTATTGTACCTTATGTTATATGCATGTGTTATAGTTGAAAAGTAATCATAGGATGTATGTCTCAAGTGGAGATGTGTGATATTTAGTTAATCCCATCACACGAGTGCTCACATCCCTGCCATCAAGACTTTGTCCTTGTCTTGATTGCATTCTCCTTAAGGTCCTTTTTGTATAAGGATCCTTATTAGTCCGTGTGTATCTGCTGCTTAGCTTATACATCTATGCAGCTATGCTTCAGCGTCGGCTATCAGCTCAGCCGCTAAGCATCCGTTTCCTTTGAGTCTGTGATGTTTCTGTGTAACAGCTGTCAGCCGATGCTTTTCTTTTGATATGCTTCTACCATCAGCTGATTAGCCGATACAGTTGTTACCTTTCTAATGTCGGCTACTGCCGATACAATTCTTTTGTTCTGTCCTACGTCGGCTGCACATAGTCGATGTATCGAAGATGCACACACGATCTTATAGTTCTTGCTATCGGCCGATCCAAGCCGATTCTAGTTGTTTTCCATATCGGTCAAATATGGCCGATTAATCCTTAGTTTTCCCATCCTATTCCACACCCTTCTATCAGCCGATTTATCAGCTAGGAAATCGGCTATATATCTATCGGTCACATACCCTCAACCACACTCCAATCAGTTGCACATCTGTAGAACATGTCCCATCGGCATAAACCCACCAGCCACATCCTCTTCAGTCTAATTCCGCACTTGTGGTCTCATCAGCCTTGTCCGATATTAGTGTTCTGTTCCACCTACTTCTTGTAACAGGTCTGACTTAGATAGCCCCATCGGCTGTACGTCACTCAATTGTTATACTGACGTAATCAAGCCGATCCAACCACACCTAGTTACCTAGGATAACACTTAAGCACATCTCAATTAAGACACAGCTACTTTAGGAATCACCCCTCTGCTAAAGTAATCGATGCTTTCATCGATCAATTAGGAAACCGATGTACCTATCAATCGGCTACACAGGCCAAAGTACACAACCTTAGATCAGTAAGATAGTACAGTAGACACACCTCTGTTAGGCATGACCAAATCACATCAAGCGGCTAAACCTGATACATCCTCATCGGTTAAGGCCAAGTCCAATACACCAACCAATTAGATAGACCAAAGACATGCTGATAATCCAATCATAAAGATCCTTCCTTATTCTATCCTTGAAATACTATACCTTTAACGTTCCTCTCCATATCAACCGATTTGACCTCAGGTGAACCCAAATCGGCTAATCTTTTCTACTCAAATATAGAAACTACTCATGCCGATTTCCCTTCCAAACAGAAATCAGCAGATTTTCTAATACTATGTAGATGGCTCCCTCCTTTACCGATTCTATCGGCTAAAACCCAGTTGTTTTCCAATCGGCTTTGTTGTAATCTTCAACAAATAGCCGATCTTAATTAGTTGTCCACCTAAAGCTCTATCTAAGTTTAGCTTCAGATCTTTTTGAGTTGTTATGTGAGTAGTATGTTGAATGAGTATTGGATTGCAACTTTATTATGAAGTAAGATAGTTTTATATGCACACTTTGAATGTAATGTTGCATTGCATGTAGATACGACTACTTCTGCAATGGTACCCGCGAGGTCTCCCAGGAGTCTGCAGAGGATGTTTCTTAAGACCAAGTGAACGTCACCAAGGGATTATCGGAAGCCCCGAACCAAAGTTCGGAAGATAATAATACTAACATCCCTGACTTCAGCCCCACCAATAAAGGCAAGCCCCGATGCATATCCCAGTATTTCAATTTATTACCATTTCACTTATACATTATATATTTTGCATTACCTCTAGGAGTTGGAGTGAAACCCTAGTTGCATAAGATCTTAGGAATCCAATGTATTGTACCCAAGTCCTTAGCGTTTAGATGCTCTGCTAAGTAGGACCGGTAAAAGTCGGGTGATTTCCTGTCACTCGCGCGATATAGGAGTTGCTTGTTTACAATTCCGCAACCATTATAAGGATGATGGACAGGGTCATGTGCTATATCATGACCTGAAGATTACCCTGTCTGTTTTGATAAAAGTTTTAAGGTCTAAATGTGTGGTAGTGGTGGCTAAGCGTTTTAAAGTACTAGCCACATGCCGCAAAATATGGTAAGCGGTAAGCCTAGTACCCGAATGGCCCGGCAAATGGACATGTCTCCACCACTCGACTTTTATTTTATGTTTACATGCACCGACGTGTGGGAGTGCGTTCTGCATGGCAGATAGGAATACGGGTTTTGTAGTCGCGCTACAGACATATGTCCTGCACAATTGGTGTGCGTACGGTCCTGCAGTCGCTTGTGGTGGCCCTGATCCATAACCCGGAATATGAGGGAAACGGTTGCTCGGGATGATCTTTGGATATTCCAAGCGTGTGAGTTAGGTCTACCTTGCAAGGTTAAATTCGATTCAGAATTGTCCACCTCTCACGAGGATTAAGACTGCTTATCCCTTTTGCCACATCGAGTAAAAAGTGTAATTGTTGATGGAATAATCTGGATGGATGATAATCTATATCTTGCTTGTTTAGTATAGGTGCTTACCTAGAATGGCTAATCAAGCTAGAATCTGAAAGGGAAAACTTGAAAGTAGGTTATACTCTTTGTTGCTTTTCAGCTGAAAATAAACCCAGAACCCTTGAAATGCCTTCATGAGTCTAGTTATGGGCTAAAGTATACCCAAACTCGGGTAAGCCTTGCTGAGTATTAGTATACTCAGTCTTGCTAGTTATATGTTTTTCAGGTAAAGTCTTTGAAGACCCTACTCTTCCCCTGTCTTGGCCCTGTGCTCTTCCAGATGGTTGATCCGTGGAATGGGATCCGTCCTCGGCCAACACTGATGATACCGAGTGATGTCATGCCCGGGCTTAGCATGACGTCCGTCTTGGCGACGTATTGTAAAACATCGCGTATGTTTTCCGCTGCCAAAAACCATAACTTTAATAGTTGTTAATAATTTCTCTAAGTTTGAAATTTCGTACTACTTTTAGAAACTCTTGTAATGTAATTCCCTGTGATGTAAAATATGATGATGACTGTATCTCTGTACTCACCTTCATGTGAGGTAACCTTATTTGATCCTGTATTTCGGTGGTTTATCAGGACGTTACCCGACAGGCCAAGGGATTATACCATTTGAAGCACGTTGGAGCCCTCAGGAATGGACTCACGTACTTGAGCCGGTATAATTCAGGTTGGTTCTGCCACAGTTGGGTGATTATCGCATCACTCTCATTGATTTGATCTTCTCGGTGATGAATAGTCTCTTCTCGGGCAGCGATGATTTGATCTTTCTCTGTCACCAAGGCTTGTAGCTGTGCAATCTGGGTGACTTGTCGGTCAGCATTCCTGAAATGACCTTGCGCGATACTGATCAATTGACCCATACCGCGACGTAGTATAAGCTGATAGTGATGCTGAACATTCATAAACCACATAGTACCCTGAAGCGCTTCTTCCATTGAGCCTTCCAATCTATGACTTTCAGGGACTATCCTGAGATTCCACTCAGGATCGTTGGGATCTGTTGTAGAGAATAACTTGATAGGCTGTCCTGCAACTTCCCTTGGATGCTGGTTGCAGAAAAGATAAATAGCTTCCAAAGCTGCTCCCTCAATTGTATCGACTATACGATGACCTACCACGTCAACTTCAATGGGCTGCCATTAGGAGCGGAAGGGATGTTGGGGAATAGTCATCCTGACTCGACATCAGCAAACACCTTCTTCCTGATTCTCCACAGCATCATATTGTGGGGGCTCGGTATAGAGAAACGATCTTAGTGACTCCCAGAGAAGGTGGGGAAAGCCCTCCCAATGCAAGGTATTAGTATGGAGATGCCCTGTAGGATCCCAAATGACGTTGGAAGGGGCTGCCATCTGCAACAAGAATGCAAATGGTGAGACTTATTCACCCTGCTGAGAACTCACAAGGTAAATGAAACGAGATAACCAATTCTGATAACAGCAAAGACTGGAAATCAGATGGATGCCTAAGATACTTAACTTAAAACTATCATAAAAATCCTATTAACCCATTCTAGAAACAAGCAACACACTATTGATGATGGATTATGCATGCACGTACTATTCGTCCTCACAACCAAAACAACTGCCGAATATCTTCGGACTTACATGGTTAATTTCGGTGGCATTACCCATACATCCCTCATTAATAACTAGTCGATAAGTCCTATCCGTCTTAACCTATTAATCGTGGTTAGTGTACCTGCAGAAGACCACATATATATAACATGAACCTTTCATGGCAGCACGACATGAAAGCGTTCCCAAACAGTACTGTTCGCTATAGAAACAGCATCTGTACAATTACAGCCGTACAGACAACGTTAACATACGTCGTTAAACAACGTATTCACGGGGTACCGCAAAATGCGGGGGTATGAATAGCGATCGCCATACCCTGCGCTGAACCATATACTCCCAATATAACCAACCTAAGTTGATATATTGGCAGCATCTCAAGTAGGCCACTGCTTGAGAAACAGCGTTCGGTTCGCATCACCGACGGGAAGACTAACTCCCTAGTTAGTTGAGGATCCTTACCTTCTTACCTTACCGCCAAAGGTGTCGTTACATATAGTAAGTTGAATTGTGCATAAATTTAAGTTTTGACAGAATGTAGTGCTGCGCTAACAGGACTATACATATATATATATATATATTAACAGCCACCTGATAATTCCCATATAATCCCCTAGGGCTTTGCGTTCTAACACCAACCTTAACGAATCCAACGCACGTTGTAAATTCATTTGTTGGCCAATTTTATCCTGAAAACACTTTTAAGAGCTACTGCAATCGTAAGGGTAAACCTACAGCTCTGATACCAGCTGTGGCAGAACCGCCTGAATTATTCCGGCTAAAGTGCGCTAGTCATCGCTGTCCAACCGATACTAACTCAACGCACTTCAAACGGAACAATCCATTGGTCTGTCGGGTCTCCGCCCGATACAACCACGGTTCAACAGGACCGAAGCAGGTTTACCTCGCACGAAGGCGAGTTTACAATCACAGCACAGCTCATCTACTTTTAAGTTACAGATATGTAAATATTATTACAAACCTTCTTCAAACATAAGGTAAAATTTATACAAGTAGTGTATAACACGGCAAGCTACACAGCTTGTCTAGGTTCTCAGCAAAAGGTAAAGGAATTCGCGACTACACTCATGGTGAAGGTTGACACCATGCTTAGCCCAAGGCCTGGTGTCACTCCTGATGGTCACCGCCAGCCGGGGACGGATCCCACTCCACGGACCAGCCAAAAGGAATAGAAGTTGGCCATGCAGGGTTATCCGTAGGGTTCTCGAAGGTCATACCTGAAAAATTTATCAGCAAGACTGAGTACACTAATACTCAGCAAGACTTACTCAGGATTGGGTATACTTAGCCCGTAATTAGACTCATGAAGGCTTGAAATAGTTCTGGGTCTCATTTCAGCTGAAAAGCAACAAAGAGTATGATCTATTTTCAAATTTTAGCTTTCAAATTCTAGTTGATTATCCATTCTAGGTAAGCCTACACTAAGCAAGCAAGGTAGAGATTATCATTCATCAATATTATTCATCAATAGTTACACTTCTTACTCCATGTGGCAGAAGGAATAAGCAGTCTCAATTTCCACGAGAGACGGAGGATTCTGAATCGAGTTTCGACCTTGCAAGGGTAAACCTAACTCACACGCTTGGAACAACCAAAGATCGTTCCGAAGCAACCGTTTCCCTCATATTCCGGGTTATGGATCAGGGCCACCACAAGCGACTGCAGGACCGTACGCACACCAATTGTGCAGGATGTACGTCTGTAGCGCGACTACATGATCGTACTCCTGTCTGCCTTGCAGAACGCACTCCCACACGTCGGTGCGTGTAAACATAAAATAAAAGTCGAGTGGTGGAGACATGTCCATTTGCCGGGCCAATCGGGTACTAGGCTTACCGCTTTACCATATTTCACGATATGTGGCTATTACTTTCAAATGCTTAGCCACCACTACCACACACTGTGACCTTAACAATTTTTATCAAAACAGGCAGGGTAAACTTCCAGGTCATGATACCGCACATGACCCTATCCATTATCCTTATAGTGATTGCAGAATAGTAATCAAGCAAATCCTATAACGTGCGAGTGACAGGAAATCACTCGACTTTTGCCGGCCCTATTTAGCAGAGCGTCTATGCGATAAGGACTCGGATACAATACATTGGATCCCTAAGATTTTATGCAACTAGGGTTTCATTTCATCTCCTAGACGTAATGCAAGATATATAATATAATAATAAAACTGTAATAAATTGAAATACCGGGGTATGCATCGGGGCTTACCTTCTTGAGTGGGGTTAGGGGCAGGAGTGTCAGAGACTTCCGAACTTTGGTTCGGGGCTTCAGTTAGATTCTCGGTGACGTTTGTCGGGTCTTCAGAAAACCCTTGATTTTGTTCCAGGACTAGCTCGTAGTCTCCATCGTCGAGTGTCGTTGAGTCTACATGATATGCAAAAACTTAAGTGAGACGGTGTTTGAGTTTAAGATTTGATTTCACAATAAAGTTGCAATCCAACAAATTAACACATAGGAACTCATGAAATAGGGGGTTTAATCTTAAGTTATAATTTTTATTTAAGTTATGCTTATAGTATTGGAATTTCTGAAAACAGAAATTAAAACATTTGAATTTGAATTCAAACCTCAAGTTTAAATTCAAATCTTAGATAAAGAGAATTATAAAGTCTTAAAAATCTAATTATGAGTATATTAGATTATGGTAAAAAGATCTAAATAAATAAGCTTTACGAATATGCTTAACTAAATTCAAACCATTTCAAATTGATTTGCCTAAGTTCAAAAGAACTTAAACTACAAAATAATACTGGGCTTGAAACTTTTACACAAGCTTATACATGATCTAAGGATACTACGTACCAAAAATATTAAGAAGCTAAGCTTGTATGCAAGAGTTATGTACAAAATACCTCTTTTACTTAGATTTAAAATAGATTCAAAAGTATTTAGTTTCAAACCAAACTTCATTAATAAAAGTTGTAGAGTTAGAATTCTAGTTTGCAACAAAACTAGTTTGGCAATTTTTGGATTTTTCTACAATTTGCTATGAATTTTACAAGTCAGCATCCTGCTCACATAAAATAACAAAACCATTAGGGGGGTCCTTAGTCTTTTTGCGCCTGGGTCCCTAGAACAAGAAATCTATTCGCACATGTGCCCCTGCCAGGCGCCGACGGCGGCCGGCCGATCGGCTCCGGCAGGTTCCCACCAGCGGCAAGGTCACCGGCGGGGAGGAGCTGGCTGGGCACGACCTATGGGACGTGGGGAGTTAGTTGGAGGGGGTTGTGCTCAATGGGTTGGGGCAGAGCATGGCCGGCGGCGAGGAGGGGCGGCGGCCATGTCGGGGTACCGGCGTTCCCGGCGAGGGACCGGTGAACATGGGCAAGTAAGGCGTGCACGAGCACCAGTGAGCTGCGAGGGTTCGGCCTGAGTACCTAGATGAGCTGGAGGTCGAGCGAAAGGGGGTTGTCGATGACGAGGCGGCGCGCGGGCGTCTCCGGTGAGGGGCGGCACAGGGTCGGAGCAATTCTGGCGAAGGAGGGCCGGGAGCTGGACCAGATCAGGTCGGGGAGCTAGCGGAGGAGGTTAGGAAGCGGCGGGCAGCTGGAATTTGGGCGGGGTGGAGCGGTTGTGGCGAATTCTGACGAGGAGCGCGGGGCGAGCTTCAGTGGCGCGAGGAGGAAGAAGAGGAAACAGGCGAGGAAATGGGGTTTGGGTCGGGCTTTATAGGAGTGCATTGGTTCGTAGAAGAGAGGGAGAGGGAGAGTGGTCACGGGATCGGGCTCAGGACGGCGGCCCGACGTGGCTGAGCGGGGGACGGCCAGCGGGGGCAGCGCGGGCGGTGGAAGGAGGGGTGGGGCGACGCGTGGAGCAAGATAAGGGCGGCGCAGACCTACAGGTGCTCGGGGGCGGCCGGTGGCAGAGATCACGCGCGCGGCAGAGAGCAGAGGTGATCGGGGACTCGAGGAAGACGATGGAGGACCTAGGTGCAATATCACAGAACTGCAGGGACCCTACTGTAATGATCTGATAACTTTTAAACCGGTGCTCAAATGGAAATGGGCCCAAAAGCAAAAGTGTATGGTTTTTTAAAATCTACAACTTTCCTTTAAGTATCATTTGCATAAGAGCTAAGGATTTGCAATTAATTTGAAACTTAACAAGATTTCTAAACTTTACATAAATCCTATTTTAAAACTACACTGCATATATATCCTATGTGTAGTTTCACCTACATTTGCGATTTAAATACAAGTTTTTGACTTTTGCAAAACAACCCTCATACATTTGAATTCTACCCTCCATGCTTACCCATTTAACACTATAGGACCTTTATTAAAATATAATTATATAAATAACCCTTTTCCCTTAGTATTTACATTTTTAAACACATTTATATCACATTTTGCACATAACATCACACTAAAATTTAGGGTGTGACAACACTAATTACCTGAGTGTCACAGTTTCCTTGGATTGCAACTTTATCGTGAAGTGAAATGAAAGTGTATGCCTCCATTGAACCACATCTTTGCATATCATATAGACTCAACCACTCTCGCCGATGGAGACTATGAACTGATCCCGGAACCAGAATGAGGTTATTCTGAAGACCCCGGGATTTTGAAGCTCAAAACCAAAGTTCGGAAGATAATAAATTAACTGACCCCAGCCCCGCCAGCGAAGGCAAGCCCCGGACATAAACTCGCTACTTTATTTACACTGCAATCTACATTTATATATATACTTGTGCATTAAGTTCTTAGGAGTTGTCTGGAAACCCTAGTTGCATATTCCTAGGAACCGATGTACGGAATAGTAGAACTTGAGTCCGAACATGTGACAGTTCATGTATTTGCAATGTTAGGCATATATTTTGTTAGTGTGAAATATATGTTTGTTAGTATAAAGCTTGTGTGTGTTTGTGTGAAGTTTTTGAAAATTTAAAGTGCAAGTAAAAAGGTGTATTTTTGTAATTACGGAAAAACCTAGGGTTGTTTTTGTAAAATGTATTTGGATTAGGGTAATTTCAAAATAAGTGAAATATGTTTTTCTTAGTTTATGTCTTGTAAAAATATATATATTTATTCAAAAGTTTAATTTGAAATGTGTGTGTTGAAGTGTGTAAAAATTTGGGTAAAATGGTAAAAATAAGGATATTTATGCAATTTTATAAAAGTACAAGTCCTTTTATGCAAATGTTTGAATTACAAAAGTAACTTTTAAATTTACTCAGGGCTAAAGTGTAAAAGTGCAAGTCATCATGACATGTCTATCCAATCATTATGACGAGTCTATCCCGTCATCATGACGTGTCATAAATGCTTGCATTTAGGTCCTGAATTTTATAAAGTTACGCTCTTTAGGACAAAAGCAATTCAAATACGACTTTTGTTCAAAGATTCACGTGTAAAAATATAAGTTTTGAGTTTTTGAACTTGGGCCCTAAAGCAATGTTGTAGGGTTTGAAAAACTCTCCAACTTTCGTTTTGGGCATTTCTTCATTTGGGTTTTAAATCAATGGGAAATTTTATTTTACAGACAGGCCCCTGCAGTTTTCTAAAATTGCGCATAAGTCCTTGGGAAGTTCTAGTTCCCTTTCTTCCCTGTTCTTCTTCTCTCTCTGCCTGATCTCTTCACTGGCGTCTTCTTTCTTTTCCCATGGGCGGCACTTCCTTTCTTTCTTCCCTCCCTCGGTTCGGCTGCAGGAGCAGCGGCGCCCTGGGGGTTTCTCCCTCGCGGGTGCAGCAGGCAGTAGCAGCTCACAGCAGTGCGGCAGCAGGCGGCGCAAGGCGCGGGGCAGCTTAGTGCGGAGGCCAGCGGGCGCGGCTCCTGGCGTGGGCACCGGCGCACGGCGGGAGCGGCTCGGAGGGGGTGCTGGCCGCGGCTCGGCTGGTGCGGCAGCGAGCCATAGCGCGAGCGGGCGGCCGCAGGAGCGCACGCGTGGTAGGTGGACGCACAGGCCGGCCGGCCCAGGCAGGGCGCGGGAGGGCGAGCGGCAGTGGCGGGCCCAGGCGCGAAACAGATGCGCGCGGGTAGCGCACTGGCGTGGCGCGCGCGGAAGCGGAGCGGCGTGCGGGTGCGTGTGGCGCGGGCTGGCGGTGGCGCAGGCGCGCGGCTCGCGAGCGGAGGCATGCTGCGCGGGTGAGCGGCTCGGCTTGGCGCAGGCAGCGCGGCTGCGGCGCGTTGGAGCGAGGGGCCAGAGGTAGAGGCTGACGGCTGCGGCGTGAGTGTAGACGCAGGGAGCGGGCGCGATCCAGGAGCAGATGCGCGCGTGCCCAGCAAGCTGGCGGCGTGCGGGTGTGACGTAGACTCGTGAGCGGCACGGCTGGCAGTGCAGGAGCTCGCAGCGGTGGCGCGCAGGCGAGTGGGCGCAGGAGCGGTTCGCGGGCGGTGCAAGAGCGAACGTGAGCGACGCCGAGCGGGTGGCGCGAGCGTGCGCGCAGTGACGCACGGAAGATGGCGGTGTGTGCAGGTGTTGGGCGGCCGGAGCAGAGCGGGCCCAGGGGCACGAGCAGGCGATGCTGGAGTGCGACGTGCCGTGCAACGGCACGCGCAGGAGGAGTTGCGATGGAAAGTTGTTGCGCGAGATGCAGGAACATGATGGCCATATCGAGGACGCAACTAAGGTGTTCGACGAAATGCCGATGCGTGCAGTGCTGACGAACGCGAGGGTCCTGCCGCTGGGCGAGGCGTCAAGGGTGCAAGACGGCGTCGGGCGGATGTTGCGATGGTGTGCAGAGCAACGGTGTGCAAATGCGGCGCGACAAGGCCGAGGCGACGCTGGTCTAGCAGATGAGAAGGAAGAGGAGCAGCAGCATGAGATGGTCGAGGCGGAAACAGCGGCGTGGATTTAACAGCAGCTGGTCCGCAAACAGCATGGCGTCTAGGGTTTCCTTCCAGAGTTTGATCACGTCGAGTGCTCAGCGTGGGGCGGCGGGGGCCACAGATGGTGATGCGACTACGAGTTTGGTGTGGCGAGTCAGAAGGAGGAGTTGTGGAGCGACGGTGGCAGTCAGGCGTGACGAGCTCGGAGGAGCCTCGATGCAACCAAGCACGGCAGTCCTGCAGGAAGCTACGTGGGTGTGCCGGCCGTGTTTCAGTGGCACACGTGCGTGAGCAAAAGAAGGCTTAGCTCATGAGCAGTTGGACTCGGGAGGTTCGCGGAGGAGTTGTCCTAACGAACCAATTCGGCTCGGTCGTCTCGTCCCAGGGGTCCACGACACCCAGCAACTCCTATCTCTCGTCGATCGTCCAAGCAAGACCACAACACCTCAAGAAAGCTCGGGAACCCTTTCGTCGAGTTTTTCTCTTCGCTGATCCTGTCGCCACGGGACTTCACTTTCCGCTCGTTCTCCTCTACAACCAAGACTACCCCAAGGTTTGCCCTGTTTCACTGAATCTTCCTAATGCCGGTTAGCTGATACGATTGTTATCTTTCTAGTATCGGCTACTGCCGATACAGTTCTTTTGTTCTGTCCTACATCGGCTGCACATAGTCGATGTATCGGAGATGCACACATAGCCTTAAGATTCTTGCTATCGGCCGATCCAAGCCGATTCTAGTTATCTCCGTATCAGCTATGGCCGATCCATCCTTAGTTTCCTCATCCTTATCCACACACTTCTATCAGCCGATTCATCGACTGAGAGATCGGCTATATGTTTATCGGTCACATAGCCTCAACCACACTCCAATCGGCTGTACGTCACTCAATAGTTGTGCTGACGTAATCGAGTCGATACAACCACACCTAGTTACCTAGAATAACACTTAAGCACATCTCGGTTAGGACAACTGCTTTAGGAATCATCCTTCTGCCAAAGTAATCGATGCTTTCATCGATCATCTAGGAACCCGATGCACCTTTCCATCGGCTAAACCTCTATTGTTTCCAATCGGCTCTGTTGTAATCTTCAACAAGTAGCTGCTTCTCTTTAGTTGTCCACCTAAAGCTCTATCTAAGTTTAGTTTCAGATCTTTTTGGTTGTTATGTGAATAATGTGTTATATGAGTGCTGGATTGCAACCTTGTTATGAATTAAGATAGTTTTATGTGCGCACTTTGAATGTAATGTTGCATTGCATGTAGATACGACCACTTCTGCAAACGGTACCTACAAGATCTCCCAGGAGTCTATGGAGGATTTTTTTTCTGAAGACCAAGTGAACGTCACCAAGGGATTATCGGAAGCCCCGAACCAAAGTTCGGAAGATCTTAACTTTACTGACTTGAGCCCCACCAGTAAAGGCAAGCCCCGGACATATCCCACTACTTTATTTACACTGCAATCTACGTCTATTTATCTACACTTATGCATTACGTCTAGGAGTTGTAATGAAAACCCTAGATGCATTGATACTAGGAACCAATGTATTGAACCTGAGTCCATATCGGCTAGATGCTCTGCTAAATAGGGCCGGTAAAAGTCGAGTGATTTCCTGTCACTCGCGCGATATAGGAGTTGCATGTTTACATTTTTGCAATCACTATAAGGATGACGGACAGGGTCATGTGTTGTATCATGACCTGAAGGTTTACCCTGTCAGTTTTGTTAAAAGTTTTAAGGTCGAAATGTGTGGTAGTGGTGGCTAAGCGTTTGAAAGTACTAGCCACATGCCGTGAAATATGGTAAGCGGTAAGCCTAGTACCCGAATGGCCTGGCAAATGGACTTGTCTCCACCACTCGACTTTTATTTTATGTTTACACGCACCGACGTGTGGGAGTACGTTCTGCATGGCAGACAGGAATACGGGTTTTGTAGTCGCGCTACAGACGTATGTCCTGCACAATTGTTGTGCGTACGGTCCTGCAGTCGCTTGTGGTGGCCCTGATCCATAACCCGGAATATGAGTGAAACGGTTGCTTCGGAACGCCCTGTTGGTATTCCAAGCGTGTGTGTTAGGTTTACCTTGCAAGGTTGAATTTCGATTCAGGAATCGTCCGCCTCTCACGATGAATGAGACTGCTTATCCCTTTTACCACATCGAGTAAAAAGTGTAATGTTCAATGGAATAATTTTGATGGATGAGAATATCTACATTGCTTGCTTAGTATAAGTGGTTACCTAGAGGACTAATCAAATTAGAATCTGAAAGCTAAAACTTGAAAGTAGACTTTACTCTTTGTTGCTTTTCAGCTGAAAATAAACCCAGAGCCTTTATATTGCCTTCATGAGTTTATTTATGGGCTAAAGTATACCCAATCCCGGGTAAGCCTTGCTGAGTATTAGTATACTCAGCCTTGCTAGTTTTATGTTTTCAGGTAACGCCTATGAAGACCCTACTCTTCCCCTGTTATGGCCCTGTGCTCTTCCAGATGATTGGTTCGTGGATTAGGATCCGTCCCCGACCAACATTGGTGATACCGAGTGATGTCGTGCCCGGTCTTAGCATGACATCCGTCTTGACGACGTGTTGTAATCATCGCGTATGTTTTTCCGCTGCTAAAAACCATAACTCTAACAGTTTGTAATAACTTTTCTAAATTTGGAACTTCGTACTGCTTTTGGAAACTCTTGTAATGTAGTCCCTGTGATGTAAAATATGATGGTGACTGTATCTCTGGACTCACCTTCGTGTGAGGTAACCTTATTTGCTCCTGTGTATCGGTGGTTTATCGGGACCTTACCCGACAGGCCAAGGGATTATACCGTTTGAAGCACGTTGGAGCCCTCGGAAGTGGACTCGCGTACTTGAGCCGGTATAATTCAGGTTGGTTCTACCACAGCTGGTATCAGAGCTATAAGGTTACTCTGGAGATACATTTTACCTTAAAAATGATTTCAGTATAAAAGTTTGACCAACAAAATGTTTGGCAAAGCCGTGTTGGATTCGTTAAGGATTGAGCTTAGTACGTAAAGCCCTAGGGTAATGTTTATAAGGGAATTAGAGCTGGCTATAATATATATATATAACCCTAACTACCAGCATTACTTTCTGTCAAAACTTAAATTTATGCACAACCCAACCTTACTTTCTATAACGACATCTTCGATGATGATGTAGGAAGGTAAGGATCCTCAGCCAACTGAGGGAGCTTGGCCTTCCCGTCGGTGATGTGAACCGAACGCTGTTTCTCAAGCAGTGGCCTACTTGAGATGCTGCCAATGTACCAACTTCGGTTGACTACATTGGGAGTATATAGTTAGGTAAGGGGGTATGAACAGCAACATCCCCGCATTTTGCGGTACCCCCGTGAATACGTTATCTCGATAACGTATGTTAACGTTGTCTGTACGGCGATAATTGTACAGATGTTGTTTCTATAGTGAACAGTAATGATTGGGGACGCTTTCATGACATCTGGCATGAAAGGTTCAATATATACATATTGTGTTTTCTGCAGGAATGCTAACCTCGATTCGATAGGTTTTGAACGGTTAGGATTATCAACTAGTTATTATAGGGAGAGACGTATTTATATGATGCCACCGTACTTAACCACGTAAGTCCAAGGTTACTTGGCAATTATTTTTGTTTGTGAGGACGTGTAGAACGTGCATGCATCATATTATCTTGGATTGATTTGATTGCCTTGTTTGTTACGTTGTTGTACTAAAATGTGTTGCTTGTATCTGAATGCCTGTCTAGACTTTGTATTGTAGGAGCCAACGTAATCTGCTAGGCTAACCTGGAGTGAGAAGGTCTTTTGTGAATCAAGTGAGTTGGGTCATGTTTGAACCCTATCACCGATCTTAGCTTGACAGCTAAATCAAATCCTTGATTTTGCTTTAAATCTGTTTCGGCAGAAACTGAGCTTTTCCTTTGATGGTTAAACCTTGATAATCATCAGCAAACCCTTGGATCCATTATTTAGTGAATCATCTGTCCTCTCTCGATGTTGTACCCTATCTTGTTGTCTATTTTGGTTACAACATCTGAAAGTTGCACCTTCATTTTTTGCTCAGATGATTTTGGATAAATTAAAAAGGATTTAGGACAATAATTACTTTTTGGATACAATTCTACTAGCAATAGTCATGCATTATAACATATACCATTTCTGGTCAGTGCATGGTGTTGCATCATCATCGAAAACCCGTAGACTAACTAACGGGTGTGCCTCCGGTGCAACTTTGGGTTGTCTTCGGTTTCCAAAGCTCTATCTTGTTGCTGTTGGCACTACAAGGTTGTGATTCCTCTTTTGTGGTGGTGTTTAATCACATGCAAATGATGCCGTGTCGGAACCTAAGGCCTCATGTGCGCTGCAGCCATATGATTGGGCCATTAGGAGCGCACTGGTGACTAGGTATATGTGACGTAACCCTACTGCAATCTCTCCTTATGCAACCTTACTAGTGTCCTAACTTTTGATCCTCACCTAAGGATATAAGACTACCCAGGTGTTAGTCACGAGAGAACGGTTGTAGAGTGCAGTCATGTGCATCATCAACTCATGAAGGTATGCATCATACTTCATGCATTTCATACGTGCATACATTGCAAGTATCATTATCCTTGCATTATAGTGTATGCATCATTGGGTCAACATCATGGTAATTGCATTGTGCCATATGCATCATCTCGGTCGTGCATGGGATCCCTCATCCTCATGTTGCACCATCATTGTAATCATACATCTCAGCAGTGCATCATGTTCATAGTCATATAGTGAGCATTGCACTCTGAATTAGAGCATTTTATCATTATCCCTCGATTGCATTGATATAACTAGTCATGTTTTGCAATCAACATCATCTAAACTATTCAGATAATAAACTCTGAGCAAGAATGTTTCAAACCTCACTTATCACTTTTTCGTACTATTCTCACTTGCTATCCATAAGTTTTATGATGAATGTCGCCGACATTTATCGTCCTCCTGTTGTAATCGTAGCTCTGTGAGAATTTGATCACCTTTTCCTCTCTTATCTTGTCAAACTCATCTATGTACCATCTCTTCATGCTCTCGTTATACTCATCTTGTCCTTCTCTTGTCATCAACCTCAATCTTCTCTGGTGTGATTGCTTCTTGCCACTTTTGATGGATGATTTGCTTCTCTTCCCTTCAGAGCCTTTCGTCCGAATCTCGGGACGAGATTCTTTTTAGGGGGGAAGGCTGTGACAGTTCATGTATTTGCAATGTTAGGCATATATTTTGTTAGTGTGAAATATATGTTTGTTAGTATAAAGCTTGTGTGTGTTTGTGTGAAGTTTTTGAAAATTTAAAGTGCAAGTAAAAAGGGGTATTTTTGTAATTACGGAAAAACCTAGGGTTGTTTTTGTAAAATGTATTTGGATTAGGGTAATTTCAAAATAAGTGAAATATGTTTTTCTTACTTTATGTCTTGTAAAAATATATATATTTATTCAAAAGTTTAATTTGAAATGTGTGTGTTGAAGTGTGTAAAAATTTTGGGTAAAATGGTAAAAATAAGGATATTTATGTAATTTTATAAAAGTACAAGTCCTTTTATGCAAATGTTTGAATTACAAAAGTAACTTTTAAATTTACTCAGGACTAAAGTGTAAAAGTGCAAGTCATCATGACATGTCTATCCAATCATTATGACGAGTCTATCCCGTCATCATGACGTGTCATAAATGTAATATCCCGGTAGTTAGACAACTAGATACTAAGTTTGGGTATATTATATGTAAGTAGGATATAGTGTATACAAGTTGTACAAAGCAATAAGGGTATATTTGTAAATTATAAGTTTTATAAATTTTCATGTGCAAGTGTGTGAAAATGTTCTTAAGTGTCAAATTTCAGATGGCTATAGATTAGAAAAGAGCAAAAGTTAAATAAACTTAAGGGAATAGACTTTATATGAATTTAAGGACCTTTATGTGATTAATACAAAGATATAAGGACTTACATGTGAAATGGTAAAAAGATAAAAGTAAAACTTAGTTTTACCTAAGGACTAAAGTGTAAAAGAGCTAGTCATGATTACTGCAGAAAAACTTACAAAGAGACCCCAAACATTAGAGCATTTTGTTTAAATTAACACATAAAGTTTATAATTTAAGTTGTGTTCAAAAGTTCAAAATAAAACAGTACCCTTTGAGATTTTGAACTTGAGCTCTAAAGCATTCTTGTAGGATTTGAAATTCTCTACAACTTTGCTTTAGACATTTTTCTCATTAGGATTTTGTATCAATGGGTAATTTTAGTTTACAGAGGAGTCCCTGAACTCCCCCTGCTTCGTCTTCCTCTGGCACCGCCGCTTCCCCGTCTGTCCCGCTCCTGCCACCGCCGCTCGCCGCCGATACCGCGCCCCGAGCTCCACCTCCTAGCTGGCATATCCTCCCACGCGTCATCCTCTCCCGGTCTCGACTTCTTTCCTCTCTCTTCCTGGCCTTACGCGCGCGCGCCACGGCAACCCGAGGCCTCCGCCGGCCGCCACCTCCTGGTCACCGTGGACAGGCCACCCCGGTGCCTTAACTCCCTCTCTCTCTCGCGCGCAGCAGCACCACATCAACATTTACGTTCTGTTCTACTACTCCCAGCATCCAATTTCCAGTACTCGAGCTGCATTCCGCCGCCGCCGTCATCTTCCACTCCGGCCGCGCACGGCACGCCCGTGGGCAGCCCACACCGGACCTCCTCCGCCCCAACCAACACCTGCACAAGCTTTCCCGTCATCCACTGGTGCTCCTCGCCCATTCGTGGCACTCCAATTTCCACTGAAACCTCGTCGCCGACGCTAACCATCCGCCGCCGCCCTCGTCGGCCTCACCGTGGGCAGCACCACTCACGCAGTCCCGAGCCCCCACAACCCCATAAACAGCACCACATCATCACCCTGAAGCTGTACGACCCATCCATTGACCCTCTGGTGCATCACAGTGCCTTCCCGACGCTCGCCGGCGTTCTTCCTCGCCGCCGCCGCATCGGTCTCCGTCGAATTCCCTCGATCCAGCATGATTTCATCCAATTGATGGCACGTACACGTTCCCCATGACTCACTGGTTCTCGTGCGCAGGTTACTTGCCGACATTCGCCACCGGAGCTCTGCCATCGACGGTGACCCCTCCGCCGTCACCTCGGGCTCAAGTCGAACTCCACTGTTCCGGCCATCCCCGTCCACGACAAGTAGCGCAACGAGACCACAGTAAGACCCTGAGCCTTTCCCTGCCCTTGAACCTCGCCGCCGGTGACCACCGTCGCCGGAACACGGCCGCCCCGCCTTACTCTGTCTCGGTTCCCAGTCCAAGGGCTTCGGGTTAGAAGAAAAAGAAATCCAGGGGGTTTTGTGCAAAGGAGTAGACTCAGAGGAATAGTGCCGAGGGACCTCCTTATGTAAATTTGGCTGTCAACTTAGAAATACTATATCTTTTCGAGGAAACATTATAAAATTGTAAACTAAATTTTATTGGAATCCTTAGATAAAGATCTACAACTTTATTTAAAGGGTCAACTTCAGTTTCTGAATGTTTGATGATCAAACTTAAAATATCAAATTTAGTTGCTTGTAGGCTTAGAAAATGCATGGTAATTCATAGAAAAATGATAAAATGGTAAAACCAGTGGTGATAATTTTCTTTAAACATGTAGGATTGAAGAAAAATAATTAACCTTGTACTTTAGCATTATTTTCTTAATGTACAAGTTTTATTAGAAATAAGGTGTAGTTTCCTTAATATAATTAATAAACACACTTTCAAATGTTCAAAAATCATGAAAAATATGTTATGGTTCTGTTTTGTATTATTGCAACATATTATTAAGTTTTCAACTAAGAATTAGATGTTAAGTAAATTGGATATAATATAATTGATTTATAATGTAATAGTAACTTAAAGTTCATATAAATAATTAGTGAGGTCAATTTACAAAGCTCTTTAATATAAATATTAAGAACCACCCCACTTGTTGCTTCATGCTACTAGTTAGTTAATTAATGTAATTCACCCTGTTGTTTAATTGGATTTAGATAAAACATATAATACTCGATAAATGACTGCCCAGTACAGGGTAACTAAGTTATTTATCGAAATATAACATCCTGTACATGGAATTGCAACTTTATCGTGAAATGAAATACAAATGTATGCATCCATTAAACTTCATCCTGCATATCATGTAGACTCGACCACTCTCGCTGACGGGGACTATCAGCTGATTCCGGATCAAGAAGGAAGTTATTCTGAAGACTCCGGGAATCTCGTCGCGGATTTCTCTGAAGCCCCGAACCAAGGTTCGGAAGAAAATAGTTTGACTAACCCCAACCCTACCAACGAAGGCAAGCCCCGGACATAACCCCTACTTTATTACACTGCAACCTATACTATTTATGTATATCTTTATGCATTAAGTTCTTAGGAGTTGTTTGTAAACCTTAGTTGCATAATTCCAGGAACCTATGTATTAAACACTAGAACTTGAGTCCGAATAGCTGCTCTGCTTATAGGACCGGTAGAAGTCGAGTGATTTCCTGTCACTCGCGCGATATAGGAGTTGTGATGTTTACATTCCTGTTATCATTATAAGGATGACGGACGGGAGTTTTATGAGGTATCATGGTCAAGATGATACCCCGTCTGTTTTGATGAATTTGATAAGGTCGCAGTGTGTGGTAGCGGTGGTTAAGCGTTTGAAAGTACTAGCCACATACCGTGAAATATGGTAAGCGGTAAGCCTAGTAATCGATCGGCCCGAGGAGTGGACATACCCCCCACCACATGTATTTGCTTCTTTTGGTTACTTTGTTCGATGTGTAGGCATACGTGTTGCTGGGCAACCAGGAGTACGGGTTTTGTAGTCGCGCTACAGACGTACGTCCTGCACTTTGGAAGTGCGTATGACCTGCAGTCGCTTGTGGTGGATCTGATCCACGAGTCGGAATGAAAGGTAAACGGTTGCTTCGGAACGACCCTGTGGTGTTCCAAGCGTGTGTGTTAGGTTTACCTTGCAAGGGTTGAATCTCGATTCAGAATCGTCCGCCTCTCACGATGTATGAGACTGCTTATTCCCTTTACCACATAGAGTAACAAGAGTAATTATGTGATTATCTAAGATGATGTTTGAGTAAAGATTCTACCATGTTTGACTAGTTATAGGTGCTTACCTAGAATGGTTAATCAACTAGAACCTGAAAGCTAAAAGTTGAAAATAAGGATCTACTCTTTGTTGCTTTTCCGCTGAAAACTCTACCCAACGCTAAAAGCCATCATGGGTCTAGTTATGGGCTATGGTATACCCAATTTCGGGTAAGTCTTGCTGAGTATTAGTATACTCAGCCTTGCTTTCGTTGATTTGCTTCAGGTAATCTTTCTGATGAGCCAGCATTCATTACACCGTGGCCCTACCCTTTGCCTGATGGTTGGTCCGTGGAATGGGATCCGTCCCCGGCCAACACAGATTCCGCTGAGTGATATTATGCCAGGGCTAGCATAATATCTGTAATGACGACGTGTATAAAGACTACGCTTTTCAAATTCCGCTGCTTTAACTGAAAACTAAAACCTGTCTTGTAATAATCTCTCCTCTGTGGGAGCTAATGATAATTTGTATATTTTTGTAATGTAACTGCCTGTGGTGTAAGATATTTTGGCATTGTATCTCTAGACTCACCTTCGTGTGAGGTACCTTGTTGGATCCTGAGTTCGGTGGTTTATCGGGACGTTACCCGACAGACCAATGGTTTTATACCGTTTGAAGTACGAGGTAGCCCTTCGGTAAGGACTCGCGTACTTGAGCCGGTGTAATTCAGGTTGGTTCTGCCACAATAAATGCTTGCATTTAGGTCCTGAAGTTTATAAAGTTACGCTCTTTAGGACAAAAGCAATTCAAATCCGACTTTTGTTCAAAGATTCACGTGTAAAAATATAAGTTTTGAGTTTTTGAACTTGGGCCCTAAAGCAATGTTGTAGGGTTTGAAAAACTCTCCAACTTTCGTTTTGGGCATTTCTTCATTTGGGTTTTAAATCAATGGGAAATTTTGTTTTACAGACAGGCCCCTGCAGTTTTCTAAAATTGTGCATAAGTCCTTGGAAAGTTCTAATGCCCTTTCTTCCCTGTTCTTCTTCTTTCTCTACCTTATCTCTTCACTGGCGTCTTCTTTCTTTTCCCACGGGCGGCACTTCCTTTCTTTCTTCCCTCCCTCGGTTCGGCTGCAGGAGCGGCGGCGCCCTGGGGGTTTCTCCCTCGCGGGTGCAGCAGGCAGTAGCAGCTCATGGCAGTGTGGCAGCAGGCGGCGCAAGGCGCGGGGCGGCTTAGCACGGAGGCCAGCGGGCGCGGCCCCTGGCGCGGGCACCGGCGCTCGGCGGGAGCGGCTCGGAGGGGGCGCTGGCCGCGGCTCGGCTGGTGCGGCAGCGAGCCATAGCGCGAGCGGGCGGCCGCAGGAGCACGCGCGCGGCAGGTGGACGCGCGGGCTGGCCGGCCCAGGCAGGGCGCGGGAGGGTGAGCGGCAGTAAGGAAGCAGGCAGTGGCGGGCCCAGGCGCGGAACAGATGCGCGCGGGCAGCGCACTGGCGTGGCGCGCGCGGAGGCGGAGCGGCGTGCGGGTGCGTGCGGCGCGGGCTGGCGGTGGCGCAGGCGCGCGGCTCGCGAGCGGAGGCACACTGCGCGGGTGAGCGGCTCAGCTTGGCGCAGGCAGCGCGGCTGCGGCGCGTTGGAGCGAGGGGCCAGAGGCAGAGGCTGACGGCTGCGGCGTGAGTGTAGACGCAGGGAGCGGGCGCGATCCAGGAGCAGACGCGCGCGTGCCCAGCAAGCTGGCGGTGTGCGGGTGTGACGCAGACTCGTGAACGGCACAGCTGGCAGTGCAGGAGCTCGCAGCGGTGGAGCGCAGGCGAGTGGGCGCTGGAGCGGTTCGCGGGCGGTGCAAGAGCGAACGTGAGCGACGCCGAGCGGGTGGCGCAAGCGTGCGCGCAGTGACGCGCAGAAGGTGGCGGTGTGTGCAGGTGTTGGGCGGCCGGAGCAGAGCGGGCCCAGGGGCACGAGCAGGCGATGCTGGAGTGCGACGTGCCGAGCAACGGCACGCGCAGGAGGAGTTGCGATGGAAAGTTGTTGCGCGAGATGCAGGAACATGATGGCCATATCGAGGACGCAGCTAAGGTGTTCAACGAAATGCCGATGTGCGCAGTGCTGACGAACGCGAGGGTCCTGCCGCTGGGCGAGGCGTCAAGGGTGCAAGACGGCGTCGGGCGGATGTTGCGACGGTGTGCAGAGCAACAGTGTGCAGATGCGGCGCGACAAGGCCGAGGCGACGCCGGTCCAGCAGATGAGAAGGAAGAGGAGCAGCAGCATGAGATGGTCGAGGCGGAAATAGCGGCGCGCATTTAACAGCAGCTGGTCCGCAAACAGCATGGCGTCTAGGGTTTCCTTCCAGAGTTTGATCACGTCGAGTGCTCAGCGTGGGGCGGCGGGGGCCACAGATGGTGATGCGACTACGAGTTTGGTGAGGCGAGTCGGAAGGAGGAGTTGTGGAGCGAAGGCGGCAGTCAGGCGTGACGAGCTCGGAGGAGCCTCGATGCAACCAAGCACGGCAGTCCTGCAGGAAGCTACGCGGGTGTGCCGGCCGTGTTTCAGTGGCACACGTGCGTGAGCAAAAGAAGGCTTAGCTCGTGAGCAGTTGGACTCGGAAGTTCGCGGAGGAGTTGTCCTAACGAACCAATTCGGCTCGGTCATCTCGTCCCAGGGGTCCACGACACCCAGCAACTCCTATCTCTCGTCGATCGTCCGAGCAAGACCACAACACCTCAAGAAAGCTCGGGAACCCTTTCGTCGAGTTTTTCTCTTCGCTGATCCTGTCGCCACGGGACTTCACTTTCCGCTCGTTCTCCTCTACAACCAAGACTACCCCAAGGTTTGCCCTGTTTCACTGAATCTTCCTAATGCCGGCGACTACTTTGCCGGAATATCGTTGTTATCTTCCTGTTATCTGTTTTCCCCGACTAGGGACTTAAATGCTTTGATTTAGAAAATTCTAGGATGTTTTCTGTAAGATTTCCAGAGCTTTCTTTATTTCAAATCCGTGAACTTCTACATTTCATAGATTTTCGTAAGAAGTTCATAAAAGTACAAAATCAGTTTTGCTTGAAACCCTAGGTCAAAATCTACAAGTTTTATGTTGTGATCTTGAGTGAAAGTCTTTGATGTGTGGTCTAGGTCAAATGTTAGGGAATGAATGTTTTATTGTGCTTTATATTGTATGCTTGTGTTATAACTGAAAAGTAAGTCATAGAATATATGTCTTAAATAGAGAGGTGTGATATCTAGTTAATCCTATCACCCTGGTGCTCATATCCCTGCCATCAAGACGTTATTCTGGTCTTGATTGCGGTCTTCTTAATGTCCTTTCCGTATAAAGATCCTTGTTATTTCAGGTGTATTTGCTGCTTAGCTAATACATCTCTGTAGCTATGCTTCAGTGGCGGCTATTAGCTCAGCCGCTAAGCATCCGTTTCCTTTGAATCTAAGATGTTTCTGTATAATGGCTATCAGCCGATGCATTTCTTTTGTTAGGCTTCTACCATCAGCTGGTTAGCTGATACGATTGTTATCTTTCTAGTATCGGCTACTGCCGATACAGTTCTTTTGTTCTGTCCTACATCGGCTGCACATAGTCGATGTATCGGAGATGCACACACAGCCTTAAGATTCTTGCTATCGGCCGATCCAAGCCGATTCTAGTTATCTCCATATCAGCTATGGCCGATCCATCCTTAGTTCCCTCATCCTTATCCACACACTTCTATCAGCCGATTCATCGACTGAGAGATCGGCTATATGTTTATCGGTCACATAGCCTCAACCACACTCCAATCGGCTGTACGTCACTCAATAGTTGTGCTGACGTAATCGAGTCGATACAACCACACCTAGTTACCTAGAATAACACTTAAGCACATCTCGGTTAGGACAACTGCTTTAGGATTCATCCTTCTGCCAAAGTAATCGATGCTTTCATTGATCATCTAGGAACCCGATGCACCTTTCCATCGACTAAACCTCTATTGTTTCCAATCGGCTCTGTTGTAATCTTCAACAAGTAGCCGCTTCTCTTTAGTTGTCCACCTAAAGCTCTATCTAAGTTTAGTTTCAGATCTTTTTGGTTGTTATGTGAATAATGTGTTATATGAGTGTTGGATTGCAACCTTGTTATGAATTAAGATAGTTTTATGTATGCACTTTGAATGTAATGTTGCATTGCATGTAGATACGACCACTTCTGCAAATGGTACCTACAAGATTTCCCAGGAGTCTATGGAGGATTTTTTTTCTGAAGACCAAGTGAACGTCACCAAGGGATTATTGGAAGCCCCAAACCAAAGTTTGGAAGATCTTAACTTTACTGACTTCAGCCCCATAAGTAAAGGCAAGCCCCGGACATATCCCACTACTTTATTTACACTGCAATCTACGTCTATCTATCTACACATGCATTACGTCTAGGAGTTGTAATGAAAACCCTAGATGCATTGATACTAGGAACCAATGTATTGAACCTGAGTCCATATCGGCTAGATGCTCTACTAAATAGGGCCGGTAAAAGTCGAGTGATTTCCTGTCACTCGCGCGATATAGGAGTTGCATGTTTACATTTCTGCAATCACTATAAGGATGACAGACAGGGTCATGTGCTATATCATGACCTGAAGGTTTACCCTGTCTGTTTTGTTAAAAGTTTTAAGGTCGAAATGTGTGGTAGTGGTGGCTAAGCATTTGAAAGTACTAGCCACATGCCGCGAAATATGGTAAGCGGTAAGCCTAGTACCCGAATGGCCCGGCAAATGGACTTGTCTCCACCACTCGACTTTTATTTTATGTTTACACGCACCGACGTGTGGGAGTACGTTCTGCATGGCAGACAGGAATACGGGTTTTGTAGTCGCGCTACAGACGTATGTCCTGCACAATTGGTGTGCGTACGGTCCTGCAGTCGCTTGTGGTGGCCCTGATCCATAACCCGGAATATGAGTGAAACGGTTGCTTCGGAACGCCCTGTTGGTATTCCAAGCGTGTGTGTTAGGTTTACCTTGCAAGGTTGAATTTCGATTCAGGAATCGTCCGCCTCTCACGATGAATGAGACTGCTTATCCCTTTTACCACATCGAGTAAAAAGTGTAATGTTCAATGGAATAATTTTGATGGATGAGAATATCTACATTGCTTGCTTAGTATAAGTGCTTACCTAGAGGACTAATCAAAATAGAATCTGAAAGCTAAAACTTGAAAGTAGACTATACTTTTTGTTGCTTTTCAGCTGAAAATAAACCCAGAGCCTTTATATTGCCTTCATGAGTTTAGTTATAGGCTAAAGTATACCCAATCCCGGGTAAGCCTTGCTGAGTATTAGTATACTCAGCCTTGCTAGTTATATGTTTTTCACGTAACGCCTATGAAGACCCTACTCTTCCCCTGTTTTGGCCCTGTGCTCTTCCAGATGATTGGTCCGTGGATTAGGATCCGTCCCCGACCAACATTGGTGATACCGAGTGATGTCGTGCCCGGACTTAGCATGACATCCGTCTTGATGACGTGCTGTAATCATCGCGTATGTTTTTCCGCTGCTAAAAACCATAACTCTAACAGTTTGTAATAACTTTTCTAAATTTGGAACTTCGTACTACTTTTGGAAACTATTGTAATGTAGTCCCTGTGATGTAAAATATGATGGTGACTGTATCTCTGGACTCACCTTCGTGTGAGGTAACCTTATTTGATCCTGTGTATCGGTGGTTTATCGGGACGTTACCCGACAGGCCAAGGGATTATACCGTTTGAAGCACGTTGGAGCCCTCGAAAGTGGACTCGCGTACTTGAGCCGGTATAATTCAGGTTGGTTCTGCCACAGAACAGCTGCTATACTAATAGAACCGGTAGAAGTCGAGTGATTGCCTGTCACTCGCGAGCTTTATAGGAATTGTAGTGTTTACATTCCTGTAATCACTATAAGGATGACGGACGGGATTTATGTAAAGTATCATGGTTGAGATGATACCCCGTCTATGTTGATGAATTTGGCTAAGGTTGCAGTGTGTGGTAGCGGTGGTTAAGCGTTTGAAAGTACTAGCCACATGCCGTGAAATATGGTAAGCGGTAAGCCTAGTAATCAATCGGCCCGGCAAGTGGACATACCTCCCACCACTCATATTTGGTTTTTCTGGTTACTCGCTTCGACGTGTGGGAATACGTGTTGCAGGGCAACTAGGAGTACAGTCATATAGTAGCGCTGTAGACGTACGTCCTGCACATTGGATGTGTGTATGGTCCTGCAGTCGCTTGTGGTGGATCTAATCCACGACCCGGAATGAAAGGCAAACGGTTGCTTCGGAACGATCTTTTCGATGTTCCAAGCGTGTGAGTTAGGTTTACCTTGCAAGGGTGAAATCCGATTCAGAATCATCCATTTTTCACGGATATTGAGACTGCTTGATTCCTTTGCCACATAGAGTAACAAGAGCAACACTATGATGAGAAATACTGATGGTTGACTTTAAAAGCTCTACCATGCTTGAATAGCTATAGTTGCTTACCTAGAATGGATAATCAACTATAATTTGAAAGCTAAAACTTGAAAATAAGGATCTACTCTTTATTGATTTTCAGCTAAAACAAAACCTGAAACCTTATCAAGCCTACATAGTCTAGTTACATGGCTAAGTATATCATGAAACGGGTAAGCCTTGCTGAGTATTAGAGTACTCAGCCTTGCAATATGACTTTATTTCAGGTAATGTCTTTAAACACCCTACTCTTCCCATGCCTTGGCCCTATGCTCTGTCCGATGGTTGGTCCGTGGAATGGGACCCGTCCCCGGCCAACACTGATCATACCGAGTGATGTCATGCCAGGGCTTAGCATGATGTCCATATTGGCGATGTGTATAGTTGTCGTGTTTTAAATTCCGCTGCCGTGAACTTGAAACTTTAAACTGGTTTGTAATAATTTCTATCAGTTTGGAACTTATGCTACTTTTGGAAACTCTTGTAATATAAATGCCTGTGATGTAAAATATGATGGCAACTGTATCTCTGGACTCACCTTCGTGCGAGGTACCTTGTTTGATCCTGCATTCGGTGGTTTATCGGGACGTTACCCGACAGGCCAAGGGGTTACACCATTTAAAGTACGTTGGAGCCCTTGAGAGAGGACTTGCGTACTTGAGCCGGTGTAATTCAGGTTGGTTCTGCTACAGCTGGTATCAGAGCTAACAAGTGTACCCTGGAGATATGATTAGCCTTAAAAAGGTCTTTAGTATAAAATTTGGCCAACAAAGTATTTGGCAAAATTACGTTGGACACGTTAAGGATTGTGCTTAGTATGTAAAGCCCTAGGGAATGCAGATAAGGGAAGTAGAGGTGGCTATAGTATGTATATGTATATATATATAACTCTAACTACCAGCATTACATTTCCGTCAAAATTTACATTCCTGCACAACACCAATCTTACATTTGGTAACGACACCTTCGACGATGAGGTAAGAAGGTAAGGATCCTCAGCTAACTGGGGAGTTAGCCTTTCCGTCGGTGATGTGAACCGAACACTGTTACTCAAGTAGTGGCCTACTTGAGATGCTGCCAATATATCAACTTCTGTTGATTATATTGGGAGTATATGGTTCGGCGCAGGGTATGGCGATCGCTGTTCATACCCCTGCATTTTTGCGGTATCCCCGTGAATACATTGTTTCGATAACGTATGTTAACATTATCTGTACGGCAGTAATTGTATAGATACTATTTCTATAGTGAACAGTAATGTTTGGGGACGCTTTCATGACATGCTGGCATGAAAAGGTTCAGTATATACAATTGTGGTTTTCTACAGGAACGCTAACCACGATTCGATAGGTTTTGAACGATTAGGATTTGTCGAGTAAATACTATAGGGAGAGACATATCTATATGATGCCACCGTAACTAACCGTGTAAGTCCAAAGATATTTGGCAGTTATTTTGGTTTGTGAGGATGTTAGTACATGCATGCATCTTTGAATTGATTGTAAATTAGAACTTGTGCTTATATGTCACACCCGATTTATAAGAACATAAATCGAGCAATCATATATGCGCCAGGATCAAGTCACGCATATATACAACAGATTATCAAGATATCACAACACATGTCATGAATAAAAGCATATAAATTATACAAGAAATATCTTTATTACAACTGAATCAAGAATCAGTTCAACGAATGCGGAAGCGTAAAATAAATACATGAAGAGCAGGGCGCCACAGGGACGTCAACTGGGAGACAACGCCTAGAAATCGTCGAGTCCGCTGATGTAGTCCTCCACGTCGCCTGGTACTGAGCAGCAGTCGAGGATGTCCCAAAGAGAACCGAAGAGAGGAAGGGGCAAGTGTGAGTACACAACTTGTACTCAACAAGTATAACACGAATATGAGGCTCTAAGGTTAGCTGACTTGACTGCATTAGCTTTTAATCTTGGCAAATTTTATTAAAACTAATTACTACAAGTAGATGAATTACCATAAACCCAATTGCACAATAAATCAATATTAATTAATAACTACTGAGAACCCTCCAAACCAAAACCACCCGGGGAATCTCCCTAATCAAAAGGAGGATCTGGGCCGCTCATGACTGTGAGCACAGCTGATATATCAGTTTTACACTCTCGAGAGGTTGCACAACTTTACCCACAAGTCGTGAGCTACGCTAGTTGTTCATCACACTTCCTTAGGTGAGATGGCTAGCAAGCACACTACGAGACCGTTACAAAGGATCACGTTGGTAAGGTGTAACCGCTAAGGATTCTGGATCAGCGACGATGGGGCCCACCTCCGGGGGTACAAGACACACAGCACAGACCAAGCCGGAGGAGCAGGGACCATTGAAGCCTACCACCCCTCTTGCCCACGCAGGTAAGTCACTCCCGAACCAACACGACCTAATTAGTAAGTCAAGACCATCCCATTCCAGTCTTGTGGTTGCGCGGTTGTCCCAGGTTGTCGCTCTATGAACCGGTCCTTATGGAGAGTGGCCAACCAAGCACTAAGCATCGTGCTGGCCCCCTAAACCAAATTTCTAACAAAAACATCTTTTAAGGAGACGTGAGCCGCTCAAGCACACAGCACAAAGGGCCACTCTCAGAATTAAGTTGCATATACCATTAATCAAATTTAATTAAAAAGGACCAGGTGTGTTATAGCGCAGCAACCTAGCACAACAAACCAAAATGCAACCCAAAGGATATATATATAGGATATAAAGTGGCTAGGAAATCCTTATAGGCATATAGTATTAAAATGCAGTATGAAATTGTATTAAAAAGTGATAGGAGGTTTATTTTATACTTGCCTTCCTCGTACTCTCCCGGCTGCTGCTCGAACTGCTCGGAACTTGGCTGCTCCTGGTACTCGTCCAAAGGCTCCGCGTCTACTCACGATCATCAAGCATAGTCCACACATACACACATGCACAAACAATAGCAAACTTTAAGAAAACAGTACACCAATACAACAGAATAGCACACAAAACTGGCCTAAAACTATTCTACGTGTTACAACGATCGCGTGGACGTAAAGAACACCTAAAACGGAGCTAAGACGCGAAATCTACGCTTGAAACAAGATCCAGGGACCTATCTGCGAGAAAAACTGGGCCACAGGGGGGTTCTAAACAAAAACCAGGGACCTAAACGCAATTAAAGGGTAGACACAGGGGCTAGCACGTGAAAACCCGGGGCTTGGACGGCGGGCACTAAAACTGGAAAGCTCAGGGCTCTAAACGAGTGAAACAGGACTAAAACGTAAATACTTTTGAACTAAAGAGTACTGCGGGTTGATTTCTCTAAAAGACAGGGGCTCTTTAGCAAGATCGCCAGGCCGAAGCGGTATCCTTTGTTCTGGATCGTCAGAACTAATCCTAACGACCCAGATTAGATCTCTCCCGCGAAGGGGTACGCGCGCACCACGGCCGCTGGATCTGGATCCAAAGGTTCGGATCTATACTTAACTGCCTCGAATCTGGATCACTCATCTGGGATCGGACGGTTTAGATCTATCCCGCACCCGAACTGGTACGCCTAGCTCGGGTTCGTTGATTCCCGATCTAAGGGCTACATTTGGGTGAGATCCGATCTAATCGCAAGCGCAGGATGCGGATCGGACGGCTCGCGGCGTTTGGGCGCGGAGGGGGCGGCGCTGGGTCGCCGGAGCTCAGCTCCCGTGGCGGCGCTTCGCCGGAGCTGGCCTATTTTGGCACTCCAGGCTCGGTTTTGGATGGGCTTAGGCCTGGGAGCTAGGGCTTGGCACGACGAACACCTCTGGGCACTTGTGGTGGTGGGTTTGGGCACGGCTAGGGCAAATCGACGGCGAGGGCGGCTCGGGGTGGCCAACAATGCCGGCGTGCACGCGTTCCGGTTGCTACGGCCAGCCAAACGCCACGACAACTAGCGCTTAAGCACCGGGGAGGGAACGCGATGCTCACCAGGGGCTTGTGGTGGTCGAAGTTGCTGTGCAGGGTACACGTCGACGACGGCCGGGCGGAGAAAGAACGGCGGCACTCGCGGACAAGCTGCAGCAGAGGGGCTCGAGGTCCCTTGAATGCGCGGATCGGTCGAGGAAGTCCCTGCGGAGGTCACCAGGGGGTCAGGACAGCCCGAGACCGGCCGGCGATGAGGTAATTGGGGCGGTGCACAGCTCACCGGCGGCAGTTTCTTCGCGAAGTCCCGATGATGCAGAGGCTCGGAGTGAAATTGCGGGGCTCGGAAAGCTTCTGGATGGCGAGAGGGAGTGGACACGGGTGTTGTAGGGGTCCAGGGCGTGGCGGAGCAACGGGTCCGCGGCGGAGCAGGTGCGCCGAGCGGCGGAGCAAGGCGGCTGCAGTGCTGAGGCGTCAGTGGCGGCTGCGGGGATTAGGGTTAGGGTTCAGATGGGTTGGGGCTGCTCTTTGTAGGGCGGCGGGGCCACCTTGGCGTGCGGGCCCGGGAAGGGGAGATCGCCGGAAGTTTCGGGAGGGCATTGCGCGCTGGGGAGGAAGGAGGAGAGGGGGAAGAAGATCGCTGACCGGTGGGACCGCACTGCCAGAGAGAGGAAGGGGGAGAGCTGGCTCGGGCTGGGCCGCGGAGGGAAAGAGAGAGAGAGAGGCACGGGGCTGGGGAGAACTGGGCCGGGGCGCGGCCCACGTGGGGAAAGGAGGGGAAGGGGGCCCGAGAGAGAGAGGGAGAGGGGTTTTGGGCTGGGCCACTGCTCTCCCTTCTTTCCTTTTCTTCTTTCCTTTTTCTTTCTACACTCTAACAATTCAAACAAATCTAGTTGAATTCAAATAAATTTGAATTCAAACCCTATACACTCCACACACATAAAACCAATGCTCTAGCATGAATGCACAAACAAGTTGATCCTATAATAAATTTTTAATTACTTGCGTTATAAAATTACTTTAAATGCAAAATAAATCAAGAAAAACTCTAGAAATTTTATTTAAGCCCAAATAGATTCATTAAAATTTAAGAAAAATACCTTAGGGTGTTACATTATATTGTTATGGGGATACTTAGAGTGTGGTTATTCACAAGTGCAGTCTAGAAATGATCACACAGCAACAGGGTTTAGTATCTAGGTATTTTTGTTCCATCCGCCAAATCCATCGTAACTATCTGATCTCCAGTCCTTGTTGTGATCATAATCCAATATCTTGTTCCATTTACCTTGTGAGTTCTTAGTTGGATGTCTATCTCGATGCATTCCAGCGTTTCCATAAGTCTGACTCATATCTTTCCACAGCCTTTATCAAACTTCAGGAAATTTACATCTTATCTAGCATTTGAATCCTTTTGATTCAGATGGCAGATGTTCAGAGGCTTTATTGGGATGCTGAGGGATATGCTCACACCGCTTGTTTATATTGGGAAGGGTTTCCGAAATCTTGTGGGATACACTTCGTATATTTCACTATCGATACCCACCCCAGTATAAGGGTCGTGAGTTCACTGAGGTTGGAGTCCCTCGCTGTCGTGCCACTGTCACTGTTCCCCAACATCCTATCCTTGGGTGGCAATCCATTGAGATAGAGGTCGTCGGATATCGTCTTGTGGATGCTTTTGAAGCAGCAGCCCTTAAGGCTATTACCACCTTTTGTGAACAGCACCCGGAGGAAGTCACAGTATATCCCATTGGACTGTTTTCGGTAGTTTTTACACATGATGCTGAGTGGAACTATAGAACAAACCATTTCGGACATTTAGTTGGAAGTCTTGCCGAAGAGACCCTCAGAGCAGTGATCAGGTATATGAACGCTCAGTATCGTTTCCAGTCACTTAAGCAAAAATGTATGGACGATATGGTGGATCTGGCCCAGGATTTTCATAGGAGTCTTACCTTGAAAGATGACCAGATCCACTCGCTTGGTTAGGGAATAGCTGGAAGGGATACTACTATTGGACATTTAGAGGTGCAAATCTTGGAGGGTGGTGCTCAAATTCTCCAGCGCAACACCGTAATTGACTTCTTGCAGGAACAAGTCCATGTCTTGAACCAAGAGTTAGGTGATGCCCTTGGACATATTGAGATGTTCCAAGAACAACAAATGCCTCCTCTTGTGCCGAATGAGTTAGATGAAGAAGAAGAAGATTCAGAAGAAGAACCTGAGGAAATTGAAGGTGCATCTGAGATAGATTCGGAACACGGAGATCCAGAACCTAATCCTCAGCTCAATCATTCTTCATCCGGCAGCCATTCTTCATCTGGCAGCCAGTCTTCTGTGGGCAACCTCGACAACTTCTAATTCATCTTTGTCGTCGATATCCTAGATGTGTTTAGTGTATTATAGTATGACATAGGGAGTGTGTAATTGTTATCACCATAATTTGACTGGGCCAAAGGATGGGCCGAGAGCAACATGGGCTGAAGGAGATCATCGTAATGGTTTGTGAATCGGCTCCTCTGTGAGCGTATTAAGGGCCGGAATGGCCGTGTATCTAGTAAGGATAGTTTAAAAGTAGTAAGTTAAGAGATTGTATCATAATCAGCTAGGGTTAGTTAAGAAGATCAAGTCTCCGGACTATAAATATGTATCGTGAGATTCAATAAAAAGAACAATCCAACATTCACAACAAACTCTCGGCGCATCGCCATCCCTTCTCCCAAGGGTTTCTCCAGGTAACTGACATGCTGCTCCGATCATGCTCCACATGGTCGGGGCAGCATCGCATTTATCTGCTTATCTTTGTGTTTCTCGTGCTGAAGCGTTGTTGATGATGAGTAACACTAGTTATCTTAAATGATTATGATACTGCATTAGTTCTTAATAATATATTCATGCTCTGCTTGTTGTTCATAATCGTTTAGCTGCCCTTGTACGTGATCCCAGGTGCAAGGGCAGCGCCTTGTTCTGTTCTTACTTAGTAGATCTAATCTGTTATGGTCGTTCTTTGTACTACAAGGAATTGGTTTACTATCTGTATGATTAGGCTCTTCAAACAGGTTGAATGTTCCGGCTGCATGTCTGGTGCTTTATGGTAATCTAAGAAGGGATTGTTTCGGGAATCGGCTTATTAGTTGGTTTTTAGGCCCCTTTTTAGGTTAGCGTCCTGCTATCTTTCATGTTCGTTAGGCTTAACCACGCGTAGGATGTTTCGGTTACACGGTGAAAACCTTTACTTTCGTAGATTGGATTAGCTTGGTAATTACATACCATGCTTTTATCTTTTCTATCGGATTCGTACAAGACATTCGAATATTAATAGATCCGATCTGTTAAACGGGGCAATCGGCTTCTTTTAGCCGATTCTGAGAGTTACCCGAAGGTCCAACCTGGTATGAGGACAGGTCCGACCCAGTGCAGAGGCTCCATCGGCTCTTCTAGCCGATCTTGGGAGTCATTTTAAGAGCCGGTCTAATGTTTGACGTGGCTGTGCATGAAGGAAAATAACTGATAACGACTTCTACACCTTCCTGATCAGGTATAGGTCAGGTGGCACGCCTAGCACTTCATCAAGCCAGGGCGTGTGCCGGACTTCTGGGCTGTTGACCAAGGGACCGGGATCCACCAGCAGTCCCAGGAGCCTCCCGGCTCCTCGTGTTGCCTGTCGCTGCTCGCCGGTGGGTTTTGACCGACAACACATTCTGGCACGCCCGGTGGGACCACATCGACCACTTCATCGACCACATCGACTACTTCATTGACTACTTTGACTACATCGACTACAACCGACTGCATCATTTTCTTCGGCTACATCGACTTTCGTTGCCAAGATGCCGAACGAGAACCCGATTACTTGTGAAGAGTTGTCTGATGAGCACAAGCAGAAGTATGATGAAATAAAAGCTGCTTTTGAAGCCGATCTCATCGGCTGATTTGAAAGGACCCGACACCACGGCATCAGGTGGAAGGGATTTTCATCTGAAGGTGCACTCGACGAAGTGGATCTGTCTACTCCTACGGAAGAACGCACGCGAGCTCTCCGCCAGGAAGTCAACTATATGGTGGCTCATTCGTTACATCGACATTCTGAGAGTTTGGTGAACACCCTTGAGCGCGTCGCGGTACGTGTGGTGCAGGAGATTATGAAACACCAGTACTCTCCAACAGGACCTGCTTTAGGGAGTTACAAAGGGGAGTTGCCTTCCCAAGCCAGGCCACCAGTGCCTTACACGTTTGCAGCTCTAGAGCAACATGGTTCTCCAGCATACGTCATGTACAAGATGGGAGGTGACCCCGCTGATCACCAATTCTTCAGTGAACCCCCAAAGGAGGTACCACATGGGTATGTTTGTGCGTACATACCAGATGGTGGTAGCCTGGCGCAACCTACGCAGAGAACAACTGGAGGAACATCTGTAGTCGATGCTGACAAACAGGTATGGCTGGCTACTTACGCGACAAGTCCGAGTCACGAAGGTACGCACTCGGCCCTAGGAGTTCATACAGTGGATCAGATTAGTGCCATTTTGAGAGATCAATTTGGCATTCTCCCAAGAAGGCGAGCGATCGGCTACACCAAGCCATATCCAAGCGAGTATGACTTGATTCCTCTGCCACCCAAGTATCGGCTGCCTGAGTTCACCAAGTTCAGTGGAGCGGAAGGATCCAGCTCCATAGAGCACGTGAGCCGGTATCTGGCGCAGCTAGGGATGATTTTGGTGTCGGATCCATTGCGAGTGAGGTTTTTCTCACAGTCTCTCACAGGGCCGGCTTTTGGATGGTACACATCATTGGGTCCTGATTCTATCCGCCCCTGGAAGCAGCTAGAGGAACAGTTCCATATACAATATCATTCAGAAGCTGCAGAGGCTGGGATTGCTAATTTGGCACAGGTCCGCCAGAAGCGAGGAGAAACGGTGGCGGAATACATCCAGCGTTTCAGAGAAGTTAAGAAACGGTGCTACTCGACTCGGATTTCAGAAAAAGAGGCAGTGGAATTGGCGTCTTTGGGATTGGTAAAACTGATCAGAGATCTGGTTTTCCAGCTGAAGTTCAACTCTTTTTGGCACATTTGGTACAAAAGATGACAGTATACGAGCAACGCCACCTAGAATTATACCAAGACAAGTTCAAACGTCAAGTAGTAATGGTTGACGCTGAACACTCCGAAGATTCTGGTGATGACCAAGAGATAGCAGTTGTGGAGTGGGCACGGGGGGCAAAACCCGTGTCCTGCAAGTGGGTGAAACAACAGGGACCTTCGAAAGGATTTGATTTTGATGTGAGCAAAATTGAACAGATATTTGACTTACTCTTGAAGGAGAAGCAGTTGAAGTTCCCTGAAGGTTGCAAAATCCCAACAGCTCAGGAGCTCTAAGGGAGATCATACTGCAAGTGGCATAACTCTTTCACTCACGGTACCAGTGACTGCAAGGAACTCCGGCGATAGATACAATCGGCTATTGAGCAAGGCCGATTAATCTTGGGGCAGTACGCCATGAAGGTTGATACTCAACCGTTCCCGAATGTAAATATGGTGGAAGGGTATGACCGATCAACGCGTTGTCAGCTGGATTTTACGCTCGGTATTAACATGGCAGGACATACATCACGTCAGCATGCAAGGAAGCAGGAGGCCGATTCCCGCGATCGGCCCCAAAGAGAAGAAAGGGACTATATCACCAAAGAACAGGTCAGGCACGTCAGGAATCAACGACTGGTTTCCTCTCATCTTCTGAGAAAATACCAGTATCAGTATCAACAGCGTCTCCAACGTGAGACTAAAGAAGAAGAATACGAGCGGCGCACTGGGAAACGCCTCAGGAAGCGAGAGAATACGCGAGATCATTGGCATTGCCCGTTCTTCAAATACTGTTGGGATTCTAGTATGAAACGACTACCCACCCTTGAGGATTGCCCAGAGTGCAAGTCTCGGAAGCAAGATGCAAGAAGTGCCTCAGTTTTTCAGCGTTTGGGACCAGAGCAGCCCCGCCCTGGACAAGCCGAGTCATCACGCACAAGGGAAAATTTAGAAGGTGAGGAAGACAAGTATCACCAACCACGCTGGTGCCCTGATGGGCTTAACCAGTCCCAGAAGTGGAGGGTGCAGCGGTTGCGCAGCCTGGAAGAAGCCGAGGCCCAATATTTGGAAATACTGTGGAAGGCGCAACCAGATTTGGCAGAGAAAGTTCACCGTCCCCAAAAAGCAGAGATGAGTTCCTCTAAGAAGGTATGGCGTCCCAAGAAGTCGAAAGCCGATGTGAAGACATCGGCTGATGCACACATGGTGTATGTTCTCCTTGCAGAGTTTCATGCACCAGGCCATGAGGAGGTGCCAGTGGCTCAGCTTGACTTGGGGCCACGGCCAGTCATATTTGAGAAGCCCCGAGAGAGGAATTACAGGCACCTGAAGGCTTTATATCTCAAGGGTTACATAAACGGCCAGCTTGTCAGCAGGATGCTAGTCGACATAGGAGTGGCGGTTAACATAATGCCGTACTTAGTGCTGCACCGGTTGGGGCATTCTGTTGGAAATCTGATTAAAACCAACCTCACGTTAAGCGACTTCAACGGACAAACTTCGGAGGCGCAAGGAGTCCTCAGCGTGGATTTGACGATAGGAGGCAAGACCATCCCTACTTCATTTTTTGTTGTCAATAGCAAGGGCTCGTACACCGTCCTGCTTGGGAGAGATTGGATCCATGCCAATTGCTGTATTCCTTCTACGATGCATCAGTGTCTGATTCAATGGGATGGAGATGAAGTAGAATCCATGCGGATGATTCTGTTGAAGTTTCACATGCTGCCATGAGTGTCTGGGACGCAGCAGACTAGGAGCCTATCTCAGGGATTAGCTTGGAAGGTTGCGACCGCGTGGAAGCTACAAAAAATGGGGTGAGGCTGGTCTTATCCACTGGCCTTACGGAGTAGAGGGGGTGCCAAAGCTAGTCTATACCAAGGTAATAGGAGAGGCCGACCCTGCGATCAGCCCCAAAAAATAAGAAGTGAATTGTTTTTGTCAACCATGTTACATCATTATAATGATCACAAAGAGGCCCGCTCAAGCAGCCGGCCATATCTTGATTGTAAAGTGGCACAAATTAATGAAAAGAACAAGTCGGCCGGTCCCTGCGATCGGCCGAATCCTTTTACATCGTACTCATCATTTATTTGCAGCATCGACTTGATGGATGAAGGGAAACTAGGATACGGGTTCACATCTGCTGACGAGCTAGAAGAAATCGACATTGGTCCTGGGGATAAACCGCGGCCAACATTTATCAGCAGGAAGTTGAGTCCAGAGTCGCGAGAGCCGATGATAGTGTTACTGAAAGAATATGCGGATTGTTTTGCCTGGGATTACACAGAGATGCCCGGGTTGGATAGAAGTATTGTTGAGCATCGGCTCCCTCTTAAGCCAGTATTTCAGCCGTTCCAACAACGAGCGCGGCAAATGAAGGCCGAAGTCCTAGAAGAAGTCAAGAAAGAAGTCAAAAAGATGTTAGAAGTAGGCTTCATTAGGACATGCAGGTATGCTGAATGGATTTCCAGTGTTGTGCCTGTACAGAAGAAAGATGGCCGGTGGCGAGTTTGTGTGGATTTCAGAGATCTCAACAGAGCCATACCAAAGGATGAGTACCCAATGCCGGTTGTGGAGATGTTGATTAATGCAGCTGCTGGTCACAAGATGTTGAGTTTCATGGATGGCAACGCTGGTTATAACCAAATTTTTATGGCTCCAGAGGATATCGATAAGACCGCATTCAGAGTACCAGGTGCAGTGGGATTATTCGAGTATGTGGTCATGACTTTCGTATTGAAAAATGCTGGTGCTACATACCAACGGGCCATGAATTATATGTTTCATGACTTGATCGGTAAGCTGGTGGAAATTTACATTGATGATGTGGTGGTGAAATCTGCATCGGCTGAGGGGCATTTAGGAGATCTACAGCGGGTTTTGGAATGAACTAGGAAGTTCGGGCTTAGAATGAATCCTAAGAAGTGCGCCTTTGGTGTATCGGCCTGTCAGTTCCTGGGTTTTCTAGTTCATGAACGAAGAATTGAGATCGGCCTAAAAAGTCAAGAAGCTGTAAGAACAATGGTGCCACCTACTACAAAGAAGGAACTCCAACAACTCATTGGCAAGATTAATTTTGTTAGGAGATTTATTTCCATTCTGTCAGGAAGAATCGAGCCATTCATGGAGTTGGTAAAAATTAAAGCCAATGACGAGTTCTGCTGGGGGGCAGAGCAACAACAGGTGTTTGAAGATATCAAAGAATATTTATCCAAGCCGCCTGTGTTAGTACCACCCCGGCAGGTTAAGCCATTCCATGTTTATCTGTCAGTAGGTGACACTTCCATCGCTTTGGTCATCGTACAAGTGCATGATGGCAAGGAGAGAGTTGTTTTTTACCTCAGCAGAAGGATGTTAAATGCAGAGACCAGGTACCTCGAAATTGAGAAATTATGTCTTTGTCTATTCTTTACCTGTACGAAACTCTACCGCATCCTGCTTTCTGCCGAGGCAATTGTCATCTGGAAATCAGATGTTATCAAGCATATGTTGTCGGCCCCGGTGTTGAAAGACCGACTCGGTAAGTGGATGTTTGCTTTGTCAGAGTTTGATATCCAGTACCAGCCTGCGAAGGCAGTCAAAGGGCAGGCGCTGGCCGACCTCATTGCAGAAAGGAACAGCTCAGACATAGCAGTGCTTTCCATCCGCGTGTGGGCAATGTATTTTGATGGATCGGTCTGTGGAGATGGTTCTAGCATAGGTATCTTGCTCATTTCGCCTCGGGGGGCAACATATTCCTTTTCAATCAGGTTGCCAACACCTTGCACCAATAATCTAGCCGAGTATGAAGTGGTGCACAAAGGTATGGAATTACTTCTTGAAGCCGGAGCAGAAACAGTCGAAGTTTTTAGGGATTCAAAACTTGTAATCTCTCAGCTCACGGAAGCGTACTGATGTGAGAGTGAGTTGTTGTTTCCCTTGTGGAGACAATGTCAAGAGCTAATGGCTCGGTTCAGATATATAAATTTCTATTGGATACCAAGAGTACAAAATTCGGAGGCTAATGATCTTGCCCAGGTGGCTTCAGGTTACAAGGATACGGCGGATAGAGCTGATTTCCCAATAAACCTGCTGGACCAGGGGGATTGGAGAGCCGATATCTTCAATTACTTGAAGGCACGTTACAGAGCCATGAAGTACGTATTGATAGGGAACGACTTGTTTTACAGGACTCTGGAAGGGCTACTGCTTAAGTGCTTAGGCCCGATTGAAACCAATCGGCTCTTACATGAAGTCCATGAAGGTACGTGTGGTACTCATCAATCAGCCCACAAGATGAAATGGTTGATTAGATGCTCGGGATATTATTGGCCTGATATGCTGGAAGATTGCTTCAAGTATTATAAGGGATGCCAGGCCTGTCAAAGGTTTGGGAAAATACAAATAGTACCAGCATCAGCAATGAATCCTATCATCAAACCTTGGCCATTCAGAGGCTGGGGCATGGACATGATTGGTAAGATTAATCCTCCATCGAGTAAAGGCCATCAGTTTATTTTGGCCATCACAGATTATTTCACCAAGTGGGTAGAGGCTGTTCCTATGAAGTCAGTAACATCGAGGGACGTCATCAATTTCGTCAAAGAACACGTTATTCATAGGTTTGGGATTCCTCAGACCATCACAACAGATGGAGGGTCAGTGTTTATATCTGATGAATTCAAAAAGTTCGCTGCCGACATGGGGATTAAATTGATCAGGTCATCTCCGTACTACGCTCAAGCAAACGGACAAGCCGAAGCGTCCAATCAGAGCTTGATCAAACTGATCAAAAGGAAGATTGATGAATATCCACGGTGTTGGCATGAAGTATTATCAAAAGCATTATGGGCTTATCGTGTTTCATGCCACGGGGCAACAAGAACTTCACCATATCATTTGGTGTATGGGCAGGAGGCCGTATTGCCATGGGAAATTACGGCCGGTTCAAGACGGGTAGAGTTTCAGAACGATTTGACTGCGGAAGAATATGCCGCTCTAATGAGCGATAATGTGGAAGACATTATGGAACTCAGGCTTTGGTCGCTGGAAAAGATCAAGGAAAATAAGGCCAAGGTAGCTCGAGTGTACAATAAGAAGGTTAAACCGAAGGAATTCCAGGTTGGGGATTTAGTATGGGAAGCGGTGCTACCATTGGGGACTAAGGATGCGACATATGGTAAATGGTCTCCAAATTGGCATGGGCCTCATAGAGTTGATCAAGTTCTACCAGGGAATGCGTACATGCTTGAAGAATTGGATGGAGTTAAATTTCCGGTAGCCGTCAATGGCCAACATCTCCAGAAATATTTCCCAAGCATGTAGGAAGACGAGTGATGAAGCCGATGTAATGCATTAGGCTATGGACCAACACAATCAGGATATTTGTGAGGAAAGCCGATGTGATACATCGGGCTGCAAGTTGACATGATCGAGTACTTGTGGTACATCAAGTCGATCTGATCGGGTACCTCGTGGCATATCAGTCGGTGCAATGCATCAGGCTGTAAGGTGGAACGAGATGAACAAGTCAGATCTGTAAAAAAAAAAGAACAGTGCAGGTCCGCGCCCGGAACTGAAGATTGAATAGCCGATGTTAGGCCATCGACTTTAGAAGCAATAATCGGACCCTGCAAGTCCCGGGCTTCGATAACAAGCAAAGAAGTCGATTGCAGGTGTCTTATCAAGGTTGGCATAATGGATTCTGCAGCGCGACTCAAATCAGGCAAACTACAAGGGTCTCTTGATCTTAAAAGAAAAGGTTCGACTTCTTTGCAGGTTTTTCTTGGTAATCATATTTTTTGACTTGATTTGGGATTGGGGGAAAGCAGTAAGAAGAGGGGCACGTCCGTTTTCTTAAAGAGCCAATTTCAAGGAAGAGTTAGACAAATTGCCTTGGCACATAGTTAGATGGCAAAAGAAAAGTAGGGATGGATCTTGACAGAGTACTCTTGCTATTGGCGGGATCATTTGAAGGGTACTCAAGTTCTTGAAGATCTCTTAGATTTCTGATCCGTTATAAAAGAAAAGCCTAGGATTGGATCGAACAATTCAAGGAGAAAGGCCGATGCGATGCCATTGGACTTTAGAAGATTGGATTTTCAGACATTGGCTCGCTGAAATAAAAGGGTTCATCTACAAGAAATTATTACAAAAGAAGCTGATCTACCGGCTCTGCGCACAATGGCGGAAGACCCTACAAACTACCACCAGTAAGTCCCTAAGGACTTGCGGCGCTTGTATGGGGGGACCCGCTGGTGTCATCGTTGCTGTTGCCATCGCCACCGCCGGTGCTGCCGTTGTTGCCGCCATCATCGCTGCTATGACTGGCGTTGTCGTTGGTGTCCCCGTCGTCTTTAGAAGTCGACGATCCGCCGCACGGGAACCCTCCTGCTGCTGAGTCATCGTCGGTGGAAGTGTCCTTGGCATCTTCTTCTGAGGAAGAGAAGAAGTCGTCATCCCAGGAATCTTCATCGCCTTTGTCCAGGTCCCCATGGAGGAGAATCTGGAGGTCCTCATCGTCGGTTAGGGACGCATCGTCCTCTGACCAAATGCTGAAATCCCACTCCTCCACGTCCCAATGCAGAGGAGCGAGAGCTTCATAAGAAGCTACTAAGTCAAACTCCAGCATTGCCTCTCTGGAGGTTTCGGAGTCAAGAGAGGTGATGGAGATTATGGAGGAAGAGGAAGAGGAATTGGAGGAGGCAGAGGAAAAGGAAGCCATTGCCGGGGGATGCAGAATATGTTGGTGCGGTTAATGCACGAAGGAAGGGGATGAATAGAAGCAGATCCACCGATGCCAGTTTATAAGGGTAGAGATGGAAGGCGAAGCGACGCTATGACGATTTCTAAGGGAGAAGTCGAAGGGCCGCGTCCAATGGCATTGGGGGGCAGCACGCGCGTACAGGCTTCGGAAGCCGAGGGGTCGCGTCCGATGGCATTGGGAGCGGCATGTGCGTGTACAAGTCTCAGAAGTCAGAAGCAATGGTTTTGGAATTATCATAGCCAAAACCAGGGGGCATGTGTTATCGCCATAATTTGACTGGGCCAAAGGATGGGCCGAGAGCAACATGCGCTGAAGGAGATCATCGTAATGGTTTGCGAATCGGCTCCTGTGTGAGCGTATTAAGGGCTGGAATGGCCGTGTATCTAGTAAGGATAGTTTAAAAGTAGTAAGTTAAGAGATTGTATCGTAATCAGCTAGGGTTAGTTAAGAAGATCAAGTCTCCGGACTATAAATATGTATCGTGAGATTCAATAAAAAGAACAATCCAACATTCACAACAAACTCTCGGCGCATCGCCAACCCTTCTCCCAAGGGTTTCTCCAGGTAACTGACACGCTGCTCCGATCATGCCCTGCATGGTCGGGGCAGCATCCCATTTATCTGCTTGTCTTTGTGTTTCTCGTGCTGAAGCGTTGTTGATGACGAGTAACACTAGTTATCTTAAACGATTATGATACTGCATTAGTTCTTAATAATATATTCAGGCTCTGCTTGCTGTTCATAATCATTTAGCTGCCCTTGTACGTGATCCTAGGTGCAAGGGCAGCGCCTTGTTCTGTTCTTACTTAGTAGATCTAATCTGTTATGGTAGTTCTTTGTACTACAAGGAATTGGTTTACTATCCGTATGATTAGGCCCTTCAAACGGGTTGAATGTTCTGGCTGCATGTCTAGTGCTTTATGGTAATCTAAGGAGGGATTGTTCTGGGAATCGGCTTATTAGTAGGTTTTTAGGCCTCTTTTTAGGTTAGCGTCCTGCTATCTTTCATGTTCGTCAGGCTTAACCACGCGTAGGATGTTCCGGTTACACGGTGAAAACCTTTAGTGTCGTAGATTGGATTAGCTTGGTAATTGTAGAGCATGCTTTTATCTTTTCTATCGGATTCATACAAGACATTCGAATATTAATAGATCCGATATGTTAAACGGGGCAATCCGCTTCTTTTAGCCGATTCTGAGAGTTACCCGAAGGTCCAACCTAGTACGAGGACAGGTCCAACCCAGTGCAGAGGCTCCATCGGCTCTTCTAGCCGATCTTGGGAGTCATTTTAAGAGCCGGTCGCGGCTCGGACTAATGTTTGACATGGCTGTGCATGCAGGAAAATAACTGATAACGACTTCTACACCTTCCTGATCAGGTATAGGTCAGGTGGCACGCCTAGCACTTCATCAAGCCAGGGCGTGTGCCAGACTTCTAGGCCGTTGACCGAGGGACCGGGATCCACCGGCAGTCCCGGGAGCCTCCCGGCTCCTCGTATTGCCTGTCGCTGCTCGCTGGTGGGTTTTGACCGACAATAGTAATCTAGCTTGACCTAAGGGCCACTTGTTGTATTATATGTGGCAAGAGTAGGTATGGTTGAATGGTAATGGATAGATTACCAAGATGTAATATACAGACCACCAGTTATGATCTATAAACTTAAGTTTCTGTTCAGCTATCTATCGATCTGTCAATCTATTGTGCTATCCTCATATGTTTTCTCTCTGTGCGGTATATTTTGAAAATGGAAGCAAGGATAACTTGATATAATGGACATCTTCCATGTTTTTCAGATGGTTGGCGCTACGCGTGGAACTCCTGAAGGATTCAGGCCAGACCAGGCTAGCGGTTCCCAACAACCGCCACCACCACCCCCAAATCTAGCCGTGGTTATGGCTCGGCAGACCGAGCTTCTTAATCTGCTAGTGTAGGCGCAACAGAATCAATATTGCCAGCAATCATAAGGAGGTCGTGATGACCTCAATCCCCAAGTGGCAAGCTATCAGGATTTCCTCAGTACTCAGCCCCCATTTTTTAGTAAGGCTGAAGAACCTTTGGATGCCGATGCCTGGCTTCATATCATCGAATCGAAGTTTGCTCTCCTTATTATACCATGTGAGGACTCAAGCAAAGCTCACTTCGCCGCTCAGCAACTTCGTGGTGCTGCCCGTATTTGGTGGGATAACTATTGTGCCATGCAACTTGATGGCCATGTTATCTCCTGGGAAGAATTTCGGACTGCTTTCAGAGCACATCATATTCCTTAAGGACTTCTAGAGAGAAAGTTAAATGAATTCTTGGCACTCACCTAGGGCACCCACACCGTACTACAATACGCACAGGCTTTCAATCACCTGTGCCAGTACGCGGGTTATCACGCTGACAGTGACGCCAAGAAGCAAGATCGTTTTTGTCGGGGCTTGAACACTAAGCTCAAGGAATGCCTGAACCTTGTGAAGGCCAATACCTTTAGTGAGCTGGTTAACATGGCCCTGACCCAGGAGGATTGCATCATGGCACATCATGCCGAGAAGAAACGGAAGACCCCTACGGGACCCTCGAGTGCTCAATCACCAAGGTATCAGGTTGTTCCCAATGTAAAGCTCAGAGCGCCGCAGCGGAATGCCCCACATGGCAGATTTGTCTTCCGGCCACCCCAATAGCAAGGAGGATATAGACTTCCAGTGCCTTCGCAACAGCCGCAACAGTTTGGCCCACGGCCAAATGCTCAACAATTTCAACAGAGAAGCAGCACTTATCGCTGTTTCAATTGCAGGAGTGCGGATCTCTTCATCAGAGATTGTCCTCGGCCCAAGAAGCCTCTCCAAGGGCAGAATTCTAATCAGAATAACCAGAGCAAGGGCAAGAGGCCAATGATGCAAGTCCGGCAAGGGCGAGTCAACCTCACCACCCTTGCAGAAGTTCCAGATGGAGCCCCCGTCATGTCGGGTACATTTTCTATTCATCACAAACCAGTTGTTACATTATTCGATTCAGGAGCAACTCATAGTTTCGTTAGTAACAACTGTGGTACCCGAATAGGACTTGATCTTTGTCATACCAGGGGGTCGTATATGATTTCTACCCCTGGAGGAAAAGTTACTTCCAACCAAATGGTTAAAAGTGTGCCAATTCAATTAGGTAGCAAACTAATCAAAACTGATTTGGTTCTGCTAAATTTAGAGGGTATTGATGTTATACTTGGGATAAATTGGATGACAGAACATAGAGTACTGCTAGATATCTCTTCCCGAGTTATTGAGATTGATTCACCACATCAAGGAGCCACCACCCTCTACCTGCCTCAGCAAGAGTATCTTCACTTTTTTGCCTATGCTATCACAGACATTAAATTAGAAGATATTCCTGTAGTCTGTGAGTATCCCGATGTCTTTCCAGACGATTTGCCTAGAATGCCACCAGATCGGGATATCGAGTTCATTATTGAGCTCCAACCTGGCACCGCTCCTATTTCCAAAAGACCATATGGAATGCCGCCCAATGAATTGGCCGAGCTAAAAATACAACTTCAAGATCTTCTAGACAAAGGTTTCATACGCCCAAGTGCTTCACCTTGGGGATGCCCCGCTCTCTTTGTAAAGAAAAAGGATAATAGCTTAAGGCTATGTGTTGACTATCGTCCACTCAATGCGGTCACTATCAAAAATAAGTACCCTCTTCCCCGCATTGATATCTTATTTGACCAACTAGCTGGAGCTAAAGTCTTCTCTAAGATTGATTTACGCTCTGGTTATCATCAGATCAAAATCAAGCCTAGTGATATTCCAAAAACGGCTTTCTCGACCAGATATGGACTATATGAATATCTGGTTATGTCTTTTGGACTCACTAATGCACCAGCATATTTTATGTATCTTATGAATTCAGTTTTCATGCCGGAGCTTGACAAATTCATCGTGGTTTTCATCGACAATATTCTGATATACTCCAAAACTGAAGAAGACCATACTGCTCATTTACGTATCGTTCTTCAACGACTACGTGATCATCGTCTTTATGCCAAATTCTTTAAAATGTGAATTCTGGCTGGATAGTGTGAAATTTTTGGGATATACTATCTCCAGTGATGGCATATCGGTTGATCCAACCAAAGTCCAGGAAGTTGTGGTTTGGAAGCCTCCAACTTCAGTCCATCAAATCCGTAGTTTTCTTGGATTGGCAGGATATTATCGCCGATTCATTCCAGACTTCTCCAAAATAGCCAAACCCATGACTGAGCTACTCAAGAAAGAGGTTAAATTCCATTGGGATGATAAGTGTGAAGAAGCATTTCACACCCTGAGAAAACTTCTAACGACTACTCCAGTGCTAGCTCAGCCAGATAGTACCCAGCCTTTCGATGTCTATTGTGATGCTTGCAGAACCAGACTTGGTTGTGTGCTTATGCAAAACAACCGGGTTATTGCTTATGCTTCCAGAGCACTCCGAAATCATGAACAAAATTATCCAACCCATGATCTTGAGTTAGCAGCTGTTATTCACGCTCTCAAGATTTGGAGACATCATCTTATGGGCACCAAGTGTAACATTTACACTGACCATAAGAGCCTCAAATACATCTTTACTCAAGCTGACCTAAATATGAGGCAAAGGCGTTGGTTAGAACTGATCAAAGACTATGATCTTGAGGTACACTGCCATCCTGGCAAGGCCAATGTGGTTGCGGATGCACCTAGCCGCAAGACACATTGTCATTGCTCATCCATAGAAATCTTCAATGAAACTCTCTGTTATCAGATAAGAAATCTCAATCTAGAGATTATTCCTCAAGGTAGTCTAAATCTCATATCTATCGAATCTACTCTTCAATATAGAATCATCATGTCATAATTATATGATGAAGGTATCAAAATTATCAAGCAAAAACTATCTCAGGAAGAAGCAAAATATAGATGTTTCCACACTGATCATCAAGGAGTTCTATGGTTCAACAATCGTATTGTTGTACCTAAGAATCATCAACTTCGCAAACAAATCCTTGATAAAGCACATCTATCCAAGTTTTCTATTCATCCTGGTAGTACTAAAATGTATCAAGACCTTAGACGAAATTTTTGGTGGACCAGGATGAGAAGGCAAATTGCTAAGTATGTATTCGAATGTGATACATGTTAGAGAGTCAAAGCCAGTCACCTAAAAGTATCCGGTACACTCCAACCACTGCCTATTCCATCGTGGAAGTGGGAAAACATCAGCATGGATTTCATCGTTGGTCTTCCCAGCACATCTCAGAAGCATGATTCCATATGGGTAATTATTGATAGACTTACCAAAACTGCTCACTTTCTTCATATGCATATCACTTATTCTGCCAAGAAGTATGCCGAAGTCTATCTTGATCAAATTATTCGATTGCATGGTCTCCCGAAGACAATCATTTCTGATCGAGGGGCACAATTTATTGCTCGCTTCTTGGAGCAATTACAGTTTTCTCTTGGAACCAAGCTAATTCGAAGCTCTGCGTACCATCCATAAACTGATGGACAGACTGAGCGAGTTAATCAGATTCTTGAAGACATGCTCCGAGCTTGTATCATTCATTATGGTACAAACTGGGACAAATGTCTCGCCTTGGCCGAATTTTCTTACAACAACAGCTATCAGTTCAATATCCAAATGGCTCCATTTGAGGCATTGTATGGTCGAAGATGTCAAACTCCTTTAAGTTGGTCTGAGACTGGTGAACGTCAAATCTTCGGACCAGACTTAGTTACCGAAGCCGAAAATAAGGTCAAGATTATCCAAGCCAACCTTAAGGCAGCCCAGTCTAGACAGAAAAGTTATGCAGATCAAAGAAGAAAACCCTTGCAATTCCAAGTAGGGGATTTTGTCTATCTCCGAGTATCTCCTACCAAAGGTGTTCAACGTTTCGGCATAAAAGGGAAGTTAACACCCCGATATGTCAGACCATTCGAAGTCCTTGAAATCTGTGGCCCAGTAGCTTACAGAATTCATCTTCCTTCTCAATTGGCTGCCGTTCATGATGTTTTCCATATCTCTCAACTCAAGAAATGCATCAAAGTGCCTACTGAGATCGTTGAATCACAAGCCATTGAGATCGAACCTGATCTATCTTACACCAAACGACCCATCCAGATCCTTGATACCAAGGAGGGAGTCACTAGAAGAAAGAAGATTAAGATGTATAAGATCTTATGGAATCATCACACAGAAGAAGAAGCAATCTAGGAAACCGAAGATTATCTTCAGAAAAACTTCCCCGAATTCCTAAAGCCTACTTAGGTAGCTATCCTCCGAGCCCTATCATCCTTGTAATCTCGGGACGAGATTCCTTTTAGGGGGAAGGTTGTGACACCCTAGGTGTCAAATTTGTATCATACTAGGAAAGAACTTGTAATAGATATGTTGAATTATATGAAATTTGGGTGTTTATGTGAAAATAAGGACTTATGTGTAATTTCGCAAAAGTATGAGTCCTTTTATGTAAAATATTTGAAGTACAAAAGTAACTTTCAATGTTTACTTAGGGCCAAAGTGTAAGAATACAAGAAATCATGACATTACATGAAAACTTGCAATTAGGTCCAAAATTACATGAAATTTACCTTAATAAGGATAAAACTTTATTAAGTTTGAAAATAACTCCAAGTTTTAAAATAAAGTTGTACCCTTTGATTTTTTGAAATTGAATTATAAAACAAAGTTGTAGAGCTTGAAAAGTTGTACAACTTTCATTTTGGTCACATTTTTGTTTGAGCCCTAGAGCAATGAGAAAATTTGGCTTTACATCAGAGTCCCTGGAAGTTTGTGAATTTCACATCGACCCCTGGCTTCCTTTTCCCTTTCTTCTTCCTCTGGCACCCCCCTGCTCTGCTCCTCTGCTGCAGCACCGCCGCCCGCCATTTTCGGCCGCCCCTCACCACCTCCTGCTGCACTTCACCTCCACACGTCGCCCCCAGCTCGAGCGCCGCCCTAGCCCCCTCTCTTCTGGCCCTCCCCGCGCTTGCTACACCATTTTCCCTTCTGCTCGAGCTCCTGCCGGCCGACACCTCACTGCCACCATGGCAAATGCCGATGCCTCCTCTCTCCCCTCACTCCTTCTTAGCTTGCCCGTGAGCTTCTTCAGCTCATGCCCCTCCCATTTCCCTCTCTTTCCCTTGCCGCGCACACCCCGAGCCCCGAACACCACCGCCGCCCCCTTCCTCCACTCCGGCGACCCCCTGTTTGTCGTGGGCAGCTCACCCGAGCCCTCCCCACACTACTACAACCTCCTGGGGAGCTTCCCCTCACCCCACTGACACTCCCAGGCCACTCCTCACGGCCGGACTCCCACCGGAACCACCTCACCATCGCTACCTCCTCGCCAGTAAGCTTCTGTTCCCGTCGAACCCATCCCTCCGCCCCTTCTCCGACCAATCCAACCACCCCAGTAGCTTTCTCTCCTCCTACTGCAGCTACTGGACCAGAACTTGGCTGCCTTCCTCGCCGGGAAACCCCTCGCCGTCGAGCTCCTCTCCGCCGCCGCTTCGGTCCGCCGTGGGAACCCCACCTTTGGTCGTCCCTTCCCCTTCCCAAGATCTCCAGAAGGCACGCCTTGAGCTCCTGATGCTCGTGGGCCAGTTCTTCTCCACCCCCGGCACCACCCCTCGCTGGAATTTGGCCGGTGATGTCCCTGCCCTTCTTCCTCGGTGAACCAGGGACCTATTTGCTTTGATTTGAAAACTTGTAGGGTCTTAGCTGCAAGATTCTAGAGCCCCCCCTCCATTCAAAGCTGTAAACTTCAAAAATGATTAGAAATATGTAGAAAATTCAGAAAAATGTCAACCAATTGGGTTTGAATCCTTGTATTAAATACTACAACTTTGGTACTATGATCATGAGATGAATATGTGTATTTTGTGCTGTGATTTAATTAGTAGATAATGGATACTTTAATTAGATCTTTTGATCCATAGCAGTGCTGAGGCTCAAATTTGAAACATGAGATGTGTGTGCCATAAGTAGATCTGTGTAAATTTTGGAGGCTCAGAACAGCCCTCTAGCTATGATGTTTAGATAACTTTGCTTTATGTTGATAAAAGTTTCATGATTTAATTCCAGATGCATCTCTTCATATTTATAGCTGAAAATTTTACCTTAGCTTTGTTTCATCATGTGTAATCCAAGATAAAGGTTGGAGAGTCAGAACCCTAGTATAGCTTCAGTAATGAATTTAAGCTTAGATTTAAAAGGAAATTCATGAACAATAGTTCTAGTTCATGAAAACCTGTGAAAATAAAGTAGAATGATTCCTTTGAGTAGTGTGGCATGTCCACAAATTTTCAACCTATGATCATGTGTAGAACCGCCAGGATAAATAGAACTTGATATAATAGTGTTATATTTGATTATTTTTGTAGCACTGTTTCTGTAGAAATAAAAAAACTAAATAAATTTACAGTAAATGTAATTAGGCCAAAGCAATGCTCAGCTAATTTGGTAGCTTCAATTTTGAAGTACATTGCTCTATAAAATTCATTCAAGTTATACATTTTGTTTAAGTAAATTAATTGTTCTAATTTATCTGTTGCATAAAAGCTTCTGAAAAATTTAGGATAATATTATTTCAATTAGATCTGTTTATCCTAATTTTTATAGTATTAGTTTATATTCCTAACTTAAGGTTTGTTTAATTAATCAAAGTAAGTCCATAATTAAGTAATAACCTAAGGTTATTAAAAATAATTAGTTAGTAAAGTAAATAAAGTTGTTAAGTGTAATTAGTTTGATTGTTTAAGATAACCAAACATGATATCTAATATAGTTAGTTTAGCTGTTTAGGGTAAGCAACCATGTTACTTAATGTAACTAGGTAGTTTAGTTAATACCCGATAAATGACTTCCCAGTAAAGGGGAATTGTGCTGTTTGTTAGTATGTAATGTTAGTTTCCTTGGATTGCAATTTTATCGTGAAGTGAAATAAAAGTGTATGCATCCATTGAACCACATCTTTGCATATCATATAGACTCAACCACTCTCGCCGACGGAGACTACGAACTAATCCCGGAACCAGAAGGAGGTTATTTTGAAGACCCCGGGATTTTTGTCGAGGATTTCTCTGAAGCTCCGAACCAAAGTTCGGAAGATAATAAATTAACTGACCCCAGCCCCGCCAGCGAAGGTGTGGCAGAACCAACCTGAATTATACCGACTCAAGTACGCGAGTCCTCACCCAAGGGCTACCTCGTACTTCAAACGGTATAAAACCATTGGTCTGTCGGGTAACGTCCCGATAAACCACCGAACTCAGGATCCAACAAGGTACCTCACACGAAGGTGAGTCCAGAGATACAATGCCAAAATATCTTACACCACAGGCAGTTACATTACAACAGTGTACAAAACATCATTAGCTCCCACAGAGGAGAGATTATTACAAGACAGGTTTTTGTTTTTAGTCAAAGCAGCGGAATTTTGAAAAGCGTAGCCATTATACACGTCGTCTTTACAGATATTATGCTAGCCCAGGCATAATATCACTCGGCGGAATCAGTGTTGGCCGGGGACGGATCCCATTCCACGGACCAACCATCAGGCAAAGGGTAGGGCCACGGAGTAATGAAAGCTGGCTCATCAGGGAGATTACCTGGATTAAATCAACAAAAGCAAGGCTGAGTATACTAATACTCAGCAAGACTTACCCGGAATTGGGTATACCTTAGCCCATAACTAGACTCATGATGGCTTTTAGCTTTGGGTAGGGTTTTCAGCTGAAAAGCATCAAAGAGTAGATCCTTAATTTCAGTTTTTAACTTTCAGATTCTAGTTGATTAACCATTCTAGGTAAGCACCTATAACTAGTCAAACATGGTAGAATCTTTATTCAAACATCATCTTAGATAATCACATAATTACTCTTGTTACTCTATGTGGTAAAGGGAATAAGCAGTCTCATACATCGTGAGAGGCGGACGATTCTGAATCGAGATTCAACCCTTGCAAGGTAAACCTAACACACACGCTTGGAACACCACAGGGTTGTTCCGAAGCAACTGTTTACCTTTCATTCCGACTCGTGGATCAGATCCACCACAAGCGACTGCAGGTCATACGCACTTCCAAAGTGCAGGACGTACGTCTGTAGCGCGACTACAAAACCCGTACTCCTGGTTGCCCAGCAACACGTATGCCTACACGTCGAACAAAGTAACTAAAAGAAGCAAATACATGTGGTGGGGGGTATGTCCACTCCTCGGGCCGATCGGTTACTAGGCTTACCGTTTACCATATTTCACGGCATGTGGCTAGTACTTTCAAACGCTTAACCACCGCTACCACACACTGCGACCTTAACAAATTCATCAACACAGACGGGGTATCATTTTGACCATGATACCACATAAAACTCCCGTCCGTCATCCTTATAGTGATAACAGGAATGTAAACATTACAATTCCTATATCGCGCGAGTGACAGGAAATCACTCGACTTCTACCGGTCCTATAAGCCGAGCAGCTAGTCGAACTCAAGTTCTAGTGTTCAATACATTGGTTCCTAGAACAATGCAACTAAGGTTTCCAAACAACTCCTAAGAACCTAATGCATAAAGATATATAAATAACATAGGTTGCCTTCGCTGGTGGGGCTGGGGTTAGTCAAATTATTTTCTTCCGAACCTTGGTTCGGGGCTTCAGAGAAATCCGCGACGAGATTCCCGGGGTCTTCAGAATAAACTTCTTCTTGTTCCGGGATCAGCTGATAATCCCCGTCAGCGAGAGTGGTCGAGTCTACATGATATGCAAGTTGAAGTTTAATGGATGTATCCATTTTCATTTCAATTCACGATAAAGTTGCAATCCAATTAAAGGAACATTATATTTCAACAAACAACTTAACTACCCTGTACTGGGCAGTCATTTATCGAGTACTAACTAAACTAACTAGTCTCGTTAGGCAACAGGGTGGTTACCCTAAACATCCGATTAACTATAATAAGTAGTATATCAGTTTACTATAAGCAACACTAAATACACTTAACAAACTCTATTTATTTTATTAGCTAAACATTGTAATTAATCTTAGGTTATTACTTAATTATGGCTAATTTGGATTAATTAACCAAATCTTGAATTAAGAAAAATAATTAGTACTTATGAAAATTATCATAGGTGGGTTTTATTGAAATTTTATTCTAAAGGAACTAAGCCACAAAATTAAACAAGATTATAATTGGAATTTTCAAGATATAATTATAATTGGAGTTTTACACTAAAACTAGAGTTCAGAATTTAAGAACATCATGAATTACTCAAGATTAATAGTCCAATAATTTTTCATGCATAAAAATTTTATTTATGAATTACCTTTGAATTTAAGTTTGAAATTTATAACTCAAGTTATATTAGGTTTCTGTTTCTCAAATTTTTATCTTAAATTACTCCTGTTGTAACAAAGCTAAGATAAATTTTTCAGCCCTAAATATGAAGGGACACATTTGAAATTAAATTAAGTAACTTTTATCAACATATAACAAAAAGTACTCGAAACCTAAGCAAATGAAAAGTAAAGTACTCGAACTTTTTACACAGAGCTATACATAGCACCTACAATCTGTGATCCAAATTTCAGCTTTAACACATGCCTACAACATGAGATACAATTAAAACACTTATTTTCTAATATTTAATCTACATCAGAAAATATACACCTACTGCTCAAACTTCCTAAACAAAAGTAGTCAAATTTGACTTAAGGATTCCAACAAAATTTAGTTTGCATTTTTATGATTTTTCCTCGAATAGATACAGAATTTCTAAGTTGACAGCCTAATTTACACAAAGGGGTCCTTGGTTACTATTTCTCTGAGTCTTAGGCTATGCACTTAACCCCCTGGATTTCTTTGCCTTCTAACCCGAAGCCCTTGGCCGTGAACCCGAACAGAGCAAGGTGGAGGCGACCGTGTTCCGGCGACGGTGGTCGCCGGCGGCGAGGTCCAAGTGCAGGAATCAGGTCCGGAGCTTACTGTGGTCTCGATGTGCTACGTGTCGTGGACGGGGATGGCCGGAACAGTGGGGTTCGACTTGAGCCCGAGGTGACGGCGGAGGGGTCACCGTCGACGGCGGAGCTCCGGTGGCGAACGTTGGCAACCGACCTGTGCAAAAGCTTCAGTGAGACACAGGGAAGGTGTAGGTACTATCAATTGGAAGAAGTCGTGCTGAATTAAAGGAGACCGACGGGGACCGAGGCGGCGGCGATGAAGAAGAACGCCGGCGAGCATCGGGGAGGCACTGTGATGCACCAGAGGGTCAATGGATGGGTCGAACAGCTTCAGGGTGATGATGTGGTTCTGTTTATGGTGATGTGGTGGCTCGGGACTGCTTGAGTGGTGCTGCCCACGGTGAGGCCGAGGGCGGCGGCGGATGGTGATCGTCGGCGATGAGTTTTCAATGGAAATGGGAGGGCCACGAGTGGTCGAGGAGCACCAGGGGACTACGGGAAAGCTTGTGCCGGTGTTGGTTGAGGCGGAGGAGGTCCGGTGTGGGTTGCCCATGGGCGTGCCGTGCGCGGCCGGAGTGGAAGGGGACGGCGGCGGCGGAATGTAGCTCGGGTACTGGAAATTGGACACTGGGAGTAGCAGAACAGCTTGTAGGGGTTGATGTGGTGCTGCTGCGCGCGAGAGCGAGAGGGTTAAGGCACTGGGGTGGCCTGTCCACGGTGACCAGGAGGTGGCGGCCGGAGGAAGCTCGGGGATGGCGTGGCGCGCGCGCTTGCGGCCAGGAAAGGAGAGGGAAACGGCCGGAATGGAGGGGAGATGACGCGTGGATGTGTGCTGCAGCTGGTGGTGGCGCTCGGGAAGCTGTGCCGGCGGTGAACGGCGGCGACAAGAGCAGAGCAGAAGGGGGAAGCGGCGCGGTCAGAGGAGGAAGAAGCAGACTGGAGTCAGAAGGACTAGTCTGTGATTTCCAAAAACTCCAGGGACTCCTCTGTAAACTAAAATTTCCCATTGATACAAAATCCTAATGAGAAAAATGTCTAAAGAAAAGTTGTAGAGAATTTCAAATCCTACAAGAATGCCTTAGAGCTCGAGTTCAAAATCTCAAAGGGTACTATTTTATTTTGAACTTTTGAACACAACTTAAATTATAAACTTTATGTGTTAATTTAAACAAAATACTCTAATGTTTAGGGTCTCTTTGTAAGTTTTTCTGCAGTAATCATGACTAGCTCTTTTTACACTTTAGTCCTTAGGTAAAACTAAGTTTTACTTTTATCTTTTTACCATTTCACATGTAAGTCCTTATATCTTTGTATTAATTACATAAAGGTCCTTAATTTCATATAAAGTCTATTCCCCTTAGGTTTATTTAACTTTTGCTCTTTTCTTTTCTAAAGCCATCTGAAATTTGACACTTAAGAACATTTTCACACACTTGCACATAAGAATTTATAAAACTCATAATTTACAAATATTCCCTCATTGCTTTGTACAACTTGTATACACTATAGCATGCTTACATATAATACACCCAAACTTAGTATCTAGTTGTCTAACTACCTGGATATTATAGAAGGCAAGCCCCGGACAAAAACCCGCTACTTTATTTATGCTGCAATCTACATTTATATATATACTTGTGCATTAAGTTCTTAGGAGTTGTCTGGAAACCCTAGTTGCATATTCCTAGGAACCGATGTACTGAATACTAGAACTTGAGTCCAAATAGCTGCTATTCTAATAGAACTGGCAGAAGTCAAGTGATTGCCTGTCACTCGCGAGCTTTATAGGAATTGTAGTGTTTACATTCCTATAATCACTATAAGGATGACAGACGGGATTTATGTAAAGTATCATGGTTAAGATGATACCCCGTCTGTGTTGATGAATTTGGCTAAGGTCGCAATGTGTGGTAGCGGTGGTTAAGCGTTTGAAAGTACTAGCCACATGTCATGAAATATGGTAAGCGGTAAGACTAGTAACCAATCGGCCCGGCAAGTGGACATTCCTCCCACCACTCGTATTTAGTTTTTCCGGTTACTCGCTTCAACGTGTGGGAATACATGTTGCAGGGCAACCAGGAGTACGGTCATACAGTAGTGCTGTAGATGTACGTCCTGCACATTGGATGTGCGTATAGTCTTGCAGTCGCTTGTGGTGGATCTGATCCACGACCTGAAATGAAAGGCAAACGGTTGCTTTAGAATGGTCTTTTCGATGTTCCAAGCGTGTGAGTTAGGTTTAACTTGCAAGGGTGAAATCCAATTCAGAATCGTCCGTTTCTCGCGGAGATTGAGACTGCTTGATTCCTTTGCCATATAGAGTAACAAGAGCAACACTATGATGGGAAATACTGATGGTTGACTTTAAAAGCTCTACCATGCTTGAATAGCTATAGTTGCTTACCTAGAATGGATAATCAACTAGAATTTGAAAGCTAAAACTTGAAAATAAGAATATACTCTTTATTGCTTTTCAGCTAAAACGAAACCTGAAACCTTATCAAGCATACATAGTCTAGTTACATGGCTAAGTATACCATGAAACGGGTAAGCCTTGCTGAGTATTAGAGTACTCAGACTTGAATTAAGACTTTATTTCAGGTAATGTTTCTGAAGACCCTACTCTTCCCATGCCTTGGCCCTATGCTCTGTCCGATGGTTGGTCCGTGGAATGGGACCCGTCCCCGGCCAACACTGATCATACCGAGTGATGTCATGCCAGGGCTTAGCATGATGTCCGTATTGGCGACTTGTATAGTTATCGTGTTTTAAATTCCGCTGCCGTCAATTTAAAACTTTAAACTGGTTTCTAATAATTTCTATCAGTTTGAAACTTATGCTACTTTTGGGAATTCTTGTAATATAAATGCCTGTGATGTAAAATATGATGGCGACTATATCTCTGGACTCGCCTTCGTGTGAGGTACCTTGTTTGATCCTGCATTCGGTGGTTTATCGGGATGTTACCCGACAGGCCAAGGGGTTACACCGTTTAAAGTACATTGGAGCCCTTGAGAGAGGACTTGCGTACTTGAGCCAGTGTAATTCAGGTTGGTTCTGCCACACTCAACACTGCCTCCAGGAAGAGAAAGACTTTGATTTTTCGTGCGGGCTATGATACAAGGTCACTAAATTGTCCATCTAGTTCGTATGCAGAACACGAAGGTTATGATGGGTCTAATATGCAAAATTAACTAATAATATTTTCTAACTATCTGAATTACCTAACTAAATATTTAAAATTACTTAAAAATACCTAACTGAACTACCTAACTAAAGTACCTAACCAAATTACCAAACTAAATACCTAAATTTATCTAACTAAGTTACCTAACTAAATACCTACATCTACTGTCTAACTACATTTTCTAAATATGGTTTCTAACTATCTACAAGAAATTACTAGCTACATTGCCTAACGAAACTACTAAAACTAATTAAATAAATTATTAAATATTACCTAAATTGCTAACTACTACAATACCTAACTAAATAAAAAACTAATTAAAAAACCTTATGGGAGAGCCAGGCGAAGGAGGCCTCACGCTGGCTTGCGGTCGCGCCGGTGCTCGTGTGGCGGCTGGGCAGAGGAGGCCGCATGGGGGTGCCCTTCCCGCTGGGGCGGCTGGAATGGGTAGGCGGTGAGCCAGAGGAGAGGCGGCCGATGCCGCGAAGGGGCGGCCGGAGGAGGCCGTGCACCTGGTGTGGCAGAACCGCCTGAATTATTCCGGCTCAAGTGCGCTAGTCATCGCTATACAACCAACATTAACTCAACGCACTTCAAACGGAACAACCCATTGGTCTGTCGGGTCTCCGCCCGATGCAACCACGGTTCAACAAGATCGAAGCAGGTTTACCTCGCACGAAGGCGAGTTTACAATTGCACACAACCTATCAACTATTAAATCACAGGATATTAAACATTATTACAAAACGTTCAAACTTAAGATAAACTTAAACAAACATTGTTAAAACGACAAGCTAAACAGCTTGTCCAGGTTCACAGCGGAAGAAAATTTACGCGCGACTACACACGTCGCGGAGGTCGACACCATGCTCATCCCGAAGCATGGCGTCATTCAGGAGGGTCACTGCCAGACGGGGACGGATCCCACTCCACGGACCAGCCAAACGGAACAAAGGTTGGCCATGCAGGACTATCCTTAGGGTTCTCAAGGGTTATACCTGAAAAACAGGCTAGCAAGACTGAGTATATGAATACTCAGCAAGACTTAACCGGGTCATGGTATACATAGCCATGTAGCTAGACTTACGCTGGCTTGTAATGGTTCTAGGTTTAATTTCAGCTGAAAAGCAACAAAGAGTATGATCTACTGTCATGTTTTAACTTTCAGATTCTAGTCTCATTAACCATTCTAGGTAAGCACCTATTCTAGACAAACAAGGTAGAGATTAGCATCCATCAAGATTATTCCATAATGGTTACTGTTCTTACTCTATGTGGCAGAAGGAATAAGCAGTCTCAATCTCCGCGAGAAACGGACGATTCTGAATCGAATTTCCAGACCTTGCAAGGTTAAACCCAACTCAGACGCTTGGAACATCCAAAAATCATTCCAAAGCAACCGTTCCCTCATATTCCGGGTTATGGATCAAGGCCACCACAAGCGACTGTAGGACCGTACGCACACCTATTGTGGAGGACATACGTCTGTAGTGTGACTACATGATCATACTCTTGTCTGCTACGCAGAACATACTCCCACACGTCAGTGCATGTGCACAACAGAAACCAAATAATCGGGTGGTGGAGACATGTCCATTTGCCGGGCCAATCAGGTACTAGGCTTACCGCTTTACCATATTTGCGGCATGTGGCTAGTACTTTCAAACGCTTAGCCACCACTACCACACACTGCGACCTTAACAACTTTTATCAACATAGACGGGGTAACCTTCCGAGTCATGATATTGCACATGACCCCGTCCATCATCCTTATAGTGATTGCAAAATAGTAAACATTCAACTCCTATATCGCGCGAGTGACAGGAAATCACCCAACTTCTACCGGTCCTATTTGCAGAGCATCTATGCGGTAAGGACTCAGGCACAATACATAGGTTCCTAGGATTTATGCATCTAGGATTCCATTTCAACTCCTATACTTAATGCGAGATATAATATATAAGTATAAAATTGTAGGAAATTGAAATACTGGGTTATGCACCGAGGCTTGCCTTCTTGAGCGGGGCTAGGGTCAGTGGTGTCAGAGACTTCCAAACTTTGGTTCGGGGCTTCAGTTATAACCTCGGTGACGTTCGCAGGATCTTTAGAAAATCCTTGCTCGTGTTCCGGGACTAGCTCGTAGTTTCCGTCGTCGAGTGTCATTGACTCTACATGATATGCAATGATATGATTAGATGGTTCTCGAGTTAAGGATTTTACTTCACAATAAAGTTGCAATCCAACAAATTAACAAATATAAACTCATGAAACAAGGGGGTTGGATCCAATTCTACTATTTGTGTCCTCATTCGATTTTTATATTAATTGAATTACTTTAAAGTAATTTGACTAGTTTGATTTTTATTTTGAAAACCATAAAGGCTATGGCTTTGAATTTTTTTGGATAAGCTTATTTCTATTGGATAAACTTACTATGAATTTTTCATAATTTTTAGAAAATAGAGACTATAGTGTTTAAACTAAGTTCAAATTTCAAGTTTAAATACAAACTTTAAGCAAAATAGTGTTGTAAATTCCTAAAATATTTACTATGGACTATTCTATTGTAGATCATCATATGAGAAAAATATCTAAGCATGAAAAGCTTAGGAATATGTTTGAATAAATTAAATCCCTTTCAAGCTTGATTTGCACAAAATTAAATTAGCTGAAGCTAGGGTGCAGTACTGGTACTGAAATTTTTACACAAGTTTGTATTCACTTTAAGCAGACTACACACCAAAATTCATAGGTAACAAAGTTAGCATGCAAAAGGTAGACACAAAACACTCTTTTGCTTGACTTTAAAATAACTTAACAAGCTTTGGGTTTGAAACCATACTCTATTAATCAAAGTTGTAGAGCTAAACCTTAGGAGTATAACACAGTTGGTTTGACAATTTTTGGATTTTTCTACATTTTCCTATGGATTTTAAAATTTGACAGCTTTTATAAACAACACTAAATGAGAAACTTGCAGAGAGGCCCTCGGGTTTCTGCACCTGGAACCCTAATACGAAAACTTAGATTACAATGGGGTCCTTGCCGGGTCAAAATGGCGGCCGTGGCGTTTGACCGGCGTGTTCTCGCCGGCGGCGAGGGTTTGGCCGAGGGGAAAAGGTCCTACACGACCTACAGGATGAGGTGCACATGTTGGTGGGTGATGGACACGAAGAAAGGTGGCGGAGCAAGGTCGACGGCGAGGAATGGCGGCGGCCGTGGCGGCGCGTCCGTGCACCCAATGAAGGGCCAGCAAACATGAAGGGATGGAGCGCACACAAGCATCCTGGAGTCGTGGGGATGCTATTCCGGTACCTGATTCGGCTGGAGGTGGGGTAGAAGGGGGTTGTCGACGTGGAGGTGGCTCGAGTTTTCACCGGCGGCGATGGCGGCATGGTGTTCTGGTGGATGGGGTGTCAGAGGGCGATGAAGGAGTAGCTGGAACGCTTCTGCGGGATGATGTAGTGCTGCTGGTGCCCTTGGTTGGGGCTGAGGGGCGGTGTAGCGTCGAGTCGACAGCGAGGCCGAGCGGCGGTGGAGCTTGAGCTCACTGGCGCTGCGGGAGACGATGCTCAGGTGCGAGAAAGCGAAATTAGATGGGTTAGTGAGCTGTAGGGAGTCATGATGGTGCTTTAGGAGCACAGGACTAGGGGTGGGAGGCGGCGTGGGCGGCTGACGACGGCGAGCTGAGGCAGCGGCGGTGCTCTGGCGGGGTGTGGTGATCGGGAAAAGGAAATTCCGTGGAAATGCACTTGTGGGAGCGTAGGAAGGAGTCCGTGGGAAGCTCTAGGACGTGCTTAAGGCCTAGAAGAAGGTGTGGTCACGCGGGAGCAAGAGCTGGCGGCCGGCGGGAGTCGTGGCGGCTCAGGCGACGGCAGCGCGATGTGGAGAGGCAGGAGCAGGCCACTGTGTGGCTGGGAAGGCGGCGGGTAAGGCGTAGGAGGGCACGTGGCACAGCTCAGAGCGGCGCGGGGGTGGTGGGTGCGCGGCACATGGCCGACGAAGTGGCGGCGGTGCGTCTGGCAGAGAAATAGAGGAGGAGGAGTGGAGGTAGACGAAGGAGGATCGGTTTGCAATTTTGTGAAAGTGCAAGGACTCCACTGTAAAGCCTAGATAACTTTCAAACCATAGCTCAAATGAAAAAGTGCCCAAAAGCAAAAGTGTAGGGTTTAGCTAGGTCTACAACTTTGCTTTAAGATTCAGTTGAAAAAGAGCTAAGGATTGGTAACTAACATAAAACTTGGTAAAGTTTTAAACTTTAATTAAATCCTATTTAAAAACTACACTACACTTACATCCTATGTGTAGTTTCATCTATATTTAAGATTTAAAAGCAAGTTCTTGACTTTTGCAAAACAATCTTCATGTATTTGGATTCTACCTCCCCTTCTCATCCATTTAACACTAAAAGACCTATATTTTTCAGAATTACATAAATGTCCTTTTCCCTTTTGCATTCAAATTTGAGCACACATACACAAGATCAAACATGCACACTTTATACTAAAATTTAGTGTGTTTATAATCCTAATACCAGAATGTCACAGCCTTCCCCCCTAAAAAGAATCTCGTCCCGAGAATCCAGAACAGAATGGAATTGGGTGATCAGAGTTGTGAATTGGCTTGAAGGAAATCTGGGAAATTTCGTTGAAGATAGGATTCGGTTTCTCAAGTCGCTTCTTCTTCAGTGTGATGATTCCACTGGATTTTGAACATCTTGATAGTTTCTCTTCTAGGGCTTCTTTGTTTAGTATCTAGCACTCTGATTGGATGTTCGGTATAAGTTAGATCAGATTGGATTTCGATGGTTTGGGGATCGATGATCTCGGTAGAAACTTTGACACATTTTCTAAGTTGAGATACATGGAAGATGTCATGGATGGCCGCTAATTGAGGAGGAAGTTGAAGACGGTAAGCTACGGGTCCATAGATTTCGAGAATTTCAAAGGGTCCGATGTATCGAGGAGCAAGTTTTCCTTTTACGCCGAACCGTTGAATACCTCGAGTAGGAGATACTCGAAGATATATGAGGTCTCCAATCTGGAATTGTAACGGTCTCCTTCGTATGTCAGCGTAGCTTTTCTATCGAGATTGGGCGGCCTTGAGATTATTCTGAATAGTCTTCACCTTTTCTTCGGCTTCAGTGACAAGGTCCTGTCCAAAAATGTGACAGTACATGTATTTGTAATGCTAGGTAAATAATTTGTTAGTGTGAAGTATGTGTTTGTTTGTAAAAAGCTTGTGTATGTCTATGTGAAACTTTTGAAAATTTAAAAGTGCAAATAAAAGGGTAACTTTTGTAATTACAAAAAAACCTAGGGTTGTTTTTGTAAAATGTATTGGATAAGGGTAATTTCAAAATAAGTGAAAGGTGGTTTTGTAAACATGTTTTTCTTATTTTATGTCTTGTAAAAATATATATTATTTATCCAAAAGTTTCATTTGAAATGTGTATGTTGAAGTGTGTAAAAATTTTGGGTAAAATGGTAAAAACAAGGGTGTTTGTGTAATTTTATATAAGTACAAGTCCTTTTATGCAAATGTTTGATTTACAAAAGTAACTTTCAAAATTTACTCAGGACTAAAGTGTAAAAAGTGTAAGTCATCATGACATGTCTATCCAACCATTATGACGAGTCTATCCCGTCATCATGATGTGTCATAAATGCTTGCATTTAAGTCCTGAATTTTATAAAGTTTCATTCTTTAGGACAAAAGCAATTCAAATCCAACTTTTGTTCAAAATTTCATGTTTAAAGATATAAGTTTTGAGTTTTTGAACTTGAGCCCTAAAGCAATGTTGTAGAGTTTGAAAAACTCTCCAACTTTCGTTTTGGTCATTTCTTTATTTGGATTTTAAATCAACGGGAAATTTTGCTTTACAAACGAGCCCCTGCAGTTTTCTTAAATCGCGTATAAGTCCTTGGGAAATCTGTTTTCCCTTTCTCCTCTGTTCTTTCTCTCTTCTGCCTTTTCTCTGGCACCCTGCCTTTCTCCCCCACCGGCGACACCTTTCTCTGCCCCCCCAATCCTTATCCCGTTTCCCTTGCTCTCTCTCCCGCCGGCCCAAGCAGATAGCAACACGGCAGCAAGCGCTGGCGGCACAGGTCTAGGCAGCACGCGGGCGCGCGGGGGGGGGGGGGGGAGACGGGAGCAGCGCGCGCAGCACGGGCGCTCGGGCGTGGAAGCGGGCCCCTGGCGGTGGCGCGCGGCTTGACCAACGGCATGGAGGCGCGCGGAGCGGGGCCAGCCCGAGCGGCGAGCGGCCCACGCGGGCGGAGCGCACGGACGCGCGGCCCAGGCGCTGGGCGTTGGAGCGGCGACGGCTCGGCCCGAGTGCGGGTGAGCGAAGACGCGTGAGGCCGGAGCGAGGCGGGGCGGCGCCTGAGCGAGCGCGTGGCAGCGGGCGGCTCGGCTCTGGGCGAGCGCGGCCCCAGGAGATGCAGCTGGTGCGGAGCGCGCGGTGGCTCGGGAGTAGCGCGGGAGCCGGAGGTGAGCCAGCGGCTTGGGCAGGCAGAGGCCGGCCCAGGCGGGGCGAGCGGCGCGCGGCGCTGGCCCGTGGGCGCGCAGATGAGATGCGCGTGGGAGCAGGCGAGCTCGAGCGGTGGCTGGCGAGCACAGAGGTGGAGCAGATGCGGCACGGCAGTAGGCACAGGGGCGGTACGGCTGGAGCGGCAGCAGGAGCAGGAGCACGCGGACGCTGACGTGGGAGCGGCGCGTGTGAGCCGAGTAGGCGGCAGGTGTTGGAACGCGGGCGCAAGCAGAGGCGAACTGACGGCGTGAGCGGCACACGGGTGGTGCGTGCAGGGGCCCTGCACCAGGAAAGGTAGTCGAGCAAGACGACGACGTGCAGTCGTGCGTGTGCGGATGCGGGACCAGCGGCGCGTAGTGGAACGGTTTGGGCGAGCTTGAGCACGGAGCTCGCGGTGCTGGAACGCGCAGGCACACGTATGCGGCGGTGTCAACAAGGCTGTCGGCGATGGTGCAGGAACGGAGCTTAGGGCTCGCGATGCCGCGGCGCGACGACTCGGCGCGGACCCGCACGGGGAAAACAATGGAGCCGCGCGTGAAGGACGTCGGAGATCGTTGAGGAGGAAGCCGCAGACGAAGTCAAGCGGCATTGCGAACTGCTCGTGGAGAACGGAGGTGGCCTGGCACGGACGGCAGCGGAAGGTGTGATCGTGATGCAGGCAGGCCTGGGTCCTCGCGGAGGCAGAGGAGCGGTTATGGCGTGACGAGCCGGAAAGAAAGGCGGCGAAGTGGAGGTGGCGACCGGATGCAACGAGCTCGGAGGAGCCACGCACGGCGAGCTCCCTCCACCCATGCAGAGGTCGAAGCAGAAGCAGCGCGACGCGGGACTGACGGCCAACTCAGTTCGTTTCCGCAAGCGCGTGCGCGTGCAAGGCAATAGACCACGCGCGAGCAGGTTAAGAGCCAGTGGTGTGAGAGCAATACAGGAACAGCGCACAGGAGATGTGACCAGACACGGTAATCCTGCAGGAGGCTACGCGGGTGTGCCGACGGTGTTTCTGCAGCACACACGCGTGAGAAGAGGAAGTTTTACCCGTGAGCAGGAAAATCCTAGGGTTCGCGGAGAAGTTGATATAGCGAACCCATTCGGCTCCATTGTCTTACTCCACGATCCACGACATCCAGCAACTTCTACTCTTCGTCACCGTCGAGCTCTTCTCTTCGCCAATCTTGTTCACCACGGGAATTCACTTTCCGTTTGCTGTTCTCCACAACCAAGGTTTACCCTGATTCACTGAATCTTCTTAATGCCGGCGATTCCTTTGCCGGAATATCATCGTTAATTTCCTGTTATCTCTTTTTCCGGACCAGGGACTTGATTGCTATGTTTTAGAAAGTTCTAGGGTGTTCTTTGTAAAATTTCCAAAGCTTTCTGTATTTCAAATCGATGAACTTCTACATTTCATAGATTTTCGTAGGGAGTTCATAAAAATGTAAAATCAGTTTTGTTTGAAATCCTAAGTCAAAGCCTACAAATTTTATGTTGTGCTCTTGAATTGAAAATCTTTGATGTGTGGTCTAGGTCAAATGTTAGGGAATGAATGTTTTATTGTGCTTTATATTGTATGCATGTGATATAGCTGAGAAATAATTATAGGATATATGTTTTAAATGGAGATGTGTGACAGTTAGTTAATCCTATCACCCGAGTACTCATATCTCTGCCCCCAAGACATTGTCCTCGTCTTGATTGTCGTTTCCTTAAGGTTCTCTTCGTATAAAGATCCTTGTTAATCCGTGTGTATCTGCTACTTAGCTAATACCTCTCTGCAGCTATGCCTTAGTATCGGCTATCAGATCAGCCGCTAAGCATCTGTTTCCTTTGAGTTTAGAATACTTCTATGTAACGGTTATCAACCGATGCATTTCTTTTGGTATACTTCTATCATCGGCTGATTAACTGAAACGGTTATTATCTTTCTAGTATCGGCTACTGCCGGTAACATTTCCGTTGTCCTGTCCTACCTCAGCTGCCACGTAGCTGATCAATCTGAGGTGCACACCCAATCTTAGGGTTCTTGCCATCGGCCGACCCAAGCCGATTTTGGTTACTTTTCCATATCGGTCAAACACGGCCGATCGATCCTTAGTTTTCCCATCCTTATCCACACACTTTTATCAGCCGATTTATCGACTGAGATCGGCTATATGCCTATCAATCACATATCCTCAACCACACTCCAATCGGCTATACGTCACTCAATTGTTGTGCTGACGTAATCGAGCCGATACAACCACACCTAGTTACCTAGGATAACACTTAAGCACATCTCAGTCAAGACACAACTGTTTTAGGAAGCATCCCTCTACTAAAGTGATCGATGTTTTCATCGATCAATCAGGAAACCAGTGCACCTATCAATTGGCTACTCAGACCAAAGTATATAACCCTAGATCAGTAAGCTAGCATAGTAGATACACCTCTATTAAGCTTGACCTAAGCACATCAATCAGCTAAACTCCCGTTGTTTCCAATCGGCTCTGTTGTAACCCTCAACAAGTAGCCGATTCTAATTAGTTATCCCTCTAAAGCTCTACCTAAGTGTAGTTTCAGGTCTTTTTGGTTGTTATGTAAGTAATATGTTAGATGAGTGTTGAATTGCAACTTTGTGTGAAGTAAAATAGCTTTATGTGCACACTTTGAATGAAATGTTGCATCGCATGTAGATACGACTACTTCGGCAACGGTACCTACGAGATCTCCCAGAAGTCTGCGAAGGATGTTCCTGAAGACCAAGTGAACGTCATCAAGGATTATCTGAAGCCCCGAACCAAAGTTCGGAAGATATTGACATTTCTAACTTCAACCCCACCAGTAAAGGCAAGCCCCGGACATAACCTACTATTTTATTACACTGCAATCTATATCTATTTATGTATTCTATGCATTAAGTTCTTAGGAATTGCTTGAAACCCTAGTTGCATTCTCCTAGGAACCAATGTGATGGATACTAGCACTTGAGTCCGACTAGCTGCTATGCTAATAGGGCCGGTAGAAGTCGGGTGATTTCCTGTCACTCGCGCGATATAGGAGTTGTAATGTTTACATTCCTGTTATCACTATAAGGATGCCGGACGAGAGTTTTGTAAGGTATCATGGTTGAGGTGATACCCCGTCTGTGTTGTTGAAATTGATAAGGTCGCGGTGAGTGCCGATCGGGGTTAAGCGTTTGAAAGTACTAACCACATGCCGCGAAATATGGTAAGTGGTAAGCCTAGTAACCAATTGGCCCGAGGAGTGGACATACCTCCCACCACTCGTCTTGCTTCTTCTGGTTACTTATGTTCGACGTGTGGGAATACGTGTTGCAAGGGCAACCAGGAGTACAGGTTTTGTAGTCGCGCTACAGACATACGTCCTGCACTTTGGAAGTGCGTATGGTCCTGCAGTCGCTTGTGGTGGACCTGTCCACGAGTCGGAATGAAAGGCAAACGGTTGCTTCGGAACTATCGTTGGATGTTCCAAGCGTGTGAGTTAGGTTTACCTTGCAAGGTTGAATTTCGATTCAGGAATCGTCCGCCTCTCACGATGAATGAGACTGCTTATCCCCTTTATCACACAGAGTAACAAGAGCAACTATATGATGAGTAATGCTGATGGTTGATATAAAGAGCTCTACCTTGCTTGCTTAGTTATAAGTGCTTATCTAGAATGGATAATCACATAGAACTTGAAAGCTAAAAGTTGAAAATAAGGATCTACTCTTAGTTGCTTTTCAGCTGAAACTAAACCCAGAACTATTATAAGCCTTCATAAGTCTAGTTATGGGCTAAAGTATAGCCAATCCCAGGTAAGCCTTGCTAGTTTTATGTTTTTCAGGTAAAGCCTTTGAATACCCTACTCTTTCCCTGTCATGGCCCTGTGCTCTCCCAGAAGGTTGGTCCGTGGAATGAGATCCGTCCTCGGCCAGCACTGATGATACCGAGTGATGTCGTCCCGGGCTTAGCATGACATCCGTCTTGACGACGTGCTGTAAATCATCGCGTATATTTTCCGCTGCTAAAAACCATAGCTTTACAGTTTATAATGTCTTCTCTAAATTTAGAACTTTGTACTGCTTTAAGAAACTCTTGTATTGTAATTTCCTGTAATGTAAAATATGATGGTGACTGTATCTCTGGACTCACCTTCGTGTGAGGTAACCTTATTTGATCCTGTGTATCGGTGGTTTATCGGGACGTTACCCGACAGGCCAAGGGATTATACCGTTTGAAGCACGTTGGAGCCCTCTGGAGTGGACTCGCGTACTTGAGCCGGTATAATTCAGATTGGTTCTGCCACAAAAAATTTTACGTTCACCGGTTTGTGACCAACTCAAAGGAGTTCGGCATCGGTGACCGTACAATGCTTCGAACGGAGCCATCTTGAGACTGGTTTGATAGCTGCTGTTGTAAGAAACTTCTGCCAGTGACAAGCATTTGTCCCAATTCTTGTCATACTGAAGTACACAGCCTCTAAGCATATCTTCCAGAATCTGATTTACCCTTTTAGTTTGTCCATCTGTCTGAGGGTGATATGCGGAGCTTCGGATTAACTTAGTTCCAAGAGCATATTGAAGTTGCTCCCAGAACCGAGCGATGAATTGTGCTCCATGATCAGAAATGATCATCTTAGGCACTCCATGAAGACGAACAATTTGATCTAGATAGATCTCCGCATACTTTTTGGCATTATATGTAGTATGCACGGGAAGGAAATAGGCAGCTTTGGTTAATCGATCAACGACTACCAAAATGGAGTCATGTCTTTGAGAGGTGTTGGGTAAGCCAACGATAAAGTCCATACTGATATCCTCCCACTTCCAAGAGGGAATGGGTAGAGGTTGAAGAATACCAGCAGTTTTGAGATGACTGGCTTTAACTCTTTGGCAAATATCACACTCCGAGACATACTTTGCAATTTCTCGCTTCATGCGAGTCCACCAAAAGTTCTGTTTCAGAACCTGGTACATCTTGGTATTGCCAGGATGCATAGAGAATTTGGACAAATGGGTCTAATCCAATATCTGTTTACGAAGCTTATGGTCCTTGGGTACAACGATACGTTCGTTGAACCATAGAATCCCTTCGGAATCTACTTGAAAGCATTTGTACTTTCGTTCTCCTTGTGCTAACTTCTGCTTGATGATTTTGACCCCTTTGTTACGCTGTTGTGCCAAAACAATGTTATCCCAAAGTGTAGCTTCAATTGAGAGATCATTCAGGCTACCTTGAGGAATGATCTCAAGATTTAGCTTTCTCATTTCCCAACAAAGCGTTTCATTGAAAGCCTCTACTGATAAGCAAGAGCAATGCGCGTTGCGGCTAAGTGCATCTGCAACGACGTTGGCCTTGCCTGGATGATAGTGTATGTCCAGATCATAGTCTTTGATAAGCTCTAGCCAGCGTCTTTGCCTCATATTTAGATCTGCTTTCGTGAAGATGTACTTGAGGCTTTTGTGGTCAGTATAGATGTGGCACTTTGTACCCATCAGATGATGTCTCCAAATTTTGAGTGCATGAACAACAACTGCGAGTTCAAGATCATGGGTATGATAGTTCAGTTCATGAGTCCTAAGTGCTTGCGATGCATAAGCAATCACTCGGTTATCCTGCACAAGCACACAACCAAGTCCGGTTCCTGAAGCATCACAATAGATGTCGAAAGGTTTTGAGACATCGGGTCGAGCTAAAACTAGGGCAGTAGTAAGATGTGCCCTGAGGGTATGGAATGCATCTATTCCTTGAGTCCTAAACTTCGATTTGCTAGCTCTCTCTCTCTCTCTCTTGTCCTTTCTGAGAATTAGTCTGATCTCTTTCGTAGACGTTGGCCTATAAATTTTTGTCTGTCCTCATAAGCCTAGGATGCCTTTGCCAAAAATACGCTAGAGCGTCTGTTTATTTTTAGTCGAGTGGTGTGATAAACTCGGCTAAAGTGTGGATATTGAGTGTTTGTGATTGTCCAAAATGTTTGATTTGGATTTTTGGTTGATTGCATAGTTTAGAAGTTAAACTTGCTCATGCAAATCGACTTTAACGCAAACTTGAATTAAGTAATTAAACTGAGATAGATCGTTGGGGGTAAAACTGTACATTCTTTTCTCTCTATCTTATCCGGTCATAGTTTTCTTTCCGGAATTGTACAATACCGGTCACTTATAAATTTCATTTCTGCTGCAAACAAATGGTGAACACCAGGAGAACCTATGGCAGAACCAACCTGAATTACACCAGCTCAAATACGCAAGTCCTCTCTCAAGGGCTCCAACGTACTTCAAATGGTGTAACCCCTTGGCCTGTTGGGTAGAGTCCCGATGAAACCACCTAACTTCCGGGATCGAATAAGGTTACTTCACACGAAGGTGAGTCCAGAGATACAGTCACCATCATATTTTACATCACAGGAAATTATATTACAAGAGTTTCCAAAAGTAGTACTAAGTTCCACATTTAGTAAAATTGTTACAAACCGTTAAAGTTAAGGTTCTTGGCAGCAGAAAACAAACGCGACGATTTACAACAGGTCATCAAGATGGATGTCATGCTAAGCCCGGGCACGACATCACTCGGTATCATCAGTGTTGGCCGGGGACGGATCCCATTTCACGGACCAACCATCTGGAAGAGCACAGGGCCAAGATAGGGGAAGAGTAGGGTCTTGAAAGACATTACCTGAAAAACATATAACTAGTAAGGCTAAGTATACTAATACTCAGCAAGACTTATCCGGGTCATGGTATACTTAGCCATGTAGCTAGACTCATGCTGGCTTGTAATGGTTCTGGGCTTAATTTCAGCTGAAAAGCAACAAAGAGTATGATCTACTTTCATGTTTTAGCTTTCAGATTCTAGTCTTATTAACTATTCTAAGTAAGCACCTATTCTAGACAAACAATGTAGAGATTAACAACCATTCAGATTATTCCATAGTGATTACTGTTCTTACTCTATGTGGCAGAAGGAATAAGCAGTCTCAATCTCCGCGAGAAACAGACGATTCTGAATCGAGTTTCATAACCTTGCAAGGGTAAACCTAACTCACACGCTTGGAACATCCAAAGCTCATTCCCGAAGCAACCGTTTCCCTCATATTCCGGGTTATGGATCCGGGCCACCACAAGCGACTGCAGGACCGTACGCACACCAATTGTGCAGGACATACGTCTGTAGCGCGACTACATGATCGTACTCCTGTCTGCTATGCAGAACGCACTCCCACACGTCGGTGCGTGTGTACAACAGAAACCAAAATAATCGAGTGGTGGAGACATGTCCATTTGCCGGGCCATTCAGGTAATAGGCTTACCACTTTACCATATTTCGCGGCATCTGGCTAGTACTTTCAAACGCCTAGCCACCACTACCACACACTACGACCTTAACAACTTTTATCAACATAGACGGGGTAACTTTCCGAGTCATGATATTGCACATGACCCCATCCATCATCCTTACAATGATTGCAGAATAGAAAAAATTCAACTCCTATATCGCGCGAGTGATAGGAAATCACCCGACTTCTGCCGGTCCTATTAGCAGAGCATTTACTTTATAAGGACTCAGGCGCAATACTTAGGTTCATAGGATTCACGCATCTAGGGTTCCATTTCAACTCCTAAACTTAATGCAAGATATAATATATAAGTATAAGATTGCGTAATGTAGCAATTTGAAATACTGGGTTATGCATCGGGGCTTGCCTTTACTGGTGGGGCTGGAGTCAGGGATGTTAGTATTATTATCTTCCAAATTTTGGTTCGGGGCTTCAAATAATCCCTTGGTGACGTTCACTTGGTTTTCAGAAACATTCTCTGCAGACTCCTGGGAGATCTCGTAAGTACCGTCTGCGGAAGTAGTCGTATCTACATGCGATGCAACATTACATTCAAAGTGTGCACATAAAACTATTTTACTTCACGATAAAGTTGCAATCCAACACTCACTTAACATATTACTCATATAATAACCAAAAAAGATCTGAAACTAAACTTAGATAGAGCTTTAGGTGGACAACTAATTAAGATCGGCTATTTGTTGAAGATTACAACAAAGCCGATTGGAAACAACAGGGGTTAAGCTGATAGAATTTGTACAGGAGGGAGCTATTTATACAGTTTTAGGAAATCTGTTGTTTTCTGTTTGGAAGAGAAATCGGCAGGAGCGGTTTCTATACATGAGCAGAAGAGATTAGCCGATTTGGGTTCACCTGAGATCAAATCGGCTGATATAGAGAGGAACATTGAAGGTACAGTACTCCAAGGATAGAAAAAGGAAAGATCTTGCCGATTGGATTATCAGCATGTTTCTGGTCTATCCGATTGGTTGGGGCATTGGCCTTGGCCTTAACCGATTCATGTGCATCAGGTCTAGCCGATTGGATGTCTACTGGTGCTAGCTGATTGGCTAAAGCTGTATCGGCCGTGCCTAACAGAGACTCTTACTGTGCTAACTTGCCGATCTGTGGTGGTGTGTTTCGGCAGGTGCAGCCGATAGGTCATCTAAATCGGATGTCTAGCTGATCACTGTGCGCATCTGTGACAGTTCATGTACTTGTAAGCTAGGCACATTATTTGTTAGTGTGAAGTATGTGCTTGTTAGTGTAAAGCTTGTGTGTGTTTATGTGAAGCTTTTGAAAATTTAAAGTGCAAGTAAAAAGGGTATTTTTGTAATTACAGAAAAACCTAGGGTTGTTTTTGCAAAATGTAATTGGATAGGAGTTAACTTCAAAATAAGTGAAGGGTGGTTTTGCGAACATGTTTTTCTTACTTTATCCCCTGTAAAAAAATATATATTTATCCAAAAGTTTCATTTGAAATGTATGTGTTGAATTGTGTAAAATTTTGGGTAAAGTCGTGAAAATAAGGGTATTTATGTAATTTTATAAAAGTACAGTCCTTTTATGCAAGTAGTTGAATTACAAAAGTAACTTCCAAAGTTACTCAGGGCTAAAGTGTAAAAGGTGCAAATCATCATGACATGTCTATCCAATCATTATGACGTGTCTATCCCGTCATCATGACATGTCATAAATGCTTGCATTTAGGTCCTAAATGTTATGAAGTTACACTCTATAGGACAAAAGTAAGTCAAATCCAACCTTTGTTCAAAGTTTAACGTGTAAAGATATAAGTTTTGAGTTTTTGAACTTAAGCCCTAAAGCAATGTTGTAGAGTTTGAAAAACTCTCCAACTTTCGTTTCGGGCATTTCTTCATTAGGGTTTTAGATTAATGAGAAATTATGCTTTACAGAAAAGGTCCCTGCAATTTTCTAAATTGCGCATAAGTCCTTGGGAAATCTCTTTTCTCCTTCTCCTCTGTTTCTCTTCTCCCTGGCGCTTTCTTTTTCCCCACCGTCGGCGTCTCTCTCTCTGGCCTCCATCCTTATCTCCACCCCGGCCGCCCCCCTCTCTCTCTCCTCCACGCGGCTGGCGGTGCGGGCGCTCGGGCGTACGTAGGACTTGGCGGCGCGGCTCGGGCCGAGGAGGCGTGCGAGCGTGCGGCGCCGAGCGGGCGGCGCAGGCGCGGGGGCGAGCGGCGGGCGGCGGCGGCTCGAGCCGAGGAGGCGCGCGAGCGGGCGGCGCCGAGCGGGCGGCGCAGGCGCGGGGGCGAGCGGCGGGCGGCTGCGGCTCGCGAGCGTAGGCGCGTGGCGCGGGCGAGTGGCGCAGGCGCGTGAGCACGGGCGGCGCCGGGCTCGGGCGGAGGCAGGTGGCTAGCGGCCAGGCGTGCGAGCGGGCGTGCGGGAGGCGTGGAGCAGACGCGTGAGCGGCACGCGGGCCAGGCGGCGCTGGAGCGGAGCGCGCGCAGGCGCATGTGCGAGCATGGCTCGCGAGCGCGGGAGGAGCTACGGCGACGGCTGCGGGGCTGGTGGTTGCAGCACGCGGGTGGCGCAGGACGTGGCAGTGGAGGGCTTCTGCGCAAGTCGGTGCGGGCACCATGGATCAAACAGCGCTGACATCCTGGGGCTTACTCCTCCGCGACCTCCTATGCAGACGAGCAGCTGCGGCACACGCGCGACACGGCCCAAGGACGCACGCGGCACAGGCGTACACGGATGGCGCTGAGGCGCGGCAAGGCCGGAGCAAGCGCGGGTCCGGCAACAGGAGAAGGAGGAGTAGCTGTGCAGGGCAACAACAACGTGCAGGAGCAGCGCGCCCGGAGGTGTAGCAGGGCGCGGACGTGCGTGCAGCAGAAGCACGCGCAAGGGAGCAGAGGAGCAGCAGAGGCGGGTTCGTTAGCAGCCTGTCTGCAAGCAGCATGGCGTCCAGGGCCTCCTCTCATGGTTCGACCACGTCGAGTGCTCGACGTGGGGCGGCTGAGGCCACGGATGGTGATGCGGCTACACTTGTGGCGCGGCGAGCTCGGAAGGAGAAGCTATGCAATGGCACGAGACGGTCGGGGCGGAAATAGCGCGGCGCGGATCCGACGCGCGACGCAGGACTGACGGCTCGGCTCTATTCCGTAGGCGAGTGCGTGTGCAAGACAACAGGCCACGCGCGAGCAGGTTAAGGGCCAGCGGTGTAAGAGCAGGACGGGAACAGCGCGCAGGAGATGTGACCAGGCGCGGCGGTCCTGCAGGAGGCTACGCGGGTGTGCCGGCCGTGTTTCAGCAGCACACGTGCGTGAGCAGAGGAAGCTCAGCTCGTGAGCAGGAGGACCTTGAGGTTCGCGGAGGAGTGTTGGCATAGCGAACCAATCCGGCTCTATCGTCTCGTCCCAGGGGTCCACGACGTCCAGCAGTTCCTACCCCTCGTTGATCGCTCAACCGACTACCGTCACCATGGGTCACCGTGAGGAATACCCCTCCGGCCATCCTCCACCCACTACAATCCCCTGGCAAGCTTCTTCGTCACCCACGGAACCTCGCTACCGTCGAGCACTTCTCACTGCCGATCCTGTTCATCGCGGGAATTCACTTTCCGCCTGTTCTCCTCCACAACCAAGGCTACCCCAAGGTTTGCCCTGACCTACTGAATCTTTCTTATGCCTGCGACCCCTTTGCCGGAACGTCGTCGTTATCTTCCTATTCTCTATTTTCCCCGACTAGGGACTTAATGGCTTTGATTTAGAAAGTTCTAGGGTGTTCTCTGTAAAATTTCCAGAGCTTTCTTTATTTTCTAATCAGTGAACTTCTACATTTCATAGAAATTCGTAAGAAGTTCATAAAAATACAAAATCAGTTTTGTTTGAGTCCTTAGGTCAAAGTCTACCAGTTTCATGTTGTGATCTTGAGTTGAAAGTCTTTGATTTGTGGTCTAGGTTAAATATTAGGGAATGAGTGCTTTATTTGTACCTTATGTTGTATGCATGTGTTGTGGCTGAAAAGCAAGTCATAGGATGTATGTCTCAAGTGGAGATGTGTGATATTTAGTTAATCCTATCACACGAGTGCTCATATCCCTACCATCAAGACTTTGTCCTTGTTTTGATTGCTATTTTCTTAAGGTCCTTTTCGTATAAGAATCCTTGTTAGTTCGTGTGTATCTGCTGCTTAGCCAATACATCTCTGCAGCTATGCTTCAGCGTCGGCTATCAGCTCAGCCGCTAAGCATCCGTTTCCTTTGAGTCTGTGATGTTTCTGTGTAACAGCTATCAGCCGATGCATTTTCTTTTGATATGCTTCTACCATCGGCTGATTAGCCGATCCGGTTGTTACCTTTCTAATATCGGCTACTACCGATACAATTCTGTTGTTCTGTCCTACATCGGCTGCATATCTGTAGAACATATTCCCATCGGCACTTGTGGTCTCATCAGCCTAGTCTGATGTTAGTGTTCTGTTCCACCTAAATCTTGTAACAGGTCTAACTTAGATAACCCCATCGGCTGTACGTCACTCAATTGTTGTGCTGACATAATCAAACCGATACAACCACACCTAGTTACCTAGGATAACACTTAAGCACATCTCAGTAAAGACACAGCTGCTTTAGGAATCACCCCTTTGCTAAACTAATCGATGCTTTCATCGATCAATTAGGAACCCGATGCACCTATCAATCGGCTACACAAGCCAAAGTACACAACCCTAGATCAGTAAGATAGCACAGTAGACATGCCTCTGTTAGGCACGACCAAAGCACATCAATCGGCTAAACCTGATGCATCCTCATCGGTTAAGGCCAAGACCAATACACCAACCAATTAGATAGACCAAAGTCATGCTGATAATCCAATCAGCAAGATCCTTCCTTTTTCTGTACTTAAAGTACTGTAACTTCAATGTTCCTCTCCATATCAGCCAATTTGACCTCAGGTGAACCCAAATCGGCTAATCTTTTCTACTCATATACAGAGATTGCTCTTGCCGATTTCCCTTCTAAACAGAAATCAGCAGATTTCCTAATACTGTGTAGATGGCTCCCTCTTTACCGATTCTATCGACTAAACCCCTGTTGTTTCCAATCAGCTCCATCGTAATCTTCAACAAGTATCCGATTCTAATTAGTTGTCCTCCTAAAGCTCTGTCTAAGTTTAGTTTCAAATCTTTTTGGTTGTTATGTTAGTAGTATGTTAAAGGAGTGTTGGATCGCAACTTTATCGTGAAGTAAAATAGCTTTATGTGCACACTTTGAAGGTGATGTTTGCATTGCATGTAGATACGACTACTTCCGCAAACAGTACCTACAAGATCTCCCAGGAGTCTGCTGAGGATATTTCTGAAGACCAAGGGAACATCACCAAGGGATTATTGGAAGCCCCGAACCAAAGTTCGGAAGATAATAATACTAACATCCCTGACTCCAGCCCCACCAGTAAAGGCAAGCCCCGGTGCATAACCCAGTATTTCAATTTACTACCATTTTTATACTTATATATCCTATCTTGCATTAAGTCTAGGAGTTGACATGGAACCCTAGATGCATGAATCCTAGGAACCAATGTATTGTACCTGAGTCCTTATCGCATAGATGCTCTGCTAATAGGACCGGTAGAAGTCGGGTGATTTCCTGTCACTCGCGCGATATAGGAGTTGAATGTTTACTATTCTGCAATCACTATAAGGATCATGGATGGGGTCATGTGCAGTAACATGACCTGGAAGTTTGCCCCGTTTGTGTTGATAAAAGTTGATAAGGTCGCAGTGTGTGGTAGTGGTGGCTAAGCGTTTGAAAGTACTAGCCACATGCCGCGAAATATGGTAAGCGGTAAGCCTAGTAACCAATCGGCCCGGCAAGTGGGCATACCTCCCACCACTCGTAATTTGGTTTTTCTCACGCACCGACGTGTGGGAGTACGTTTTGCAAGGCAGACAAGAATACGGGTTCATGTAGTCGTGCTACAGACGTATGTCCTGCACAATTGGTGTGCGTACGGTCCTGCAAGTCGCTTGTGGTGGCCTGCTCCACGACCCGGAATGAAAGGCAAACGGTTGCTTCGGAACAATCATTGGATGTTCCAAGCGTGCGTGTTGGGTTTACCTTGCAAGGTTGAAATTCGATTCAGAATCGTCCGTTTCTCGCGGAGATTGAGACTGCTTATCCCTTCTGCCACATAGAGTAAAAAGTGTAACTAATGATGGAATAATCTTGATGGATGATAATCTCTACCTTGCTTGCTTAGTGTAGGTGCTAACCTAGAGTGGATAATCAACTAGAATATGGAAACTAAAATTTGAAAGTAGATCATACTCTCTGTTGCTTTTTAGCTGAAAATAAACCCTGAACCTTTACAATGCCTTCATGAGTCTAGTTACGGGCTAAAGTATACCCGATTCCAGGTAAGCCTTGCTGGGTATTAGTATACTCAGCCTTGCTAGTTATATGTTTTTCAGGTAATGTCTTTGAGGACCCTACTCTTACCATGCCATGGCCCTATGCTCTGCCTGATGGTTGGTCCGTGGAGTGGGATCCGTCCCCGGCCAACCCTGATGATACCGAGTGATGTCGTGCCCGGGCTTAGCATGACATCCGTCTTGACGATGTGTGTAAATCGTCGCGTATGTTTTCCGCTGCCAAAAACCATGACTTTAACAGTTTGTAATAACTTTTCTAATTTGGAACTTCGTACTACTTTTGGAAAGTCTTGTAATTTATTTCTCTATGATGTAAAATATGATGTGACTGTATCTCTGGAGTCACCTTCGTGTGAGGTAACCTTATTTGATCCTGTATCGGTGGTTTATCGGGACGCTATCCGACAGGCCAAGGGGTTACACCGTTTGAAGCACGTTGGAGCCCTTGAGAGAGGACTTGCGTACTTGAGCCGGTGTAATTCAGGTTGGTTCTGCCATAGCATCAGCTTAGCCGATTTGTGTTTTTAGCAAACTAGCTGATTAGTGAACATCGGCTGAACCGATTTGTGTATGTGTACTAGTCGATCAGTGAATCGGCATACTGGTCGATTTAGTGCATCGGCATATTAGCCGATTTACACATCGGGTAGAACTAGTCGAGTGATGTATCGGCATAGCTCGTTGATTACTGCGAGTGACTAGCCGATGGGTGTCCTATAGATGTGCAGCCAAAAGGCATGTGGCCGATAGGTGTGTGTCCTATGGGTATATAGCTAAAGGGGTGTGTGGCCAATATCTCAGTCGATAAGTCGGCTGGAATAAGTGTGCTGACAGAGAAGGGTAACTAAAATGGATTGGTTATATCTGGCCGTTATAGAAAACGACCAGAATTGGTTTGGATCAGCTGATAGCAAGAACCCTAAGATCATGTGTGCATCTCCGATACATCGACTATGTGCAGCCGATGTAGGATAGAACAAAAGAATTGTATCGGCAGTAGCCGATATTAGAAAGATAATAACCGTATCAGCTAACCAGCCGATGGTAGAAGCATATCAAATGAATTGCATCGGCTGACAGCCGTTACAATGAAACATCATAGATTCAATTGAAACGGATGCTTAGCGGCTGAGCTAATAGCCGATGCTGAAGCATAGCTACAGAGATGTATTAGCTAAGCAGCAGATACACATGAACTAACAAGGATCCTTATACGAAAAGAACCTTAAGGAGACTGCAATCAAGACAAGGATAATATCCTGATGGTAGGGACATGAGCACTCGTGTGAAAGGATTAACTGAACATCATACATCTATATCACAAAAATATGAGCTAACACTACCAAACTTATCAACAATGCAACACGAAAGACATTCTATTTATCAAATATGTTATTCACTCTTTTACTGGGCATTCATTTATCGGGTATTATCTAAATTGTTTAGTTACATTAGGTAACAGGGTTGATTACCCTAAACATCTAAACTAAATACATTAGGTAGTATACTTGGTTATCTTAAGAAAACAAACTAATTACTCTTAACATCTTTATGCAACAGAATAATCAAAATAAATGATTTAAATAAACAACATGTAAAACTTAAATGAATTTTATAGAGCAATGCACTTTAAAACTAAGGCTATAAAAATTACTAAACATAGCTTTAGTCTAATTACATTTACTGTAAATTTATCAGGATTTTATTTAAACAGGAACTATGCCACAAAATTAAACAAGAACACACATTAAATGATTAAGATACATTTATAACTGTAGTTCTATACTAGATCTGGGGTTCAAAATTTATGGACATGTTCTACTATACAAGAGTAACACTCCAACATATTATCATAATTATTGATGAACCAAAACTATTGTTCATGAATTTCCTTTGAGTCTAAGCCTATATTCATAACTTCAGTTACACTAGGTTTCTGACTCTCAAAATTTTATCATGAACTAAACATGTTGAAAGAATGCTAAGGTTAAATTTTAAGCTCCAAACATGAATAGATACATCTGGAATTAATTTATGAGGTTTTCATCAACATACATCAAAAATACTGACACATCATAGCTAAACAATAGATCTGGCCCAGAAAATTTTACACAGAGCTATTCAAGACATGCAAAACTTATGTACCAAAGTTCAGCTATAGCACAGTTGTGAATCAAAAGATTTAATTAAAGCATCCATTTTCTACTAATTAAATCACAGCACAAAATACACAGATTCATCTCATGATCATAACACAAAATTTGCAGTATTTAACCCAAGGATTCAAACCAACTGGTTTGACATTTTTACCATTTTTCTATGATTTACTATGATTTTCCAAAGTTTCAGCCAGAAATTTCAAGAAAGTCCAGCGCGACACTATTCATATGAGTCATGGGTTGTGCAGATAGGCCCCTGGAATTCTTCCTATTCTTGTGTGGAGTCCCTGGTCGCGATTTTCTGAACAGAGAAAACTCAGGGAGCTCGATTCCAGCGATGAGGTGCTTCCCGGCGGTGAGGGAGAGATGGGGGAGCATGAGGGACACGAGAGCTACCTTTGGATGGGCTCGGTTGAAGCCGGGGTGGCCGGAGGAGGGCCGGCGGTGGTGACAGTACCCGTGCGGCCATAGCAGCGATGCTCCGGCGAGCTCCGACGAGCGGGGTTGATAGGGGACGGGTTGAGGAGCTTCAAGGGGCTGGGGCAAAGCGATTTTGGGGGTCAGCTTGGGAGGAGGATGGCCGGAGGGGAAGTCCCCGCGGGCGGCCATGGCGGCGGGTGGTTCTGTTCGAAGAAGCAGAAGAAGGAAGGAAGGGAAGAGGAGGGCAAGAGCAAGAGTGCAAAGGAGGGTATGCTGGCACTTGTTTGCGGGCTTAAATAGGAGGAGGAGGAGGAGGAGGAGGAGGAGGAGGATAAGGGCATGACACAGGCGACAGCGGCGGCGACAAAGCAGAGAGAAAACAGAGCGGAAGAAGAAAAGGAATTTTTCCAAGGACCTGTGCACAAATTCAGAAAATACAGGGATCTAGGTGTAAAGAAGAATTTGACCACTGTTCTAGAGTTCAAATGAAAAAGTGTTTAAATTAAAAGTTGTGCAACTTTTCAAATCCTACAACTTTGTTTTAGAGTTTCAATTCAAAAACTCAAAAAATGAAGTGTTAGTTTAAAACCTTGGACTAAAATAAAATTATAATGTTTTTGTCCTAAAGAGTGCAAATTTCATAACATTTAGGACCTAAATGCAAGCATTTATGACATGTCATGATGACTTGACCCAATGGCAAGGATTTATGACATGTCATGATGACTTGATGGCAAGCATAAAGGGTGTCCTATAGATGTGCAGCCAAAAGGCATGGGGCCGATAGGTGTGTGTCCTATGGGTATATAGCTAAAGGGGTGTGTGGCCAATATCTCAGTCGATAAGTCGGCTGGAATAAGTGTGCTGGCAAAGAAGGGTAACTAAAATGGATTGGTTATATCTGGCCGTTATAGAAAATGACCAGAATTGGTTTGGATCAGCTGATAGCAAGAACCCTTAAATCGTGTGTGCATCTCCGATACATCGACTATGTGCAGCCGATGTAGGACAGAACAAAAGAATTGTATCGGCAGTAGCCGATATTAGAAAGATAACAACCATATCGGCTAACCAGCCGATGGTAGAAGCATATCAAATAAATTGCATCAGCATGAACTAAACATGTTGAAAGAATGCTAAGGTTAAATTTTAAGCTACAAACATGAACAGATACATCTGGAATTAATTTATGAGGTTTTCATCAACATACATCAAAAATACTCAAACATCATAGCTAAACAATAGATCTGGCCCTGCAAATTTTACACAGAGCTATTCAAGACATGCACAACTTATGTTCCAAAGTTCAGCTATAGCACAGCTGTGAATCAAAAGATCTAATTAAAGCATCTATTTTCTACTAATTAAATCACAGCACAAAATACACAGATTCATCTCATGATCATAACCCAAGGATTCAAACCCAACTGGTTTGATATTTTTACCATTTTTCTATGATTTACTACAATTTTCCAAAGTTTCAGTCAGAAATTTCAAGAAGGTCCAGCGTGACACTATTCATATGAGTCATGGGTTGTGCAGATAGGCCCCTGGAATTCTTCCTATTGTTGTGTGGAGTCCCTGGTCGCGATTTTCTGAACAGAGAAAACTCAGGGAGCTCGATTCCAGCGATGAGGTGCTTCCCGGCGGTGAGGGAGAGATGGGGGAGCATGAGGGACACGAGAGCTACCTTTGGATGGGCTCGGTTGAAGCCGGGGTGGCCGGAGGAGGGCCGGCGGTGGTGACAGTACCCGTGCGGCCATAGCAGCGATGCTCCGGCGAGCTCCGACGAGCGGGGTTGATAGGGGACGGGTTGAGGAGCTTCAAGGGGCTGGGGGAAAGCGATTTTGGGGGTCAGCTTGGGAGGAGGATGGCCAGAGGGGAAGTCCCCGTGGGTGGCCATGGCGGCGGGTGGTTCTGTTCGAAGAAGCAGAAGAAGGAAGGAAGGGAAGAGGAGGGCGAGAGCAAGAGTGCAAAGGAGGGTATGCTGGCACTTGTTTGTGGGCTTAAATAGTAGGAGGAGGAGGAGGAGGATAAGGGCACGGCACAGGCGACAGCAGCGGCGACAAAGCAGAGAGAAAACAGAGAGGAAGAAGAAAGGGAATTTTTCCAAGGACCTATGCACAAATTCAGAAAATACAGGGATCTAGGTGTAAATAAGAATTTAACCACTGTTCTAGAGTTCAAATGAAAAAGTGTTTAAAATAAAAGTTGTGCAACTTTTCAAATCCTACAACGTTGTTTTAGAGTTTAAATTCATAAACTCAAAGAATGAAGTGTTAGTTTAAAACCTTGGAATAAAATCAAAATTATAATGTTTTTGTCCTAAAGAGTGTAAATTTCATAACATTTAGGACCTAAATGCAAGCATTTATGACATGTCATGATGACTTGACCCAATGGCAAGCATTTATGACATGTCGTGATGACTTGATGGCAAGCATTTATGACATGTCATGATGACTTGACCTAATTGCAAGCATTTACGACATGTCATGATGACTTGACCTAATTGCAAGCATTTATGACATGTCATGATGACTTGCACCTTTTTACACTTTAGCCCTTAGTAACTCTGAAAGTTACCTTGATAATTCAACTGTGTGCATAAAAGAGCTCATACTTTTGAATAATTATACCTAGGTCCTTATTTTCACAGACTTCACTCAATTTCACACAAATCAACACATACATTTCAAATGAAACTTTTGGGTAAATACACATTTTTTACAGGGGGTAAAGTAAGAAAAATGTGTTTGTAAAACCACCCTTCACCTATTTTGAAGTTACCTCCATCCAAATACATTTTACAAAAACAACCCTAGTTTTTCTGTAATTATAGAAATACCCCCTTTTACTTACATTTAAATTTTAAAAGCTTCACATGAACACACACGAGCTTTATACTAATAAGCACATACTTCACACTAACCTAGCTTACAAGTACTTGAACTGTCACAGTACCGGCACCGGTTCTGGCCAATAGGGGCAGAACAACCAGAGTACCAGCCACCGATGCCGATGCCTCCACCCCTGACTCCGGAGCAGTTCTTCCAGCTCCAGATACAGATGATGGCTACCCTGAACAACACTGGTCAGACTCTGCAGCAGATCCACACTCAGCTGCCGCCTCCGCCACCGCAGCAGTCCTGCGACAGGCGTGCGGACTTTCTGAGGGGTCAACCGCCGACGTTCTCCCATGCGGTTGATCCACTCCAGGCAGATGACTGGCATCGTTCGGTGGAACGTCAGTAGGATGTCGCTCAGTGCGACGACCGGGAGCGAGTCCTATACTCTGGCACGCTCAGCTCCACCGGCTCCACCAGCTCCGCGGCAGGGAGTGCCTACTCCTCTTGCCGGACAGCAGGCTCCAGCACTCCCACGGGCGTGCTATCACTATGGCGAGCCGGGACACTATGCCAACGCTTGTCCCCGGAAGGCGCAGTCTGGACTGCAGGGGCGCCCAGCTCAGCCCAAGGCGCCATCACAGGGCAGGGTGAACCACGTGACGGCCGAGTCGGCGGCCGAGGCTCCCAACGTGGTTATTGGTACGTTCATGGTTAATACCCACCCTACTACAGTGCTTTTCGATACTGGTGCTATGCATTCCTTCATTACTCAGTCTTTTGTCGAGCATCATGGTATTCTTACTAGCACATCAAAGAGGTGCATGTTAGTATCTTCATCGGGAGGGTAGTTGAGGTCTCATATCTTCTGCCCCAGAGTCAGTGTCGCCATAAGGGGGGTAGAGTTCAGTGCAAATCTGATGGTGCTAGACACCAAGGGTATCGATGTGATTTTGGGAATGGAGACCCTTGCTAGATGGGGTGTCAGAATTGATTGTGCTCAGAGGACTGTCCACTTGTTAGCACCGGATGGACAGGAAGTCACAGTCAGTGCTTCGGAGCCCTCTGGATTTCTTTGTCAGATGGAGGCTAGACCCACGGATGGTATTCGCGTGGTGTCTGAATTCCCGGATGTTTTTCCGGATGATTTGCCAGGTATGCTGCCTGAACGCGACATTGAGTTTTCTATTGATCTCTTGCCTGGCACAGCTCCTATTTCTAAACGGCCCTATCGTATGGCACCCGTTGAGCATGAGGAAGTTAAGAAGACCATCGATGAGTTGCTAGCCAAGGGCTATATCCGTCGCAGCTTCTCTCCTTGGGCTTTTCCTGTATTGCTTGTAGAGAAGAAGGATGGCGTGAAGAGAATATGCGTCGATTATCGGGATCTGAATGCAGTCACCATCAAGAACAAGCATCCATTACCCCGTATTGAGGATCTCTTACATCAGCTTTAGGGTGCTTGTGTATTCTCGAAGATTGATCTGCGTTCGGGTTATCATCAGCTGAAGATTCGTCCCGAGGATATCCCCAAGACGGCATTCACCTACAAGTATGGGCTATACGAGTATACGGTCATGTCCTTCAGCTTGACCAATGCTCCGGCTTTCTTCATGCATCTGATGAACAAGGTTTTCATGGATTATCTGGACACCTTTGTGGTGATATTCATTGATGATATCCTGGTATATTCCAAGTCAGAGGCAGAGCATGAGAAGCATTTGAAGCTCATGTTGCAGAGGTTGAGAGAGCACAAGCTGTATGCCAAGCTCAGTAAGTGCGAATTCTGGATTGACGAGGTTCCATTCCTTGGTCATGTCATCTCCAAGGGAGGTATTGCGGTGGACCCCGGCAAGGTGAAGGATGTGCTTGACTGGGAGGTGCCGCATATTGTGAAGGAAGTTTGTTCCTTTCTAGGCTTAGCAGGATATTATCAGAGGTTCATTGAGAATTTCTCCAAGATTGCGAAGCCTTTGACTTCTTTGCAAGAGAAGGGTGTGGAGTTCTCCTGGACTAATGAGCGTCAGATGGCCTTCGATGAGCTGAAGAAGAGGTTAACTACGGCGCCAGTCCTTACTCTGCCAGACCAGAGCAAGAGGTTCACAGTGTATTGTGATGCTTCGAAGGATGGTCTCGGTTGTGTTCTGATGCAGGAAGGCAGAGTTATAGCTTATGCTTCACGGCAGTTGCGCCGGCACGAGCTGAATTATCCCACCCACGATCTGGAGTTAGCGGCAGTTGTGCCTGCTCTGAAGATATGGAGGCATTACTTGTTTGGGCAGAGGTGTGACATTTACACCGATCACAAGAGCCTCAAGTACATATTCACGCAGAGTGAGCTGCACATGCGGCAGAGAAGATGGCTAGAGTTAGTCAAGGACTATGACCTGGAGATTCACTATCATCCGAGCAAGGCCAATGTTGTAGCAGATGCTCTGAGCAGGAAGAGTCATGTCAACATGGCTGTTGCTTTTCAGATGCCTTAGAAGTTATGCGAGGAGTTTGAGCAGTTGAGTCTGGGTTTCTTGCATCACACCTCGAGTGCATCATTCGAGGTAGAACCCACTCTAGAGGCAGAGATTAGGCAGCATCAGAAAGAAGATAAGAAGCTGCAGGAGATCCATGAACTGCTCAAGATTGGCAAAGCACCTCATTTCAGAGAGGATGATCAGGGTACCTTGTGGTATAAGGGCCGGATATGTGTGCCAGATGTAAAGGATCTAAAGCTAATTTTGAGTGAGGCTCATGATACAGCATATTCCATTCATCCGGGCAGCGCAAAGATGTATTATGACCTCAAGGAACGATTCTGGTGGTATGGGATGAAGCGTTCCGTTGCAGAGTACGTGGCTATCTGTGACACCTGCCAGCGTGTCAAGGCAGAGCATCAAAGGCCAGCAGGTCTATTGCAGCCATTGAAGATTCTAGAGTGGAAATGGGAGGAGATCACTATGGACTTCATTGTTGGATTGCCTCAAACTCAGAAAGGGTACAACTCTATATGGGTAGTAGTGGATCGGATGACGAAGGTTGCCCACTTCATTCCGGTGAACACTACTTACTCCAGTGCTAGACTCGCAGAGTTGTACATCTCCAGGATTGTCTGTCTGCATGGTGTTCCGAAGAAGATCATATCTGACTGAGAATCTCAGTTCACTTCACGGTCCTGGGAGCAGTTGCATGATTCGTTGGATATGAAGCTACACTTCAGTACCGCCTATCATCCTCAGACAGATGGGCAGACAGAGAGAACCAACCAAGTGTTGGAGGATATGCTTCGAACCTGCGCTATTCAGTATGGTACCAGCTGGGATAAATGCCTGCTGTTTGTAGAGTTTTCATACAACAACAGCTATCGGGCCAGTCTAAAGAAATCTCCTTTTGAGGCCCTGTACGGTCGGAAGTGCAGAACCCCACTGTATTGGGATCAGATTGGCGAGAGCAGGTGTTCGGTCCAGATATTATTGAGGATGCAGAACAGCTGGTACAGCAGGTACGAGAGAACCTGAGGGTCACACGGACTCGTTAGAAGAGCTATGCGGATGTGCAACGACGGGATTTGACCTTTGCGGTGGATGATCATGTATATCTGAAGGTCTCACCGATGAGAGGAATCTGCAGGTTTAATGTGAAAGGGAAGCTAGCTCCTGGATACATCGGTCCGTTCAAGGTGTTAGAACGGAAGGGTGAGGTAGTATACCGTTTGGAGTTACCTCCCAATCTCTCAGGAGTGTATGATATCTTCCATGTATCTCAGCTGAAGAAGTGCTTGAGAGTGCCGGAAGAGCAAGCACCACTAGAAGGGATAGATGTAAAGGAGGATTTGACCTACACCGAGCATCCGGTGAAGATTCTGGAGACGTCTGAGAGAGTTACCAGGAACAAGAAGATCAAGATGTGCCGTGTTCAGTGGAGTCATCACACAGAGGATGAGGCTACTTGGGAGCAAGAAGATGAGTTGAGGAAGACATACCCCGATCTCTTTGCTAGCTAGCCTATCTGAATCTCGGGACGAGATTCCTATAAGGGGGGTAGGTTTGTAACACCCTAATGTAAATTTCCTACTTTATACTAAAGTTAATTGGCTTTAATAAAGTTTCTAAGGTATTTCTTTGTTTAGCTTGCATCTAGTTATAGTTTAATTCACAAAGAATTAAAATTTATTGTAGGTTCAACATGTTTGTGCATTCATGCCGGTGCATAAGTTTTATTTGAGTGAGTGCATAGGAGTTTGAATTCAAATAGATTTGAGTTGGTTTGAAAAAGAAAAGGAAAGGAAATAGGAAAGCAGGCCAGCCCAGCAGCCCAGTCTTTCCCGCGGCCCGATCCCCCTCGCGCGGCCCACTTCTTTCCTCTCCCCCGCTCGGCCCAGTTTCCCCGCGCCCCCACCCCAGCCCATCACCGCGCGCTCGCTTCTCTCACCAACGCTGCGGTCCCACTTGTCGGTGCCCCGTCTCCTCCTTTCCTTTCTTCTTCCCCGCATCACCGGCCGCGCAACGACCGGCTGCGATCTCCGGCGAGCCTCTGCGCCAGGCCCGCACACCGAGGGTGCCCCACCACCCCACAAATAGGATCCCCAACCCCTGCGCCCTTATCACCTACCCCGTGGCCGCCGCCCCAAACCCTAAGCCACTGCCCGTTGCCTCCGCCGCCCTAAGCTCCCTGCTCTACCGTGGACCGGCCGCCCCGCTGCACCCCAGCCCCGGCCAAGCCCCGCAATAGCTCTGCCTCACCACCGGGAAGCTTCTCGAGCCCTGCAATCTAGCCCCCGACCCGTGCCTCACCGGAATTCTGCCGGAAGCTGCCGCAAGTGAGTCGGTCCGCCGCTGTAAATCCTCACCGTTGATGTTCCTCTGGCCGTGCTAATCGCTTCCCTGGCTTCCCAGCTCGGCGCTGAACCTGCTCGTGGGGATCAGAAGCCTGGAGACGCCCTGCATCGACCCCTTCGCACGCTCCACGCCGACCCGCCGCTCGGACCTCGCCGTCGAGCCCCCGGCGCTGCGTCTCCAGCCAATTCAAACCCTCGGTTAGCATCAACACGGTCCCCTCTTCCTTTTGCACTAGCTATCATGGACCGTAGGCCGCACCCGAGGCCGGAACGCCGTCGCCGACATTCCGCCACCGCCGCTCCGCCGTGGCAGCACCTCTGCAGCACAGCACGACCCCACCCGATGCCCGTTCTACCTTGCCTGTGCACTGCGCACGCGCACATGACCGTTTGCCGCCGCTCCTATGCCCAGAACCACGCGAACATGAACACGCCAGCGAGCGCCGCCGCACAGAACCGCCCCCGCCGCTGCGCGCGCATGCCCAGAGCACCCCGAGGCCCGCCAATGCCCTAGGACAATCACGCATGGCGTGGTGAACCTCCCTGGTCCAAACCCCGGTTGAATTGGCCACCGGAGCGCCAGAATTGGTGAAGTCCGACGAGCCCGAGCCGCACGCCACCGCGGGAAACCGTCTCCGGTGACCAGCGCCGCCACCCCGCGCGCCCAACCGACCCTGGCTGCCCGATCCGAGATCAAAACGTGAGATTAGATCCCGCGTACCGCTTCGCCCAGAGCCGCCAGAACAGAAACCAACGCCTCAGATTAGATCTAGGTTAAGATGAGGTCCGGAGCATCAGATCAAGATCCGACGGCCGAGATGCGGAGATACCGGTTCGCGGTTCAGATTAGATTCGAGCCGTCTGTTTCAAATCCTGCGCACGAGATTAGATCTGGATCCAGATCGGGTCCGAGCCATTAGATCTAGATCTGGCGGCCCAGATTAGAAGGTACCGTTTCAGCCATGCGGTTTTGCTAAAGAGCCCCTGAGTTTCTTTGAAATCAACCTGCAGTTCACGTTAGTTCAAAAGAAATTCCAGTTGAGCCCCTATTTTTGCACCGAAGCCCCTGAGCTTTCTAGATTTTGGGTCCGCCGTCCAGCCCTGTAGTTTTTGCATGTTAGACCTTGCATCTATAGTTTAATTGTGTATAAGTCCCTAGTTTTCGCGCAGAACCCCCTGAACTAACTATTTCCTCACAGTTAAGTCCCTGGATCTTGTTTTAGCCCTAGTTTACGCATCTTAGCTCCATTTTAAGTGGTTTTCGCGCTCACACGATTGTTGTAATGCGTAGAATAGCTTTAGCTTAGTTTTGTGTGCTATTTTATTGTATTGTTGCACTATTTCTTATCTTTTGTCATTATTTGCATGTATGTGCATGTGTGGGCCATGTTTTGGCGTTGCGATCGTGAGTAGACGTTGAGCCACCGGAGGAGTACCAGGAGCCACCTTCTTCAGACGCGTTTGAGCAGCAGCTAGGAGAGTTTGAGGAAGGCAAGTATAACATGAACATCCTATCACTTTTAAAAACAATTTCATACTGCATTCTAATACTGTATGCCTATAAGGATTTCCTAGCCACTTTTATCCTTTATATAAATACCTTGGGTTGCATTTTGGTTAAGTTGTGCTAGCTGCTGCGCTCTCACACATTATGGTCCTTTTTAATTAAATTTGATTAATGGTATATGCAACTTGATCCTGAGAGTGGCCCTCTATGCTGTGTGCTTGAGCGGCTCACGTCTCGTTAAAATATGTTTTTATAGTGTGACGCCCTGAAAATTCACCTAATAAAATCATGCGCTAGAGTGATTCGTAAAAATGGGTCGACGTCAAAACCCTGACTCTAACCGGAGCGCTGTTCCGTTCCGCATCGCTCGCCCACGCGCGACCGTCCGCCGTGATTAACGCAGACGCGACTCCCTTCCTTTTTCCTTCCCCCCCCCCTCGCGCGAATACCGCGCGCATGGCCGACCGGCCGCGACCGTTGCCGCAAGTAGCGCCGGCGTTCCTCGTGCCGTGCGCGAACCCCCGCGCGCGCGGGGCCGACCGGCCGCCGTGGCGCGCACGCCGCCGCCCTGCCCCGCCCGCACTCACCGCGCCCCCGCCGTTGTGCCGCCTCGCCCGCCGTGCCGCCCTTGTGCCCGCACACCGCCGCCCGGCCCCCCCACGTGCACGGCTGTGCACGGCCGCGCCCCGCCGCAAGCCACGGGCGCCATTAATGGCCACCCGTGGAGCCGCCCCGCGGGCCACCGCCTCCTCGTGCCGCTCGGCCGCCTATAAGTAGGCCGGCCGCGGCCTCTCACCCCCCCACTGCCACTGCCCGCCGCCTCCCTCGCCCCCAGCGCCGCCGCCGCCTGCAGCTCGGCCGCCGCCCGCAGCCCACCGTCGCCGTGCCCCCTCGCACCGCCCCCGCCCGAGGTGAGGCCGGGAATGGGCCCCCCTCCTTCCTCTCTCCCTCTTCCCCCCATTCCCTGGCCGCTATTGAGCCCTAGGCCGCCGGATTGGGGCCGGCGCCGAGCTCCCCCCCCCTCTGTTTTCCTCTGGCAAGAGGAGGAAGAAAGGGGGCTGTTGCCCAAAAGCCCCTCCCCCTTTCCTGTTTTTCCAAAGAAGCCCCCCCCCCCACTCTAACACACATATCCACCCTTTTTACAAAAGGAACCCGCTCTTTTTAATATTTCAAACCAAGCCCCCCCACCACGTAAACCTAATTACACTCGACACCCGTTAGTATGCCCTGAATATTTCTAGTATTCGCAAATAAGCCCCTACCCCCCTTAGATAATTGTGAATAGGCCCCTGGACCCCTGTTTAAGCCCTAAAACCCGCTTTAGCGCGTCATTTTATGTGTGAAACGACCTCCGATTGACCCGAAACTTTACCACGCCCTTTCTAGTACAGTTCTAAGCACGCTATACAGAAATTACCCAAAAATATTGCCCCTACCTCCGTAACTAAATTATTTCCGATTCAAGCCTATCGGTAAAAGCTCTTAGTTCGTTCGCTTGATCGTGTGCCTGTTTGTTTACGTCTTAGGAGACGGAGTGAACGAGGAAGGTCCCGACTGCGATCAAGTGAACGAGGACCAGTTCTGCGACCCCGAACCCGAAGGACAGGGCTTCGATCAGGACTTCCCGCAAGGATTTGACGATGGCAAGTTCAACTCCACCCTTTGATGCATGTTTCTGTCCTAGTTTTTATAAACACAACCCGATGGCCTGTTTTTATAAAAGTGCATGGTTTTGCGTGCTGTAACCATGGTAGGATAGCCACCCTTGTTGTGACAACCATACCTTGACCACCTGATTTTATAAAGAAAATGCGTGTGTGTGGGAAAGGGTAAAATGTGGATTTGAGAAACGAGTCGGACGGGATGGATGGCATTTCTGTGTGAATTGCCGTTGGTGTGCTCGTACCTGTGTGGTTGAGCGTGGAAGGGAGATATCCATCTTGTCACCCCTAAGGACCGAGTTGATGTGTCATCTCACCTAGCTTCCTGTCGTGCAAGCCACTTGACCGTTGTATGGGCAACGGCTTGGCCTAACCCCACTAGTTAGTCTGATAGCCATCAGGAGGGCTGGGAGCAACGGGTGATCAAGGAGACGGGATAAGCTCTGTGTGACTTATGCCCCGGTTATACCTCGGTGACAGGTCGAATGACCCCTTGATAGAACCCGTGGTGGCTAGTCAGGTCTAGCTAAGGTGGGTAAGGGCTTCGATGGGATCTGCACCGGCACTAAGGTGTTCGTGTTGTGGTACCCTGCCTGTGGGTAAAGTTGCACACCTCTGCAGAGTTAAAAAAAAATCTATTCGAATAGCCGTGCCCACGGTATTGGGCAAGTTACGGTGTGGTCACATAACTAGTGTTTCTCTCTGGGAATGGTTGAGCTGGTGTGGGTTGTTTGGAAAGTACCCGGCGGTTGTGCCGTGCGCTACGGCGGACGGGGAGTCCGGTAGCGGTTCGAAACTTGGATCCGTGTGGATCAACATTGTGTGTTCCTTGATACTTGAAAACTTGTTTTGAAAAGTGCTTTAAAAACGAACCCTTGCATATAATTGTGTTTCCGCAAAAGAACCGTAACCTTATCCTTGGATTATCCTGTGCATTTAATTCTGTTATAACCCCCCCCCTCGCGGTGTGATTGGACTTGCTGGGTACGTTTGTACTCACCCCGTTCTTACTTTACAGTGGAGGATCCCGACTACATCCCCGAGAACGACGAGTAGGGTCCCGTCCTGCACCCAGTCTTGCCTGTGGGTGAGGTCACCGTTGGAGCTCCGCATGGCGCAAGACTCTGATGATCCCCTGTTCGTAGTTAGTATAGTAGTATGGGTTTTTGTTGTAATCCTCGCGATAGTGGCGCTTCACTGCCCATTACCGCGAAGAGTTGTACGGTGATGTACCATCTGATGTAATAAAAGTGTTATCAGCCTCCTGGGACTGATAAAGTAACACTTTTAAGTCTTCCCTGATGGGGGGACGCTTCAGGTGGTATCAGAGCCGTAGGCTGGCCGTAGGACGTGACCCTAGGAGCGAGACCCCTTTTTAGGCCCTAGAACTTATCCGGATTTAGAAACTTTCTGCACAAACACTCACCACTGGTCTTTGCCTTGTTCCAGATGGCTGGCAATGGATGGGTTAGCGGAATCTGCCACGCAGAGCCCGGCCTCCCCAAGTTACTATTGCTCAGCCTGGAACGCGTCAGGGTTATGGAACCACCGGAGTATGCCTACCGTGAATACATCGCCGGAGGCACCCTTCGGTGCGACACAATGGTTTTTGTGGAGAAAAGCACCCGCTACCCAGATGTGGACCCTTGGTTCATCTCCACCACTGGTTTCCGCTTCCCCGACACCTATCGAAAGGCCGCTCGTAAAGCCCTGCGACGGCTGCGTGTGCTCTACAAGCGCCACCTTCAGCGGACCCCCATGGGATTTTTCCCACCCGCCGAGGGAAGAGGGCGCACTTGGGTTGCCCGAATGAGGGGACTTGGACGAGAAGAAGAAGACCTGGAAGACACGGTCTCCCACCTGTCCATCTACCTCACGGGCTTGGATGCACTCTGCAACGAGCAGGCGGCACAACTGAAGAAATTAATCCATGGGGTTGAAAAGTTAACCCAGGAGCTGGAGGAACAACGGACAAGAGCCGCAAGCGCCGAGTATTCCTTAGCCACCCTCCAAGCCCAGATGCAAGAATATGAGAACCGCAACGGAATAGGTGGATGTATCGAGGAAGAAGAAGAAGAACCCATGGAAACCCATTGGGATAAGGGTACTCAGACCGAAAACGAGATGGATCGGTTCCTTCCAATAAAGAAGCGCTCTATCAAGACCGAGGAAGAATCCCCATGATAGGATTAGCACCCCTAGCTAAAACCCTACCTAATGACTACGCATCCATGAAAACTGTACCACCCTTGTTGTAATAATAAATATCATCTACTCCCGTTTGCACCTATACCAGGTTGTTTACCCTATTTCTGTTTCAGATGGCTGAGGAAGGATGGACCCAGGGCGATTGCCAAGCTGCACCTGGATTCCCCAGCCTCTTGATCGACACCCTGGAAGGCCTTGGCGTTACAGAGCGCCCAAGGTACTACAGCCGAGAGTACGAGCACCATGGTACCCTCCGCTGCAGGGTGATCCTGGTCATCGCCAGGAGCAACCGCTACCCCGACATCCAGCCCTGGCGAGCGACCGCCACAGGGTTTAGACACCAAGATACCTACCCCTTGGCCATCAGAAAAGCGCTCCGTTATTTGTGCTGGATCTTCGAAGAACACCTCGCCCCCACGCCAGCGAAGTTTTTCCCGCCGGCTATCAGAACCCCAGTCTGGGAAGCACGCATGAGAAACCTGGAGCGACGTCGCCACGAAGAAGGTCCCCTGTACCAAGTGGCTACTTACCTAGCCGCCCTGGACCAACTCTTTGATGAGCAAGCCAACCTTCTAAGGGAGCAGACCCATCGAGCCGAGCAAGCAGAGCTCGCGGTGAGGATACAGCAGATCCGAGCCGCCCATGCCGAGGCGAGAGCCGCAGCCGCGGTCAGTAGCGAAGTAGTCGCCCAAGAGAGCCTCAGGCAGGCCCGAGACCGGCGTATGCAAGATTGGACCCAAAGTGGGACGCCAGTCCCGGCAATAGGGGAAGACCACATTTTACTCGGGACACCCGTCATAGGGTGGGGATCACTCTTTGGGAGCACACGAGCCCCATCCGGGAACCCTGAAAGCTCTGCTGCCGCCGTCGAGGGAGATGCTGCAGCGCAACCCTTGACCAATGGAAACCCAGAAGACGGCGAGCGAGAACCTCTCACCCTGTCCGCCCCGGAAGAAGACACACCACGCAAGTAGAGTGACCGACGCCATCCCAGTGATGCCCCTCCCCAGCCTTTCTGTTTACGCCGTAACCATAAGACAAAACCCTGGCCGAGTAGCACGAGACCTAGTCGTACCCCCAAGCTGTACCCTCCTTGCAGTAATAAAATGGTTTGTGCTTGTTGTTTGTGATGTTGTGTGCTGGTTTGTTGTGTGCTGATTATTTATATGAGTACCGGCAGGAGGTAGATTCTGCCTTATATATATATATATACGAATTAAACAACTTAAACATCACATAAACGTAACCCCAATCTACCCGATCAACAGGTGACCCCCCGGAATGTCGCGAGGGCCTCCCGTGGCCGGAACCCCGTAGCCGCTAGTGTCGGAGCACATCCCGTTGAACAAGATCTTCCCCAAGGAGAACAAGAAGTAAGCCAGAACCGAGGGGGAAGTCAAGAAGGAGAACAACTACCACCACCCCCACCCCTCGGAGACCTGGCGCAGATCATCCATAACCAGACCCTCATACTGGAGACTCTGGCGAATGCCCTCATTAACCGGCAGCCACGAGGGCAGAATATGAACGACAAGCTGACGGCCTTTCTAAGGACCAAGCCACCTACCTTCGCCGGATCCTGCAACCCGTTGGATGCTGACGACTGGTTGCGAGTAATTCAGAGGAAGCTCGAACCATTCGAATGCCAAGACCGGGATAAAGTCCTTCTGGCAGCCCACCAGCTCACCGGAACGGCATTATCATGGTGGGAAAACTATTGTGCCGCAGCCGAAGATGCCTCTACCATCACCTGGGGAGAATTCGTAAGGGAGTTCCGCCGCTACCACATCCCTTCGGCCACTATGAAGCGCAAGGCGGATGAATTCCGCGCACTACAACAAGGAAGCATGTCGGTGGAAGAATACACCCACCGGTTCATAGAATTGGCCCGATATGCGCCGGAAGAGGTGAACGACGACGATAAAAAGCAAGACATGTTCAAGAAAGGGTTAAGCCCAGAGCTCCGGACCTTGCTTACTCCCCAGATCTATCCGGACTTCAACACCCTGATGAACAAGGCCATCCTCACAGAAAGGGCCAAGGCCGAAGAAAGAAAGGACAATAAACGCAAATTCTTGGAAAGTAAGGCTCGCCAGCAGGACCGCTTCCAAAAGTCGAGGAACTCCAACTACACTGCACCAAGATCCCAGGCCCCAATGCAGTATAGGACTCAGTCCCAAGTGACTGGATCACGAGCTTCTGAAGCACAGCCCAAGAGCCAGAATACCACAAGGGCCCCGCAGAGCAATACAAGCCAGGTCACCCCCGACAACAACAATGTTAGGGCCTGTTTCAACTGCCGTGAAATAGGGCATTACATTGCCAACTGCCCTTATGCCAAGAATAAGCCGGCCACATCAGCCTTCTCCAACACAGTGAATGGACCCAGACCAGCCCTGACCGGTGCCAACCGAGTGCCCGTCCGCAACAACGATGGCAGCCAGCAGGGGAAGCAGCAATCATTTGGACGAGCCCGTGTCAATCACATCGACGCGCAGGAGGCTCAAGAAGCTCAGGGCGTAGTGCTCGGTGAGTACCTAGTCAACTCAGCTCTGGCAACAGTGCTATTTGATTCTGGAGCATCGCACTCATTCATATCCTCGAGCTTTGTGGAAAAACACAAAATACCCACGGTACTACTAAAAACACCCCTATTAACCCGGACGCCTGGAGGCGACATCAATTGTCAATTAGGCTGTCTACGGGTAAGAATCAATTTAAGTGGGGTAGAATTTCTAGCAGACTTGGTAGTACTTAAGTCAGGGGGAATAGACGTAATCCTTGGAATGGACTGGTTAAGTCGACACAATGGTCTCATAGGCTGTACTGACAAAGTGGTACATCTAACAAACCCTGAAGGAGTACAAGTGATCTGCCATACCCGGGATAGTAAATTTGACCCAATGGTGTTTAACATGGAAGCCCAGCCCTTAGAAGGAGTCCCGGTAGTGAACGAATACCCAGATGTTTTTCCTGAGGAACTTCCCGGTATGCCACCAGACAGGGACATAGAATTCGTCATCGACCTTAACCCCGGAACCTCCCCTATAGCCAAGAGACCCTATAGGATGGCGGCCTCGGAATTGACGGAATTAAAGAAGCAACTAGAAGAACTACAACGGATTGGCTTTATCAGACCAAGCTCGTCGCCATGGGGAGCCCCGGTTCTGTTTGTCAAAAAGAAAGATGGGAGTATGAGGATGTGTGTAGATTACCGGGCACTGAATGAAGTTACCATTAAGAATAAGTACCCCCCCCCAGGATTGATGACCTGTTCGATCAGCTAAAAGGAGCCAAGTACTTTTCTAAGATCGATTTAAGGTCAGGATATTTTCAGCTCAAGATTAGGGAAAGTGACATCCCTAAGACAGCTTTTGTCACCCGCTACGGGCAGTTTGAGTTCACTGTAATGTCCTTCGGACTAACCAATGCCCCTGCCTATTTCATGAACCTCATGAACAAAGTATTTATGGACGAGCTGGATAAGTTTGTCGTAGTCTTTATCGACGACATACTTATCTACTCTAAGAGTATGCAGGAACATGAGCAACACTTGCGGGTAGTATTGGAAAAGCTGAGGGCACATAAGTTATATGCCAAGTTCAGCAAGTGTGAATTCTGGCTGGAGAGAGTAGCTTTCCTTGGTCACATCCTGACCGCGGAAGGCGTAGCAGTGGACCCAGAGAAGGTCGAAGCAGTCTCCAACTGGCAGCGACCGACTAATGTTAGTGAAATCAGAAGTTTTCTTGGATTAGCTGGGTACTATCGGAGATTTATCGAGGGATTCTCCAAGATAGCCCGACCCATGACGGAACTTCTTAAGAAGGAGAAGAAGTTCGCCTGGACGGAAAATTGTGAAAGAAGTTTTCAAGAACTGAAGCAAAGGTTGACAACCGCCCCAGTGCTGACCCTACCGGACATTCATCGGGATTTTGTCATTTACTGTGACGCATCCCGACAGGGATTAGGGTGTGTACTGATGCAAGACGGAAAAGTCGTTGCATACGCTTCCCGCCAACTCAGGACTCATGAGCAGAATTACCCGACCCATGATTTGGAATTGGCAGCCGTAGTGCATGCCCTTAAGATCTGGAGACACTATTTAATTGGAAATAAGTGTGAAATTTACACTGACCATAAGAGTCTGAAGTATATCTTCACCCAGCCAGATTTGAACTTAAGACAGAGGAGATGGTTAGAGCTAGTCAAGGACTATAATTTGGAAATCCATTATCACCCCGGAAAAGCGAATGTGGTGGCCGATGCCCTAAGCCGGAAGACTTATGGACCCAAGGAGGACAACCTGTGCGAGGAAATGGTACGATTAAATGTGCACATTGTTCCTCGAGGTTCTAGCCATGTGCTAAGCGTCAAATCAACCTTAGAGGATAGAATTAGAGAGGCCCAAAGCTCGGATCAGGAGTTAATGAAAATCTGCAAACAAACTGGAGAAAACAAGGCACCGGGTTTCAGAGTAGACGATAGGGGGACATTATGGTACGAGGATAGGATTTGTGTGCCCCAAAATGGAGACTTCCGGCAGATGATCATGGATGAATCCCATAACTCGGCCTACTCCATCCACCCAGGATCCACTAAAATGTATATGGACATAAGACAAAAATATTGGTGGAATGGAATGAAAGCGGATATTGCGCGATTTGTGGCACAGTGTGATACTTGCCAAAGGATCAAGGCCGAACATCAAAAGCCGGCAGGATTATTGCAACCCCTACCCATTCCAGTTTGGAAATGGGATGAGATAGGCATGGACTTTGTAGTGGGACTGCCCAGAACACAGAAAGGACACGATTCCATATGGGTAATAGTGGATCGACTCACTAAATCGGCACATTTCATACCCGTACGAACCACTTACGGCGGGGAAAAGTTAGCAAAGCTTTATGTGGAAAATATAGTAAAGTTACATGGAGTGCCTAGCAAAATTGTCTCAGATAGAGGGACTCAATTCACCTCTAGGTTTTGGAAAAGCCTGCATAAAGCCATGGGCACTAAGTTGGATTTCAGCTCCGCATACCACCCACAGACGGATGGTCAGACCGAAAGGGTGAACCAGATCATGGAAGATATGCTAAGAGCATGCGTCCTGACCTATGGAAATGATTGGGAACAGAGCCTACCTTATGCGGAATTTTCGTACAACAATAGTTACCAAGCCAGCTTGGGCATGTCGCCGTTCGAAGCCCTCTATGGAAGAAAGTGCAAAACCCCCTTGATGTGGTCGGAAGTTGGAGAACGTGCCCTAGTAGGACCCGCACTTATAAAAGAAGCTGAAGAAAGAGTAGCGGAGATCCGCGAGAAATTGAAAGCAGCTCAGTCCCGACAAAAGAGCTATGCAGACAAGAAGAGGCGGGAAATAAGTTTCAACCCGGGAGAATTTGTTTATCTCAAAGTCTCACCCATTCGGGGGACACGAAGATTTCAAGTGCAAGGGAAATTGGCCCCTCGATACATTGGACCGTATCGAGTTCTAAAGAAGGTCGGAGCGGTAGCATACCGACTGGAGTTACCAGAAGAAATGTCGGACATACATCCAGTATTTCATGTTTCGCAATTAAGGAAGTGTTTGAGAGTACCCGAGGGTGAACACGTGCCGGTAGAAACAATAGACCTGCAACCGGATCTACGGTACCAGGAAGTACCGGTCAAAATTCTGGACACTGTCACCAGGAGGACAAGGAACTCCGAAGTACGGATATGCAGAGTTCAATGGAGCAGACACGGAGAAGAGGAAGCCACCTGGGAACGCGAGGAGGCTCTAAAGAAAGAATTCCCCCATCTATTTAGGAGCCAGCCGAATCTCGAGGACGAGATTCATTTAAGTGGGGTAGGTTTGTGACGCCCTGAAAATTCACCTAATAAAATCATGCGCTAGAGTGATTTGTAAAAACGGGTCGACGTCAAAACCCTAACTCTAACCGGAGCGCTGTTCCGTTCCGCATCGCTCGCCCACGCGCGACCGTCCGCCGTGATTAACGCAGACGCGACTCCCTTCCTTTTTCCTTCCCCCCCCTCGCGCGAATACCGCGCGCATGGCCGACCGGCCGCGACCGTTGCCGCAAGTAGCGCCGGCGTTCCTCGTGCCGTGCGCGAACCCCCGCGCGCGCGTGGCCGACCGGCCGCGGTCGCCGCCGCGACCGGCGCCGACGCGTCTTTTTTTTCCCCTCTCTCTCCTTTTCTTTTCTCCCTCCCATTCTTTTCTTTTCTTTTCTTTTTCTTTTTCCCAACCTCTCTCTCTTCCTTTCTTTCCCCTCTCCCTTCTTCCTTTTTCTTTTTCCCTTCCTTCTTTCTTTTTCCCTCTTCTCTTCTTCTCCCCTCCCTTTCCCCTGTCTCTGCTCCCGAGCCCCTGCTCCCGCGCGCGTGCCTGGCCGCACCCGCCGCGCCGGCCACCGGCCCCCCCCCTCCCCTCGCGCGCGCCTGTGCCCGGCCGCCCGTACCCGCGCGTGCACCACGTGCCGCGCCGCCCGCCGTGCCGCCCGTCGCTGGCGCACGCACGCGGCCGCACGGCCGCCGTGGCGCGCACGCCGCCGCCCTGCCCGCCCGCACTCACCGCGCCCCTACCGTTGTGCCGCCTCGCCCGCCGTGCCGCCCCTGTGCCCGCACACCGCCGCCCGGCCCCCCACGTGCACGGCTGTGCACGGCCGCGCCCCGCCGCAAGCCCGTGGAGCCGCCCCGCCGGCCACCGCCTCCCCGTGCCGCTCGGCCGCCTATAAGTAGGCCGGCCGCGGCCTCTCACCCCCCCACTGCCACTGCCCGCCGCCTCCCTCGCCCCCAGCGCCGCCGCCGCCTGCAGCTCGGCCGCCGCCCGCAGCCCCCCGTCACCGCGCCCCCTCGCACCGCCCCCGCCCGAAGTGAGGCCGGGAATGGGCCCCCATCCTTCCCCTCTCCCTCTTCCCCCCATTCCCTGGCCGCTATTGAGCCCTAGGCCGCCGGATTGGGGCCGGCGCCGAGCTCCCCCCCCCCTCTGTTTTCCTCTGGCAAGAGGAGGAAGAAAGGGGGCTGTTGCCCAAAAGCCCCTCCCCCTTTCCTGTTTTTCCAAAGAAGCCCCCCCCCACTCTAACACACATATCCACCCTTTTTACAAAAGGAACCCGCTCTTTTTAATATTTCAAACCAAGCCCCCCCACCACGTAAACCTAATTACACTCGACACCCGTTAGTATGCCCTGAATATTTCTAGTATTCGCAAATAAGCCCCTACCCCCCTTAGATAATTGTGAATAGGCCCCTGGACCCCTGTTTAAGCCCTAAAACCCGCTTTAGCGCGTCATTTTATGTGTGAAACGACCTCCGATTGACCCGAAACTTTACCACGCCCTTTCTAGTACAGTTCTAAGCACGCTATACAGAAATTACCCAAAAATATTGCCCCTACCTCCGTAACTAAATTATTTCCGATTCAAGCCTATCGGTAAAAGCTCTTAGTTCGTTCGCTTGATCGTGTGCCTGTTTGTTTACGTCTTAGGAGACGGAGTGAACGAGGAAGGTCCCGACTGCGATCAAGTGAACGAGGACCAGTTCTGCAACCCCGAACCCGAAGGACAGGGTGTGGCAGAACCAACCTGAATTATACCGACTCAAGTACGCGAGTCCATTCCTGAGGGCTCCAACGTGCTTCAAACGGTATAATCCCTTGGCCTGTCGGGTAACGTCCCGATAAACCACCGAACACAGGATCAAATAAGGTTACCTCACACGAAGGTGAGTCCAGAGATACAATCACCAACACATTTTATATTACAGACACTTACATTATAAAAGTTTGCAGAGTATCATAAGTACTAGAGTGCTAAAAGTTATTACAAACCATTTAAAACATTCAAGTTTGTAGCAGCGGAATTCAAAGTACGATAACTATACACGTCGCTAGTATCAACATCATGCTAAGCCCGAGCATGACATTACTCGTTAGGATCGGTGTTGGCCGGGGACGATTCCCACTCCACGGACCAACCATCAGGCAAAGCAGAAGGCCAAGGCACAGGGTGAGTAGGTTCTTCGGAGACATGACCTGAAAAACACATAACTAGCAAGGCTGAGTATACTAATACTCAGCAAGGCTTACCCGGGGTTGGGTATACTTAGCCCATAACTAGACCATGCAGGCTTTGCAAAAGGTTCTGGATTTAGCTTTTGCTGAAAAGCAATAAAGAGTAGATCCTTAATTTCAACTTTTAGCTTTTAGGTTCTAGTTGATTATCCATTCTAGGTAAGCACCTATAACTACTCAAGCATAGTATAATCTTTAATCAAACATCATCTTTGATAATCATAATATTGCTCTTCTTACTCTATGTGGTAAAAGAGATAAGCAGTCTCAATCTTCGTGAGAGGCGGACGATTCTGAATCGAATTTTAAACCTTGCAAGGTAAACCTAACTCACACGCTTGGAACACCAACAGGCCGTTCCGAAGCAACCGTTTGCCTTTCATTCCGGGTCGTGGAACAATACCACCACAAGCGACTGCTGGACTATACGCACATCCAATGTGCAGGACATACGTCTGTAGCGCGACTACATGACCGCATTCCTGTCTGCTCTGCAGAACGTACTCTCACAGTCGGTGCGTGTAAACATAAAATAAAAGTCGAGTGGTGGGAGACGAGTCCACTTGCCGGGCCGATTGGTTACTAGGCTTACCGCTTACCATATTTCGCGGCATGTGGCTAGTACTTTCAAACGCTTAACTGCCACTACCACACACTGCGACCTTAACCAAATTCATCAACACAGACGGGGTATCACTTTCTTCCATGAAATTACACATAACCCCGTCCGTCATCCTTATAGTGATTGCAGGAATGGAGATAATCAATTCCTATATCGCGCGAGTGACAGGATATCACTCGACTTTTACCGGTCCTATTAGCATAGCACTAGTCGGACTCAGGTTCTAATGTTCAGTACATTGGTTCCTAGAAATATGCATCTAGGGTTTCATTACAATTCCTAGACTTAATGCATAAATATAGATAAATAAGCATAGGTTGCAATGTAAAGAAAATAATGGGATATGTCCGGGGCTTGCCTTCACTGCCGGGGCTGGGGTCAGAAATATTAATAAAACCTTCCGAACTCAGGTTCGGGGCTTCAGTTAATTCCTCAGTGATGTTCCCAGCGGCTTCAGAGATTTCCACTTCAGGCTCCTGGAGGATCTGATAGTCACCGTCGGCCGGAAACGTCAAGTCTATATGCGATCAAAAGGATGCAGTTTAGAAAATGCATTAATCTATATTCTATTTCACGATAAAGTTGCAATCCAATACATTCAACATTACACACTAGCAAACAACACAAACTCCCATACTGGGCAGTCATTTATCGAGTATTAAGTAAATTACTTAGTCACATTAAGCAGTAGGGTTATCTACATTGAGCAACATGGTTAGCTATCCTAACACTTATCTAACTACCTTAAGTAGCATGGTGGATTATTTTAAATTTGAAAGTTCCAAAATAAAAGAGGTTAAGTTTAAATCAAAGTTAAGTTTGTAACTTGCACAAAGTTATTTAGAGTTCATAGAACATTCATGTCAAATTTCATAAGTAAACAACATGAAATGACAAGGTTAAGTATTCATTACTCCTTAAACTTAAATTTAAAATACAGATAGAAATATTTTGTTTCAAACTAAGCTCTATTAACAAAAGTCATAGAGTTTGAAATCTATTTTCTAACAAAACAGGTTTTGCTATTTTTGGATTTTTCTGTGAATTACTACGAATTTTACAAGGCAGAAAATGCTTTCACATGAAATAACAAGCCTTCACTTACTTCTATTTTAAATACAGCACAAACCATTTATTTTCATAACATGGTCATAAAACAGAAGTGATAGAGTTTGAAATGAAGATTCAAGTCCAACTGGTTTTACATTTTTTTGAATTTTCTACGATTTTCTAGGAATTTTCAAAGTTCAGCACATTGGAAAGGAAGAAAAGATTGAAAACTTTCATATAGGCCCTCGGAAAGATTTCAGACCTCGCAATGTGGTCCCTATGGCCGGAAACAGAGCACCGGCGGCGGGTTAAGGCCAAATTCCGGCGAGGTGGGGCATCAAGGGGGGAGGAGTGTTGGCCTATGGGCACTAGGAGTTTGAGGCGCACCGATTGGCGTATTTGGGAGGAGAGGGGATGGACGGAGAAGGTCCGCCGGCGTGGAGGCCGACGTGCGGCGGCGGGGTGGTGCTGGGGGCAATGCTCCGGCGAGGGGAAGGTACAAGGGAATGGGAAATAGTTTCAAGAGGTCTTGGGGGCGCTATTTATAGAGAAGAGGAGGGAGGGGAGCGGCGCATGGCCGGGCGCCACGGCGGCGTGCAGGTGGCCGAGCCGGCGGCGGCACTGGGCGCGTGGGGGCGCGCGGAGAAGCCACGGGAGCGGGCTTAGGGCGGTGAAGGAACGGTGGGGAGGCACGTAAGCGAGGGAGGAGCAGAAGGTGGCAAGGGGCAGCCGGGAAAGGTGGGCGGCGGCGCGGCAGTAGAGGAGCAGAGAAGCAGGGGAGATGCCAGAGGAGGAAGAAGGAAGAAGAAAGAGCCGAGGACTGATTTGCGAAACCAAAGATTTACAGGGACTGCATTGTAAAGAGTTTATAACTTTTAAAACAAAGCTCAGATGAGAAAATGGTCAAAATGAAAGTTGTAAAACTTTTCAAAACCTATAACTTTGCTTTAGAGCTTAAGCTCAAAAACTTAAAGTACACAGTTTTATTTCACCATTTTACATTCAAATCAAATTTTACAAAAATTTGTCCTAATAAAGCAAATTTTATAACTTTTTGGGCTTATCTGCAAGCATTTAATGCTGATCATGATGACATTCACTTTTTCACTTTAACCCTTGGTAATTTTTGGAAAGTTACTTTATGTCCCAACTAATTTACATAAAAGGGTTTGTATTTTCCTAAATTTACACAAATACCCTTAATTTCAAAATTTTGCTAGATTTCCACACAATTTCACACATACCAAACATTATTTCTATTGATTTGATCTAATTGACACCTAGGGTGTCACAACCTTCCCCCCTAAAAGGAATCTCGTCCCGAGATTACAAGAATGAGGTGATAAAAGCATAGATACCTAAGAATTTCTGAGAAAGTCTGGGAAGTTTCTCTGAAGGTAGTCTTCGGTTTCCCAGGTAGCTTCTTCCTCTGTATGATGATCCCATTGGATTTTAAACATTTTGACCGTTGCTCTTCTAGTACTTCTTTCCTTGGTATCTAAGACTTTGATTGGAAGTTCCTTATAAGAAAGATCTGGCTCGATGTCGATACTTTGTGTATCAACGATTTCGGTAGGAACACGAATACATTTCTTGAGCTGAGATACATGAAAGATGTTATGAATGGTTGCTAGTTGAGGAGGAAGTTGAAGTCGATAGGCTACGGGTCCACAATTTTCAAGGATTTTAAAAGGACCAACGTAGCGAGGAGCGAGTTTGCCCATGATACCAAAACGTTGAACACCTCGAGTAGGAGATACTCGTAGGTATACAAAATCACCTACTTCAAACTATATGGGTTTTCTTCTTTTATCTGCGTAGCTCTTCTGTCTTGATTGAGCTGCTTTAAGATTATTCCGAATGATCTTTACTTTTTCTTCTGCTTCATTAACAAGATCAGGTCCGAAAATTTCGCGTTCACCAGTCTGAGACCAATTCAAAGGGGTTCTGCATTGACGACCATATAAGGCTTCAAAAGGAGCCATTCTAATACTTGACTGATAACTGTTATTATAGGAGAATTCTGCGAGAGCTAAGCATTTATCCCAATGCTTATCATACTGGATCACACAAGCTCGGAGCATATCTTCTAAAATTTGGTTGATCCTTTCTGTCTGCCCATCTGTTTGCGGGTGATAAGCAGAGCTTCGGATTAACTTGGTTCCAAGAGTTTGTTGAAACTGTTCCCAGAAACGGGCAACAAACTGTGCTCCACGATCAGAGATGATCGTTTTAGGTATCCCATGGAGACGAACGATCTGGTCTAGATATATTTCTGCATACTTCTTAGCAGTATAAGTGGTATGCACTGGAAGAAAATGAGCGGTCTTGGTTAACCTATCCACAATTACCCAAATAGAATCATGTCTTTGAGAAGTATTGGGTAAACCTACGATAAAGTCCATACTGATATCCTCCCATTTCCAAGAAGGAATAGATAAAGGCTGTAGTGTACCAGAAGTCCTTAAATGACTGGCCTTAATTCTCTGACAAACATCACACTCAGAAACGTATTTTGCTATTTCTCTTCTCATACGAGTCCACCAAAAATTTTGTTTCAAATCTTGGTACATCTTTGTACTACCAGGGTGCATAGCAAACTTAGATAGATGTGCTTCGTCCATTATTTGCTTACGAAGCTGATGGTTCTTGGGTACAACCATACGTCCCTTAAACAGTAGAACTCCTTTAGAATCCTCTTGGAAACATTTATACTTCTCTTCTCCTTTGGCTAACAGTTGCTTGATCAATTTAACTCCTTTATCGTGTTGTTGTGCCATCACAATACTACTATGGAGTATAGGCTCAATGGCTATATAATTTAGACTGCCTTGAGGAACAATTTCCAGATTAAGCTTGCTCATTTCCCAACAAAGAGTTTTGCTAAAAACTTCTACTGATAAACAATGACAATGTGACTTGCGGCTAAGTGCATCCGCAACCACATTGGCTTTACCTGGATGGTAATGGACCTCAAGATCATAATCCTTTATAAGTTCCAACCAACGCCTTTGTCTCATGTTCAAGTCTGCTTGTGTAAAGATGTACTTTAAGCTCTTATGATCCGTATAAATATTGCACTTGGTACCCATAAGGTGGTGTCTCCAAAGTTTAAGTGCATGTATGACGGCTGCAAGCTCAAGGTCATGAGTAGGATAATTCTGCTCATGCGTCCGAAGTGCTCTAGAGGCATATGCAATTACGCGGTTGTTCTGCATAAGTACACATCCTAGTCCGGTGCCTGATGCATCACAATAAACATCAAACGATTGGGATGGGTCTGGTTGAGCCAAAACTGGAGCGGTGGTAAGGAGTGCTCTTAAAGTATGGAAAGCTTCTTCACATTTCTCATTCCAGGAGAATTTCACTCCTTTCTTTAACAACTCTGTCATGGGCTTGGCTATTCGAGAGAAATCTGGGATAAAACGTCGGTAATAGCCAGCAAGACCGAGAAAACTGCGGATCTGATGGACCGAAGTAGGAGGTTTCCAATCCATTACTTCTTGAACTTTACTAGGGTCAACAGATATACCGTCCTTGGAGATGGTATGACCTAAGAATTTGACGGTGTCAAGCCAAAATTCACATTTAGAGAACTTGGCATACAAATGATGATCTCGCAGACGTTGAAGAACAACATGAAGATGTTTAGCATGATCTTCAAGAGTTTTGGAATAGATCAAAATGTCGTCGATAAATACCACGACGAATTTATCAAGTTCCGGCATAAAGACAGAGTTCATGAGATACATGAAATATGCCGGTGCATTGGTAAGACCAAAGGACATAACCAGATATTCATAGAGTCCATATCTGGTGGAGAAAGCTGTTTTCGAAATATCACTTGGTCTAATCTTTATCTGATGATATCCGGAGCGAAGGTCAATTTTAGAAAATATCTTGGCTCCGGCTAACTGATCAAACAGGATATCAATGCGGGGAAGAGGGTACTTATTCTTGATAGTAACCGCATTGAGGGGACGATAGTCAACACATAGTCTAAGACTATTATCCTTCTTTTTCACGAATAAGGCAGGGCATCCCCAAGGTGAAGCACTTGGGCGGATATAACCCTTATCCAGGAGTTCTTGAAGTTGAAGTTTTAACTCGGCCAATTCATTGGGTGGCATCCGGTAAGGTCTCTTAGAAATAGGGGCGGTGCCAGGTTGTAGTTCTATAACAAACTCAACCTCTCTATCCGGGGGCATTCCAGGTAACTCATCTGGAAAAACATCTGGATATTCGCATACAACAGGAATATCTCCTAACTTGATTCCCGTTGTATTATACACACAAGATTTGCTATATTCCGGTGATGGAAGATAAAGAATGGTATGTCCATATTCTGGAGAATTTATTTCCACCTCTCGAGAAAAGATATCTAAAGATACTCGATGTCTGGTCATCCAATCCATGCCTAGGAGAATATCCATCCCTTCTAGATTTAATGAAATTAAGTCCGTTCTTATTAGAGTGCTACCCAACTGAATTGGTACACCCCTACAAATTTGATTTGATGCCATTTTACCTCCTGGGGTTGTTATCATATAGGTTTCATTTGTGGGGTAGAAATCCAATCCTATTTTGGTCCCAAATCTTGTACTGATAAAACTATGGGTTGCACCAGAATCAAAAAGTATAATAGCAGGATGATGGTATAGAATGAATGTACCCGTCATTACTGGTGCACCTTCCGGGAGTTCCGATAGAGTGGTGAAATTCACTCTTCCTTGACGGACCTGCATCATTTGCTTCTTGCCTTTATTCTGGAAGTTGGAGTTGGAAGCCTGTCCAGGAAATGTCTTCTTGGGTTGGGGGCAGTCTTTAACAAAATGTGCTGGACTACCGCAGTTGAAACATCGATTGGTGTTATTTCCTTGATTAGACTGCGGAAGGTTCGGCCTTGGACCAACTGGTCGTTGCTGCTGCTGATATTGAGGCACTGGTGGCCTGTTATATCGGGGCGGCTGAGGAGGTCTAGCTACCCATCTGCCTGTGGGAGCATTTCTGGGCGGAGCTCGGAAAGTTGGGTTTTGAACTAACCGATACCTCGAAGGTTGTACATTCGAGGGTCCAGTAGATATTTTCTGCTTCTTCTCAGCACGATGTGCCGAGATACAGTCCTCTTGGGTAATGGCCATATTGACCAATTCATTGAAATTGTTAGCCTTGACCAAATTCAAGCGCTCCTTCAGCTTAGTGTTCAATCCACGACGGAAACGATCTTTCTTCTTGATGTCTGTGTCAGCATGGTAGCCTGCATACTGGCACAAATGATTAAAGGCTTGTGCATATTGGAGTACCGTGCTGTTCCCTTGAGTCAGTGCCAAAAATTCATTGAGCTTCCGCTCAATGAGTCCCTCCGGGATATGGTGCGCTTTGAAGGCTGTCTTAAATTCTTCCCAATTGACAACATGTCCATCTGGCTGCATTGCATAGTAATTGTCCCACCAAATGCGAGCGTTACCACGAAGCTGCTGGGCTGCGAAAAGAGTTTTGTTTGCTTCGGAGCACTGAACCGGGAGTAATGCAAACTTAGACTCGATGGTTCGGAGCCATGCATCTGCATCCAGGGGTTCTTCAGTCTTATGAAAAAGTGGGGGTTGGGTGCTGAAGAAATCCTGATAACCAGCCGAGGGATGCTCCTCACGTCCACGTTGAGGAGAACGGAACTGATGTTGCTGGGCCTGCACTAGCATGTTTAGGAGTTCAGTCTGACGGGCCATCACTTCCGCTAGATTTGGTGGTGGCGGAGGTGGTTGTTGTGAACCACTAGCTTGTTCCTGTCTGAATCCTTCCGGAGTTCCGCGCGTAGCGCCAACCATCTGAAATATAGAAGTTATCCATGAGCATTTGCCACTACTTGCTTCTAATTTCAGAAATCATATTGTAGCAGATACTAGCACAGTGCAAAGTAATAACTCCAAATCTCAAGTGTTAACTCCAGTAACTCAAATTTTACCCAACCAACTGAAACTTATTCCATATTACATCATTTTGTTCCAAACCAAACCGTACATAGGTTTGCCACATATTCTACAACAAGTGGCTCGCACATCATCTAACTACTCACTCCTATGTCACACTATAACACACTTTCTACATCTAGGATGTCATCAACTCAAACGAGTCTAGAGGTCATCGAGGTTGCCCACGGATGACTGACTACCGGAGGAGGAATGGTAAGGACTAAGAACAGGATCTCCATGTTCAGAGTCAATCCCAGAAACTCCTTCGACTTCTTCAGGGTCTTCTTCTTCATCATCTTCTGGTTCATTAGCAACTGGTTGCGCTGGTTGCTCATGAAGCATGTTAATGTGGTCAATAGCTTGGCCCAGATTAAGATTGAGTTCATGAACTTGCTCTTGAAGGAAGTCAATAACAGTGTCACGCTGAGTAATGAGGGCGTCACTCTCAACGATCTGTTCTTCTCGATGCTGTATAGTTTCTTCGTGCTGAGTAATTTCTTCTTCCTTGGCAGTGATAGTAGCTTGGAGTGCCTCAATCTGCGTATTCTGTCGACCAACCTGATTACGATACCCTTGAGCTATGTTGGTCAAGCGATAGATACCGTGTTGCTGAAGCGTCTGATAACGATACTGTGCACTCATAAATCGAACGGCAGTACGTAGGGTTTCTCCAGCCAGAGTTCCCAGTAAATGATCACAGTATGCCACTCTGAAAGTCCATTCTGGGTCTCGAGAATCCATTGCAGGAAACAAGCCGATAGGATATCCTGCAACTTCCTCAGGATGTTGATCACAGAAGGTATGAATAGCTTCTATAGCTGCTGCTTCAAAAGTATCGGCAAGGCGATGACCAACCACATTTACTTCAATCGGTGACCACAAAGATAAAGTAGGATGCGGAGGAATAGTCATTTTCACCCGGCAACGAGGAACATCTTCTTCATCATACTCTACTCCATCATAGGGTGGAGGCTCAGTGTAGCCAAACACCTGAAGAGATTCCCACAAAAGACGAGGAAAACCCTCCCAATGCAAGGCATTGGTATGAGCGTGTCCTGCGGAATCCCAAAAGAACCTAGGAAGCTCAGCCATCTGAAACAAGGACTCAAATGGTGAGATTATAAGTTTTCAACCATACTCCTTGAGAAGACTGCGGAAAAATTGTGAGTTAGCTTGATAGACTGGTTGGAATACAGCTATCCTCACAGAGTAAAGGAAACCAGATGACCTACCCTGATAACAGCAGAGTCTAAAAATCGAAAGATTACTCTAGCTCTCGAGAATAAAGTGATAGAGATAGAAACATTAACCTTAAAGCTATCAAAAACTAATCATTTCAAAATTACACTATTTACTAACACACTCCAGATAGCCCTAAATCATCAAACCATGTCACTCATTCAATCAAATCAAGGAATATGCATGCACGTGCTACACGTCCTTACATTCAAAATGACTTCCAAAATACTTGGACTTATACGATTAATTCCGGTGGCACAATATATTCGTCTCTCCCTATAATATCTAGTCGAATATCCCTATTCGTCCTAACCTATTTAATCGTGGTTAGTGTACCTGCAGAAAACCACAATGAATATATGGACCTTCCATGCCAGCACTCATGAAAGCGTCCCCAAACATTACTGTTCACTATAGAAACAGCATCTGTACAATTACCGCCGTACAGACAACGTTAACATACGTCATTGAAACAACGTATTCACAAGATACCGCAAAATGCGGGGGTATTGCTATACCCTATTACTGACCATATACTCCCAATATCATCAACCTAAGTTGATATATTGGCAGCATCTCAAGTAGGCCACTGCTTGAGAAACAGCGTTCGGTTCGCATCACCGACGGGAAGGCTAACTCCCCAGTTAGCTGAGGATCCTTACCTTCTTACCTCACCATCGAAGATGTCGTTACAGAAAGTAAAGTTGGATTGTGCACAAATTTAAGTCTAGCAGAAATGTAGTGCTGGAAGTTAGAGTTATATACATATACTATAGCCACCTATAATTCCCATATTAACATTACCCTAGGGCTTTACGTACTAAGCACAATCCTTAACGAATCCAACGTAGTTTTGCCAAACATTTTGTTGGTCAAACTTTTATACTGAAAACATTTTTAAGGTAAAATGTATCTCCAGGGTAACCTTATAGCTCTGATACCAGCTGTGGCAGAACCAACCTGAATTATACCGGCTCAAGTACGCGAGTCCATTCCTGAGGGCTCCAACGTGCTTCAAACGGTATAATCCCTTGGCCTGTCGGGTAACGTCCCGATAAACCACCGAACACAGGATCAAATAAGGTTACCTCACACGAAGGTGAGTCCAGAGATACAATCACCAACACATTTTATATTACAGACACTTACATTATAAAAGTTTGCAGAGTATCATAAGTACTAGAGTGCTAAAAGTTATTACAAACCATTTAAAACATTCAAGTTTGTAGCAGCGGAATTCAAAGTACGATAACTATACACGTCGCTAGTATCAACATCATGCTAAGCCCGAGCATGACATTACTCGTTAGGATCGGTGTTGGCCGGGGACGATTCCCACTCCACGGACCAACCATCAGGCAAAGCAGAAGGCCAAGGCACAGGGTGAGTAGGTTCTTCGGAGACATGACCTGAAAAACACATAACTAGCAAGGCTGAGTATACTAATACTCAGCAAGGCTTACCCGGGGTTGGGTATACTTAGCCCATAACTAGACCATGCAGGCTTTGCAAAAGGTTCTGGATTTAGCTTTTGCTGAAAAGCAATAAAGAGTAGATCCTTAATTTCAACTTTTAGCTTTTAGGTTCTAGTTGATTATCCATTCTAGGTAAGCACCTATAACTACTCAAGCATAGTATAATCTTTAATCAAACATCATCTTTGATAATCATAATATTGCTCTTCTTACTCTATGTGGTAAAAGAGATAAGCAGTCTCAATCTTCGTGAGAGGCGGACGATTCTGAATCGAATTTTAAACCTTGCAAGGTAAACCTAACTCACACGCTTGGAACACCAACAGGCCGTTCCGAAGCAACCGTTTGCCTTTCATTCCGGGTCGTGGAACAATACCACCACAAGCGACTGCTGGACTATACGCACATCCAATGTGCAGGACATACGTCTGTAGCGCGACTACATGACCGCATTCCTGTCTGCTCTGCAGAACGTACTCTCACAGTCGGTGCGTGTAAACATAAAATAAAAGTCGAGTGGTGGGAGACGAGTCCACTTGCCGGGCCGATTGGTTACTAGGCTTACCGCTTACCATATTTCGCGGCATGTGGCTAGTACTTTCAAACGCTTAACTGCCACTACCACACACTGCGACCTTAACCAAATTCATCAACACAGACGGGGTATCACTTTCTTCCATGAAATTACACATAACCCCGTCCGTCATCCTTATAGTGATTGCAGGAATGGAGATAATCAATTCCTATATCGCGCGAGTGACAGGATATCACTCGACTTTTACCGGTCCTATTAGCATAGCACTAGTCGGACTCAGGTTCTAATGTTCAGTACATTGGTTCCTAGAAATATGCATCTAGGGTTTCATTACAATTCCTAGACTTAATGCATAAATATAGATAAATAAGCATAGGTTGCAATGTAAAGAAAATAATGGGATATGTCCGGGGCTTGCCTTCACTGCCGGGGCTGGGGTCAGAAATATTAATAAAACCTTCCGAACTCAGGTTCGGGGCTTCAGTTAATTCCTCAGTGATGTTCCCAGCGGCTTCAGAGATTTCCACTTCAGGCTCCTGGAGGATCTGATAGTCACCGTCGGCTGGAAACGTCAAGTCTATATGCGATCAAAAGGATGCAGTTTAGAAAATGCATTAATCTATATTCTATTTCACGATAAAGTTGCAATCCAATACATTCAACATTACACACTAGCAAACAACACAAACTCCCATACTGGGCAGTCATTTATCGAGTATTAAGTAAATTACTTAGTCACATTAAGCAGTAGGGTTATCTACATTGAGCAACATGGTTAGCTATCCTAACACTTATCTAACTACCTTAAGTAGCATGGTGGATTATTTTAAATTTGAAAGTTCCAAAATAAAAGAGGTTAAGTTTAAATCAAAGTTAAGTTTGTAACTTGCACAAAGTTATTTAGAGTTCATAGAACATTCATGTCAAATTTCATAAGTAAACAACATGAAATGACAAGGTTAAGTATTCATTACTCCTTAAACTTAAATTTAAAATACAGATAGAAATATTTTGTTTCAAACTAAGCTCTATTAACAAAAGTCATAGAGTTTGAAATCTATTTTCTAACAAAACAGGTTTTGCTATTTTTGGATTTTTCTGTGAATTACTACGAATTTTACAAGGCAGAAAATGCTTTCACATGAAATAACAAGCCTTCACTTACTTCTATTTTAAATACAGCACAAACCATTTATTTTCATAACATGGTCATAAAACAGAAGTGATAGAGTTTGAAATGAAGATTCAAGTCCAACTGGTTTTACATTTTTTTGAATTTTCTACGATTTTCTAGGAATTTTCAAAGTTCAGCACATTGGAAAGGAAGAAAAGATTGAAAACTTTCATATAGGCCCTCGGAAAGATTTCAGACCTCGCAATGTGGTCCCTATGGCCGGAAACAGAGCACCGGCGGCGGGTTAAGGCCAAATTCCGGCGAGGTGGGGCATCAAGGGGGGAGGAGTGTTGGCCTATGGGCACTAGGAGTTTGAGGCGCACCGATTGGCGTATTTGGGAGGAGAGGGGATGGACGGAGAAGGTCCGCCGGCGTGGAGGCCGACGTGCGGCGGCGGGGTGGTGCTGGGGGCAATGCTCCGGCGAGGGGAAGGTACAAGGGAATGGGAAATAGTTTCAAGAGGTCTTGGGGGCGCTATTTATAGAGAAGAGGAGGGAGGGGAGCGGCGCATGGCCGGGCGCCACGGCGGCGTGCAGGTGGCCGAGCCGGCGGCGGCACTGGGCGCGTGGGGGCGCGCGGAGAAGCCACGGGAGCGGGCTTAGGGCGGTGAAGGAACGGTGGGGAGGCACGTAAGCGAGGGAGGAGCAGAAGGTGGCAAGGGGCGGCCGGGAAAGGTGGGCGGCGGCGCGGCAGTAGAGGAGCAGAGAAGCAGGGGAGATGCCAGAGGAGGAAGAAGGAAGAAGAAAGAGCCGAGGACTGATTTGCGAAACCAAAGATTTACAGGGACTGCATTGTAAAGAGTTTATAACTTTTAAAACAAAGCTCAGATGAGAAAATGGTCAAAATGAAAGTTGTAAAACTTTTCAAAACCTATAACTTTGCTTTAGAGCTTAAGCTCAAAAACTTAAAGTACACAGTTTTATTTCACCATTTTACATTCAAATCAAATTTTACAAAAATTTGTCCTAATAAAGCAAATTTTATAACTTTTTGGGCTTATCTGCAAGCATTTAATGCTGATCATGATGACATTCACTTTTTCACTTTAACCCTTGGTAATTTTTGGAAAGTTACTTTATGTCCCAACTAATTTACATAAAAGGGTTTGTATTTTCCTAAATTTACACAAATACCCTTAATTTCAAAATTTTGCTAGATTTCCACACAATTTCACACATACCAAACATTATTTCTATTGATTTGATCTAATTGACACCTAGGGTGTCACACAGGGCTTCGATCAGGACTTCCCGCAGGGATTTGACGATGGCAAGTTCAACTCCACCCTTTGATGCATGTTTCTGTCCTAGTTTTTATAAACACAACCCGATGGCCTGTTTTTATAAAAGTGCATGGTTTTGCGTGCCGTAACCATGGTAGGATAGCCACCCTTGTTGTGACAACCATACCTTGACCACCTGATTTTATAAAGAAAATGCGTGTGTGTGGGAAAGGGTAAAATGTGGATTTGAGAAACGAGTCGGACGGGATGGATGGCATTTCTGTGTGAATTGCCGTTGGTGTGCTCGTACCTGTGTGGTTGAGCGTGGAAGGGAGATATCCATCTTGTCACCCCTAAGGACCGAGTTGATGTGTCGTCTCACCTAGCTTCCTGTCGTGCAAGCCACTTGACCGTTGTATGGGCAACGGCTTGGCCTAACCCCACTAGTTAGTCTGATAGCCATCAGGAGGGCTGGGAGCAACGGGTGATCAAGGAGACGGGATAAGCTCTGTGTGACTTATGCTCCGGTTATACCTCGGTGACAGGTCGAATGACCCCTTGATAGAACCCGTGGTGGCTAGTCAGGTCTAGCTAAGGTGGGTAAGGGCTTCGATGGGATCTGCACCGGCACTAAGGTGTTCGTGTTGTGGTACCCCGCCTGTGGGTAAAGTTGCACACCTCTGCAGAGTTAAAAAAAAATCTATTCGAATAGCCGTGCCCACGGTATTGGGCAAGTTACGGTGTGGTCACATAACTAGTGTTTCTCTCTGGGAATGGTTGAGCTGGTGTGGGTTGTTTGGAAAGTACCCGGCGGTTGTGCCGTGCGCTACGGCGGACGGGGAGTCCGGTAGCGGTTCGAAACTTGGATCCGTGTGGATCAACATTGTGTGTTCCTTGATACTTGAAAACTTATTTTGAAAAGTGCTTTAAAAACGAACCCTTGCATATAATTGTGTTTCCGCAAAAGAACCGTAACCTTATCCTTGGATTATCCTGTGCATTTAATTCTGTTATAACCCCCCCTCGCGGTGTGATTGGACTTGCTGGGTACGTTTGTACTCACCCCGTTCTTACTTTACAGTGGAGGATCCCGACTACATCCCCGAGAACGACGAGTAGGGTCCCGTCCTGCACCCAGTCTTGCCTGTGGGTGAGGTCACCGTTGGAGCTCCGCATGGCGCAAGACTCTGATGATCCCCTGTTCGTAGTTAGTGTAGTAGTATGGGTTTTTGTTGTAATCCTCGCGATAGTGGCGCTTCACTGCCCATTACCGCGAAGAGTTGTACGGTGATGTACCATCTGATGTAATAAAAGTGTTATCAGCCTCCTGGGACTGATAAAGTAACACTTTTAAGTCTTCCCTGATGGGGGGACGCTTCATATAGAAACATGGTTTAGGGGGCCAGCACTGTGCTTAGTGCTTGGTTGGCCACTCTCCATAAGGACCGGTTCATAGAGCGACAACCTAGGACAACCGCGCAACCACAAGACTGGAATGGGACGGTCTTAGCTTACTAGTTAGGTCATTTTGGTTTGGGAGTAACTTACCTGCAGGGCAAGAGGGGTGGTAAGCTTCAATGGTCCCTGCTCCTCCGGCTTGGTCTGCGCTGTGTGCTTGTACCCCTGTGAGGTGGGCCCCATCATCGCCGATCCAGAAACCTTAGCGGTTACACCTTACTAACGTGGTCCTTTGTAACGGTCTTATAGTGCGCTTGCTAGTCATCTCACCTATGAAGTGTGATGAACAACTAGCGTAGCTCATGACTTGTGGGTAAAGTTGTGCAACCTCTCGAGAGTGTAAAACTGGTATACTAGCCGTGCTCATTAGTGGGGTCTACCTTTGGTGGTTTGGTTTGAATTTCAGTAGACTTATGAGTAATTTTAATTAATTGTTCAGTAACTTGGGTTATGGTAATTCATCCACTTGTAGTAAATAGCTTTAATAAAATTTGCCCAGATTAAAAGCTAATGCAGTTGAGTCAGCTAACCGTAGAGCCTCATAATTCATGTTATACTTGTTGCGTACAAGTTGTGTACTCACACTTGTCTTCTCTACTCTTCTGTTCTCTTTGGGATATCTTCGACTGCTGCTCAATACCAGGTGACGTGGAGGACTACATCAGCGGACTCGACGATTTCTAGGCGTTTGTCTCCCAGTCGACGTCCCTGTGGCACCCTGTTCTTCATGTATTCATTTTACGCTTCCGCACTCCTTGAACCGATTCTTGTTTCGATTTTAATAAAGAATTCATTTACAATTTATACGCTTTTATTTCGTGATATGTGTTGTGATATCTTGATAATTCTGTTGTATATATGCGTGACTTGATCCTGGCGCATATATGATTGCTCGGTTTATGTCCTTGTAAATCGGGTGTGACAAGGACTATCCTTGGGATTCTCAAGGGTTATACCTGAAAAACAGGCTAGCAAGACTGAGTATATGAATACTTAGCAAGACTTAACCGGGTCATGGTATACATAGCCATGTAGCTAGACTTATGCTGGCTTGTATGGTTCTAGGTTTAATTTCAGCTGAAAAGCAACAAAGAGTATGATCTACTTTCATGTTTTAGCTTTCAGATTCTAGTCTCATTAACCATTCTAGGTAAGCACCTATTCTAGATAAACAAGGTAGAGATTAACATCCATCCAGATTATTCCATAATGGTTACTGTTCTTACTCTATGTGGCAGAAGGAATAAGCAGTCTCAATCTCCACGAGAAATCGATGATTCTGAATTGAATTTCCAGATCTTGCAAGGTTAAACCCAACTCACACGCTTGGAACATCCAAAGATTGTTCCGAAGCAACCGTTTTCCTCATATTCTGGGTTATGGATCAGGGCCACCACAAGCGACTGTAGGACCGTACGCACACCAATTGTGCAGGATATACGTCTGTAGCGCGACTACATGATCGTACTCCTATCTGTTACGCAGAACGTACTCCCACACGTTGGTGCGTGTGTACAACAGAAACCAAATAATCGAGTGGTGGAGATATGTCCATTTGCCGGGCCAATCAGGTACTAGGCTTACCGCTTTACCATATTTCGCGGCATGTGGCTAGTACTTTCAAACGCTTAGCCACCACTACCACACACTGCGACCTTAACAACTTTTATCAACACAGATGGGGTAACCTTCCAAGTCATGATATTTCACATGACCCCATCCATCATCCTTATAGTGATTGCAAAATAGTAAACATTCAACTCCTATATTGCGCGAGTGACAAGAAATCACCCGACTTCTACCGGTCCTATTAGCAGAGCATCTATGCGGTAAGGACTCATGCACAATACATAGGTTCCTAGAATTTATGCATCTAGGGTTCCATTTCAACTCCTATACTTAATGCGAGATATAATATATAAGTATAAAATTGTAGTAAATTGAAATACTGGGTTATGCACCGAGGCTTGCCTTCTTTAGCAGGGCTAGGGTCAGAGGTGTCAGAGACTTCCAAACTTTGGTTCGGGGCTTCAGTTATAACCTCGGCGACGTTCACAGGATCTTCAGAAAATCCTTGCTCGTGTTCCGAGACTAGCTGGTAGTCTCCATCGTCGAGTGTCGTTGACTCTACATGATATGCAATGATTTGATTAGATGGTTCTTGAGTTAAGGATTTACTTCACAATAAAGTTGCAATCCAACAAATTAACAAACATAAACTCATGAAACAAGGGGGTTGGATCCAATTCTACTATTTGTGTCCTGATTCGATTATTATATTAATTGAATTACTTTGAAGTAATTTGACTAGTTTGATTTTTATTTTGAAAACCATAAAGGCTATGGCCTTGAATTTTTTGGATAAGCTTATTTCTATTGGATAAACTTACTATGAATGTTTCATAATTTTTAGAAAATAGAGACTATAGTGTTTAAACTAAGTTTAAATTTCAAGTTTAAATACAAACTTTAAGTAAAATAGTGTTGTAAATTCCTAAAATATTTACTATTGACTATTCTATTGTAGATCATCACATGGTAAAAAGATCTAAGCATGAAAGTCTTAGGAATGTGTTTGAATAAATCCTTTCAAGCTTGATTTGCACAAAATTAAATTAGCTGAAGCTAGGGTGTAGTACTGGTGCTAAAAGTTTTACACAAGTTTGTATTCACTTTAAACAGACTACACACCAAAATTCATAGGTAACAAAGTTAGCATGCAAAAGTTACACACAAAGCACTCTTTTGCTTGACTTTAAAATAACTTGACAAGCTTTGGGTTTGAAACCGTACTGTATTAATCAAAGTTGTAAAGCTGAACTTTAGGAGTATAAAAAGTTGGTTTGACAATTTTTGGAGTTTTCTACATATTCCTATGGATTTTACAAGTTGACAGCTTTTATAAACAACACTAAATGAGAAACTTGCAGAGAGGCCCTCGGATTTTTGCACTTGGAACCCTAATACAAAAACTTAGATTACAATGGGGTCCTTGCCGGGTCAAGACGGCGGCCGTGGCATTTGACCGGCGTGTTCTTGCCGGTGGCGAGGATTTGGCCAAGGGGAAACGGGTCCTACATGACCTACAGGATGAGGTGCACATGTTGGTGGGTGATGGACACGAAGAAAGGTGGCAGGGCAAGGTTGACGGCGAGGAATGGTGGCGGCCGTGGCTACGCGTCCGTGTAGCGGACTAAGGGCTAGCGAACATGAAGGGATGGAGCACGCACAAGCATCGTGGAGTCGTGGGGATGCTATTCTGGTACCTGTTTCGACTGGAGGTGCGGCAGAAGGGGGTTGTCGACGTGGAGGTGGCTCGGGTTTTCACCGGCGGTGATGGCGGTACGGTGTTCTGGTGGCTGGGGTGTCGGAGGGCGGTGAAGGCGTAGCTGGAACGCTTCTGCGGGATGATGTAGTGCTGCTGGTGCCCTTGGTTGGGGCTGAGGGGCGGTGTAGCGTCGGGTCGACGGCGAGGCCGAGCGGCGGCGGAGCTTGAGCTCACCGGCGCTGCGGGAGACGACGCTCAAGTGCGAGAAACCGAAATTAGATGGGTTAGTGAGCTGCAGGGAGTCACGACGGTGCTTTAGGAGCACAGGACTGGGGGTGGGAGGCGGCGTGGGCGGCTGACGACGGCGAGCCGAGGCAGCGGCGGTGCTCCGGCGGGGTGTGGTGGTCGGGAAAAGGAAATTCCGTGGAAATGCACTTGTGTGAGCGCAAGAAGGAGTCCGTGGGAAGCTTCAGGACGTGCTTAAGGCCTAGAAGAAGGTGTGGTCACGCGGGAGCAGGAGCTGGCGGCCGGCAGGAGTCGTGGCGGCTCGGGCGACGGCGGCGCGACGTGGAGAGGCAAGAGCAGGCCAGCGCGAGGCCAGGAAGGCGGCGGGCAAGGCGTAGGAAGGCACGTGGCACAGCTCAGAGCGATGCGGGGGCGGTGGGTGCGCGGCACATGGCCGGCGAAGCGGTAGCGGTGCGTCGGGCAGAGAAACAGAGGAGTGGAGGTAGACGAAGGAGGATCGGTTTGCAATTTCCCAAAAGTGCAGGGACTCCACTGTAAAGCCTAGATAACTTTCAAACCATAGCTCAAATGAAAAAGTGCCCAAACGCAAAAGTGTAGGGTTTAGCAAGGTCTACAACTTTGCTTTAAGGTTCAGTTGCAAAAGAGCTAAGGATTGGTAACTAACATAAAACTTGGTAAAGTTTTAAACTTTAATTAAATCCTATTTAAAAACTACACTACACTTACATCCTATGTGTAGTTTCATCTATATTTACGATTTAAAAGCAAGTTCTTGACTTTTGCAAAACAACCTTCATATATTAGGATTCTACCTCCCCTTCTCATCCATTTAACACTAAAAGACCTCTATTTTTTAGAATTACATAAATGTCCTTTTCCCTTTTGCATTCAAATTTGAGCACATATACACAAGATCAAACATGCACACTTTGTACTAAAATTTAGTGTGTTTATAATCCTAATACCTGAATGTCACACCTGGTCACGGAGGGGCAGGCGGAGGAGGGCGCCGGCGGCCGCACGGCCAGCAAGGAGAGCAGGAAAGGAAGAGGGCGCGGGGAGAGAGAGGAAGAGGGCGCGGCATATAGATAAGGGATCAGCACCGTGATCTGTGGTGCCGAGCTCGGCACCATGGTTCGCGGTGCCGAGACCTCAGCCACGTTAGCGCTTAGTCAGCGGCTAGGTTAGCTGTGACAGTTCGTGTAATTGTAATGCTAAGCATATATTTTGTTAGTGTGAAATATGTGTTTGTTTGTATATGTGAAACATTTGAAAATTTAAAGTGCAAGTGAAAAAGGGGTATTTTTGTAATTACAGAAAAACCTAGGGTTGTTTTTGCAAAATGTGTTTGGATGGGAGGTAATTTCAAAATAAGTGAAAGGTGGTTTTGGTAAACATGTTTTCTTATGTTATCCTTTGTAAAAATGTATGTTTATTTGAAAGTTTAATTTGAAATGTGTGTGTGGTGAATTGTGTAAAAATTTTGGGTAAAGTGGTAAAAAAATAAGGGTGTTTATGTAATTTTATAAAAGTACAAGTCCTTTTATGCAAATATATGATTTACAAAAGTAACTTTTAAATTTACTCAGGACTAAAGTGTAAAAGTGCAAGTCATCATGACATGTCTATCCAATCATAATGACGAGTCTTTCCCGTCATCATGACGTGTCATAAATGCTTGCATTTAGGTCCTGAATTTTATGAAGTTACGCTCTTTAGGACAAAAGTAATTCAAATCCAACTTTTGCTCAAAATTTCACGTGTAAAGATGCAAGTTTTGAGTTTTTGAACTTGGGCCCTAAAGCAATGTTGTAGAGTTTGAAAAACTCTCCAACTTTCATTTTGGGCATTTCTTCATTAAGGTTTTAAGTCAGCGGGAAATTTTACTTTACAAATAGGTCCCTGCAGTTTTTCCATATTGCGCATAAGCCCTTGGGGAAAACCATTCCTCTTTCTCCTCTTTCTGTTCATCTTCTACACGGTTCCCTTTTTCTTTCACTGGCAGTCACATTTTCTCTCCCTTATCCTCTCCCCACCTCCCTCCCTTTGCTTGCTGCAGGCCGGCGTGGGCTCGGCCGGCAGCTGGTGGCGCGCGGGCGGCCCCACGTGGGCGCAGGCCCGAGCGCAGGCGTGCGCGAAGGCCGGGCGGCTTGGCTCGGGCGCGGCAGGGCGCAGCGCGCGCGGGCTCGAGGGCGGCAGCGGGCTGGCGGCGCGCAGCAGCGGCAGGCGATCCCGAGCGGCGAGCGGCCCAGGCGCGCAGGCGGCAGTGCGGCTGCGCGCGGGCGTTGGGGCGGGCGCTCTGCGCTGGGCGGGCCGCGGCAGCCCAGGCGACGGTAGGCCAAGCGGGGCGCGCGGACGCGCGGCCCAAGCGCGCGCGGCTGGCGGGCCCTGGCGGGGCGGCGCTGCGCGAGTTAGCGCCGGTGTGGCGCGCGCAGGAGCCAGGCAGCGGGCGCCAGCGCAAGGTGCGGACCGACGCGGCAGCAAGCACTGGAGCGCACAGCGCGGCGGCCCAGGCGGCGTGCTGGCGCGGGTACAGCGCGCGGCGCGCAGGTGTGGCTTGGAGTAAGCAGAGGCAGGCCGGCAGCACGCGGAGGCAGGCGCGGCGTGGTGGCTCGCGAGCTGGCGCACGGGGGTGAACGGAGCAGGGACGGCTCAGGCGTGGTGCTGGTGGTGGACGTGGAGCGCGTGCGCGGGCAGTGCAGGCACCGGGTGTAAGCGCACGGCGCGAACAGGCCCTGGCGCGCGAGCAGGTGTGGAGGCGCACGGGAACGAGCCAGCGCGGGGGCGGTTCGGGTGGTGTTGAAGTATGGACTCGTGAACACGGGCGCTGTGCAGGTACGGCGCGAGCGTGCACGCGGCGGCGTATGGGAGCGGACGGCGCGGACGCTAGTGGCCCCAGGCGCTGGAGTGCAGGGCAAGCGCGTGCGCGGCAGAGCAGAGCGGGCACAGACATTAGCGGCGCTGGAACAGGTGGCCCGAGGAAGCAATGACGCGCGTGCGAGCGGAGCTGCGGCCGTGGCATGGCAGCGTGCGAACAGAAGATGGGCGGTGTAAGCAGACGTAGCACGGGCCAAGAATGCACGCAGTTCGGGCGTGCGCAGGAGCGACGTGACAAGACCAGAGTAAGTGCGGATATGGCAATAGAAGAAAGAGGAGGAGCTACGCAGAATGACGACATGCAGGGTGGCGACGCCGTGACCGAATTGGTATACAGGAAAGTCGCACGTAGTGCGGGAGGTGAAGCAGCGGGACGATTTGGGGCAGACCCGCCCAAGGGGCAGTAGAGTCGTGCGTGGAGGACGTCGGAGGCCGTTAAAGGGAAAGCAGCGGACGAGATCAAGCGGCACTACGGACTGCTCGTGGAGAGCTGGAGGTGGCCAGATGCGAGCAAACCTCGATCCTAGCATAAGAGAAGAAGCGTTTATGGCGCGGCAAGTCGGAAGGAGAAGTTGCGGAGCGAAGGCAGTGGTCAGGCGTGACGAGCTCGGAGGAGATGCGGTGCAGCCAGGCATGACGAGCTCCCTTCATCTATATGGAAGTCGAGGCGGGAGCAACGCGACGCGAGTTTGACGTGCAACGCATGACCAGCAAACTTCTTCGTCAACCACGGAATCTCGTCATCGTCGAACTCATCTTATCGTCGCCAATCCTATTCACCGCGGGAATTTACTTTCCACATGTTCTCCTCCATAACCAAGGCTACCCCAAGGTTTGCCCTAATCCACTGAATCTTTCTAATGCCGGCGATTCCTTTGTCGAGATATCGTCGTTAACTTTCTGTTATCTGTTTTCCCGGACCAGGGACTTGATTACGATGTTTTAGAAAGTTCTAGGGTGTTCTTTATAAAATTTCCAAAGCTTTCTATATTTCAAATCAATGAACTTCTACATTTCATAGATTTTCGTAAGAAGTGCATAAAAATATAAAATCAGTTTTGTTGGAAACCCTAAGTCAAAATTTACAAGTTTATGTTGTGATCTTGAATTGAAAATCTTGATGTGTGGTCTAGGTCAAGTGTTAGGGAATGAATGTTTTATTGTGCTTTGTATTGTATGCTTGTGTTATAGCTGGAAAGTAAGCCATAGCATGTATGTCTTAAATAGAGTTGTGTGATATCTAGTTAATCTTCTTATACGAATGCTCATGTCCCTGCCATCAGGATTTTTCCTCGTCTCGATTGCTGCTTCTTTAGGTTCCTTGTCGTATAAGGATCCCCGTTAGTTCTTGTGTGTCTGCTGCTTAGCCAAAACATCTCTGCGGCTATGCTTCAGCGTTGGCTATCAGTTCAGCTGCTAAGCATCCGCTTTCCTTGAGTCTAGGATGTTTCTGTATAACAGCAGTCAGTCGATACTTCTATCATCGACCGATTAGCTGATATGGTTGTTACCTTTCTGCCGATACAATTCTTTTGTTCCGTCCTACATCGGCTATCACATAGCCGATCAATCTGAGGTGCACACATGATCTTAGGGTTCTTGCTATCGGCCGATCCAAGCCGATTCTAGTCGTTTTCCATATCGGTCAAACACGGCCGATCGATCCTTAGTTTTCCCACCCTTATCTATACACTTCTATCAGTCGATTTATCAACTGAGAAATTGGCTACATATCTATCGGTTCTATACCCTTAACCATACCCCAACGGCTGTACGTCACTCAATAGTTGTGCTGGCGTAATCGAGTCGATACAACCACACTTAGTTACCTAGATAACACCTAAGCACATCTCAGTTAAGACAACTACTTTAGGAATCATCCTTCTGTCAAGGTAATCGATGCTTTTATCGATCACCTAGGAAACCGATGCACCTTTCCATCGGCTAAACCTCTGTAGTTTCCAATCGGCTCTATTGTAATCTTCAACGAATAGCCGATTCTAATTAGTTGTCCACCTACAGCTCTGTTTAAGTTTAACTTCAAATCTTTTGATTGTTATGTGAATAGTGTGTGATATGAGTGCTGGATTGCAATTGTATTGTGAAGTAAGATAGTTTCATATGCACACTTTGAATGTAATGTCGCATTGCATGTAGATACGATTACTTCAGCAACGATACCTACGAGATCTCCCCGGAGTCTACGGAGGATGTTCCTGAAGATCAAGTGAACGTCACCAAGGAATTAACTGAAGCCCCGAACCAAAGTTCGGAAGATATTGACATTTCTGACTTCAGTCCCACCAGTAAAGGCAAGCCCCGGACATAACCCACTATTTTAATTACACTGCAATCTATATCTATTTACGTATTCTATGCATTAAGTTCTTAGGAATTGCTTGAAACCCTAGTTGCATTTCCCTAGGAACCAATGTATTGAATATTAGCACTTGAGTCCGACTAGCTGCTATGCTAATAGGACCGGTAGAAGTCGGGTGATTTCCTGTCACTCGCGCGACATAGGAGTTGTAATGTTTACATTCCTGTTATCACTATAAGGATGACGGACGGGAGTTTTGTGAGGTATCATGGTTGAGGTGATACCCCGTCTGTGTTGTTGAAATTGATAAGGTCGCGGTGTGTGCCGATCGGGGTTAAGCGTTTGAAAGTACTAACCACATGCCACGAAATATGGTAAGCGGTAAGCCTAGTAGCCAATCGGCCCGAGGAGTGGACATACCTCCCACCACTCGTCTTGCTTCTTTTGGTTACTTATGTTCGACGTGTGGGAATACGTGTTGCAAGGGCAACCAGGAGTACGGGTTTTGTAGTCGCGCTACAGACGTACGTCCTGCACTTTGGAAGTGCATATGGTCCTGCAGTCGCTTGTGGTGGACCTGTCCACGAGTCGGAATGAAAGGTAAACGGTTGCTTCGGAACAACTTTGTGGTGTTCCAAGCGTGTGAGTTAGGTTTACCTTGCAAGGTTAAATTCGATTCAGAATCGTCCGCTTCTCACGATGATTGAGACTGCTTAATCCCTTTGTCACATTGAGTAACAAGAGCAATGTTATGATTATCGAAGATGATGTTTAACTAAAGATTACACCATGCTTGCTTAGTTATAGGTGCTTATCTAGAATGGATAATCACATAGAACTTGAAAGCTAAAAGTTGAAATTAAGGACCTACTCTTAGTTGCTTTTTAGCTAAAACTATACCCAGAACCCTTCCAGGCCTTCATGAGTCCAGCTATGGGCTAAAGTATACCCAATTCTGGGTAAGCCTTGCTGAGTATTAGTATACTCAGCCTTGCTAGTTTTATGTTTTTCAGGTAAAGCCTTTGAAGACCCTACTCTTTCCCTGTCATGGCCCTGTGCTCTTCCAGAAGATTGGTCCATGGAATGGGATCCGTCCTCGGCCAACGCTGGTGATATCGAGTGATGTCGTGCCCGGGCTTAGCATGACATCCATCTTGTCGACGTGTTGTAGATCATCGCGTATGTTTTCCGCTGCCAAAAACCATAGCTTTAACGGTGTGTAATCTTTTCTCTGGATTTGAAACTTCGTATTTCTTTTGGAAACTCTTGTAATGTAGTCTCTGAGATGTAAAATGTGAGGGTGATTGTATCTCTGGACTCACCTTTGGGAGAGGTAACCTTATTTGATCCTGTGTATCGGTGGTTTATCGGGACGTTACCCGACAGGCCAAGGGATTATACCATTTGAAGCACGTTGGAGCCCTCAGGATTGGACTCGCGTACTTGAGCCGGTATAATTTAGGTTGGTTCTGCCACATTAGGGATCTCGGTGCCATGGCTCATGGCACCAAGACGTGTTACCTCAGCGCTGTGAGTCACGGCGTCAACCCCTAGGGTCCAAATTCTCCAGGGGTCCAAATGTGAATTTTTTTAAAAAAGGGCCAAAACGCAAAAAGTGCGCCATAGCAGAACTATCATAAAGTAGTAAAACTAGTTGGAGATGGTAGGAAACTATCCAAAAAGTACTCGGGTAGGACTCCTAGGCTCGTATCCAACTAGGATTTCCATGTAACCCTATCCCTCCAAACTATATAAGGGCTTGCAGGGACCCCCTCCGAATAGGAGATCACCCCGTGTCACACCCGATTTATAAAGAACATAAATCGAGCAATCATATATGCGCCAGGATCAAGTCACGCATATATACAACAGAATCATCAAGATATCACAACACATACCACGAATAACATTAATATAAATCGTAAATGAATTATTTTATTACAACCGAATCAAGTATCGGTCCAAGAGTTGCGGAAGCGTAAAAGAGATACATGAAGAGCTGGGTGCCATAGGGACGTCGACTGGGAGACAAACACCTAGAAGTTGTCGAAGCCGCTGACGTAGTCCTCCACGATGCCGGGCACTGAGCAGCAGTCGAAGATATCCGAAATAGAACAGAAGAGTAGGGAGGCAAGGGTGAGTATAAACTCGTACTCAACAAGTATAACACAAACTATGAGGCTCTAGGCTGGCTGACTCAACTGCATTAGCTTTTAGCCTTGGCAGAATTTTATTAAAACTATTTACTACAAGTGGATGAATTACCATAAACCCGAATTGCATAATAAATTAATCAATATTAATTAGGAACTACTGAGAACCATCCAAACCAAAACCACCCGGGGAATCTCCCTAATCAAAGGTTGATAACCCCACTAATCAGACGGAGGATCTGGGCCGCTCATGACTGTGAGCACAGCTGATATATCAGTTTTACACTCTCGAGAGGTTGCACAACTTTACTCACAAGTCGTGAGCTACGCTAGTTGTTCATCACACTTCCTTAGGTGAGATGGCTAGCAAGCACACTACGAGACCGTTACAAAGGATCACGTTGGTAAGGTGTAACCGCTAAGGATTCTGGATCAGCGACGATGGGGCCCACCTCCGGGGGTACAAGACACACAGCACAGACCAAACCGGAGGAGCAGGGACCATTGAAGCTTACCACCCCTCTTGCCCACGTAGGTAAGTCAAGACCGTCCCATTCCAGTCTTGTGGTTGCGCAGTTGTCCCAGGTTGTCGCTCTATGAACCGGTCCTTATGGAGAGTGGCCAACCAAGCACTAAGCACCGTGCTGGCCCCTAAACCATGTTTCTACAAAAACATATTTTTAAGGACGCACAAACCACTCAAGCACACAGCATAGAGGGTCGGCTCCAGAATTAAGTTGCACAAGGTCATTAACAAATTAATTTAAAAGGACCAAGATATGTTATAGCGCAGCAACCTAGCACAACTAACCAAAATGCAACCCGAAGGATATAGATAAAGGATATAAAGTGGCTAGGAAAGTCCTTATAGGCGTACAGTATTAAAATGCAGTATGAAATCGTATTAAAAAGTGATAGGAGGTTCAAGTTATACTTGCCTTCCTCGAAACTCTGCTGCTGCTGCTCAAACTGCTCAGAAGATGGTGGCTCCTGGTACTGGTCCAAAGGCTCCGCGTCTACTCACGATCGCAACGCCAAAACATGTCCAGCACATACACATACATGCAAACAAGGACAAAATATAAGAAACAGTACAACATTACATAGAAACAGCACACAAAACTATGCTAGAACTATTCTACGTGCTACAACGATCGCGTGGACCTAAAGAACACCTAAAACGGAGCTAAGACGCGAAATCTAGGTCTAACACAAGGTCCAGGGACCTAAACGTAATTAAAACATAGACTTAGGGCCTAACACGCTAAAACCTTAGGGCTGGACGGTGGGTTCAAATTTTATAAAGCTCAGGGGCTTCGGTGCAAAGATACAGAGCTAGCCGATCAGAACACTAACCATCGGACTAGCCGATCGGACTAAACAGATCGGACAGAAGACCTATCGGCTGAAGGTTACCGGCAGAAGGAATCGGGAGAAACTATCGGTTGGCTCTGTCGATACAAGAATCGGCAGGCGTGCAGATAATTCATAGGAGACCAAGGAAAAACGAGGAGATCGTCTAAGGTTGATGGATCGGCCAAGAAGTGGTGGATCGGCCAGGACAGAGAGATTGGCCAAGCTACAGCCCATGCAAAAGGAACAGGCAAGGGTCGGAACAACATCGGCATTTCTGTTAGAACTAATCTTGATTTAGTTTCTCCATGTGCGCGTTTGTTAAGTAGTACTTGCATGTAGTCAATAATGTCGTGTAGAAGTGTTGAAATTTGCATTGCAGCAGTGAGTGGTGCCGAAAGAAATGTAACGGCGATGCGTGTGAAATGAGCCGTGCGATCTGCGAAGCGGCCGGAAAAGCGGCCGGGGCTCCAACATCTGATGCATGCAGTGTGACCTGCATGAGATGAGCACGGCAGGAATGCATGCCCTGTTAGTTCGGGTCAAGGCCATGAGGAGATTTCGTGGCAGGAGAATAGGATGGATAGGCTTGCATGTCATCTGCACGTTTGCATTAGTTTAGGAGAGTATGGCGCAGTCTACGCATGGATCAGACTAGCCGGTTGTTATACTTTGCATGTACTTCAGTCTATTTCTATGGATGAAAACGATGAGAGCTGTGTGGCTTGCGTCGACCAAAAAAAAAGACTTCTTGTGCTGCTGTGTTTCTTGCGTGTGTGTGAGTGTGAGCCACCAGAAAGGCTAGTGTGTTTGTGATAAACACCTAGAGAGGGAGTGATTCCAACAAGTTCAACAGGGTCAAAGGATCGGCAGGAATCATCAGGTCTTATGAATCGGCAGAGGCTAACAGCTCCGATCAAATCGGCTGAACAGTTGGCACTAGAAGCAACCACGTAACGGCCAAAACAAGAGACAGACCTAGAGACAGGTCTAGCAGCCGCTAAGTTTAATCTACGGGTCGCATCAGCTAAACTACTGATACGAAAGAACAGCAAAGAAGCTGCCTAACTGATATAGTTAAAGAACTTAGCGTGAGAGGAGAGAGATCGGGTGGCTCACTGAGGGGTTGGTCAGGTTGGCGAGCAGTAGCCCAGCGGCGAGGATCGGACGCAGGAGAGCGGCGTTGATCGGACACGGTGACGTAGAACAGTGGCGTGGCGCGGCGCAGGTTAGTAGGACCGCGACAGAGAACAGCGCAGATGATCGGACGGCAGAAGTTCGGTAGAGCTGCGGCGGCGTCTTGGCAAGGTCCGACGGCAGCAAAAGCTCGGCGGCGCTAGGATTTAGGTTTGAGTTAGGGCAACAGGGGCTGCGAGGCCTTTTATTAGGTAGGGTCCTTGGCGTGTGCGCCTGTGACTTCACGGAAAGATTGGATCAGCCAACAGCTTTGCCTGATCTGCTAGCTTCTGGAAGGAAACAAGCCGATTGAACGAGAGAAAAACAGACGAGGCTGATGGTTAGGGCCAGAGCCAATCGGAGAGAAAGAAGGAAAAAAAAGAGAGCCGGTTCACAGAAGGAAAAGAAGAGCCGAGGTGATTGCTCTGCCGAGCCTATTTCTATTTCCTATTTCCTTTTTCAAACTAAACCAAACTATGTTGAATTCAAATTAGATTTGAATTCAACTCCTATGCACTCAACCAAAAAGAAAACATATGCTCCAGCATGAATGCACAAGCAAGTTGATCCTATAATAAATTTTTTCTTGCGTTATAAAATTACTTTAAATGCCACAAAATTAAAGAAAAACCCTGAAAATTTTATTTAAGCCCAAATAAATTCATTAAAATTAGGGGAAATTACTTTTGGGTGTTACAAACCTACCCCCCTTACAGGAATCTCGTCCCGAGATTCGGATAGGCTAGCTAGCAAAGAGATCGGGATATGTCTTTCTCAACTCATCTTCTCGCTCCCAAGTCGCCTCATCCTCCGTGTGATGGCTCCACTGCACACGGCACATCTTGGTCCTCTTGTTCCTGGTAACTCTCTCAGATGTGTCCAAAATTTTCACCGGATGCTCGATGTAAGTCAGATCCTCCTGCACATCCAACCCTTCTATCGGTGCTTGCTCTTCTGGCACCCTCAAGCACCTCTTCAGCTGAGACACATGAAACACATCATGCACTCCTGAGAGACTGGGAGGTAACTCCAAACGATATGCCACTTCACCTTTCCGTTCCAACACCTTGACGGACCAATGTATCGAGGGGCTAGCTTCCCTCTCACATTAAACCTGCGGATTCCTCTCATCGGCGAGACCTTCAGGTATACATGATCATCCACTGCAAAGGTCAGATCTCGACGACGCCCATCCGCGTAGCTCTTCTGACGAGTCTGTGCGACCCTCAAGTTCTCTCGCACCTGCTGTACCAGCTGTTCGGCCTCCTCAACAATATCCGGACCAAATACCTGCCTCTCGCCAATCTGATCCCAATATAGCGGAGTCCTGCACTTCCGGCCATACAGGGCCTCGAAAGGAGATTTCTTCAGACTGGCCTGATAGCTGTTGTTATACGAGAACTCCGCATACGGCAGGCATTTAACCCAGCTGGTACCATACTGAATAGCGCAGGCTCGAAGCATATCCTCCAACACTTGGTTGGTTCTTTCTGTCTGCCCATCTGTCTGAGGATGATAAGCGGTACTAAAGCGCAGCTTCGTATCCAACGAATCATGCAGCTGCTCCCAGAACCGTGAAGTGAACTGAGATCCTCGATCAGATATGATCTTCTTTGGAACACCATGCAGACAGACAACCCTGGAGATGTACAACTCTGCGAGTCTAGCGCCGGAGTAAGTAGTGTTCACCGGAATAAAGTGGGCAACCTTCGTCAACCGATCCACTACTACCCATATGGAGTTGTACCCTTTCTGAGTACGAGGCAAGCCAACGATGAAATCCATAGTGATCTCCTCCCATTTCCACTCTGGAATCTTCAACGGCTGCAATAACCCTGCTGGCCTCTGATGCTCTGCCTTGACACGCTGACAAGTGTCGCAGATAGCCGCGTACTCCGCAACTGAACGCTTCATCCCATACCACCAGAATCGTTCCTTGAGATCATAATACATCTTCATGGTGCCCGGATGAATAGAATATGCCGTATCATGAGCCTCACTTAGAATCAACCTCCTGAGGTCTGCTACATCTGGCACACATATCCGGCCCTTGTACCACAAGGTACCCTGATCATCCTCTCTGAAATGAGGGGCTTTGCCAATCTTGAGCAACTCACGAATCTCCTACAGCTTCTTATCTTCTTTCTGATGTTGCCTGATCTCCGCCTCCAACGTGGGTTCTGCCTCGAATGATGCACTTGAGGTGTGATGCAAGAAACCCAGATTCAACTGCTCAAACTCCTTACATAACTCCTGAGGCATCTAAAAAGCCACGGCCATGTTAACATAGCTCTTCCTACTCAGAGCATCTGCCACAACATTAGCCTTGCCCGGATGATAGTGAATCTCCAGGTCATAATCCTTGACCAACTCTAGCCATCTTCTCTGCCGCATGTTCAGCTCACTCTGAGTGAAAATATACTTGAGGCTCTTGTGATCAGTGTAAATGTCACACTGCTGTCCAAACAAGTAATGCCTCCATATCTTCAGAGCATGCACAACTGCGGCTAACTCCAGATCATGGGTCGGATAATTCAGCTCGTGCCGGCGCAACTGCCGCGAGGCATAAGCTATCACTCTGCCTTCCTGCATCAGGACGCAACCAAGACCATCCCTCGAAGCATCACAATACACTGTGAACCTCTTGCTCTGGTCTGGCAGAGTAAGGACTGGTGCCGTAGTCAACCTCTTCTTCAACTCCTCAAAGGCCTTCTGACGCTCATCAGTCCAAAAGAAATCCACACCCTTCTCCAGCAAGGAAGTCAAAGGCTTCGCAATCTTGGAGAAATTCTCAATGAACCTCCGATAATAACCTGCTAAGCCCAGAAAAGAGCAAACTTCCTTCACTGTCTGCGGTACAACCCAGTCAAGCACATCCTTCACCTTCCCGGGGTCCACAGCAATACCTCCCTTGGAGATAACATGACCGAGGAATGGAACCTCGTCAATCCAGAACTCGCACTTGCTGAGCTTGGCATACAGCTTGTGCTCTCTGAGCCTCTGCAACACAAGCCTCAGATGCTTCTCATGCTCTGCTTCTGACTTGGAATATATCAAGATATCATCAATAAATATCACCACAAAGGTGTCCAGATAATCCATGAAAACCTTGTTCATCAGATGCATGAAGAAAGCCGGAGCATTGGTCAAGCCAAAGGACATGACCGTATACTCGTATAGCCCATACTTGCAAGTGAATGCCGTCTTTGGGATATCCTCGGAAAGAATCTTCAGCTGATGATAACCCGAACGCAAATCAATCTTTGAGAATACACAAGCACCCTGAAGCTGATCGAAAAGGTCCTCAATACGGGGCAATGGATGCTTGTTCTTGATGGTTACGGCATTCAGATCCCGATAATCGACGCACATTCTCTTCGCACCATCCTTCTTCTCTACGAGCAATACCGGAAAAGCCCAAGGAGAGAAACTACGACGGATATAGCCCTTGGCTAGCAACTCGTCGACAGTCTTCTTAACTTCCTCATGCTCAACAGGTGCCATACGATAGGGCCTCTTAGCAATAGGAGCTGTGCCAGGCAAGAGATCAATGGAAAACTCAATGTCACGATCAGGCGGCATACCTGGCAAATCATCCGGAAAGACATCCGGGAATTCAGACACCATGCGAATACCATCCGTGTGTCTAGCCTCCATCTGATGAAGAAATCCAGAAGGCTCTGTGGCACCGACAGTGACTTCCTGACCATCCGGTGCTGATAGAAGAACAGTCCTCTGAGCACAATCTATCCGGACTCCCCACTTAGCAAGAGTCTCCATCCCGAGGATCACGTCAATGCCCTTGGTGTCTAGCACCATCAAATTTGCACTGAAATCTACCCCCCTTATGGCCACACTGACTCTGGGACAGAAGACATGAGACCTCAACTGCCCTCCCGGTGAAGATACTAACATGCACCTCTTTAATGTGCTAGTAGGAATACCATGGTGCTCGACAAAAGACTGGGTGATAAAAGAATGCGTAGCACCAGTATCAAAAAGCACTGTAGCAGGATGGGTGTTGACCATGAACGTACCAATAACCACGTTAGGAGCCTCGGCCGCTGACTCGGCCGTCACGTGGTTCACCCTGCCCTGAGCTGGGGCCTTGGGCGGTGCTGCACGCCCCTGCTGTCCTGCCTGCGCCTTCCGGGGGTAGACGTTGGCGTAGTGCCCCGGCTCGCCACAGTGGAAGCACACTCGCGGAAATGCAGCGGCCTGCTGCCCGGCAGGAGGAGTGGGCACTCCCTGCCTCTGAGCTGGTGGAGCCGGAGGCGCTGGAAGCCTCTGTCCCTGTCCTGCCTGCTGCGGAGGGCGAGGAGGAAACTGCTGCCGCTGCTGGTACTGCTGGGGCGGCCTCTGCTGCTGCTGCTGTGGATGCTGATAGTGGGGACGAGTGTTGCTGCCCGACGAGGATGGAGCCATCTTCCTCTTCTTATCCTCAATTTCCCGGCGCTTACACTCGGTGTTGAGGGCAGCATCAACCAGTTGGTTGAAGTTGTCGAAGCGGTGGTTCAGCAGCGCATACTGGATGTGATCATCCAGTCCCTCCTTGAAATACTCCTGCTTATCGCTATCACGAGCGACGTCAGCAGGGGCATAGCGGGCCAGCTGAAGGAAACGGCCACGGTACTCCGTCACCGTCATAGATCCCTGAAACGACAAACACAGAAAACAAGGATAGAAATTGCTCAATGTGTCAGAATTACGAAAGGGATCAAGGATCGATCGAAGCTCAAAAGAAATTGCAGAGAATTTCATTCAGAATTACCTGCTTAAGGGCACGGAACTCCTTCTGCTTCATCTTCATAATGCCCTCAGGAATATGGTGGCTCCTGAAGCGCTCACAGAACTGGACCCAGGGGAGAGAGTCGCGGTCCTGAGCCAGGTAGGACTCCCACCAGTCAAGAGCGGAGCCTCGCAGCTGCCCTGCTGCGTAAAGGACTCGCTCCCGGTCGTCGCACTGCGCAACAACCAGCTGGCGCTCCACCGAACGAAGCCAGTCGTCCGCCTGGAGTGGATCCGTGGCGTGAGAGAAGGTCGGAGGATGACCTCTCAGGAAATCCGCACGCCTGTCACGGGGCTGAGGCGGCAGAGGAGGCGGTGGCTGGGCATGGATCTGCTGCAGAGCCTGAACGGTGTTTTTCAGGGTCGCCATCATCTGCATCTAGAGCTGGAAGAACTGCTCTGGGGTCAGTGGTGGCGGCATCGGCAGCGGCTGACCAGTACCCTGGTTGTTCTGCTCCTGCTGGTCAGAGCCGGAACCGGTGCGTCGAGTGTTCACCATCTGATTGCAACAAACGAAATTTTATGAGAACAAGATATGGTGCAGCTGCGGAAATGAACTTCGGAAAGATATGTCAGAGAGAAAGGAATATAGGTTTTACCCCCAACGCTCTAACTCAATTTTATTATTTAGTTCAAGTTGTGTTGGGGTCGATTGGCATGAGCAAGTTTAACTACTAGACTATGCAATCAACCAAAAATCCAAATCAAACATTTGCACAATGACAAACATTCAATATTCACAACTTAGTCGAGTTTATCACACTACTCGACTAACACACTCGTTCTAGTGTATTTTCATTGGGACAACCTAAACTTATAGCTTATAGGGTTAGACACTCAGGCCAACGTCTACGGAAAACTCAAACTATTTCTCAGAAAAGATAGGAGAGAGATAGCAAATCAAGGCTTAAGACTCAAGGAATAGAGGCAGGAAATGATGTTTGTAGATTTGCAGAAGCAAGGCAAGAGAAAAGAAGTCCTACACACGTCCAGATCTATCTAGGCTTCGTCCTACAGTCGATATGGCTCTGATACCAATTCTGTCACACCCGATTTATAAATAACATAAATCGAGCAATCATATATGCGCCAGGATCAAGTCACGCATATATACAACAGAATCATCAAGATATCACAACACATATCACGAATAACATTAATATAAATCGTAAATGAATTATTTTATTACAACCGAATCAAGTATCGGTCCAAGAGTTGCAGAAGCGTAACAGAGATACATGAAGAGCTGGGCGCCACAGGGACGTCGACTGGGAGACAAACACCTAGAAGTCGTCGAAGCCGCTGACGTAGTCCTCCACGTTGCCGGGCACTGAGCAGCAGTCGAAGATATCCGAAATAGAACAGAAGAGTAGGGAGGCAAGGGTGAGTACAAACTCGTACTCAACAAGTATAACACAAACTATGAGGCTCTAGGCTGGCTGACTCAACTGCATTAGCTTTTAGCCTTGGCAGAATTTTATTAAAACTATTTACTACAAGTGGATGAATTACCATAAACCCGAATTGCATAAGAAATTAATCAATATTAATTAGGAACTACTGAGAACCATCCAAACCAAAACCACCCGGGGAATCTCCCTAATCAAAGGTTGATAACCCCACTAATCAGACGGAGGATCTGGCCGCTCATGACTATGAGCACAGCTGATATATCAGTTTTACACTCTCGAGAGGTTGCACAACTTTACCCACAAGTCGTGAGCTACGCTAGTTGTTCATCACACTTCCTTAGGTGAGATGGCTAGCAAGCACACTACGAGACCGTTACAAAGGATCATGTTGGTAAGGTGTAACCGCTAAGGATTCTGGATTAGCGACGATGGAACCCACCTCCGGGGGTACAAGACACACAGCACAGGCCAAGCCGGAGGAGCAGGGACTATTGAAGCTTACCACCCCTCTTGCCCACGCAGGTAAGTTACTCCCGAACCAACACGACCTAATTAGTAAGTCAAGACCGTCCCATTCCAGTCTTGTGGTTGCACGGTTGTCCCAGGTTGTCGCTCTATGAACCGGTCCTTATGGAGAGTGGCCAACCAAGCACTAAGCACCGTGCTGGCCCCCTAAACCATGTTTCTACAAAAACATATTTTTAAGGACGCACAAACCACTCAAGCACATAGCACAGAGGGTCGGCTCCAGAATTAAGTTGCATAAGATCATTAACAAATTAATTAAAAAGGACCAAGATATGTTATAGCGCAGCAACCTAGCACAACTAACCAAAATGCAACCCGAAGGATATAGATAAAGGATATAAAGTGGCTAGGAAAGTCCTTATAGGCGTACAGTATTAAAATGCAGTATGAAATCGTATTAAAAAGTGATAGGAGGTTCATGTTATACTTGCCTTCCTCGAAACTCTGCTGCTGCTGCTCAAACTGCTCAGAAGATGGTGGCTCCTGGTACTGGTCCAAAGGCTCCACGTCTACTCACGATCGCAATGCCAAAACATGTCCAGCACATACACATACATGCAAACAAGGACAAAATATAAGAAACAGTACAACATTACATAGAAACAGCACACAAAACTATGCTAGAACTATTCTACGTGCTACAACGATCGCGTGGACCTAAAGAACACCTAAAACGGAGCTAAGACGCGAAATCTAGGTCTAACACAAGGTCCAGGGACCTAAACGTAATTAAAGCATAGACTCAGGGCCTAACACGCTAAAACCTTAGGGCTGGACGGCGGGTTCAAATTTTATAAAGCTCAGGGGCTTCGGTGCAAAGATACAGAGCTAGCCGATCAGAACACTAACCATCGGACTAGCCGATCGGACTAAACAGATCGGACAGAAGACCTATCGGCTGAAGGTTACCGGCAGAAGGAATCGGGAGAAACTATCGGTTGGCTCTGTCGATACAAGAATCGGCAGGCGTGCAGATAATTCACAGGAGACCAAGGAAAAATGAGGAGATCGTCTAAGGTTGACGGATCGGCCAAGAAGTGGTGGATCAGCCAGGACAGAGAGATTGGCCAAGCTACAGCCCATGTAAAAGGAACAGGCAAGGGTCGGAACAACATCGGCAGTTCTGTTAGAACTAATCTTGATTTAGTTTCTGCATGTGCGCGTTTTTTAAGTAGTACTTGCATGTAGTCAATAATGTCGTGTAGAAGTGTAGAAATTTGCATTGCAGCAGTGAGTGGTGCCGAAAGAAATATAACGGCGATGCGTGTGAAACGAGCCGTGCGATCTGCGAAGCGGCCGGGGCTCCAACATCTGATGCATGCAGTGTGACCTGCATGAGATGAGCATGGCAGGAGTGCATGCCCTGTTAGTTCGGGTCAAGGCCATGAGGAGATTTCGTGGCAGGAGAATAGGATGGATAGGCTTGCATGTCATCTGCACGTTTGCATTAGTTTAGGAGAGTATGGCGCAGTCTACGCATGGATCAGACTAGCCGGTTGTTATACTTTGCATGTACTTCAGTCTATTTATATGGATGAAAACGATGAGAGCTGTGTGGCTTGCGTCGACCAAAAAAAAAAGACTTCTTGGGCTGCTGTGTTTCTTGCGTGTGTGTGAGTGTGAGCCACCGGAAAGGCTAGTGTGTTTGTGATAAACACCTAGAGAGGGAGTGATTCCAACAAGTTCAACAGGGTCAAAGGATCGGCAGGAATCATCAGGTCTTATGAATCGGCAGAGGCTAACAGCTCCGATCAAATCGGCTGAACAGCTGGCACTAGAAGCAACCACGTAATGGCCAAAACAAGAGACAGACCTAGAGACAGGTCTAGCAGCCGCTAAGTTTAATCTACGGGTCACATCAGCTAAACTACTGATACGAAAGAACAGCAAAGAAGCTGCCTAACTGATATAGTTAAAGAACTTAGCATGAGAGGAGAGAGATCGGGTGGCTCACTGAGGGGTTGGTCAGGTCGGTGAGCAGTAGCCCGGCGGCGAGGATCGGACGCAGGAGAGCGGCGTTGATCGGACACGGCGACGTAGAACAGTGGCGTGGCGTGGCGCAGGTCGGCAGGACCGCGACGGAGAACAGCGCAGATGATTGGACGGCAGAAGTTCGGCAGAGCTGCGGCGGCGTCTTGGCAAGGTCCGACGGCAGCAAAAGCTTGGCGGCGCTAGGATTTAGGTTTGAGTTAGGGCAACAGGGGCTGCGAGGCCTTTTATTAGGCAGGGTCCTTGGCGTGTGCGCCTGTGACTTCGAGGAAAGATCGGATCAGCCAACAGCTTTGCCTGATCTGCTAGCTTCTGGAGGGAAACAAGCCGATTGAACGAGAGAAAAACAGACGAGGCTGACGGTTAGGGCCAGAGCCAATCGGAGAGAAAGAAGGAAAAAAAAAGAGAGCCGGTTCACAGAAGGAAAAGAAGAGCCGAGCTGATTGCTTTGCCGAGCCTATTTCTATTTCCTATTTCCTTTTTCAAACTAAACCAAACTATGTTGAATTCAAATTAGATTTGAATTCAACTCCTATGCACTCAACCAAAAAGAAAACATATGCTCCAGCATGAATGCACAAGCAAGTTGATCCTATAATAAATTTTTTTCTTGCGTTATAAAATTACTTTAAATGCCACAAAATTAAAGAAAAACCCTGAAAATTTTATTTAAGCCCAAATAAATTCATTAAAATTAGGGGAAATTACATTAGGGTGTTACACCCCGATCAATATCTAAGGCAATACAAACCACATAGGACATAGGGTATTATGCTCTTGGCATCATGAACCTTTTAAACTTTATGTTTCTTGCACCTTCGAGTTTCTGATCTCGGGGACACCCTACCTACAATCTCACCACCTCGGGGGTATCCCTCAGTGGACGTGGTGGCAAAACACCATCGCATGCCATCGGTGTGCAGCGGCTAGTCTACTTCATTAGCGAAGTTCTTTCTGAATCCAAGGTTCGTTACCCATCAAATTAGAAACTACTCTACGCTATACTCATCACCTCCAGGAAGCTTCGCGACTACTTCGATGCATACAAGATCTCAGTTGTCACTGATTTCCCATTGGTGGATATACTCCATAATCGGGATGCCACAAGAAGTATCTCCAAGTGGGCAGTGGAACTAGGGGCTCTTACTCTCGACTTCAAGCCTCGCACCGCCATCAAGTCGCAAGCACTGGTTGATTTCATGGCAGAATGGTAGGAAAACCAAGTCGAAGCTCCAGCCAATGTCACACCCGATTTATAAGGACATAAATCGAGCAATCATATATGCGCTAGGATCAAGTCATGCATATATACAACAGAATCATCAAGATATCATAACACATATCACAAAATAAAAGCGTATAAATTTGTAAATGAATATCTTTATTACAACTGAATCAAGAATCAGTTCAAGGAGTGCGGAAGCGTAAAATGAATACATGAAGAGCAGGGCGCCACAGGGACGTCGGCTAGGAGACAAACGCCTAGAAATCGTCAAGTCCGCTGATGTAGTCCTCCATGTTGCCTAGTATTGAGCAGAAGTTGAAGATATCCCAAAGAGAACAGAAGAGTAGAGAGGGCAAGTGTGAGTACACAACTTGTATTCAACAAGTATAACATGAATTATGAGGCTCTACGGTTAGCTGACTCAACTGCATTAGCTTTTAATCTTAGCAAATTTTATTTAAGCTATTTACTACAAATGGATGAATTACCGTAACCCAAGTTGCATAAATAATTAATCAAAATTAATCAAGAGTCTACTGAAATCCAAGCCAAACCACCAAAGATAAACCCCACTAATCAGACGGAGGATCTAGGCCGCTCATAACCGTGAGCACGGCTAGTATACCAGTTTTACACTCTCGAGAGGTTGCACAACATTACCCACAAGTCGTGAGCTACGCTAGTTGTTCATCACACTTCCTTAGGTGTGATGTCTAGCAAGCGCATTACGAGACTGTTACAAAGGACCACGTTAGTAAGGTGTAACCGCTAAGGTTTCTGGATCGGTGACGATGGAGCCCACCTCACGTGGGTACAAGCACACAGCACAGACCAAGCCGGAGGAGCAGGGACCATTGAATCTTACCACCCCTCTTGCCCCGCAGGTAAGTTACTTCCAAACCAAAATGCCCTAATTAGTAAGTCAAGACCGTCCCATTCCAGTCTTGTGGTTGCGCAGTTATCCCAGGTTGTCGCTCTATGAACCGGTCCTTAGGGAGAGTGGCCAACTAAGCACTAAGCACCGTGCTGGCCCCCTAAACCAGGTTTCTATAAAAACATATTTTAACGAGACGTGAGCCGCTCAAGCACACAGCACAGAGGGCCACTCTCAGGATCAATTTGCATATACCATTAATCAAATTAATTAAAAAGGACCAAGTGTATGAGAGCGCAGCACCTAGCACAACTAACCAAATGCAACCCAAGGTGTTTATATCTAAAGGATACAAGTGGCTAGGAAATCCTTATAGGCACACAGTATTAAAATGCAGTATGAAATTATATTTAAAAGTGATAGGATGTTCATGTTATACTTGCCTTCCTCAAACTCTCCTGGCTGCTGCTCAAATGCGTCAGAAGAGGGTGGCTCCTGGTACTCCTCCGGTGGCTCAACGTCTACTCACGATTGCAACGCCAAAACATGTTCCACACAGGCACATACATGCAAACAAGGACAAAAGATAAGAAACAGTACAACAATACAATAAAACAGCACATAACACTAAGCTAAAACTATTCTACGCGTTACAATGATCGCGTGAGCGCAAAAACCACCTAAAACGGAGCTAAGACGCGGAAACTAGGGCTAAAATAAGATCTAGGGGCTTAACTGCGAGAAAACCAAAATTCCAGGGGGTTCTACGTAAAACCAGGGATCTAAACCTAATTAAAGGGTAGATCCAGGGTCTAACACGCAAAAGCACAGGGTATGGATGGCGGGCCTAAAATCTAGAAAGCTTAGGGGCTTCGGTGCAAAAATAGGGGCTTAACTGGAATTACTTTTGAACTAACGTGGACTGTGGGTTGATTTCAAGGAAACTCAGGGGCTCTTTACTAAAAGTGCCGGGGTGAACCGGTAACTTCTAATCCGGGCTGTTGGATCTAGATCCGACGATTCGGACGTGTTCCGGTTCGGACGGTCCGATCTGAACGGCGGGTTACGGACAGTCCGATCTGCACGGGGGATCTGGTCCGCTGGATCTAGATCTAGCGGCTCAGGTTGAAGGGGTATGCTGGATCTAATCTCGACCGCTGGCTTAGGATTGACGGCTGACACCTAACGCGAGCGAGGGGCGGCGGCGCTGGGTTGCCGGAGCGACTTCCCACGGCGGCGCGTGGCTCGGGCTCGCCGGACTTCACCGATTCCGCTCCGGTGGCCAACAAGGCTCGAGTTTGCGTCAGGGAGGGTCAGCGCGATGTGTGTAATCCACCTAGGGCCTTAGCGGGGCTCGGCGAGGCTCGGGGACGCGGTTGCGATGGCGGAGGCAGGTCTGCACGGCGGAGCTCGTCGGCGTGCGCGCGTGCATGCGGATTACGGCCTGTGTGGTCCGACCGCAAGGGTGGGCTATGGCCTACCGGACCTATCGCAACAGGAAGAGCAGGACCACGGGGTGCTCACCGAGGGCTCGGATCGATCGGAGAGGCAGCGTAGGGTGGTCGGCGGCGAGATCCGAGTGGCGGGGACGGGTGGCGCTCGTGGGGAGGTCGATGCAGGGCGTCTCCGGGCTTCTGATCCCACGGGTCGGCTCGTGGTGCTCCTGCGGAAGTGCCACGGGTGTTAGGAAGGTCGGAGAGTCACCGGCGGCGAGGAATCAAGGCGGCGGATGGATTTCACCTGCAGTGGCGTCGGGCTCAATTCTGGCCACGGCAAGAACTGAGGTCGAGGATATCCGGCTCGAGAAGCTTCCTAGTGGAGCGGCGAAGCTGCTGCAGGCCTTGGCCGGGGCTGGGGTGCAGCGAGACGGCCGGTCCATGGTGGGGCAGAGAGCTCGGTGCGGCGGAGCAAGGCGGCGGTGGTGCTAGGGCTTCGGGGCGGCGGCTACGGTGGGGATAAGGGTGCAGCGGGTGTTGGCGGCCGCGTTTAAAGGGGAAGGCCGGGGATCTCGGGGGAGGGGGGGCGCTCGGGGAAGGCAGGCGAGGATCACGGTGGCCGTTGCGCGGCCGGTGCTGCGAGGAGGAAGAAAGGAAAGAAGAAGGAGGCGCTGCCAGGTGGGGTCGGTGCGTCAAAGGAAGAGAGAGGGAGCGCGCAATCGGAGGAAGCGGGCCAGCGGGGAAAGGAGGTGATGGGCCGAGCGAATCAAGCCACGGGGGGGGGGGGAAGAGAAGAGCTGGGCCACGTGCGGGAGAGGGAGCCGGCCCGAGGAGGAGAAAAGAAAGGAGCAGGCTGGGCTGGGCTAGAAGCTAAGGTTGCTTTCCTATTTCCTTCTCCTTTTCTTTTCAAACCAACTCAAATCTATTTGAATTCAAATCAAATTTGGATTCAAACTCCTATGCACTCACTCAAATAAAACTTATGCACCAGCATGAATGCACAAACATGTTGAACCTAAAATAATTTTTAATTACTTGCATAATTTAATTGAATTAAATGCAAGCTAGGTAAAATAAATCCTTAGAAAATTACTGGAGCCAACTTAAATTCATTATAAGACTTGAAATTTTACATTAGGGTGTTATAGCCAACCTGCTAGAGCATTGGGACATGTACTTCGACGGCTCACTCAAGCTCGGGGGCGGTGGTGCCGGAGTACTCTTCATCAGTCCAATAGGAGAACAACTTAAATATGTATTCCAGATACTATTTAAGGTCTGAAACAACGAAGCTGAGTACGAGGCTCTACAGCACGGGCTATGCCTACCGCATCAAGCGATTACTTGTCTACGGCAAGTCAACAAGGAGTGGGATATCAACAAGGATATCATGGACGTGTATGTTGTAGAGATACACAAGCTTGAGAACAAGTTCTCGGGCCTGGAAATTCATCATGTGATTCGCGACGATAATGTGGGGGCGGATGTGCTCTCGAAGCTAGGCTCCGATCGAGCAAATGTCTCATGTCACACCTTGTCAGACCCAGGACTACGGGACTGTGTACATAACGTAGTTCATACAGGATTAGGGGATAGGACTTGTCCTTTACCTTATCTGTGTTGTACTCTACTCGTATGCGAAGTAGGACTAGTTGGTACAGAAGGAAACTACTTGAGTTGTACTCGAGTACGATTCCTTGGCTAGTATTGGACTAGGATTCATGTAACCCTGTCCTCCCGGATATATAAGGGTGGGCAGGGACCCCCTCAAAACATAACATCAACACCCAAGGCAATACAAACCACCATATAGGACGTAGGATATTATGCACATTGCGAGGGATCGATCGGTCTACTTCTACCATATGCAGAAACCACATTATCACAAGTAGAAGTAAAACGATAAGAATGACAAACACATGGTTATGAATCAGTATGGCCCATATTTACATGGTGATCTCTATCTCCATAGAACCTGTCCACTAAGGTGATCTCCATCTCCATGTTTCATGTGTTCCATTCCCCAAGTGACGAGTCCTCCAAGAACTACAACTATCGAAATCTAGTTACATTTTCTGGTCCGATCATCACAAGTTGGCACGCAGACCATTACACAGATTGGAAATACATTTGGCTCCTGCCGTATTGTATTATTCACAACACGCAGGTCCTGAAAATTACATACATGCCTCACATACACATAAGGGCCATACCGATCACACATGATCCTGCAAAATCAAGTTAGACGCAACGACGTCTAAACTTCGAATGCTCGAAACTCCATCTTCCAGGCTGACTTTGGGAAATCTAATTTCAGCGAAAATGCCGAAGGGGTTGAATTTCATATGTTAAATTTTCTGTAGATGAATTTTCATATAAAATTCACCTCAATCCGAGTTCGTATGCAAAAGTTATGGTTGTTTTACCGAACAGCATGTTTCTGCAACTCCCTCAACTCGATAGCAGATCCAATCTGCAATCCCACTCATCATATGCATCTGGTGATACATCCTTGATTTCAATTCGACCAATCCAATTGATCCCCGCCTGCTTTGACTGGGTTTACGTGTATCACTTAAATCCGATGGCGGACACCCGACCGGTAGGAGTATGTCGTTACACACCTATCGCAGCGAGGACACGAAACAGTGTAGGGTTTCATCTACATCCACGCATATCTCCATATGCACACATCCGAACCAATAACGAAGCAGCTACGGCTCTGATACCACTAGTGGGATATGAGGTGGGCTATGTTAGCGAAAAATAAAATTTTCCACTGCACAAACTAGGAAAACTGCTGTTATAGATCACGGAATTACCACTAGACGCGCGGGTGTGGAACTTCTGTAGCGTGTCGGGATAGTGCAGTCGGTCGCCTGCAGTGCATTTGCTCCTCCTCACGTGCAGCTCATCCTCGTGCAGCAGATGCAGCACCTCCAAGGTATCCACACGAATTGGGAAGAATCGTCGCACTCCAGACTGCTAGGTCCGCGAAGGCAACCGTGGGCGAGGCTGTGGGAACAGGCAGCTGCTAGCAAGCGTGGAATTAGGGTTCCCCTCCATGCGCCCCCACCCCTTCTTTTATAGGCACCCACTAATGGGCTTCCTAATTGAGGCCCATTAGTGCATCTAAGCCCAGTCTAATCCGGATCATATCCTCATTAGGCTTCCAGCCCCTTAACTGTGTGACCCTTTGGGCTCATGTGTGAACAGACATGGCACGAGTACTCCTACTCGACCAATAGCTGATAGCGGCCTCTAGCAAGACGTGTCAACTCCTATGCGCGCGCAAAGATCATACCAGACAAGCTGTCACAATCTCATATACAAGCTATTCCCTTTGCTTCACAATATTTGGTCTAGCTCCAAGCTGACCTCTCTTTCTCGATGCTGTGATCTGGAATCCTTGGTTAACACTTAACCCTAGCATGGCCATGCATTTCTTGATCCGATCACTCAAGGGGCCAAGAGATATCTCTTTCATGCAGAGAGGGGCAAATCCCATCTTGACTGATCATGTCTCATAGCATGCTTCTTGACAATCTCGAGAACCACCTTTATGACTACCTAGTTACGGAGTAGCGTTTGATGGCTTCTAAGTTGGTCGGTTCACATCTTGAGTACATGCGACAATCTCAGGCCTACGTACACGGCGTACACATTGTGTAATGAGAAATCACAACTTCTCGAGTTGGGTCGGTCCAACCTCATGTCATACATGCGCCCACATTATTAGTTTGACATCTCCATGTCATATGACTTGTGAAACACAGTAATCAACTAATATATGTGCTAGTCTAATATTCATGTGTGTCCATACATAAACTCCGACTAGGAACAACTTTAGAATAACCATAAAAGTAAAGAGTCTCACAAACAATTCATATAATTGCCAATCAATACAAGTGGCCGTTCATGAATATTCAATGAACACTTAATACATCATGGATACAACGAAATATGATCATCTCTATGATTACCTCTAGGGCATATTTCTAACAGCTACCGCATGTCGGGAGGCTACTATCTTCAACGACTATGACTTGGACTCTGATGACAGCGCAGAGCCTTTTATGGGTGGTCATCAGGGCCTGGTGATCACATCGACGCCACAAGGTTGCTTCATGTACTCGAAGGGCAAGAAAACCTCTAAACTACTTGGAGACGACGCCCCACTTGTGGCCCCTCTCCACCATTGTTGAAGAAGGAACCGTGCTAGTTGACTATAGCTCTGACGAGCACTCCTCACACCACCACGCCTGCCTGGTGGAAGTGGAAGGTGAAGGCAACGAGGACCCAAACGAGCTACCTGAGCAAATCTCTGGGGATGAGGGTACCTCCGATGCCAGTGATGAGAACGATGCCGAGCGCGACGCCCTCGAATTAAGGATCTAGAAGTGTGCCACACGCAGAAGAAACGCCGCATAGCGCCAACGCCACGTGCGGCGTGACCTCGATGCCAAGTTCGTGGCAGCAGGCGAACGAGGTTTCCAGACCCCAATTATGGGTCAAGAAGTGGATATACTATGGAGAACTTGTACAAATCTTTGAAGGTATCTTGAATGTGCTTCAGGGTCTCTGTGGTCAGCATTGGATCGTCGATGAGTTCCGTCAGAACAGCGTGTTGCCACCCGGATGGTGTCACTAGGATGGTACCCAATGAAGTACACGTAGCACCTACCTCTTCAGCATTTGGTTGCTGCTGCGGGGTACCTCCCACCTCACCCATAGCAATTAGTCTAGCCTCTGGGAGAATAGTACTCGCAGGCGGGGCTGGCACAATCAGCTCACCTGACAGCATCTCGGTTGGTGGCTCATCTGTCATAGATTTGTTTCCTTTGACCGGTCCAGCACCTGCTTCATCCCCTTTAGCTTTGGTGGTGGCTAGTGCAGTAGTCTCCTCAGGCACTAACAAGTTGGCAACGGTCGTAGTATCCGACCTAACCTCCAACACTAAAGCATCTGATTGCTTTTGTAGCTCAGGGGCTGGGGCAGCTGCGGCATCGCTAGGCTCATCCATCCCTAGAGCAAAGGATTTCTACATCCAGCAAAAGCAGCATTCAGAATAGTTATCAACTATGAACCTACAAATTGCAATTGAAAAAGTACACGAGTACTTACAGTGAAGATTTCTGGACATTTAATTTCTTCACCTTGAGTACCTTGGGTGCTGGAGCGGCACCCAAAGTACTCGGTGGTATCGACTCGCCAATTAAGGACGAAACTTGTCCTGGCGGGGCACCGATATAACCTCAGACAATTGGCGGCTAGCCGAGGGTGGTGTTTGCCCGGCGTAGCCCCAGTACTATTTGGCAATGGGTCGACTGCAACAAAGGACACATCTCGCTCTATAGCAGCACCTTCCCTGACGGTTTCCTCTTCAACCCTTTGCTTTGAGCGCTTAGGGTTGGAGGCTACAACACTAGAGAAAGAAGAAGAGGAGAGTATTCAAAAATCAGCACAAGGAGAACTCAAGAGAGGTACTTGTGGTGGCCAAAAAAATTCTTACCATGATATTTCATCATTGTTGACAGCGAAGATAGTTGCCTTACATTTTTGGGCAGTGACCCATGGGTTCTTGGGTGGTTGGGCAAGAGTTCACCACCAGGCAAGCTTGTGTCTTCCTGTGCAGTACTCATGCTTGCTTTCTTCAGGAAGTCTACCATAGTAAGATCATCATCAATATCCATCATCTTCATCGTCGGTCACTGGATCAATGGGAGGACGGTTAATTCTGTGCGGTTGATACGCACTCGGTTTCAAGTGACTGGGGCGCTCTATCTCGAGAAGTGGAGGTGAACTCCTATACAAATTTGTGTGCTCCTGCAAAGTCATCAAAGCCAACTTGAATACAAGGGTAGAAAAAGTACTCAAGCGAAGGAGTTTCGTACCAATTTTGGTTGATTCTTAGCGGTAAATAGCGGTGAGACATATGGTACGGTGTTTACATCCAACAGCACACGTCCTACTCGCCTAAGTGCTTGCCCTGCTGGAAACTCCGCTGCAGACATACGCGAGGGATCTTCAACTTCAAGGTAGTGGAAACCAAAGCAGCACCTCTTCTGCAGGGGCTGAATCCGACGCTCGAAGAATGAGTACATCACAGATGCACCAGTGTCAGTGTTTTACCGCCATGCCCACCGAGGGATACCCCCGAGGTGATGATTTTGTAGGTAGGGTGTCGCCGAGATCAGGAACTCAAAGGTGCAAAGGAACACAAGGTTTTAGATAGGTTTGGGCCACTGAGAGTGTAATACCCTACGTCTTGTGTAGTTTTGATTGCCTTTGATGATGATTGTCCCCGAGCGGGTCCCTGACCGCCCTTATATAGCCTGGGGGACATGTTTACATGGAAGTTCTAGTCGGGTGCAAGCCCAGGAGTCCTACCCAAGTACTTCTTGAGTAGTTTCCTATCTTGTCCGACTAGTCTAACTACTCTACGAGTAATTCTACTGTATTACGAGTAATTACAACAAATGTAGGAGAGTGGGCCATGTCCCATCCCGTATCCTAGGAGAAGTGTGCCATATGGGCAGTCCCGTGTGCTCGAGTCTGATAAGCCCCCAAGCTCTTCGTAGCCGAGTACTACAGGCATCCAAGTACTTCTGAAGGCATCTTCAAGTTCTCGCGAACTTCATCTTGAAGGTGCCCTCCGAGTAGTTGTCCAGTCTTCTTTATATGGGGTGCGATTAAACTCGCACTCCATATGGAGTAGCCCCGAGTCTTAGGTTGACTCGTAGAACCAGGCAGAGGGTCAATTTAATGTTGAGTTTTCTATCCTTATCTTCCAGCAAATTTGAAAAATAAGTCGCTGATGACACGAGTCTCGTAGCCCCCGAGCCTTGAATCCAAATCCCCAAGGTTTGAAATAAAGGATCCAAAGAATCGTGGCATGCAATATATGATGGAAAAAATTTGAAGGTGAACATGGGCAAATTTGTGTAGTAAATTGGAAGACCTCTTTTTTCAGGATGAATTCCCTGAGAAAAAGGTTAAACAAATAACATCCCAAAAAATAGCCAAAATTACCTCTCAAATCAACTTTTGTGCCTTGAGCCAATGACTAAATAAGTACCCTAGGTAATAATTTGAACAAACCCCTTATTTCGGAATAAAAATCCCTAAAATAATGGTTAACAAACATCTACCCAAGGTAAATCTTTAAAAGCCTCTTGGATCGGGTATTGTTGAGTAATCATACAGCGTCTAGCATGTAAGCATGAGAGCTGTCCCTTGAGGCACGCTGAGTGACTTGTCGCATCAAGCCCCCGAGCCAGGAGCCAGATGATAACCATGAAGTAGTCGTTGCAGAGCAGTGGCATTAGCCCCCAAGTCTAGGTATTGATCAAGTAGCCGGCGGTGCTTGAGCAGTCGATGAAGCCATCTAGTCGGGGTCAATCCTGACTAGAATTGTAGTCAAGACAAGTAGTCGAAGTAGTCGAACATGTGTAGAACATGTCGTAAACTAGTAGATTTCTTGTCATGGAAGCGAGGTCCCTTACATAACATAGTGTACAAGTCAAAAACAAGTAATATGTTACTGGAAAATAGGGGAGCGAAGCCCCTTCAGCAGAGTTGCGTATAGTACCAGTCGTAAACCAGTAAAAATAGCGTTGTACTGGAAGTATGAGCACAAGGCCCCTTCAGTAACCCAAGGTACTAGTCGGGAACTAGTAATTAGTTACTGGAAGTATGAGAGCAAGGCCCCTTCAGTCAACTTGCACATAATACAAGTCGTAAACTGATAAAATAGAGTTGTACTGGAAGTGTCAATCTCCAGGCACCAATAGAAGCTGTGCCCAGTTGATCAAGGATGAAAACATCATAGATGTTCAATATTCCAAGAATTTGGTACCTCCTGGCCATCCGGGTACTGTAAGCAATAAGATCCAGGGCCTGTAACCTTGTGCACAATGAAAGGTCCTTCCCATCATGATTTAAGATTGTGTAGCCCGGTATCATCCTAGATTCATCGAAGAACCATATCCCCAACATTAAAAGAGCGTCGTTGAACATTCCTGTCATGGTAACGACGAACTCCGTGCAAGTAGCGGGCCGACTGCAACAATGCATTGCATCAAATTTCCTCAGCTGAGTCAAGCTCGAGATGCCTTACATTGTCAGCCTTGCCTTCTTCAAATATCTCCAGTTGTGGAGACTTCCACATCACATCAGCTGGTAATATAGCTTTAGACCCGTATACAAGAAAGAAAGGTGACTATCCTGTGGCTTTGCTTTGTTGTGTGCGAAGCCCCCAAACTACTAATGAGATCTCATTGACCCACTTTCCGCCCTTTTTGCTGTTCTCTTCATAGATTCATTACTTCAATCCATCCAGAATCAACCCGTTGGCGCGCTCAACCTGGCCATTGGCCCGCGGATGAGCCACTGAAACGTATTTGACTTCAATGGAGCTGCGTTCACAGAAGTCCCAGAATTGATGCAAGTGGAAATTGGATCCCAAATTTGTGTGACACCCTAGTTGTTAAATAGAGCAAGCCAATAGGAAGAATGCTTGGTGTGGATTAAATTGTGTGAAAATTGAGCAAAGTTATGAAAATAAGGGTACTTGTGTAAATTTATGAAAGTACAAGTCCCTTTATGTAAATTAGTTGAAGTATAAAAGTAACATCCAAAATTACCACGGGTCAAAATGTAAAAAGGTGTAAGTCATCATGACATGTCATAAATACTTGCAATTAGGTCCAAAGTTATAAGAAATTTACCTTAATAAGGACAAAAACTTATTTAAGTTTGATTTGAGTGCAAAAGGGTAAAATAAAGCCTTGTACTTTAAGTTTTTTGAACTTAAGCCCTAAAGCAAAGTTGTAGGACTTGAAAAGTTCTACAACTTCAATTTTGACCATTTTCTCATTAGAGCTTTGAATCAGTGGAAAAATTTAGTTTACAGTAAAGTCCCTGAGATTTTTGCAAATTCCAAAGAGGTCCTTCGGACTCCTTTCCCTCTTCTTCTTCCTCTGGCACATGCTCTGCTCCCCTGCTCTGCTTCTCTGCCGCCGGCCGTCAGCGCCGCTCACCACCACGCCAGCTCCTCCCCGGCGCCACCTCCTGCTGCCCTCGCCTCCACGCGTCGCCCCTAGCCCGAGCACCGCCCTAGCTCCTCCTCCCTGGCCCTCTCGCGCACGTGCCACGCCGCCCCGCGGCTCTACCGTTCGCCACCTCGCCGCCACAGCAGCCGCCTGTGCACGCCCTCTCACCCCCTCTTTTCTGGTTCAAGAGCAGCACTAGCTCCCTCTCTTCCCATTCCACTCGCTCTTTTGCTCTCCAATCGCCCAGAGCCCCAAACACCACCGCCGCCTCCTTCTTCTTCACCGACGAGCTCCAGGTCACCGCGCAGCTCCCACCTCGAGCCCCCCATTGTCCCGGACGACCACCTAGGAAGTTTCACCGCTCCACGCCAAAGCTCTATGACCCCACCCCGACGCCAATCCTTCACTGGAGCCCGGTCGCTGACGTTCCCCTCCTCTCCGGTGAGCTCCTGTCACCGTCGAGCCCCTACCTCCGCCCCTTCTCTGTCCAATCCGACCACCCTAATAGCTTCCCCTCCTCCTGCTGTAGCTATCAGACCCAAGCTTGGCCGCCCTCCTCGTCAAGAAGCCCCTCGCCAACGAGCTCCTCTTCGCCGCCGCCTCGGCCGCCGTGGGAACCCCACCTATGGCCATCCCCTCTTCCTCCCAAGCCCACCCATGGATGCGCCGTGAGCTCCTGGTGCCCGTAGACCAGCCCTTCTCCACCCCCCGCCACCCCCTCGTCGGAATTTGGCCGGCAATCTCCCTGCTCTTCTTCCCCAACGAGCCAAGGGCATATTTGTGAAGATTTGAAAAGTTCTAAGGGCCCTCTTGCAAGATTCCAGACGCCCCCCAATTTAAAAGCTGTGAACTTCAAAAATGAGTAGAAAATTGTAAAAAATTCAGAAAAATGTCAAATCAGTTGGGTTTGAATCCTTGTGTTGAATACTACAATTTTGTATTATGATCATGAGATGAAAACTTGTACTTTGTGCTGTGTTTAAATTAGTAGATAATGGGTACTTTAATTAGATCTCTTGATCCACATCAGTGCTAAGGCTCAAATTTGAAACATGGGATGTGTGTGTAATAAGTAGAGCTGTGTAAATTTTAGAGGCCCAACCCAACCTTCTAGCTATGATATTTAGATATCTTTACTTTATGTTGATAGAAGTTTTATGATTTAATTCAAGATGCATTCCTTCATGTTTAAAGCTGAAAATTTTACCTTACCTTTGTTTTAGCATGCTTAATCCAAGATAAAAATTTGAGAGTCAGAATCCTAGTGTAACTCTAGTAGTGAATTTAAGTTTAGATTCAAAGAAAAATATGATAACAGCCTTGATTTCATTAAACACCTAGAAGGAATGGATATTCTCCTAGGTATGGATTGGACGACCAGACATCGGGTATCTCTAGATATCTTTTCTCGAATAGTTGAGATAAATTCCCCGGAATATGGACATACCATCCTTCATCTTCCACAACGGGAGTATATCAGCTCTTGTGTGTATGCGATAGACGGGATCAAGTTAGAGGATATTCCTGTTGCGTGTGAGTACCCAGATGTTTTTCCGGATGAATTACCCAGAATGCCTCCTGATAGAGATGTTGAATTTGCCATAGAATTACAACCTGGCACAGCCCCCATTTCTAAGAGACCCTATCTTATGCCGCCTAATGAACTGGCAGAGTTGAAAATTCAACTTCAGGAACTCCTTGATAAAGGTTATATTTGCCCAAGTGCTTCACCTTGGGGATGCCCTGCTTTGTTTGTTAAGAAAAAGGATAACAGTCTTAGACTATGTGTTGACTATCGCCCCCTCAATGCGGTTACTATTAAAAATAAGTACCCTCTTCCCCGCATTGATATCCTGTTTGATCAGTTAGCCGGAGCCAAGATATTCTCCAAAATTGACCTTCGCTCTGGGTATCATCAGATAAAGATTAGACCAAGTGATATTCCGAAAATAGCTTTCTCCACCAGATATGGACTCTATGAATATCTGGTTATGTCCTTTGGTCTTACCAATGCGCCGGCATATTTCATGTATCTCATGAACTCTGTCTTCATGCCAGAACTTGATAAATTCATCGTGGTTTTTATCAATGATATTTTGATCTATTCTAAGAATCTTGAAGATCATGCTAAACATCTTCATATTGTTCTTCAACATTTACGAGACCACCATCTATATGCCAAATTCTCTAAATGTGAATTCTGGCTTGATACCGTCAAATTTTTGGGTCATACCATCTCTAAGGACGGTATATCTGTTGACCCAAGTAAAGTTCAGGAAGTGATGGATTGGAAGCCTCCTACTTCGGTCCATCAGATCCGTAGTTTTCTCGATCTTGCTAGCTACTACCGTCGTTTCATTCCAGATTTCTCCCGGATAGCCAAGCCCATGACAGAGCTGTTGAAGAAAGGAGTTAAATTATCCTAGAATGAGAAATGTGAAGAAGCTTTCCACACTTTAAGAGCACATCTTACCACTGCTCCAGTTTTGGCTCAGCCAGATACATCCAAACCTTTTGATGTTTATTGTGATGCATCAGGCATCGGACTTGGATGTGTACTTATGCAGGATAACCGCGTGATTGCATATGCCTCTAGAGCACTTCAGACACATGAGCAGAATTATCCTTCTCATGATCTTGAGCTTGCAGCCGTTATACATGCACTTAAACTTTGGAGACACCATCTTATGGGTACCAAATGCAACATTTACACAGATCATAAGAGTCTAAAGTATATCTTCACGCAAGCGGACTTGAATATGAGGCAAAGACGTTGGCTAGAGCTTATAAAGGATTATGATCTTGAAGTCCACTATCATCCGGGCAAAGCCAATGTGGTTGCGGATACACTTAGCTGCAAGTCACATTGTCATTGCTTATCAGTAGAAGTTTTCAACAATACTCTCTGTTAGGAAATGAGAAAGCTTAATCTGGAGATCATTCCTCAAGGCAGTCTGAATCATATAGCAGTTGAGCCTATACTCCAGGATAGTATCGTTATGGCACAACTACATGATAAGGGAGTCAAAATTATCAAGCAACAATTAGCCCAAGGAGAAGAAAAGTATAAATGTTTCCAAGAAGATCCTAAGGGAATTCTACAGTTCAATGGATGTATGGTTGTACCCAAAAATCATCAGCTTCGCAAGCAGATAATGGATGAAGCACATTTATCTAAGTTTGCTATGCACCCTGGCAGTACGAAGATGTACCAAGACTTGAAACAGAATTTCTGGTGGACTCGTATGAAAAGAGAAATAGCGAAGTACATCTCTGAATGTGATATTTGTTAGAGAGTTAAAGCCAGTCACTTAAGGATTTCTGGTACACTGCAGCCTTTACCTATTCCTTCTTGGAAATGAGAAGATATCATATGGATTTTATCGTAGGTTCACCCAACACTTCCCAGAGACATGATTCCATTTGCGTAATCGTGGATAGATTAACCAAGACCGCTCATTTTCTTCCAGTACATACCACTTGCAATGCTAGGAAGTATGCTGAAATTTATCTAGATCAGATCGTGTGTCTCCATGGCATACCTAAAACGATCATCTCTGATCATGGAGCACAGTTTGTTGCTCGTTTCTGGGAGCAATTTCAACAAACTCTTGGAACTAAGTTAATCCGAAGCTCCACATACAGATGGGCAAACAGAGAGGATAAACCAAATCCTAGAAGATATGCTTCGAGCCTGTGTGATCCAGTATGACAAGCATTGGGACAAATGCTTAGCTCTAGCAGAATTCTCCTACAATAACAATTATCAGTCAAGTATTAAAATGGCTCCTTTTGAAGCCTTATATGGTCGCCAATGCAGAACTCCTTTAAATTGGTCTCAGATTGGTGAACGCGAAATCTTTGGGCCTGATCTCGTCAACGAGGTAGAAGAAAAGGTAAAGATCATTCGAAACAATCTAAAAGCAGCGCAATCAAGACAAAAGAGCTACGCAGACAAAAGGAGGAAACCAATACAGTTTGAAATAGGTGATTTTGTATACCTGTGAGTATCTCCTACTCGAGTTGTTCAACGATTTGGTATCAAAGGCAAACTCGCTCCTCGCTACGTTGGTCCTTTTGAAATCCTTGAAATTTGTGGACCCGTAGCCTATCGACTTCAACTTCCTCCTCAACTAGCAGCCGTTCATAATGTCTTCCATGTATCTCAATTGAAGAAGTGTATCAGTGTTCCTACCCAAATCATTGATACACAAAACATCAACATCGAACCCGATCTTTCCTATAAGGAGCATCCAATCAGAATCTTAGATACCAAGGAAAGAAGTACCAGAAGAGCAACAGTCAAGATGTTTAAGATCCAGTGGAATCATCATACAGAAGAAGAAGCTACCTGGGAAACCAAAGACTATCTTCAGTCGAATTTCCCAGACTTTCTCAAGATTTCTTAGGTATCTACCCTCTTATTATATCATTCCTGTAATCTCAGGATGAGATTCCTTTTAGGGGGGAAGGTTGTGATACCCTAGGTGTTAAATAGAGCAAGCCAATAGGAAGAATGTTTGGTGTGGATTAAATTATGTGAAAATTGAGCAAAATTATGAAAATAAGGGTATTTGTGTAAATTTATGAAAGTACAAGTCCCTTTATGTAAATTAGTTGAAGTATAAAAGTAACATCCAAAATTACCAAGGGTCAAAATGTAAAAAGGTGTAAGTCATCATGACATGTCATAAATACTTGCAATTAGGTCCAAAGTTATAAGAAATTTACCTTTATAAGGATAAAAACTTATTTAAGTTTGATTTGAGTGCAAAATGGTAAAATAAAGCCTTGTGCTTTAGGTTTTCTGAACTTGAGCCCTAAAGCAAAGTTGTGGGATTTGAAAAGTTCTACAACTTCTATTTTGACCATTTTCTCATTAGAGCTTTGGATCAGTGGAAAAATCCAGTTTACATTAAAGTCCCTGAGATTTTTGCAAATTCCAAAGAGGTCCTTCGAACCCCTTTCCCTCTTCTTCTTCCTCTGGCACATGCTCTGCTCCCCTGCTCTGCTTCTCTGCCACCGGCCGTCAGCGCCGCTCACCGCCGCTCCAGCTCCTACCCGGCGCCACCTCCTGCTGCCCTCGCCTCCACGCGTCGCCCCCAGCCCGAGTAGCGCCCTAGCTCCTCCAGCCTGGCCCTCTCATGCGCGTGCCACACCGCCCCCTGGCTCTGCCGTCCGCCCCCTCGCCGTCGCAGCAGCCGCCCGTGCACGCCCCCTGACCCCCTGTTTTCAGGTTCAAGAGCAGCACTAGCTCCCTCTCTTCCCATTCCACTCGTCTTTTGCTCTCCAATCGCCTAGAGCCCTGAACACCACTGCCGCCTCCTTCTTCTTCACCGGCAAGCTCCTGGTCGCCGCGGAGCTCCCACCTCGAGCCCCTACATTGTCCCGGACGACCACCTAGGAAGCTTCACCGCTCCACGCCAAAGCTCTATGACCCCACCCCGAAGCCAATCCTTCACCGGAGCTCGGTCACCGACATTCCAGTCCTCTTCAGTGACCTCCTGTCGCCGTCGAGCCCCTACCTCCGCCCCTTCTCTGTCCAATCCGACCACCCCAATAGCTTCCCCTCCTCCTGCTGCAGCTATCAGACCCAAGCTTGGCCGCCCTCCTCGCCGGGAAGTCCCTCGCCGATGAGCTCCTCTTCGTCGCAACCTTGGCCGCCGTGGGAACCCCACCTATGGCCATCCCCTCTTCCTCCCAAGCGCACCCATGGATGCGCCGTGAGCTCCTGGTGCTCGTAGACCAGCCCTTCTCCACCCCCCACCACCCCCTCGCCAAAATTTGGCCAGCAATCTCCCTACTCTTCTTCCCCAATGAGCCAAGGGCATATTTGTGAAGATTTGAAACGTTCTAAGGGCCCTGTTGCAAGATTCCAGAGGCCCCCCCCAATTTAAAAGCTGTGAACTTCAAAAATGTATCGAAAATTGTACAAAATTCAGAAAAATGTCAAATCAGTTGGGTTTGAATCCTTGTGTTGAATACTACAACTTTTGTATTATGATCATGAGATGAAAATTTGTATTTTGTGCTGTGTTTAAATTAGTAGATAATGGGTACTTTAATTAGATCTCTTGATCCACAGCAGTGTTAAGGCTCAAATTTGAAACATGGGATTTGTGTGTAATAAGTAGAGCTGTGTAAATTTTAGAGGCCCAACCCAACCTTCTAGCTATGATATTTAGATATCTTTACTTTATGTTGATAGAAGTTTTATGATTTAATTCAAGATGCATTCCTTCATGTTTAAAGCTGAACATTTTAACTTAGCTTTTTTTTAGCATGCTTAATCCAAGATAAAAATTTGAGAGTCAGAATCCTAGTGTAACTCTAGTAGTGAATTTAAGTTTAGATTCAAAGAAAATTCATGAACAGTAGCTCTAGTTCATGAAAAATTATGAAAATATTTTGAAGTGTTGTTCTTGAGTAGTGTATTATGTTAACAAATTATCAACCTATGATCATGTGTAGAACAACCATAATAAATAGAACATAACATGATAATGCTATATTCCTAATTAATCAAAGTAGGTCCATAATTAAATGATAACCTAGGGTTATTAAAGATAATTAGCTAGGCAAATAAATAAAGTTATTAAATGTAATTAGTGTGATTATTTAAGATAACCAAACATGCTACCTAACATAGTTAGTTTAAATGTTTGGGGTAAACGACCATGTTATTTAATGTAACTAGGTGATTTAGGTAATACCCGATAAATGACTGCCTAGTAAAGGAAAATTGTGTTGTTTGCTAGTATGTAATGTTAATTTCATTGGATTGCAACTTTATTGTGAAATAGAATAAAGTCCATGCATTGTCTAAACTGTATCGTTTACATCGCATGTAGACTCGACGCTTCTCGCCGACGGAGATTATCAGATTCCACCGGAACCCGAAGTGGAAATCTCTGAAGACCCCGGAAACATCGTCGAGTTATTAACTGAAGCCCCGAACCCAAGTTCGGAAGAATTTGTTAACGTCTCTGACCCCAGCCTCGCCAGTGAAGGCAAGCCCCGGACATAAACCCACTACTTATTTACACTGCAATCTACATTTATATATATACTTGTGCATTAAGTTCTTAGGGATTGTCTGGAAACACTAGTTGCATATTCCTAGGAACCGATGTACTGAATATTAGAACCTGAGTCCGACTAGTGCTACGCTAATAGAACCGGTAGAAGTCGAGTGATTTCCTGTCACTCGCGCGATATAGAAATTAGTTGCTTACAATACTGCAATCACTATAAGGATGACGGACGGGGTCATGAGTAGTATCTTGGAAAGAAATGATACTTCGTCTGTGTTGATGAATTTGGTTAAGGTCGCAGTGTGTGGTAGTGGCAGTTAAGCGATTGAAAGTACTAGCCACATGCCGTGAAATATGGTAAGCGGTAAGCCTAGTAACCAATTGGCCCGGCAAGTGGACTCGTCTCCCACCACTTTAATTTTATTTTATGTTTGCATGCACCGACGTGTGGGAGTACGTTCTACAGAGCAGACGGGAATACAATCATACAGTCGCGCTGTAGACGTATGTTCTGCATATTGGATGTGCGTATGGTCCTGCAGTCGCTTGTGGTGGCTTTGTTCCACGACCCGGAATGAAAGGCAAACGGTTGCTTTGGAACAACCTGTTGGTGTTCCAAGCGTGTGAATTCGGTTTACCTTGCAAGGGTTGAAATTTGATTCAGAATCGTCCGTTTCTCACGGAGATTGAGACTGCTTAATACTTCTGCCACATAGAGTAACAAGAAAAATCTTATGATGAGTAATACTGAGGTATGCTTTAAAGAGGCTCTACCTTGCTTGAGTAGTTATAGGTGCTTACCTAGAATGGTTAAAGGAATTAGAAACTGAAAGCTAAAATATGAAATTAAGGATCTACTCTTTGTTGCTTTTCAGCAAAAGTTAAACCCAGGACCTTTGCAAAGCCTTCATGGTCTAGTTATGGGCTAAGTATACCCTAATTCCGGGTAAGCCTTGCTGAGTATTAGAGTACTCAGCCTTGCAATATGATTTTATTTCAGGTCATGTCCCTGAAGACTCTACCCTCCCCATGCCTTGGCCTTATACTTTGCCTGATGGTTGGTCCGTGGAGTGGGATGTGACAGTTCGTGTATTTGTAATGCTAGATATATTTTGTTAGTGTGAAATATGTGTTTGTTTGTATAAAGTTTAGGTGTGTTTATGTGAAGTTTTTGAAAGTTTAAAGTGCAAGTAAAAAGGGTATTTTTGTAATTACAGAAAAACTTAGGGTTGTTTTTGCAAAATGTACCTGGATAAAGGTAATTTCAAAATGAGTAGAGGATGGTTTTGTAAATATGCTTTTCTTATTTATCCCTTGTAAAAATATATATATATATATTCATCCAAAAGTTGCATTAAAAATTTAAGTGTTGAATTGTGTAAAATTTTTGGGTAAAATGGTAAAAATTAAGGGTGTTTACGTAATTTTATAAAAGTACAAATCCTTTTATGCAAATGTTTGATTTACAAAAGTAACTTTTAAATTTACTCAGGACTAAAGTGTAAAAGTGCAAGTCATCATGACATGTCTATCCAATCATAATGACGAGTCTATCCCGTCATCATGACGTGTCATAAATGCTTGCATTTAGGTCCTGAATTTTATGAAGTTACGCTCTTTAGGACAAAAGTAATTTAAATCCAACTTTTGCTCAAAATTTCACGTGTAAAGATGCAAGTTTTGACTTTTTGAACTTGGGCCCTAAAGCAATGTTGTAGAGTTTGAAAAACTCTCCAACTTTCGTTTTGGACATTTCTTCATTAAGGTTTTAAGTCAGCGGGAAATTTTACTTTACAAATAGATCCCTGCAGTTTTTCCATATTGCGCATAAGCCCTTGGGGAAAACCATTCCTCTTTCTCCTCTTTCTGTTCATCTTCTACACGATTCCCTTTTTCTTTCACTGGCAGTCACATTTTCTCTCCCTTATCCTCTCCCCACCTCCCTCCCTTTGCTTGCTGCAGGCCGGCGTGGGCTCGGCCGGCAGCTGGTGGCGCGCGGGCGGCCCCACGCGGGCGCAGGCCCGAGCGCAGGCGTGCGCGAAGGCCGGGCGGCTTGGCTCGGGCGCGGCAGGGCGCAGCGCGCGCGGGCTCGAGGGCGGCAGCGGGCTGGCGGCGCGCAGCAGCGGCAGGCGATCCCGAGCGGCGAGCGGCCCAGGCGCGCAGGCGGCAGTGCGGCTGCGCGCGGGCGTTGGGGCGGGCGCTCGGCGCTGGGCGGGCCACGGCAGACCAGGCGACGGTAGGCCAAGTGGGGCGCGCGGACACGCGGCCCAAGCGCGCGCGGCTGGCAGGCCCTGGCGGGGCGGCGCTGCGCGAGTTAGCGCCAGTGTGGCGCGCGCAGGAGCCAAGCAGCGGGCGCCAGCGCAAGGTGCGAACCGACGCGGCAGCAAGCACAGGAGCGCACAGCGCGGCGGCCCAGGCGGCGTGCTGGCATGGGTACAGTGTGCGGCGCGCAGGTGTGGCTTGGAGTAAGCAGAGGCAGGCCGGCAGCACACGGAGGCAGGCGTGGCGTGGTGGCTCGCGAGCTGGCGCACGGGGGTGAACGGAGCAGGGACGGCTCAGGCGTGGTGCTGGTGGCGGACGTGGAGCTGGGCAGGAACGTGTGGGGCGCGTGCGCGGGCAGTGCAGGCACTGGGTGTAAGCGCACGGCGCGAGCAGGCCCTGGCGCGCGAGCAGGTGTGGAGGCGCACGGGAACGAGCCAGCGCGGGGGCGGTTCGGGTGGTGTTGAAGTATGGACTCGTGAACGCGGGCGCTATACAGGTACGGCGCGAGCGTGCACGCGGCGGCGTATGGGAGCGGACGGCGCAGACGCGAGTGGCCCCAGGCGCTGGAGTGCAGGGCAAGCGCGTGCGCGGCAGAGCAGAGCGGGCACAGACATTAGCGGCGCTGGAACAGGTGGCCCGAGGAAGCAATGACACGCGTGCGAGCGGAGCTGCGGCCGTAGCATGGCAGCGTGCGAACAGAAGATGGGCGGTGTAAGCAGACGTAGCACGGGCCAAGAATGCACGCAGTTCTGGTGTGCGCAGGAGCGACGTGACAAGACCAGAGTAAGTGCGGATACGGCAATAGAAGAAAGAGGAGGAGCTACGCAGAACGACGACGTGCAGGGTGGCGACGCCGTGACCGAATTGGTATACAGGAAAGTCGCACGTAGTGCGGGAGGTGAAGCAGCACGACGATTTGGGGCAGACCCGCCCAAGGGGCAGTAGAGTCGTGCGTGGAGGACGTCGGAGGCCGTTAAAGGGAAAGCAGCGGACGAGATCAAGCGGCACTACGGACTGCTCGTGGAGAGCTGGAGGTGGCCAGATGCGAGCAAACCTCGATCCTAGCATAAGCGAAGAAGCGTTTATGGCGCGGCAAGTCGGAAGGAGAAGTTGCGGAGCGAAGGCAGTGGTCGGGCATGACGAGCTCGGAGGAGATGCGGTGCAGCCAGGCACGACGAGCTCCCTTCATCTATATGGAAGTCGAGGCGGGAGCAACGCGACGCGAGTTTGACGTGCAACGCATGACCAGCAAACTTCTTCATCAACCACGGAATCTCGTCATCGTCGAACTCATCTTATCGTCGCCAATCCTATTCACCGCGGGAATTTACTTTACGCGTGTTCTCCTCCATAACCAAGGCTACCCCAAGGTTTGCCCTAATCCACTGAATCTTTCTAATGCCGGCGATTCCTTTGTCGAGATATCGTCGTTAACTTTCTGTTATCTGTTTTCCCGGACCAGGGACTTGATTACAATGTTTTAGAAAGTTCTAGGGTGTTCTTTATAAAATTTCCAAAGCTTTCTATATTTCAAATCGATGAACTTCTACATTTCATAGATTTTCGTAAGAAGTTCATAAAAATATAAAATCAGTTTTGTTGGAAACCCTAAGTCAAAATTTACAAGTTTATGTTGTGATCTTGAATTGAAAATCTTGATGTGTGGTCTAGGTCAAGTGTTAGGGAATGAATGTTTTATTGTGCTTTGTATTGTATGCTTGTGTTATAGCTGGAAAGTAAGCCATAGCATGTATGTCTTAAATAGAGTTGTGTGATATCTAGTTAATCTTCTTATACGAATGCTCATGTCCCTTCCATCAGGATTTTTTCCTCGTCTCGATTGCTATTTCTTTAGGTTCCTTGTTGTATAAGGATCCCCGTTAGTTCTTGCGTGTCTGCTGCTTAGCCAAAACATCTCGACAGCTATGCTTCAGTGTTAGGTTATCAACCCAGCCACTTAGCATCCGTTTTCGTTAAGTCTATGATGTTTCCATATAACAACTGTCAACCGATGCTTTTCTTGTAATATGTTTCTACCATCGGCTGATTAGCTGATACGGTTGTTATCCTTCTTGTATCGGCTACTGTCGATACAATTCCTTTATTCTGTCCTACATCGACTGCATATAGTCGATATATCAAAGGTGTATACACAATCTTAGGGTTCTTGCTATCGGCCGATCCAAGCCGATTCTAGTCGTTTTCCGTATCGGTCAAATATGGCCGATCAATCCTTAGTTTCCCCATCCTTGTCCACATACTTCTATCAGCCGATTTATCGACTGAGAGATCGGCTATATATCTATCGGCCATATACCCTTAACCACACTCCAATTAGATATACGTCACTCAATAGTTGTGCTGACGTAATCGAGTCGATACAACCACACTTAGTTACTGAGAATAACACTTAAGCACATCTCAGTTAAGACAACTGCTTTAGGAATCATCCTTCTGCTAAAGTAATCGATGCTTTCATCGATCGATTAGGGAAACGATGCACCTTTCCATCGGCTAAACCTCCGTTGTTTCCAATCGACTCTGTGGTAACCCTCAGCAAGTAGCTGATTCTAAATAGTTGTTTCCCTATAGCTCTATCCAAGTTTAGTTGCAAGTCTTTTGTTTGTTATGTAAGTAATATGTTAAAGGAGTGTTGAATTGCAATTTTGTTGTGAGGTGAAATAGCTTCACGTGCATGCTTTGAATGTGATGTCGCATTGCATGTAGATACGACTACTTCCGCACGCAGTTCCTACAAGATCTTCCAGAAGTCTACGGCGTATGTTCCTGAAGATCAAGTAAATGTCACCAAGGGAATATCTGAAGCCCCGAACCAAAGTTCGGAAGATGTTAACATTTCTAACTTCAGCCCCACCAGTAAAGGCAAGCCCCGGACATAACCCACTATTTTAATTACATTGCCATCTATATTTATTTACATATTCTATGCATTAAGTTCTTAGGAATTGCTTGAAACCCTAGTTGCATTCTCCTAGAAACCAATATGATGGATACTAGCTCTTGAGTCCGACTAGCTGCTATGCTAATAGGGCCGGTAGAAGTCGAGTGATTTCCTGTCACTCGCGCGATATAGGAGTTGTAATGCTTACATTTCTGTTATCACTATAAGGATGACGGACAGGAGTTTTATGAGGTATCATTGTTGAGATGATACCCCGTCTGTGTTGTTAAAATTATTGATAAGGTCGCAGCGTGTGGTGATCGGGGTTAAGTGTTTGAAAGTACTAGCCACATGCCGCGAAATATGGTAAGCGGTAAGCCTAGTAGCCAATCGGCCCGAGGAGTGGACATACCTCCCACCACTCGTCTTGCTTCTTTTGGTTACTTATGTTCGACGTGTGGAAATACGTGTTGCAAGGGCAACCAGAAGTACGGGTTTTGTAGTCGCACTACAGACGTACGTCCTGCACTTTGGAAGTGCGTATGGTCCTGCAGTCACTTGTGGTGGACCTATCCACGAGTCGGAATGAAAGGTAAACGGTTGCTTCGGAACAACCCTGTGGTGTTCCAAGCGTGTGAGTTAGGTTTACCTTGCAAGGTTAAATTCGATTCGAATCGTCCGCCTCTCACGATGGTTGAGACTGCTTAATCCCTTTGTCACATTGAGTAACAAGAGCAATTATATGGTTATCAGAGATGATGTTTGTTATAAGAATTTCTACCATGCTTGAATAGCTATAATGCCCACCTAGAATGAATATCCAACTAGAATCTTTAAAGCTAAAAGTTGAAAATAAGGATCTACTCTTAGTTGCTTTTCAGCTGAAACTAAACCCAGAACCATTATAAGCCTTCATAAGTCTAGTTATGGGCTAAAGTATACCCAATCCCGGGTAAGCCTTGCTGAGTATTAGTATACTCAGTCTTGCTAGCTTTATGTTTTTCAGGTAAAGCCTTTGAAGACCCTACACTTTCCTTGTCATGGCCCTGTGCTTTTCCAGAAGATTGGTCCGAGGAATGGGATCCGTCCCCGACCAATACTGATGATCTCGAGTGGTGTCGTGTCTGGGCTTAGCATGACATCCACCTTGACGACGTGTTGTAATTCTTCGCGTATGTTTTCCGCTGCTTTTAACCCTAGCTTTACAGTTTGTAATCTTTTCTCTAAATTTGAAACTTCATACTTCTTTTTGGAAACTCGTGTAATGTAATTCTCTATGATGTAAAATGTGATGGTGATTGTATCTCTGGACTCACCTTCATGTGAGGTAACCTTATTTGATCCTGTGTATCGGTGGTTTATCGGGACGTTACCCGACAGGCCAAGGGATTATACCGTTTGAAGCACATTGGAGCCCTCGGGAGTGGACTTGCGTACTTGAGCCGGTATAATTCAGGTTGGTTCTGCCACATGGGACCTGTCCCCGGCCAATACGGATCATAACAAGTGATATCATGCCATGGCTTAGCATGATGTCGATACTGGCGATGTGTACAGTCGTCGTACTTTAAATTCCGCTGCCGTGAACTTGAACCTTTAAACTGGTTTGCAATAATGACCCTCAGTTTGGAACCTTTGCTACTTCTGCAAACTCTTGTAATATAAGTGTCCGTGATGTAAAATATGTTGGTGATTGTATCTCTAGACTCGCCTTCATGCGAGGTACCTTGTTTGATCCTGCTTTCGGTGGTTTATCGGGACGTTACCCGACAGGCCAAGGAGTTACACTGTTTGAAGTACGATGAGAGCCCTTGAGAGAGGACTTGCGTACTTGAGCCAGTGTAATTCAGGTTGGTTCTGCCACAATTTATGATGATGGTGTTGGGGAAGCCAAAGCAGTGTAAGATGTCGTAGATGAAAGTAACCACTCGATCTACAAAGAGCGTTGCAATTGGCTTGTACGCGATCTACTTGGTAAACTTGTCGATAGCCACCAACACGTGTGTGAAACCTCCTGACGCAATTGTTAAGGGCCCTATCATGTCCAGGCCCCAGGATGCAAACGGCCATGAAGGTGGTATGCTGATGAGGTTATGAGCCGGAATATGGGGCTATTTGCCAAAGAATTGGTAGTTGGTGCACCGGCGAACGAGTGCTTCGGCATCTGCCAAAGCAGTCGGCCAGTAGAAACTAGATCAAAACGCCTTGCCGACTAGTGTGCGTGAAGCAGCATGGCTCCCGCCCACGCCTTCATGAATTTCTTGGAGTATCTCTTTGCCCTCCTCCGTGCTGACACACTTCATGAGTATGCTTGATGCCGACCCGCGCTTGTACAGATTGCCCCCGACTAGAACATACCCTTTGCTGCGACGTAGAATGCGAGTACCTTCAGCGCTTTTTGGGTCGATGCTGTGGGGTAGTTTGTGCTCCTGGATGTAGTCGATGAAGGCCACCCTCCAGTCGACCTCGATCATCAAGACCTTTTTATCAGGTTTGTTGGGACCCTGAGCGATGGAACTTGAGTCTGGTGCCCTGATGGAAGGGTGATACAACTTGTGAAGAAAACTCCCGGTGGGACGTTAGCTCAATCAAAACCCAGTCTGGAGAGCACATCGGCGCCCACATTGTTGTCGTGAACCACATGGTGAATTTCCAGCCCTGAGAACTTTTTCTCGAGCTTGGTATTTCCGTAATGTATGCACCCATGGTGTCCTTGTTGATCTCTCACTTTTTGTTGACTTGTTGAACAACCAATAAGGAATCACCGTAGACGAGTAGTCGCTTGATGCCCAGAGAGATTGCCAGGCGTAGCCCGTGCAATAGTGCCTCGTATTCGGCCTCATTGTTAGAGAACTTGAATAGTATTTGAAACACGTACTTGAGCTGTTCTCCTATCGGGCTGATGAAAAGTACTCCCGCACCACTGTCACTGATCTTGAGTGAGCCATCGAAGTACATGACCCAATGCCCTGGCTGGTTGGTTGGGGCTTCCACTTGGTTTTCTCGCCACTCTGCCATGAAATCGACTAGTGCCTACAACTTGATGGCTGTCCGGGGCTTGAAGTCGAGTGTGAGGGCTCCTAGCTCCACTGCCCACTTGGAGATGCACCCGATAGCGTCCCAATTGTGGAGGATATCCGCCAATGGGAAGTCGGAGACCACGAGGATATTATATGCATCAAAGTAGTGGCGAAGCTTCCTGGAAGTGATGGGTATACCATAAAGTATTTTCTGAATTGTTGGGTAACAAACCTTAGATTTAGAGAGAACTTCACTGATGAAGTAAATTGGCCGCTGCACCGTGAAGGCGTGGCCTTCTTCCTGTCTTTCCACCATGATTGCCGTACTGACGATGTGAATAGTCGCAGCGATGTAGAGGAGCAGGTTTTTGCCTGGTTGGGGGCAGTCAGGATGGATGGCGACTGCAAATGGTGCTTGAGATCTTGCAGTGCCTGGTTTGCCTCCTCGGTCCACTTAAACTTGTCATAGAGCTTGAGCAATTTGAAGAAGGGTAGGCCCCTTTCTCCAAGTTGGAAGATGAATCGGTTCAAAGCTGCCATACAACCAGTGAGCTTCTGGACGTCCTTGATCGTCTTTGGAGCATCCATGGCTTGAGGAATGCCAAAGACACACTTTGTCAGGTTAAGATTCCATCAAAACCATCGCAAGCTGTTGAAAGTCTCCTCGAGGTCAGTGATGAACTCGTCATGGGATCTGGTATTGATGACCATGTCATCCACGTAAGCTTCAATGTTGCGGTGTAGCTGATCCGCAAGGCACAATTGAATAGCCCGTTGGTAAGTGGCTCCTGCATTTTTCAACCCGAATGACATTGTAGTGTATGCTTATGCTCCAAAGGGGGTGATGAATGTCGTTTTGATATGATCTTCCTCTTTGAGTAGCAGTCGAGGAAGAAGAGCAAGACACAGCCAGCCGTAGAGTCAATGACTTGGTCGATGCGTTGGAGCGCGAACGGGTCCTTTGGGCAGTGTTTATTGATATCAGTAAAATCTACACACATCCTCCATTCATTCTTATTCTTTTTCAATACAAGTACAAGGTTAGCTAGCCACTCGGGGTGATACACTTCTTTAATAAAACCAGCCACGAGTAGTTTTGCTAGCTCTTTCTTGATGGCCTCCCTCTTCTCGGGGGCGAAGTGTCGTAGCCGTGGCTTCTTCGGGGTGGCTTTAGGGTCAACTTTTAGGCAGTGCTTGATCAACTCCTTGGGCACTCCTGGCATATCCACTAGTTTCCACACAGATATGTCACGATTGGCCGTAAGGAAGTTGACAAGCGCGCCTTCCTATTTGTCACCTAAGCCACCCCCAAGCAAAGCAGTCTTGGACGGGTCACCTTCTTGCAGCTGGATGGCCTTGATGCCGACGTCGCTAGGGTTGGGTTTAACCCATGACTGGCTGGGCCACTGGTTGGAGATCTCCATCTCTGTGTTGGTCAGCATCAGCACAGCTGCGAGTACTTCTGCAGACGGCTCTAGCATGCGTGAAGTCGTGGCATACTCAATCGCCTCCTGGTCGCAGTCGTACAACTTCTTCAATTCGCCACAGAGTGTGAGTACGCTTGTCTTGCCTGGCATCTTGAGTAGCAGGTAGACGTAGTGGGGCACGGCCATGAATTTGGCTAGTGCCAGTCTGCCAAGGATGGCACGGTACGATGAATCAAAATCCGCAACCTCGAACTTAATGTACTCGGTGCGGTAGTTGTCTTTAGTCCCAAAGGTGAGTAGCAGGACCACTGACCCGAGTGGTGTAGCCGCGTTACCTGGGATGATACCATAGAAAGGAGCTTTGCTGGGAGTGAGCATCTTGGAGATATCTAGTCCCATCTTCTTCAGAGTACTTACGAAAAGCAGGTTGAGGCCGCTCCTGCCGTCGATGAGTATTCGGGTGAGCTGTGAGCCCGACACGACAGGGTCTAGGATGAGCGGGAATTTTCCCAGCTCGGAGAAGCTGGTCCATTGATCATCCCTGAAAAAGGAGATCGAGACCTCGCTGTATCTCAGAGGCCTTGTTGTGGCCGGCTCCACAGAGAGTATTTCGCGCAGGGTTAGCTTCTGCGCTTGGAGGGGAATCTGCCGTCTCCGCCTAAGATGACGTTGACGACGTTCTTCGAATCCTGGAAGTCTTGAGCCCCTGACTTGTCACCTCCTTCTCCTTTCGCTTTCCTGCTTGATGGAGGGGTGATGTGTTGAGTGATTTCCAGATGGTGACGCACTCGAAGAGCGTGTACCATGACTTCAAGTGTATCGGGCATTGCTTGTGCATGACTTGCTCGTATTCCGAGTGGTTGTTCCCCGACTTCTTGCCACACAGGTTGCGCTCAATAGCCGCTACTTCATGGACTGGCTTGCGCTTTCGGGTGTTCCCCGAGTCGCTTTGCTGGGTTTTGTCGAAGTGGATGTAGCCAATGCGTTGCATATCATGGTTGCGCTTGGGGAAGCGGTCGTTTTCCTCATCCTTCTGGTCAGCCCACCGCGTCATCATGTCATGTAGCTCCACGGTAGTAGTCGGGCGGTTGCGCCCAAAGTCATGGTACGTGTTCTTCGAGAAGAGCCCGTTATGGAAGCAATGGATGACATCCTCATTGGTGATGTTGGCGATGGTGGCATGCATCTCGAAGAAACGTCATGTGTAGGACCTCAGGGTCTCGTTCATCTCTTGCTTCACCAGGGATAGGTCGTGGCGAGTACCCGCTGTCGGGTTTTATCCGGCTGCCCACCGAGGGGTATACCCAAGGTGGTAGGTTTTGGGTTGGGATGCGCCGAGATCAGGAACTCGAAGGTGCAGACAACACAAGATTTAGACAGGTTCAGGCCGCAATATGCGTAATGCCCTACGTCCTGTATGATGGTTTGTATTGCCTTGATGTTGATCTGGTGATCTCCTATTTTGAGGGATCCCTGCCCGCCCTTATATATCCGAGGGGACAGGATTACATGAATCCTAGTCCGATACTAGCTTAGGAATCGTACTCAAGTACAACTCGAGTAGTTTCCTTCTATATCGACTAGTCCTACTCCGCATGCGGGTAGAATACAACATAAATAAGGTATAGGACACGTCCCATCCCCTTATCCCAATATAGACTCCTTGATGTACGCAGCCCCGTGGCCCCGGGTCTGACAAGCCCCCGAGCTCTTCGTAGCTGAGTACTGCAGGCTCTTCGAGTACTTCCGAAGCAATCTTCGACTTCTTCTGAAACTCCATCTTGAAATCTCTCTTTGAGTACTCTTCTCCCTGCATCGAAGCTATGAGGTGCTCATGCCCCGAATTCTTTCTTTTGTATGGGGTGCGATGAATAATCGCACTCCATATGGAGTAGCCCCCGAGCCTTAGGTTGAATCAAAGAATCAAGCTGAGGGTCAAACTAGTCTTGAGTCTTTTTTTTTTATCCTTCGAGTACTTTCGAAAAATAAGTAATCGATGCCACGTGTTCCACAGCCCCCGAGCCTTGAATCCAAAGCATTTGGAAAAAAGGATCCCAAAGGTCGTGGCAAAGAGGAGGTAATTGGCATAAATTGAACTCGAAACTCAAAAAACCTCTTTTTTCAGGACAATTAACCCTGAAAAAATGGTTAGTCAAGTAACGGCCCAAAAAATCCACCAAAAAACTACCTATGTCCAATTGATCCCATTGCGCGACGCTTCACCTTTCGCACAGTAAACCACTGCCTGAGCGCTGGTTATTTAACCCCGCAGTCAATTAGGGTTTTTCCTGTGCCTTCAGATCTGACGCCGCCACCAGAGAAAAACCAAAACCCCAATTAGAGCTTGTCCTGCCTTCGCCCTTCCGCCATCCTGCGTAGTCGAAAATCTTCGAGCCCGCCACCGTAGCCCCCGAGCGTTGTGCGAAGAACTCGTGGCTGAAAGGAGTTGAAATGGCGCTGAAGAAGACCGACCAGAAAGATTTGAAAGAAGCGCAAGCAACAACCGGCGAATGGTCAATTAGTAAGTGTTCTCGCCATAATCTAGCAAATTTAGTGTTAGGAGGTCTGCTTCAAGAAAGGGATCTCATCAATTGGCGCCTTCCCTTTCGTGATCCATTCCCCATGGAAAGCGTCGACGAAATCGTTTCTTTTTGCTCTTTTTCTGAACGGGGATTTGCCCTCCCCACTTGTTCATTCTTCCGTGGCCTTCTCTACTTCTATGGGAGTGAGCTGCAACACCTCAACCCCAACTCGATCTGCCATATCTCCATTTTCATCCACTTTTGTGAAGCCTTCCTCGGAATTGAGCCCCATTGGGCTTTTTTCCGCTATCTTTTCCGCGTGAAGCCCCAGCCCACCTCAAAAAATCCTTCTGCAATAGGGGGTGCTGGTATCCAGCTTAGGCAACACGCTAGTGACAAATACATATCGTACAAATTTCCTTCCAATATCCCCGGGTGGAAACAGCAATGGTTCTATATTGCAAACCACGCCCCCCAACTCCCTGTGCGGTCCGGCAGGCCCCCTATTCAGCGCGGCGAATGGACATTGGAGCCCAATGAAGCCGAGATGGACCAAGTAAAAGAGCTGCTCGAGTTGATTGCCACGCACAAAGAGATGGGGGTCACCGGGGCATCTGTGATGTTATCATTCTTCAAACGCCGAATTCAACCCATCCAACAGCGCCATACCTTAGGATTCGAGTACATGGGTACTGAAGACCCATCCCGTATGTGCGCAGAAGAGCTTGGGGACGATGCTGCACTTGTTCGCATCAAGCGAATTCTGCTAGATGTAGACGCCGTCCCGTATGTTCCAACGGGATTTATAGCCCAGAATCGACCACCATCGGTAAGTGATCAACTTCTAGACTTCTCCCTCGATCTGAAGAGTTAATACTAACTGACTGTCTAAACACAGGATTCAACAGCATTGTATCGAAGTTACCCGCCGCAACCCGATCTGCCCCGGCCTTACCACATGCTGCCCAGCACTGCAGCGAAAGCACAGAAGGAAAATATTGCTGGCAGCGAGTCGGCCGCGGGCAGCCAGGCAACTGGGGAGGGGGTGCAAGCAAACAACTCCTCCGGATCATCCGTGGAGTTATCTGACGACGCACCTCTAGTTCCCCAACGGCGCCGGGAGATGCGGAAACGCAAAGCCAGCACTGCTGACCTTGCCGGGTAAGTATCTGTCAAACTATAAAGTGTCGAGTTGTTTCGCTGAATATTGATAACAACTCTGTTTTGCAGTCCGTCGTCTTCTATGCCCAGCCCCCAGCGCCAAAGGGTAGCTGAAACGCCCCCCACCGGAAATGAAGCACTAGAGGCCAGACCCGCAGAAGCCAATAGGGTGGACCCGGCACCGTCTCGAGCCGATGATGTAACGATTGCCGTGGCGGGCCCTGCCTCAAGGCAACTCGTGCCCTCAACTGAAGCAGCCCTCCCACCATCAGTGGGGGCCGCGGCCATCGCCATGCCAGCGCTGCCAGCCTCGTCGACTTGCATGCCTGCACCTCCGGCCACGAGTACAGTGGTGAAGAGACCCTTGAAGCTGGTGTGGAAAAAACCAACAATGATCCGATCCCGAGTGTAAGTGACGCTCTGGACCCTGCCCTTAGCCATGTGATGAAATCACAGTAAAAGTGTTGTGCTGTTGTTTTAAGCAGGTCAACTGCCGCGGTGACGCCAGAGCTCGAGTTGGCTCCGCCAGCCTCCGAGCCTTCGCCCGGGCAAGCCAACGCGCCGGAGCCAGCTGGGAGGGCAGATGTGGTCGTGCTTGACTCGCCACCGCCCGAGCTCCAGCACGCAGAACTCGAAACCCCTGGCAATGAGCAAGTCGAGGCCGCCACTACCGTACCCGTCGACGTTGCAGGTAAAGGATCCCACTGCCTTCTGCCGCAATCGTTGCTATGTTCAAAACCTGTCTTTCACAGAGGGCCCACCGCCGCCAGCTTTGGAGGGTGCGGGTGCTTCCAGCGAAGCAACCGTGCTGCCAACCCCTAGAGGGGAGAACGCTGATACACTCCAAGAGATGCACCTCCCAGGGGACGATCTGAGCCGCCTACGCCAAATGATCAAGGCGATCGACACGTTTGCTCTGGTAAGACTTGTCTAAATCGCTGGTAATTGTATGCTCAAGTCGTCTGTTTCTGATGCCCGGGAGCGTGCAGGATATGAACCAAAAAGCTGCAGTGAGGCTGGAAGAATCCACCAAGTGTATCGATGAGTTGATGCAGGAACGAACCGGCTTCGAGCAAACCATCACCGAGCTCCAAAGCCGACTCAAGGAGCAACGAAAAACCCATCAAGGTACGTGGAATTCGATTTCTCGAATGCGTACTCGTAGTCGACAACTTCATGGACTGAAACCTGCTTATCATCGCAGAACTTAAAAAACTCTTAGATTATAAAGAGGGATTGCTTACTGATTTGAAGAACATGCTGTATCGCCGCGCAGATGAATTTGAGAGTCTGCGGAAAATGATGGCCGACACGGAGAAGCAGTTCGTCGACTGTCTCCAGCAGATCAAGACTTTGGGCGAAGAAAAAGAGCAGCGCCAGAAGGAACTTAATGACTTGAAGACGGCGGCTCAAGAACTCGTAGAGATGGTGGATCCTCAGGAAGACGGCGCTGAAGATGGGCCGCCACTACTTGATCGACTTCGCGGGGCGCCACAAAAATCCTCAATTTTGTCACTGAGGCAACCACATCATACGTGGGTCATGCCCTGGGCCTTGTGAAGTCCTTCTGGCCAAAGGCTCGGCTAGAAGTACTCACGGAGGGTGCAGCTGCTGAGCGCACTGATGAAAACTTCCGCGAGTATTTGCTAGAGGTTCGGCCGGTGGCTGAAAAAATTGTCGGAGACATGGTCCAAAGTTGAACCGTTAGTGTACATGACTTTGTAATATAAGGAACTACCTTTGTTCTCTTGTAGCCTTGTATGAAGTTTAGGAGCTCCATCTCGGGTGAGCTAGATAAGGTCCAGCCGAAGGGATCCAATCATACCCGGAGCGCGTGGTCTGTGGCGCGACGACTAAGATGCCCATGGCAAATAGTCGAAAACTACTCTGAGGTGTAACAACCGCAGGAGTTGCCAATCATGCTGACATGTCAAACAAGTTAGATAGAACCCGAGCCAGATGGGCCTAACCAGTTTGGAAAAAACACGATTATCATCACGACGACCCATATGCCACTTAGCAAGTAGTCGATTTGTAGTAAGTTAGGGCGTGGCCAAAGCCGCCTCATTGTATTCAAGATTTTTACATTTCGAGTCATGTGGCACAAAGCCGCCATGTTGACCCAGAAAAGAAAAAACATGCCCTTGACGCATACAGGAATTGAAAACGAGTCTGCTTAGGGGTAGAACCGCCGCAGGTGCTGGATGTTCCAGGAATTGGGTACATCTTGACCGTTGGGGTGTTGAAGTCGATAAGATCCTGGTCTTGTAACCTTCTTGACGATGAGCGGTCCCTCCCATCTTGAGTTAAGCTTGTGCAAACCTGACTCATCCTGAACGCAACGAAGGACGAGGTCGCCTATGCTAAACGACCGTTCCTTAATGTTGCGATCATGATATCGCCGGATTCCCTGTAGGTAACGGGCTGACTGAACAAGAGCAGAACAGCGAGCCTCTTCGACAGAGTCCAGCTCCAGCTGTCGTGCTTCGTCCGCCTCGCCTTCTTTATACATCTCGACCCTTGGGGATTTCCACATGATGTCTGCTGGGAGAATTGCCTCAGAGCCGTAGACAAGAAAGAACGGGGTATGCCCTGTGGCTTTTGACGGTTGAGTCCTGAGCCCCCAGACGACGTGTGGCAACTCGTGAATCCACTTCCCACCCTTCTTGCTGTTGGCATCGTAGAGTCTCTTCTTGAGCCCATCGATGATCAAACCATTAGCACGCTCGACTTGCCCATTTGCCCTTGGGTGCGCCACCGAAACATACTTGATCTCGATGGATGAGTTTTCACAGAATTCACAGAATTGGTTGGCCGTGAAATTTGAACCCAAATCAGTGATAATAGTATTGGGGAAACCGAACCGATGCAAGATGTCGGAGATGAAGTCAACCACCCTGTCTGGAGTAAGCTTGGCGATCGGCTTGAACTCGATCCACTTAGTGAACTTGTCGATAGCCACCAGAACATGAGTAAAACCTCCTGGCGCCGTTGCGAAGGGCCCAATCATGTCGAGGCTCCAGCAAGCGAACGGCCAGGAAGGCGGTATAGTGATGAGGGTGTGGGCCAGGACATGGGTTTGCTTACCGAAGAACTGGCAGTTCTGACATCTTCATACCAGATCTTCAGCGTCGGACACGGTGGTGGGCCACCAGAAACCGGCTCTGTATGCTTTGCCGACCAGTGACTTTGACGCTGCGTGGTTACCGCACACGCCCTCGTGTATCTCCCTCAATATGTCTAGACCTTCTTCTGTTGTGACGCACTTCATGAGTACTCCAGATCGTGCGCCGCGCCGATAAAGTTTGTCTTCGACTAGGACAAACCCCTTGCTCCGACGCATGAGGCGGGCGGCAGCAGCGCTCTTGGGGTCCGTCCCTACCGGTAATATGAGATCTTGGATGAAGTCGATGAAAGGGCCTCTCCAGTCCTCACCGACCAGCATAACCTCCCGTTCTGGCTGTACAGAGCCAGTGGCGGTGGAGACCTGTGGTGAAGGGCTGATGGACGGGTGCTTCAACTCCTGAACGAATACCCCTGCTGGGACTTGTGCTCGGGTTGATCCCAGCTTAGATAAGGCATCCGCAGCGATATTGTGTTCCCGCAGCACATGATGAACTTCTAGGCCAGAAAATTTGTTTTCTAGCTTGCGTACTTCTTGTACATAGGCTTCCATGGTCTCCTTGTTGCAGTCCCACTCTTTGTTGACTTGCTGAACGACCAAAAGTGAATCGCCGTATACAAGTAGTCGCTTGATCCCTAGTGATGTCGCCAAACGAAGCCCGTGAAGCAAGGCTTCATACTCGGCTTCATTGTTGGATACCTCCCAGAGAATTTGGAGGGCGTACTTGAGTTGTTCGCCTCTTGGGGAAATGAATAAAACTCCAGCGCCGCCGCCATCGAGCTTGAGAGAACCATCGAAGTACATGGTCCAATGTTCTGGCTTGTCAGCTGGATTTGGGACTTGATTTTCCCTCCACTCTGCCATGAAGTCGACTAGAGCTTGGGACTTAATTGCAGTGCGTGGCTTGAAGTCGATCGACAAAGCCCCCAGTTCCACTGCCCATTTTGAAATACGACCCGTGGCGTCTTGGTTGTGTAGGATATCCGCCAACGGGTAGTCTGTGATCACGGTGATCTGGTACTCTTCAAAGTAGTGGCGTAATTTCCTTGAGGTGATCAATATGCCATAGAGAAGCTTTTGGACCGCCGGGTACCGCACCTTAGACTCCGAGAGTACTTCACTAACAAAGTACACGGGCCGCTGCACGCCAAAAGCGTGGCCTTCCTCGGAGCGTTCGACAACAATAGCACTGCTAATGACATGGGTAGTTGCCGCAATGTAAAGTAAAAGGGTCTCACCCGGCAATGGTGCTGTGAGGATCAGGGGCGACTGTAGGTGTTGCTTGAGATCCTGCAGAGCCCGCTCGGCTTCTTCTGTCCAGTTAAATTTGTCCTGGCGCTTTAAGAGTCCGAAAAAGGGTAGTCCTCTCTCCCCAAGCCGAGAGATGAATCTGTTGAGAGCTGCCATGCACCCTGTAAGTTTCTGCACATCTTTGATTGTGGCAGGTGCCCCCATATCAGTGATGGCAGTAATCTTTTCAGGGTTGGCCTCGATGCCCCGGTTACTGACTATAAACCCGAGCAATTTACCGGAGGGAACGCCAAAAACGCATTTGGTCGGATTAAGCTTCCATCGGTACTTCCTTAGGCTGGCGAAAGTTTCCTCCAGATCCGCGATCAGGCCCTCGGGATTTCTAGTCTTTACGACCACGTCGTCCACGTGGGCCTCCACATTTCGGTGCAACTGATCAGCAAAGCACATCTGAATTGCCCGCTGATAGGTAGCGCCAGCGTTCTTCAACCCGAAGGACATCGTCTTGTAGGCATAAGTCCCAAACGGGGTGATGAACGCGGTCTTGATCTGGTCGTCTTCCTTGAGAGCAATCTGGTGGTACCCTGAGTAACAATCAAGGAAACACAGCAATACACAACCTGCAGTCGAATCGACTACCTGATCGATGTGAGGGAGCCCAAAGTGATCCTACGGGCAATGTTTGTTGAGATCGGTATAATCGACACACATTCTCCATTCTTTATTCTTTTTTAATACAAGGACGGGATTAGCTACCCACTCTGGATGGATTACTTCTTTAATGAATCCGGCCGCGAGGAGTTTGGCTATTTCCTGTTTGATAGCCTCCCGTTTATCAGGGGCAAAACGATGAAGTCGTTGCTTCTTTGGTGCAGCTTGTGGGTACACATTGAGACTATGCTCGATCAGCTCCTTGGGCACCCCTGGCATATCCGATGGATTCCATGCGAATATGTCTCGGTTAGCCCGTAGGAAACTGATGAGCGCGAGTTCCTATTGGTCACCCAAACCCGCGCCGAAGATGGCTGTCTTGGATGAGTCGCCTTCTTGGAGCTGGATTGTCTTGAGAGCCGTCTCACCCGTCGACTTGACGCCCGATTGGCTCGCCTTCTTCGTCAGGATGTCTAGCTCGACTTGAGAGAGTTGCTGTGCGGCCGCGAGTACTTCAGCGGAAGCATCTGGCACGCGGGAAGTCGATGCATACTGGATGGCCTCTTGGTTGCAATCATAAGACTTCTTCAAGTCGCCTCGGAGCGTGAGCACACCACTGCGTCCTGGCATCTTGAGAAGCAAGTAGACATAATGTGGCACTGCCATGAACTTGGCGAGCGCCGCCCTCCCCAGTATAGCGTGATAGGAAGATTCGAAGTTGGCCACCTCAAACTTGATGAACTCGGTTCGGTAGTTCTCCCTCGTCCCAAAAGTGACTAGGAGAACGACTGTTCCAAGCGAATGCGCGGCATTGCCAGGGACAATACTGTAAAAAGGAGCTTTGCTCGGAGTGAGCTTGTTGGTAAGGTCCAGACCCATCTTCTTCAACGTACTGGCAAAGATAAGATTGAGTCTGCTCCCACCATCGATAAGAACCCGAGTAAGCTTGACCTCTGCGACCACGGGATCCAGCACCAGTGGGAACTTCCCAGGCTCGGAAAAGCTGGTCCATTGATCATCACGAGAAAATGATATGGGGACCTCCGACCATCGGAGAGGTCATGGTACCGCCGGTTCAACTGATAGAATCTCCCGTAGCAGCAACTTTTGTTCCCGCTTGGAGCAATAATCTTCGTCACCGCCAAAGATGACCTTGACGGTCTTGGAGGCATCCTGAAACTTGGGCATCTCGGATTTGTCTTCCTGTTCCTCGTCTTTGGGCTCTTTGCCCGTCGACTTGTTCTTCTTGCCGTGTCCAGGAGAGCCAAAGGTGCGCTTGAGCTGAAAGCAGTCGATCGCTACGTGTTTGGAGTTGACGCACCACGGGCACTTCTTCTGTAGGAGTTTTTCAAACTGCTCCTGCGTGGTCGACTTCTTGCCCCGCGAAGGACGTTCCACAGCCGCGACGAGATCGTCTGGCTTGCACTTTCGGGAAGAACCCGAAAAGTCCCGCTGGCCTTTGTCAGCCCGGTTGTCGTTGTTGCGCTTCTGGTTGAGGTCAGTGCGTCTGGGAAACCTCTCGCGCATTTTTTCTTCTTGTTCAGACCAGTCGTGCATCATGTCGCGTAGACCTGCAACCGTCTTCGGCCTGTTACGCCCAAAATCACGATATATACCTGGGTCAGTGAGGCCGTTGTAGAAGCAGTCGATAATGTCCTCTTCCGAAATGTTGGCGATGGTGGCCCGCACATCGAAGAAACGGCGGGTGTAGGATCGGAGGAGTTCATTGCGCTCTTGCTTGCACTGGGCGAGGTTGTGCCGGGTTCCTGCTCGGGATATCGCCCCCTGGAAGTTGTCGATGAAGACCTTCTTGAGGCCTTCCCAGGAGTCGATGGAGTCGTTGGGGAGGCTTTCCAGCCAAGTCAACGGTGCAGGCTCCAAAGCCATCGGAAAGTAGACGACTTTGGTAGTGTTGGAGCCGCCAGCCACCTCAACGGTAGTGGAGTAACAGCGGAGCCATTGTTGGGGGGCCTGCTTGCCGTCGTACTTGGTAATACCAATGGGCTTAAAACCCTCTGGGTACTTGTAGTTGTTGAATCTCGCAGTGAACGTAGGGAAACGATCACTGCAGTCAGCATCGTCTCGCTCGGCTACCTCGCGTTCCCGTCGCCTCGAGTCGAGGACTGACCGAGCATCGCGCCCCTCATTGATCTTCTGGCGAAGGTCAGGTTGTTGACGTGGGGGGTTGGGCTGCCTCGGGTTGTTTGCCGGAGGTGGCTGCCGCCTCCCACCGGTGAGCTGGGTTCCACCCACGCCATCATTGTTGTTGCTGCGTTGGGGTCGCGGGCGATTACCTGTTGTTCGACTTGGGGCCTGCCTTCGGCTGTCTCCGACGTGCTCGTCCCTGACAAGCGATGCCGGAGCCTGCTGGTCCAACTGGAGCCACGCCCGTTGGGCGTAGATGAGTGCCTGTCGGACGTTGGGGTCTTTGCTTCGCTCGAGTAGTGCTGTTACCCGAGCAATGTTGGCCACAGGAGTCCTGAAGCCATGTTCATCTGCCGCGGTGAATTCGGCGTCGAGTTCGCGCTGTGCAGAACGTATGCGCTCATTGGCTCGCCGTCTGCGAACCGCACGAGCTCTGTTCCTTGCACGTCGCGCGTCGCGCTCGGCGTCATTCCCGTTCTCGGCTTCAGCAGTGTCTTCATCTTCTGATATGCCGTCAAGTGCGCCAATGGGGATGAGGGCATCATCGTCCCCTTCTTCCGCCATCAGGACTTGGCGAGTTGCGAGTTCTTCAGAGGTGGCTTCGACTAGCTCAGTCGAGCCCTCGGTTATGGTAGCCAACGCCCTGCCCTCCTAAAAAGGCAAAGACTCAAGGTGGGCTACCAAGCGGTCTTCATGTCCGGATAGATCGGACAGATTCATCCCCCTCCAATGAACAGTTCGTCCTTCGGAGGTGGTGGTGATCATCAGCCCACAAGTGGCCAGGTGATCCTCAGCCCCCCAACATGCGGTGGCCTCGGAACCTCCATCCTAGAGCAAAGAGTCCAAGTCCTTTTCCAACGTGGAAAAAGGAACAGTAGTGACAGACTCTGCCTCGGTTTCCCTGGCAGAATCAAAAAATGGTAATTCACCGAGATTGTCGACGAAATTGTCGAGCCTCTCAGGGAGTGTCTTTAGCTTGATGGTTTCGTCGACGATGTGCCGACGGAAACCGCCTGCGCCGTTAGCGACGCAGACCCACGAGCCAAAAACGAAGGTTGTGCCCTCGGGGAGCACGGGACTGGGGAACTTGAAAATTGCCATCGAGTTCTCCAGCGGATCTCTGATGCGCCCCCCTACCTGGCGCGCCCGCTGTCGGGTTTTATCCGGCTGCCCACCGAGGGGTATACCCAAGGTGGTAGGTTTTGGGTTGGGATGCGCCGAGATCAGAAACTCGAAGGTGCAGACAACACAAGATTTAGACAGGTTCAGGCCGCAATATGCGTAATGCCCTACGTCCTGTATGATGGTTTGTATTGCCTTGATGTTGATCTGGTGATCTCCTGTTTTGAGGGGATCCCTGCCCGCCCTTATATATCCGAGGGGACAGGGTTACATGAATCCTAGTCCGATACTAGCTTAGGAATCGTACTCAAGTACAACTCGAGTAGTTTCCTTCTACGTCGACTAGTCCTACTCCGCATGCGGGTAGAATACAACATAAATAAGGTATAAAACACGTCCCATCCCCTTATCCCAATACAGACTCCTTGATGTACGCAGCCCCGTGGCCCCGGGTCTGACACCCGCCCTAATCATGGATCCCTGAAAGTTGTTGATGAAGGCCCGCTTGAGGTCCTCCCACGAGTCGATGGAGTTTGGTTGAGGCTTTCCAGCCATGTGAGGGGCGCGGACTCCAGAGCCACCAGGAAGTAGAGAGCTTTTATAGAGTTGGATCCCCCTGAAACTTCAATAGCAACGGAGTAGCATCGAATCCACTGGTGTGGTCCTGCTTACCATCGTACTTGGGGATTCCGACTGCTTTGAAGTCCTTTGGATAGGACTTTTCGGTGATGCTAGTGGTGAAGGCGGGAAGCAGTCACTGTCGTCGTTGTTGTGGTGCCTGCCGGTACGGTCCCTGTTCCTCGCTTCAATGACAAGCCGCGCATTGCGGCCTTCATTGATCTTCTGCCTGAGGTCCATCATGGGAACATCGTGGAGGTTGGCCTCGACTAGATCTTGGCCGTGATGCTTCGCCCCACGCTGGTTGCGACGAGGTTGTTGTACTTCTTGTTCATTGTTGCCACGCGTGGATGGGTGGCCCTCGTTGCGCTGGCGGTTGTCGTTCCTCCGACTCCCGTAGCCTCCTCCAGGGGTGCGACTTACCAGCGTGGTATCACCATGGCGCTCAGACTTCGAGGGCTGATTCCGAGTTGGGGACACTGGATATTGCCAATCGAGTTGCACGAGCGTGCATTGGGCCAAGTATAGCAGCCTTTGTATTTGAGGATTGGGTGGGAGTTGTTAAGCTAGGAGTGCTGCTTTTGCGATGGTGCCAATCGGCGTACTGTACTTGCGATCCGCGACTGCTGCAAAAGCATTGTTAAGATCCCTTGGTACGCGGGCGTGATTCTGCGCGTTGCGCCTGCGTTGAGCACGCTTGGTGTTCTTTGCCTGCCGGATCCTTCGGTGCTCCTCATCTTCATCTTGGGGAGCATCAGTTGTGGGCTCGTCGGCTGAGAAATCCGCGAGTTGTTCATTGTCGTACTGGGGTCCAGCTCGTCGTCCTCCGCGTAGCAAAGGGAGGCCATGCAGACTTGGCAATCCGGCGAGTGGTTAGCCGTATGGCTGTGGTCGAGTAGCTCTGTGCTACTTTTTCCTTCTTCCACGATTGGAGAAAGAGGTCTACCCTCCTGGAAGGGTAGTTCCTGTGTGAAGGACACAAGGCGGGACTCAAAATCGAGTAGTTCAGAGGGCTCAAAGCCCTTCCAATACACGAAAGGTCCTTGCGGCATTGACGTTATGGTTAAACCGAGATTACTGCCCGAAAATGATTCGGAGTGGCCATCGAGTTGCGGGTGGTTTTCAAGGGCGGGGGCCGCCCGACGAGTGGTGGCTCCCTCATCTCCGAGTCCTTCTCGGGATCGGCTTGAAGGTGTAGTACTGCGTGGGGAGCACTCTTTGTTGGAGTCCGAGTAGAAGTCAAAAATGGGGGCCGCCCGGCAAGCGGTGGCACCCACATCCTTGATCTTGAGCAGCAGATCCAAATCCTCCTCCAAGTCGGAGAGGGATTTAGATCGTGAGGTCTTTTCAGATCAGTTTGAATCCAACCCAAATAGATCTGATGCATCACGAGTGGAAGTCATGTTGAAAACGGACATCTTTTTGATCTACTGGGCCAGATCAGGACGCAGCATATCGTCGAGGTTGCCGCTTGGAGTTGATGAAGAAGCTTCCAGCTTCTTGGAGTTGGCTAGGTGGCTGTTAAAGCCACATGAACCAGTGGCGACGCAGTTCCAGGAGCCGAAGATGAAGGTTGTGCCCTCGTCGAGCAGAGCGCTGATGAAGTTGAAGGATGCCATCAAATTCTCTAGTGGATGCTCGACGAACACCCCTACCTGGCACGCTAGCTGTCGGTGTTTTACCGCCACGCCCACCGAGGGATACCCCCGAGGTGGTGAGTTTGTAGGTAGGGTGTCACCGAGTTCAGAAACTCGAAGGTGCAAAGGAACACAAGGTTTAGATAGGTTCGGGCCGCTGAGAGCGTAATACCCTACGTCCTATGTGGTTTGGATTGCCTTTGATGATGATTGTCCCCGAGGGGGTCCCTGTCCGCCCTTATATAGTCTGGGGGGATAGGTTTACATGGAAGTTCTAGTCGTGTATAAACCCAGGAGTCCTACTTGAGTACTTCTCAGGTAGTTTCCTACCATGTCCGACTAGTCTAACTACTCTACGAGTAATTCTACTGTATTACGAGCAGTTACAACAAATGTTGGGCATGGGCCATGTTCCATCCCGTATCTTAGGAGAAGTGTTCCATGTGGGCAGTCCCGTGTGCTCGGGTCTGACAACCAGTGACTCCCATCAACTTTAGCGCCTGGATCAACTTGAGTAACTCACTTGCTGGAGGGTTTTGATTCCATTCTGGCTGCGGCTTGGGAACTCCACCAGTCCTTTCTGGCAATGATGGCTTGTGATTTCAGATATAGAACCACAAATCTTTCCAACCTAAGTGACTAGTTTGGAACTTATACTTGATATATTTCTCATCCATTTTCCGCTTCAGCTGAAATCCGGCCCCTCCGACTACATTCTGGTTCTCAAGACTTGGCTGAGGCTTCACTCGGAAAAGATAGCGGAAGAGAGTAAAGTGGGGCTCGATGCCCACAAAGGCCTCCCAAAGATGATCAAGTTGAAGGCCACGAAAGAAATCGGAGGCGGAGAGGGCCAATCCCCTTTCCATAAAGTGTTGAAACAGAACGATTTCATCAACATTTTCTTGCAGATAAGGTTGACGGAAAGACGAAGGCCACTACACAACATTTTTTTTCTTGAAGAAGACCCTCAGAAACAAGATGTTTCTGGAGTACTTACTGTATGTCCAATCGCTATTTGCGGTCTTGGCTTCTTTATCCTTCTTGTGCTTATCTCCCTTGGTAGCGATTTTCTTGTTTCCCATCCTTGATGTCACTAGTCACTTCACCTGCATGTGCTCGGGGGCTGAGGAGTGAGGAGGCGGAGATCCGCATAGAATGAGAGGGGAGACTACGGCGAGGGCAATACGGGAGGAAGCAGGAAGCAGAGGAGGCACAATTCTAGATCTAGATCTATGAAATGGCGGCAGCTAGAAGCAGAGGAAGGCGAAGGGTTCACATAGTAAAAAGCGTAACTTAACCCTAAGTCACCGCGTGGTTAAATAACTAGCGGCGGGCCTAGGTTCACGGTGCAGAGGTTGAAGAGTTTTTTCAGGGATAAGATTTATTTTGAGTGGTAATTTAGGACAATTTTAGGAAAGTTATTTGATTAGCCATTTTTCAGGGACATCATCTCGAAAAAAGGGATTTTTTGAATTTCAAACCAATTTTTCCTATCTTAATCATCCATTCAAGTTTATAAAAATATGCTACAAGGCATGCCGCGTTCATTTGGATCTTTTTTCAAATCTTTGGAATTTGGATTCAAGGCTCAGGGGCTGCAAGGCACATGTCATTGATGGCCTATTTTTAAAAAAATATTTGGAAGATAATAAAAAAAAGATTCAAGACTAATTTGACCCTCAACTTGATTCTTCGATACAACCTAAGACTCGGGGGCTACTCCATATGGAGTGTGATTTTCATCGCACCCCATATAAAAGAAGACTTAAAACTACTCGGGGCATGAGCACCTCACACCCTCGAGGCAGCCAAGAAAGTACTCGGAGGACACCTTCGAGACAAATGTTTCAGAAGAAACCGAAGACGACTTCAGAAGTACTTGGCTACAAAGAGCTCGGGGACTTGTTAGACCCGACACCACGAGACTGCACACATGGCATAGAATATTCTAGATAAGGGATGGAAGATATCTCATACCTTATATCTGTTGTAAAGTACTCAAATACGAGTAAGACTAGTCGGTATAGAAGGAAACTACCCAAGTAGTACTTAGATAGGACTCCTATGCTAGTATCGGTCTAGGATTCCATGTAACCATGTCCCCCCAGAGTATATAAGGGCGGGCAGGGACCCCTTCCAAACACTAACCAATCTAAGGCAATACAAACCACCATACAGACGTAGGGTATTACGCACATCGCGGCCTGAATCTGTATAAACCTTGTGGTACTTGCACCTTCAAGTTCCTAATCTCGGCGACACCCTGCCTACAAGTCTACTAACTTAGGGTATCCCTAGATAGGCTTGCCGGTAAAATACCGACAATCTTATGTCACACTACCTCTCTACTATATTATTATTACCCACTCAGAGTTGGGATATTTAATCAAGATATTCTCCTAAACTTAATCTTTAAACCACCGCCTTCCCTATGAAAATATAAATACGACACCCAAGATTACTCATGGGTAAAATGCTACAATAGTATTCCGTGCACTTGTGGATTTATCTATGATGCAAGAAATACCAACATACCCCTTAAAAACATCTACAATCTCATGCAATGCAAACCACTACATAGGACGTAAGGTATTACGCTATTCGGCGGTCTGAACCTGTCTAAATCTTGTGTTGTGTGCACCTTCAAGTTTCTGATCTCTGCGACACCCTGCCTACAACTCTACTACCTTCGGTATCCCTCAGTAGGTTGGCAGATAAAACACCGACAACCTTTGCCTTTAGGAAGCATCCTACGCTCCCTCTTTTTGTTCTTTATCTGAACCATCACCAAATGATTGATATTTTTCTTAGTGCTGTACTTTTGCTGTCTTCGCATGCCATGCAATTCACTTAGTGTCTTCTCCATGTTGTTCATATGGAAGTTCATGTTGAGATGCTCGTAGTTCGGGGGAGCAACTGGAGAACAACATCTATAGCCAGATCAGCATTGAGGGGAGAATCAAGTCTCTCTCAGCTCTCAATATAACTAGTCATCTTGATCACACGAGGACTAACCGGACTACATCAAATCAGCTTGCATGCAAACAAGTACTTTGAGACGTTGAATCTCAGTGCAAGACTGGTTCTCAATATTTCACGTAGCCACTGAATCATAGTGTGAGCATCCGCACTCTCATAATGCTTTGCAAATCAGATTATATGGTGGCAAGCATGAGACTGCTAATTCAGTGTGAATCATTTGTACTGCTTCTCATAAGCTTCACGGGCTGCCGTATTTGCACATTGAGGGAGGTCATCATGGTATGGTTGCTCTAGAACATCCCTTTTCTCATTCCTAAGAACGATTCTCAGGTTGTGGTATTAACTAATAAAATTTGTTCCATTGAACTTTTCTTTCTCAAACATTAATCGCAAGTTTAAAGTGGAAATGTTACTAGCAGCCTTGATCTACAACATAAAATAAATATGCAAAATTTTAAAACTAAATTTGTGTAAATCTTCTACTCATCAATTTAATAAAAGATACTAGGAAGAAAAGATCAAAAATTTCAGCGGCCAGCAGATCAAACAGTTCGGCGCCAAGCTGGTTGACAGAAAACAACTTTGTTGGTGCGAGGAATAGGAACAAGTTTTGAACCAGGGCCTGGAGCCCTCGACCTATACCTGATTATGGCCTGCCCAACACGACGAACCCATCCCAACCTAGCCGAAAAAAATCTGACCTGACCCAACCCGACCAATACACGAGCCGGGCTCGAACCGAAATTTACGACCTGCCACAAAAGTCAGACCAGGTACAGACCAATTCTTTTGATCGGAAAATTACATAAAGTTCGGTCTTACCGGATCCAACCACGTATCGGGTTGGGTTCAGAGTGAAAAATCTAGCCCAGTGGTCGAGTCAGGTTGGTTTCAAGCTGAAGAAAAAAAATCTAGTTTTTTTTTATCCTACCGGTATCCTCCATGACCCAATAAATGATCAGGTCTAGCTCGACTTGCTCTCGGCTTCACCATCCCGTCCTTAACCAACCTATTAAAATATGCAGGGTCATCATCGAACCTCCCAAATTCAAACGTCTTTTTAAAATTATCAGCTTAGGAGCCATACAAAGAAAAAGGAAAGGCAATTAGCAAGGCCAGAGATTGGAAAAGCCAAGAACAAAACTAGAGACAAAGCAAAAAAAAACAATAATCAAAAGGAGAGAGAAACCACACATGAACTCAAAAGAAGACAAAAAAATACAAACACCATCTAGTACAATCCACCAGAAAGAGGACTGAGATAAAAATAAGGCAAGCATAGAGGAAAAGTCCACACAGTCGGCGCACATCCCTCCTTTTATAGAGTGTCAAGGCGGAGTGCAGAAGCCGCCACCTAAGTGAGAAAACCAAAAATCAAGGAAAGGTAAGAAAAAGGCGGTGAAAGCAATAACTGTATGCCATGTCAATCAAATACCAAACAGTCTAACCACAGAAAGGGGACCATGTTCCGACAAGCGAATTTGTTCTGCGAAAAGTTCGTGCAATCGATCGGATCGGGTACTTTCCCACGATGGGCTATGTTGAGTAAACGATAAGAACGTGATTGGTTTCCTGCATCACACCCAGCCAGGTCCGTCTGGTGCAACAACGATATGTTTGGTTACCTCTTAACACCTACTGAGCCAGTCTTCCGTGATGCAAAGCCGGCCAGCAGCCTGGCTCCACGAATACGAGAAAATTGGGCGTATCCGACAGGCCTGGCTTGCATGGTGCCTGAGCAAGCGCGCTGGCGGGTGTGCGTAGTGAAAAATTGAAACTGTGCTCTCTTCCGTTTGGGCACCAACCAAACAAAGCGTAACAGCACCTGGTCAGACTGGCCACCGCGGGCCTGGATGGCTAGATGGATGATACAAGCCAGGCCACGATTCCCTTGTGAAGGGCCCTTCACGATGTCCAACTCGCAGATCAAGAAAATTAAGGGAACATAGCGAGACCAATTAATCAAACGCAAAGATTAAAAGCGAAGATCTCTTAATGCATTCTTGGGCTGTCATGCCAAGAAGCTTGAGAACGAGTGGGCTCAATCAGAACCCAAGGTCATACGTCACAGCTATATATCGCTTACGCTACAAATGCTACATTCATCGTCTGAAGAAGAAAGTTGCTTAGGGACGCTCAGCTCTAATTCAGCACAACTAACCGTTTCGGCCCAATTAGCTTCCATGTGCATAGAGTAGCGCTGGCTCTGCATGTTGCACGTTTCTCGTATTGCGTTGATTCAAGTAGTTGTTTCTTCTCTTTTCTTTTCTTTATTCTTTTTTATTCCCCTCCTTCATCTTTTTCTTTTCCTATTTTTATTTTCTATAAGGCTGCATATAAATTTTTTTCCCTTCTCCTTTTACTTATTTTCCTTTTGTACTCTTATCTTCAATTTTCCTTTTTCCTTTTTAACTAGTTTCACTTTTTTTTCGTAGTTTGTATCATTTAATATTTATTCGCAATGAAAAATGATTCGTACTTAGTGTATACTATTTTTTCTGCCATTATAGATTCATGGTAATTGTTTTTTAACATTGTAGACTAATCATCCAAACTATTTTTTTCGCATTGTAGACTCATGATTCGAACTTATCTTCTCTTTATTTTATTTTTGATTAATTTTCTTCCTATTTTCTTTTTTATTATTTCTAATGCTTCTTAAATATTTCTTCACTAGTATATAATATGTCTTCTTTCTCTTCTCGTCTCTTCTTATTTTATTCTCTATTTTCTTTCTTTATTTTAAATGTACTAATAATTGATGTATTTTCTAATACTATTTTTCTATTATTTTGTATCTAATGTTTTTCTTTTATTTTTTAGTTTCTTATTCCACTCTTTTTACCTATTCTTTATGTACCTCCTTTTTTTATATTTTTATATTTTTCTATTACTCCTTGTTGTTCTATTTATCCATTATTTTTTATAGATAGTAATATTTTATGTTGTATTCATAATATAATTGTTTTAGGTGTATAATTTATTTGTTCGCTTTGTAAATTAAATGCTTCAGCCATGTTGATTCATTTATTCACGATATCTATTTCCTATTATTTAGTCTATACAATCATATATTCATGATATTTAATATTTTATTCATTGTACATTATTATTTGTTTGTTATGTTTAATTTTTTGTTCGTAAAATAATTATCTTTTATGTTGTCAAAATATTTGCAAGTGTGGTCTTATTTTTAAGATCTTGTCATAAGATAGATAATGGTGCAATGCAAATTTAATCTGGATGCTTGGTTTAATAGTTATAGCTTTTTTTAGTTTTGGATTTGCATGTACGTGGGTGACGTTAGTATTGTTTTCGACTTCTGTATGGATACACATATTGTCTCTTTTATTTAGCTGGTAACATGTGCGCAACATGCTATATTATTAGGCTAGCAATCCATCTAAATTTGTTTTTGATTAATCTTTTCAGATGATGGTTGGCGGAACCATCACCTGAAGTGAAGCGACATGTAAACTGCACCCAAGGTCATATAAGTTGCGTACCTGTTGTCGGTCAAAACCCGCCGGCGGGCAGCGACAGGCAACACGAGGAGCCGGGAGGCTTCCGGGACGGCTGGTGGGCCCCGGTCCCTCGGTCAACGGCCCAGTGATCTGGCGCGCGCCCTGGCTGAGAGTCGCTAGGCGTGCCACCTGATCCTACACCCGATCAGGAAGGTGTAACGTATTAAACTCCTGCGTGCACAGACATGTGTAAAGGTTAATCCGAGCCGTGATCGGCTCATTACATCCTCCCCGGCATCGGCTATGAAGAGCCGATTGCGTCAATACCGGATCGGATCTTTGGAACAGGCAATATAGAAACTGATATGTATGTATGTATTTAAACAAAACTTGCTTTATAAATAACAATCTAATCCAATCCACAACAACTAAGCCCTCACTACACGATCGGAACATCCTACACGTAATTGAGCCTAACAGATACACAAAAGCATCGACAAAACGATCTAAACAGAGAGCAAGAGAACAACTGAAAGCCGATTCCCAAACAACCTCTATTCAAGCAAAAGCCGATACAGAGCATACTATCGGATCATTCAACTCGTTTGCAAGGCCTAATCATGCACATATTGAACCAAGCTTCTAAATGCATAGAAACTAGCCATAACAGATTGGATCTACTGACAACTACGAAACAAGATAAAACAATCATACCCACGAACGGGTACGATGATCAGACATGCGAGAGCAACGCATAAAGCACAATGAAAGCACCAAAAGAAAAGATTACTCAACGCATGCCAGGATAAATAACGCTACTCGCCATCTACAAGGCTTCAGCACGAGCAACGTATAAACGAACGAGCAAGGGTGACGCTACCCCGATCACGCAAGACGTGATCGGGGTCGCGTGGCGCTTACCCGATGAAAAACCCTAAAACAGGGGAGGCGATACGCCGAGAGTTGATGATGATTGATTCTCCTTCTTGTTTATTCATGGTACATATTTATAGTCCGTAGACTTGTTCTCTTTAACTAACCCTAACCTAACACGACACGAATCTTAACTGCTTATTCCTAATTTACGCGGCCTTATGGCCTCCATCTTGCGCACGGGCCCAATTCGCAAGCCTTATCACGACTGCCTTCTAAGCCCATCTTGCTCAATAGCCCACCTCTGGCCTGGTCAAAATATGGCGATAACACATGCCCCCCTGGTTTCGGTAATGGTAATTCCGAAATCATCACTGCCTTGACCCTTCGTCTTCCGATTCGTACAACCGTGCCCTTTCGACTTCCGATGGACGTGACTGCTCTGCATCAGCCTCCTAGGGAACCGTTACGGTGCCGATTCATTTCATCCACTCGTTGGCTTTATAAACTTGTTTCCAGCACCTTCTTCAACCACTTTCTCTCACGACCATCGTCGACTCTCTCCCCCTTCCTTTGCCATGGCCTCTTCTTCCTCTGCTTCCTCTGTTATCTCTTACGAGTCCGAAACAACACGAGAACCCACTCCAGAATATAACCCAATCGCCGCTTATGAGGTCCGTGCTCCCCTGCATTGGGACGCAGTGGAGTGGGACTTCTATTACCAGTCTGAAGACGACGAATCTCTGACTGACGGCGAGTATCTCGCGCTCCCCCTCGGAGCCGAGCTGGAGGAAGAAGAAGATGATGCCCTTTGGGGAGAAGACCTTTCTCTCTCAGAGGAAGAATCCGATTCCCTCTCCTCTGAAGAAGATCCGATGGCAGATAGCTTTCTCTTTGCAGGTCATCGGATGACACTTCCGATAGCCGCGGAGGAACCGACGATGATGACAGCTTCACCAGTGGCAGTGACGGGAACGATGCTGACGATGATGGCCGCGACGGTAGCAGCAGCAGCGGCGCCAGCATCGCTCCACCGTCCAAGCGCCGCCAAGCCTCTGATGTGCACTGGTGGTAGATTGTAGTACCCCTGTTAGGTTATCTCCAGGAGTAGTTAGCTCCTCTTTTGTTCTTACTGCCTTGCTATGAATGTAATCTGCTTTTATATTAACCCCTCTTATTATGCACAACAATTTATTCAAGAGCCGATGGCATCGCATCGGCCTTAGGGTATACCACCCCGGATCTGAAACCGCTCTTCAATTTACTTTACCTTCTGCCAATCGATCCAGCGCAAACCTCTATAGGCTGATTCCGATCCCCTTTTCGCTCGCAAATCCTAGCCGCAAGATCTCCCCTAGTCCTTGAGACACACACTCGATCTTGCGCCACCAACCCTAGATTCATTCTCCAAGGTTTCGATCCAAGCTTTCCGATGGCAGGATCTTCGCGTACCGCCGCCGCCGCCTTTGGTCTGAAGGTAAACTCCGACCCCCATTAATCTAACACAGCGTACGCACATTTTTTTTTTTACCGCGCAGTTAAATGACTTTTCCCCCGGCAATCTTGATTTTTTTTTTGGGTTTTTCAGGCTTCCGATATCTTCTTGCCACACCCTTCTTCCCCCGATTCCTTTTGCCTTGGACCTCGCTCCTACGAGAAACCCATAGATCTGATCTCGTGTGAGGCCAACCGGATCCCCTTTGTGAGCCAGGATGTAGACCTAGAATCTTGGTCGGATAGCCTCCGCGCCTGGCCAAACCCTCCTGAAGGCTGGATGGCTTGGTATAATAGGGTAGCGAACACCTATCAGCCCTTATGGGAATCAATTGGAATAGCCGATGCCCTGTCTTTGTCACTCTCCCCTCTTGAGAAAGATGAAAACCTTCTGAAGACTATCGGCTATTTCTGGTCTGATGCCTTGAATTGTTTCCTCTTCGGGCATAGCCCATTAGCACCAACACTGTTAGATGTTGTGATGATTACCGGCCTAAACATATCTTCAGCCTGTCCTTCTGCTTACAGCCTCCATGTGGTCCCTTACAAATTATCTTCAAAAACTGAATGCACTAACTGGAGCACATACCTGAACCAACACCAGAAAAGCAAAGGCCCTGTATCGGAAAAGGAGCATACGGCCTTCCTGAACCTATGGCTTGAACACTTCCTCTTCTGTGGTCCTTCCCTTGCCCCGACCAAAAACTATCTTTTCTTGGCTTATGAACTGGCCAAGGGTCAACCCGTTGGCCTCGGCAGACTATTTCTGGGGGAACTTTACCGTTATCTTCATCTGATGACTTCCAGCCTCCTTACCCAGAAGAAAATTAGAACTGGTGGCCCATGGTGGTTCATTCAGTTGTGGGCTCGTCTTTACTTCCACAATTCTGATCCTGATTTCCCTTCCTTGGTTGGTAATTCCTTTCCTGATCTGAGTGGGAGACAAATTAGATGCACTAGCTTCGGGCAGGCCCTATACAGTCTCCCTGGCGGGAAATTGAATCCCCCAGATGCTTCCCGTTGGTTCAAAATTTTCTACAAAGGCCTTGATAACCCAGACTTCCTTCCTTATGCCGACTCCGAGCTCTTTGAGAACCCAGCTACCTTCCGTTTGGCTGATATTGCCGATGATGCTGACACCAGGCATCTTTATTCCATCATGGTTCGGCCCTGCCTTCTCCCAGTTGGCATGAGCACCTCTAACCGGATTCTTAAACCTGGTTATGAGTTTTACCAGCCGGTCGTAGCAGCCCGGCAATTTGGCCTTGCGCAGGTGCCTCCCCACTTCCTTCTCCACCTGCTAACATCCAGCAGGGTGGATCTTCCCGACGCTCTGACCGCCCAGAGGTGCTACAGTCTGTTCACAGACCTTCCCCTGTCTGTTCCTGCCAACTTTACCTTCACCTCCTCGGCCGTCGACTTTGATGGATGGTGGACGATGTGGAAAACTCATGTTTTCCGCAGAGCTCTGGGTCCGATGCTTCAACAGATCGACCCTGAATATGACATCCCCGATGGAGAGGTACCCCCTTTTTGGACTAGCATTCTTTCTTTAAATTGTGTTGGATCCCTCCTGAATTCATCTTACTGCTGCAGCAAGAAGATAGCCCAGAGCCAATAAACGAGGATGGATCGCTTTTTTGCTTCCGGGCAGTCGCTCCCGTGGTTCTTTTTGGCAGGAATGCACCCCCTCCCTCAAAGAGTGTAATGCAGATCCAGCCGAGCACCGCCAAGTTGACCCCCAAGCGGAAACGGCTTTCTGAGGCTGCTGCCCCCCGTGTCTGCGCTAAGACGAGGAAGACCCTTGTCAGAAAGGTCCGGAAGGAGACTGCGCCGTCTTCTCCTAACCCACCATCTCCAGTCGCCAACCAGGTTTGGCCCCTCTTCCCGCTTCGCAATCGGGTTTTGTTCATCTCCCTTTTAATGACACTCTCTTTTCCTGCAGCCTGCTGTTGTAGAAGTCTCCAGCGGGGAGGAGCCCCCATGTCAGAAAGGTTCGTCTGTGGAGATGCCAGAGGACGTGGACGTACCCATCAGGGCCCTGATCACCCTTTGTAATCCTGGTGTGACAGACTTGGAAGGCCCTACTGCATCGGCTGCTGCCCCAACTGCTTCGCTAGGTCTGCAGGTCGTCGACTCCTTTCTGATTCCCCTGCACGAGAGGTACGCCCAACGGAGCCGATCGCCGTTTCATCGGCTGTTGCTTCTGTAAAGCCGACTGCTGCTCCATCGGCTGTCGCTCCTCCCTCTGGAGGTGCAATCTATGCGGCCTCTACCACCACCGCTCATTCCTCGGAAGGGACACCCTCCCGGGAGCCGATCACCCCTTCGTTGCCCATCGCTGCTTCCTTCTCGAGACAGGTACATCTTCTCTTTGTAGCTATTTTGGTCTTTTTCGTAATGCCTGTCTCAATCTCTTCTCCTTCAGAACCTGGATCTTTTAGAGCTCCTTGCGTTTGACCCTGCCACGATCGAGTCAACCATACTGGAGGCCGATGATTCTTCCTCAGGCCCAACCAGCGCCGCCGATCAACTTCTCCGTGTGAAGTATCTTCTGTCGGGCCCCATCTCCGCTTTGATCCAGGATTCTAGTGCAATCAAGCAGATCCTCGACGAGGTTAGCTCCCAGCTCCCTGTCAGCCTCCAGGTCAAGCTTTTGCCAGCAGGGTACCTTTCTTCCTTTCAAGCGAAAGTAGCAGAGGCTCGCCGCAGGATTGAGACCCGGCGCTCCCAATCGCTCTTAAGGACCATTATCGCCGAAATGTGTTAGTCGATCAACAAGAAGAAAGCCGCACTTGACGCCAAGATCGATACATCTGCCTCCGCCCATCGGCTCCACCTCTTGGAGAAAGAATTGGAAGACCTTGAAGCTAGGGTCCAGGCCACCAAACAGCGCATCCAAGAGGAGAAGAATCTCATCGCGGGTTCCAAGCAGGAGGCAGAAATCCTAACCACTGAACTGAAGACGGACTTGGCCCAGCTGAACAGCTTAAACAAACAGGTGGTGCCGGGGGCAGACGAAGAGGACGAAGCAGTGCTTGATGAGGTTGACCGCATCCGTCTTGATGCTATCGCCGCTATCGATGCCTTCCTTCTGCAGCCCTGTCTGAGATAAACTTTGTGTTTGTGTGGTAAACCTGTGGCGTTTTTTTTTATGTAGCGAACCTCAAGTCGATGGTGGTACATCGGCTGTTTGAGAACCTGTGATGCTTGATTACCATGATTACCATCGACAACTCCTGAAGCCGATGGCATCGCATCGGCTATTCTAATCCGATTGAGTCGATCAATACTTATTGGTCTTTCTTGCCAGCGCCGATCGTCGTTGACTCGGCCTTTGCCCCCCTACTTAGCTTGCTGGTTGTATCGGCTTGTGGCCTGATGGGTATCATCGGCTTCATTGTCCATTAGCCCACATACTTGGGAAGTACTTCTTAAGGTGTTGGCCATTGACCGCTACTAGGAACTTAACGCCATCCAATTCTTCAAGCATGTACGCGTTCCCTGGCAGGACCTGGTCGACCCTGTACGGCCCATGCCAATTTGGGGACCATTTGCCATAAGCCGCGTCTTTAGTTCCCAATGGTAATACTGCTTCCCAAACCAAATCTCCCACCTGAAACTCTTTTGGCTTAACTTTTTTATTATATGCACGGGCCACTTTAGCCTTATTTTCCTTGATTTTCTCTAGTGACCATAGCCTGAGTTCCGTGAGATCTTCCACGTTGTCGCTCATCAGGGTAGCATATTCTTCAGCGGATAAGTCATTCTGGAATTCTACACGCCTTGATCCGGCCGTAACCTCCCACGGCAATACGGCCTCCTGCCCGTAGACCAAGTGGTAAGGAGAAGTTTTTGTCGCCCCGTGACATGATATGCGGTATGCCCAAAGTGCTTTTGACAAGACCTCGTGCCAACGTCTAGGGTACTCATCAATCTTCCTTTTGATCAACTTGATAAGACTCTGGTTGGACGCTTCGGCCTGTCCATTTGCCTGAGCATAATATGGGGATGATCTAATCAGCTTGATTCCCATATCAGCAGCAAACTTCTTGAATTCTTCCGAAATGAAAACCGAGCCACCGTCTGTTGTAATAGTCTGTGGAATTCCGAATCTGTGAATGACGTGCTCTTTGACAAACTGAATAACATCCCTGGACGCCACTGACTTCATCGGAACCGCTTCCACCCATTTGGTAAAATAATCTGTGATAGCTAGAATGAACTGATGACCTTTGCTAGACGGGGGATTAATTTTGCCGATCATGTCCATACCCCAGCCTCTGAACGGCCATGGTTTAATGATGGGGTTCATAACGGACGCTGGTACCATCTGGATCTTTCCGAACCTCTGACATGCCTGACACCCTTTATAATATTTAAAACAATCTTCAAGCATGGTGGGCCAGTAATATCCTGATCGCCTAATTAGCCATTTCATCTTGTGTGCCGATTGATGGGTCCCACACGTTCCTTCATGAACTTCATGCAGGAGCCGATTGGACTCAACTGGCCCCAAGCATTTAAGCAGTAACCCCTCTAAGGTCCTGTAGAACATATCATCCCCTATGAGAACATACTTCATAGCTTTGTATCGTATCCTCTTGGGTGCCCCCCGAGCCAAATCCTTCAAGTAATTGAAGATATCGGCTCTCCAATCTCCCTGGTCCAGGAAGTATGCCTGATGTACTGACCCATCGGCTTTGTACCCTGAAGCCAGCTGTGCTAGATCATTGGCCTCGGCATTCCGAGCTCTAGGTATCCAATAAAAATTAATGTATCTGAACTGAGCTATCAACTCCTGGCATTGGACCCACATTGGGAACAGCAGCTCGCTTTCGCACCTGTATTCTTCTGTAAGCTGGGAAATCACCAATTTCGAATCCCCAAAAACTTCCACTGCCTCGGCTCTGGCTTCTAGAAGCAATTCCATACCTTTTCGTACCGCCTCATACTCTGCAAGATTGTTGGTGCAGGCAACAGGTAATCTGATTGAGAAAGAATACGTCGCCCCCCGAGGCGATACCAGTAAGACGCCGATGCCACATCCATCCCCACAAACTGATCCGTCGAAGTACATAGCCCAGGCTCGTATAGAAAGTGCTGCGATATTGGTGTTAACCCTCTCAGCAATAAGATCTGCTAATGCCTGCCCTTTAACTGCTTTTGCGGGTTGGTATCGGATATCAAATTCTGATAACGCGAACATCTACTTCCCCAATCGGCCTTTCAAAACGGGAGCCGATAGCATATGTTTTATGACATCCGATTTGCAGATGACGACCACTTCAGCCGATAGCAGGATATGGCGAAGCTTGGTGCATGTAAAGAATAAACATAAACAAAGTTTTTCCATGTCGGGGTACCTTGTTTCTGCATCCAACAACCTTCTGCTGAGATAAAAGACCACCTTCTCTTTGCCATCATACAATTGTACCACTACTGAAGCAATAGAAGTGTTGCCCGTTGATAAATATATATAAAATGGTCTATCCTGTTGTGGTGGCACCTGCACAGGCGGCTTCGACAAATATTCTTTGATTTCTTCAAATGCCTGTTGCTGATCTACCCCCCAGCGGAACTCGTCAGTGGTTCTAGTCTTGACTAACTCCATAAAAGGCTCAATCCGTCCAGACAAATTAGAAATAAACCTCCTGACAAAATTGATCTTACCAATGAGCTGCTGGAGCTCTTTCTTGGTGGTGGGTGGCACCATGGTTCGTACGGCTTCCTGACTTTTTAGACCAATTTCTATTCCTCTTTCATGAACCAGAAATCCCAGGAACTGCCCAGCCGACACACCAAAAGCACACTTCTTTGGGTTCATCCTGAGCCCGAACTTTCTAGTTCGTTCTAGAACCCGCCGCAGGTCGTCTAAATGTCCCTCGACCGATGCTGACTTTACCACGACATCGTCGATATAAATTTCTACTAGATTGCCGATCAGATCATGGAAGATATGGTTCATAGCCCGCTGATACGTAGCACCAGCATTCTTCAAGCCGAAAGTCATAACCACGTACTCGAACAAACCCACTGCTCCACGCACTCTGAACGCAGTTTTGTGTATATCTTCAGGGGCCATGAAGATTTGATTATATCCTGCATTACCATCCATAAAACTCAAAATCTTGTGGCCGGCGGCAGCATTGATTAGTGTCTCTGCAATGGGCATCGGGTATTCGTCTTTTGGAGTGGCCCTATTAAGATCCCTGAAGTCCACGCACACCCTCCATCGGCCATCTTTCTTTTGTACGGGCACGACGCTCGAGATCCATTCAGCGTACCTGCAAGTCCTGATAAATCCGGCTTCCAGCATCTTTTCTATTTCTTTCTTCACTTCAACCAGGACTTCGGCTTTCATCTGCCGTGCCCGTTGCTGGAATGGTCGAAACCCACTTTTGAGGGGAAGCCGATGCTCTACTATTTTCCTATCCAGTCCAGGCATCTCTGTGTAATCCTAGGCGAAGCAATCGGCATATCCCTTTAGCAATGTTATCATCGGCTCTCGTAGTGCTGGGTGTAACTTCCTGCTTATGAAGGTTGGTCGTGGCTTATCGCCAGGACCAATGTCTATCTCCTCAAGTTCATCAGCCGATGTGAAACCATATCCTAACTTCCCTTCTTCTTCCATTAGATCAACGTTGCAAATGGAGAAAGGACACAGCATAAAAAAACTCGGCCGATCGTTAAGATCGGCCGTTCCACACATCCCCTTACTTTCCAAGTTTTTGTAAAAAGAACAGGGCCGGCTGTTAATGCTGGCCATTTTATAACGACTATGAAACACATTTATATTTACAACTTCGATTCTTCAGGGCCGATTGCAAAAACCGTCCTTTATGACCCCGCTACCAAATGTTGCCTCCTGTTCCTTTATTCCGTGAGGCCGGTGGATAAGACCAGCCTTACTCCGTTTTTTGTAGCCTCGATGCGATCACACCCTTCCAGGCTTATTCCTGAAATCGGCTCTTGATCTTTCGCATCCCAAATGCTCATGGCCGCATGTGAAATTTCGATAGAGTCGTCTGCCTGGACCATTTCCACCTCATTTCCGTCCCATTGGATCAAACATTGATGCATCGTGGAAGGGATGCAACAGTTGGTGTGGATCCAATCCCTGCCAAGTAAAACGTTGTAGGTGCTCTTGCTGTTGACGACGAAAAACGAGGTCGGGACAGTTTTATTTCCAACGGTGAGATCCACACTAAGGACACCTTGGGCTTCTGAAGTCTGTCCGTTAAAATCACTTAGGGTGACATTGGTCCTGATCAAGTCTGCGGAGGACCGCCCCAAACGGCGTAGGACTGAGTATGGCATAATGTTGACCGCTGCTCCCGTATCCACCAACATCTTATTCACGGGCTGGCCGTTAATAAACCCCTTAAGATACAAAGCCTTCAGATGTTTGTAATTCTTAGCTTGTGGCTTCTCGAATATCACCGGCCGAGGTCCCAAATCAAGTTGGGCCACCGACGGCTCCTCCTGGGGCCTCGCATGGAACTCTGCAGGAAGCACAAAAACCATATGTGCATCTGAAGCGTCCCCCCCATCAGGGAAGACTTAAAAGTGTTGCTTTATCAGTCCCAGGAGGCTGATAGCACTTTTATTACATCAGATGGTACATCACCGTACTACTCTACGCGGTAATGGGCAGTGAAGCGCCACTATCGCGAGGATTACAACCAAAACCCACACAACTACACTAGCTACGAACAAAGGATCATCAGAGTCTTGCGCCATGCGGAATCCAACAGTGGCCTCAACCACAGGCAAGACTGGGTGCAGGACGAAACCCTACTCGTTGTCTTCGGGGACGTAGTCTGGGTCTTCCACTGTAAAAGTAAGAAAGGGGTGAGTACAAACGTACTCAGCAAGTCCAATCACACCCACGGAAGGGGGTATAATAGAATTTAATGCACAGGATAGTCCAAGGATAAGGTTACGGTTCATTTGCGGAAAACACAGTTATATACAGGGGTTCGTTTTGAAAGCACTTTTCAAATCATGTTTTCTTATACCAAGGAGCACACAGTGTTGATCCACACAGGATCCAGATTTTAAACTGCTACCGGACTCCCCGTCCGCCGTAGCACACGGCACAACTGCCGGACACTTTCCAAACAACTCACACCAGCCCATCCATTCCCAGAGAGAAACACTAGTTATGTGACCACACCGTAACCTACCCAATACCGTGGGCACGGCTATTCGAATAGATTTTAACTCTGCAGAGGTGTGCAACTTTACCCACAGGTGGGGTACCACAGCACGAACACCTTAGTGCCGGTGCAGATCCCAACAAAGCCATTACCCACCTTAGCTAGACCTGACTAGCCATCACGGGATTTATCAAGGGGTCATTCGACCTACCACCGAGGTTTAACCGGGGCATAAGTCACACAGAGCTTATCCCTTCTCCTTGATCACCCGTTGCTCTCAGCTCTCCTAATGGCTATCAGACTAACTAGTGGGATTTATGCTAAGCCGTTGCCCATACAACGGTCAAGTGGTTCGCACGACAAGAAGCTAGGTGAGATGTCACATCAACTCGGTCCTTAGGGGTGACAGGATGGATATCTCCCCTCCACGCTCAACCACACAGGTACGAGCACACCAACGGCAATTCACACAGAAATGCCATCCATCCCGTCCGACTCGTTTCTCAAATCCACATTTTACCCTTTCCCACACACACGCATTTTCTTTATAAAATCAGGTGGTCAAGGTATGGTTGTCACAACAAGGGTGGCTATCCTACCATGGTTACGGCACGCAAAACCATGCAATTTTATAAAATAGGCCATCGGGTTGTGTTTATAAAAACTAGGACAAAAACATGCATCAAAGGGCGGAATTGAACTTGCCATCGTCAAACCCTTGCGGGAGGTCCTGGTCGAAGCACTGTCCCTCGGGTTCGGGGTCGCAGTACTGATCCTCGTTCGCTTGGTCACAGTCGGGACCTTCCTCGTTCACTCCGTGTCCTACGACGCAAACAAACAGACACGCAATCAAACGAAAGAATTAAAGGCTTTCATCGTTGAGCTTGAATCGGAGATAATTTAATTACGGAGTTAGGGGTAATATCTTTGGGTGGTTTCTTAATGGCATGGCCGGAACTCTACTAGAAATGGCGTGGTAAAGTTTCGGGTCGATCGGAGATCGTTTCGCACATAAAATGACGAGGCGAAGGGGGTTGCAGGGCTAAACAAGGGTCTAGGGGCTTATTCGTGATTATCCGAAAAGGGTAGGGACCTATTTGTGAATCCTAGCAACATTCTAAAAGGTTGTCAAGTACATCTAGATGTATGCATTGGAGGGTTCAAATTGAAATAACAAAACGGGCGAGGTTTCTTTTGTAAAAAGGGAATGGATAAGGGTACTCCTAGAGAGGGGGGTTTTCTTGGAGAAAACAGAAAAGGGCAGGGGGCTATGGGCAAAATGCCCTTCTCCTTCCTCTCCCCCATGCAAAACAGAGGAGGGGGAGGCAGGACGCCGGCGGCGGCGGCCAATACGGCCGGCCGAGCCCTAGGGGCGGCTCAGGGCAGGGGAAAAAGGGGAAGGGGAAGGGGGGGAACCAATCCCCCCACTCACCACGGGCTGCGGTGGGGTGAGGGGGCGCGCCCACGGGAGCAGGCGGGCAGCGGCGGTGTCTCGGGCGGCGGCGGCGCTGTGGGCTCGGGGAGAGGGCAGAGGCAGGCGGTGGCGGTGGTGAGGTGCTGGGGGTTGCGCGGGGGCCAATTTATAGCGGGAGAAGGCTGTGGAGCGGAGGGGAATGGGGTAGCGGCGGCCGGCGGGCGGTGCGGGGCGTCTTCAATGGCGCTCGGCCGCTTGTGGTTGTCGCGGAGCGAGGCACGAGAGGCGAGGTGGACGGGACATCTCGGCAAGCGGCGAGCGGCGCGGTGACTTGGTGTGGCCGGACGGCGGAGAGGGCGGCCGGCAGTGCCGCGCGTGGGCGCGCACAGGGCCGGCCGGCGGTGGGAAACGGGGCGTGCACGCGGCTGGTGTGCTGTCGGACGCGGGCCCGGCGCTTGTGCACACAGGGCGGCGGCGCGCGCGCGGCGAGGCGGGGTGCCGCAGCAACGAGCAGCGCGACACGCGCGAGAACAGGGCGCGCGCGTGCGCGCAGAACGCGGTGTGGCGCGGGCCAGAGGCGGGGGCGTGGCGACGGGCGGCGCGGCGCGATGCTTGGCCACGCGCGGCGCGTGCGCGCGCGTCGTGGCGTGGCCGGGCAGAGGCTAGCGCGCGGGGGGGGGGGTGCTTCGGGCGCGACGTCCGCGCGTGAGGGAGGAGGGCCGAGGCTCAGTGACAAGCAGGAGGGGCGGCGCTCGGGAGCAGGGGAGAGGAGGAAAAAGAAAAGGAGGGAAAGAAGAGAAAGAAAGAAAGGGAAGAGAGATTGGGAAAAAAAGAAAAGGAAGGAAAAGAAAGAAAATGGGAGAGAGAGAAAGAAAAGGAGAAAGAGAGAGGGGGGGCGTGTCGGCGCCGGTCGCGGCGGTGACCGCGGCCGGTCGGCCACGCGCGCGTGGGGTTCGCGCTCTGCACGAGAAAAGGATTGCGCCGGCGCTAATCGCGGCGGATGGACGCGCGCAGGCGGCAAGCCTCCGAGCGGCGCGGGATAGGACGGCGATAGGGTTTTAGTGTCGGTTAGAAGGGGTCAGGGCTAGGATTTCGAGTGGTTTTTAATTGAAACACTCTAGCGCGTGGTTTACTTGGGTAAATTTTCAGGGCGTTACAGCATCAGCCGATACCTTCTTATCGGCTTTTGTTGACTTGGGTCGCCATTCCTTCCTGGGTGGGCGCGACTCCTTTTCCTGCACATAGTGAACTTGTTCTGCCAAATCTAGTCGTGCCTTCCTTAAAGTCTCGATGTACTTAGCTTCGGCCTCCTCCAAGCTACGCAGCCGCTGAACCCTGCGCTTCTGGGAACGACTAAGTCCATCGGGGCACCAACGAGGACGATGATACCTGTCTTCTTCTTCATCTTCCTTTTGTGGTGACCGAACCTGCACTTGCCGGATTGAGGCAGGTCCTATCCGCTGGAAAACCGAATCCCTTGCTTCTGGCCTCCTTGGTCCACACTCTGGGCAATCTCTGATTGTAGGCAATCGGCTCATACCTGAATCCCAACAGTACCTGAAGAACGGGCAGTGCCAATGGTCGCGGGCCTCTTCGTGCTTCCTTAAACGCTTCCCGGTCCGGCGCTCATATTCCTCTTCTTCAGACTCCCGGCGGAGGCGCTGCTGATACTGGTACTCGTATTTCCTGAGAAGATCAGAAGAAGTCGGCCGTTGATTCCTTACGTACCTTACTTGCCTTTCTGTAACGTATTCATCCTTTTCATTTTGGGGCCGATTGCTCGAATCAGCCTCTCCATCTTTGACCTGGCGGCGTGATGCCACCCCCGCCATGTTGATGCCCAGTGCGAAGTTGAGTTGTCGCCTTGCCATCCGATCGTTACTTTCCACCATATTGACACCAGGGAACGGCTGTGTATCGACTTTCATGGCGGTCTGTCCCAAGATCAACCGGCCTTGCTCAATAGCCGATTGGATCTGCCGACGGAGCTCCTTACAATCACCTGTGCTGTGGGTGAAAGAATCATGCCATTTGCAATATGACCTTCCTTTCAGCTCTTGCACCGTAGGGGGTTTGTAACCTTCTGGAAACTTCAACTGTTTTTCTTTTAGCAATAAGTCAAAATTTTGTTCCACTTTGCTCACATCAAAATCAAACCCCTTTGCCGGTCCTGTTTGCTTTACCCACTTGCACGATACGGGATTTGCACCACGAGCCCATTCTACAACCGATACTTCTGCCTCTTCCCCGGAGTCATCGGCTTCTTCAGTGTCAGCTAGTGCTATTTGGCGTTTGAACTTTTCCTGGTACAGCTCGGAGTGACGCTGCTCATGCATCGTCAACTTCTGGACAAGATGTGCCAGTGAAGTAAATTCCAATTGAAAAGCCAGATCTCTAATCGGCTTCAATAACCCTAGAGATGCCAATTCCACAGCTTCCTTTTCTGGGATCCGCGTTGAATAACACCTATTCTTCATCTCCCTGAAGCGTCGAATAAATTCTGCCACGGTTTCTCCACGCTTCTGTCGCATTTGGGCCAAATCAGCAATTCCTGCTTCTGCAGCTTCTGAATGATACTGAATATGAAATTGCTCTTCCAACTGTCTCCACGTACGGATGGAGTCAGGACCCAATGACGTGTACCACCCGAAGGCCGACCCCGTAAGCGACTGCGAAAAGAACCTTACTCGTAATGGATCCGACACAGAAATTATACCTAACTGTGCCAAATATCAGCTCACATGTTCGATGGAACTAGCACCTTCTGCCCCACTGAATTTGGTAAACTCGGGGAGCCGATACTTGGGTGGCAATGGAATTAGGTCATAATCACTCGGATACGGCTTCGTATAGCCGATCGCTCTCTTTTTTGGCAAAATGCCAAACTGATCCCTTAGGATGGCACCAATTTGCTCCGCCGTTTGTGATCCGGGGGCCGAGTGCACACTATCATGACTCGGCCCTGTGGCATAAGTTGCTAGCCAAGCTTGTTTATCCGCGTCAGCTCCAGGAACCCCTCCAGTTACTTTCTGTGAGAGATGCGTCGGGTTATTATTATCCGGAATATATGCGCACATGTAACCATGTGGGATCTCCTTGGGCGGCTCACTGAAGAACTGGTGATCTGTGGGATCACCCCCCACTTTGTAAACCACGTAAGCCGGAGCACCATGTGATTCCGCCGCTGCAAGTGCATAAGGCAAAGGAGGTCTGGTCTGGAATGGCAATTCTCCCTTATGGCTTCCCAGAGCAGGCCCAGTTGGAGAATGTTGATGTTTCATTATTTCTTGGACCACCCGTAAAGCTACACGCTCAAAAGCATTAACCAGACTTTCAGAATGCCGGTGCAACGAATGAGCCACTGCATAATTCACCTCTTGCCGCAAAGCTCTGGTACGGTCTTCAGACGGGGTAGATAGATCCACTCCATCAAGAGCACCTTCAGGCGAAAAACCTCTCCACCTGATACCGTGGTTGCGAGTCCTTTCGAAAGAGCCAATGAGATCGGCCTCAAACTGAGTCTTGATTTCGTCATACCTCTGCTTATGTTCAGCAGAGAGCTCTTCATAAGAGATCGGATCCTCCCTTGCCATCTTGTTGACCACCACTGACGGAGTCGACGAAGATGATGGAGTCAATGAAGATGGTGCCGATGGCGATGACGAAGTCGATGAAGAAGGTCCCACTGGGCGTGCCAGAATGTGTTGTCGGTCAAAACCCACCGGCGGGCAGCGACAGGCAACACGAGGAGCCGGGAGGCTTCCGGGACGGCTGGTGGGCCCCGGTCCCTCGGTCAACGGCCCAGTGATCTGGCGCGCGCCCTGGCTGAGAGTCGCTAGGCGTGCCACCTGATCCTACACCCGATCAGGAAGGTGTAACGTATTAAACTCCTGCGTGCACAGACATGTGTAAAGGTTAATCCGAGCCGTGATCGGCTCATTACATCCTCCCCGGCATCGGCTATGAAGAGCCGATTGCGTCAATACCGGATCGGATCTTTGGAACAGGCAATATAGAAACTGATACGTATGTATGTATTTAAACAAAACTTGCTTCATAAATAACAATCTAATCCAATCCACAACAACTAAGCCCTCACTACACGATCGGAACATCCTACACGTAATTGAGCCTAACAGATACACAAAAGCATCGACAAAACGATCTAAACAGAGAGCAAGAGAACAACTGAAAGCCGATTCCCAAACAACCTCTATTCAAGCAAAAGCCGATACAGAGCATACTATCGGATCATTCAACTCGTTTGCAAGGCCTAATCGTGCACATATTGAACCAAGCTTCTAAATGCATAGAAACTAGCCATAACAGATTGGATCTACTGACAACTACGAAACAAGATAAAACAATCATACCCACGAACGGGTACGATGATCAGACATGCGAGAGCAACGCATAAAGCACAATGAAAGCACCAAAAGAAAAGATTACTCAACGCATGCCAGGATAAATAACGCTACTCGCCATCTACAAGGCTTCAGCACGAGCAACGTATAAACGAACGAGCAAGGGTGATGCTACCCCGATCACGCAAGACGTGATCGGGGTCGCGTGGCGCTTACCCGATGAAAAACCCTAAAACAGGGGAGGCGATATGCCGAGAGTTGATGATGATTGATTCTCCTTCTTGTTTATTCATGGTACATATTTATAGTCCGTAGACTTGTTCTCTTTAACTAACCCTAACCTAACACGACACGAATCTTAACTGCTTATTCCTAATTTACACGGACTTATGGCCTCCATCTTGCGCACGGGCCCAATTCGCAAGCCTTATCACGACTGCCTTCTAAGCCCATCTTGCTCAATAGCCCACCTCTGGCCTGGTCAAAATATGGCGATAACAGTACCAGAGTTGGCCTCCAAAAGTAGATGCTTTATAATTTGCTTCTGAGTGTACAAAGACCACTGAGCCCTTGAATATTCTCGACATATAGTTCTTGAGATGGTAGATCAATGTAACTAGTAAACAAGGTGAAGGCATTGTCGAGCTCCACTATAAATATCTATAAGAGCACAATGGTATTGTAAACCATTTTTTGGGCTCTTTGTTTTCGTAAGTCATTGCTTGTCCGATCAGAAAATCAATACCCAAACACTACCATTTCTTAGGCTGTTACTTCAATCCATTGCCACTATGCGCTTTGTTACACATACTCCATGTACTGCGCTAGGCTGGGCCACAGGGTATGCCGCGGCCTACTCAGCATACCCTATAGCCCCGTCCCTGATATATACGAAGATATCATATTAATAATATAGACACACGCTAGAAAATATGATGTTGGATTGACCCATTATGAGATACTGCTAGTATTGTTATTTTGTACATGCCATTAGTTAGAGAACATGGTGCTAGATTGACCCACTCCAAGTTGAAGTTGTTACTTTCTTCTTCTTTTTTTCTGCAAATATCTTCTTCCACAATCTTGCACCCCATCATGTATTTCCAAATTGTGGGGACTCTCGTGCTCCCGGATGGGTGAGTATGTTTCCGTTTATGTTTCATGAAAGAAATACATCCAAAACTTTGTCTAATCCAACAATATGTATTGGAGGAATTGAAGGAGTTTCTTACCTTTACCCTAATTAACTATAGTTTTAATAACGTATTAATTATTTGCACTATAAACTGAAGAAGTATAGCCCGTCAGAATGTGAAGGTTCATAAAAAGTACTAAATAATTTTTGAGACACCAGTGTTTAAAATTGAATTTGCTGATAAAATATTATTAAAGTTTGGCAGCTCTACAAAGTAGTACTCGTACAATTTATTCAATTCTCCATGCAAAGGCGCCGTAGGTTGGGTTCAAAGTTTCAAAGTGGTTGCTTGACTACGATTTTACTACAGTCGTAGAGAACTCGGATACCCCTTTGTTTTCTCGTTCTTAGATTGACGAACGGGGGGGAGTGCATTGGAATTGTGAACGGAAGATCTGCTTAACGTCCAAGCCGCCATTGACTTGTACCAAGAATATGTTTGGACTTTTGAATCATTGTTGTTGACAGCATCAGAAATGTCAGCAATTGTTGGATCTTTTCTTGGAGATAAGCCCGTGGAAAGAAAACTGTGCACATGGACGTACAGGCGTACAGCGACGGCCAAGCTCATCAGTCTCCGCTACTAGATCTTCTTTAAAATATTTTCGTGTGAAGAGCAAAACCCACCATCGAACAGTTCCCAAAATGCATGCATGTACAATATTTTAGGTAATCCAAAACCAACAGCCAACGTGGCCATATACCTAGAAGGTCAATGCGGCACAAACCCCCAAGATCAGTCTCGTGGGTCTCTAATTGTCTCAAAATACATGACCAATACGTTCTGAACGATGAGGTATTTTTCGTCCCAAAAATTTTCGGCAAGACCCCAAAATTAGATTTTAGTTTGGAGCCTTTTTGAACTGTATTGGAGATGCTCTAAGGAATCAAGATGCGTGCGTAGTTGAGGAGGACTTAGCGTCATCACTGGTGCCGGCCTTAATAAATTGTTTTGACAAGCTATATAAATGGAGAATGACAAGCAGAGTAGAAAACCATCTGCATTTCGCATGAATAAGTTCAAGCTCAGCACAGTATGTACGAAAACGAAACCATCTTCTAGCTTCCCTATCAAGAGGAGGAACCAAATGTCAAGAAACATGCATGTGCATGGGAAAAAATAGAGAAATGGCTTGAGGAATTCTCGTGCTCCCACCTCATCAGTCACAAGTCCATCTCACAACAGCTAAGATACATCCCCTCTGCGTCGTCGTCATCCCCTCCGCCCGCCCCATCAGGCTCTTCCTCCATTCCTCTGGCTACAAAGTTTGAGATATGAGTGGTTAAAATTATTAGAGTTATTGATAAAAATTTATTGAAGTTTGACAGCGCTAAAAAGTCGGTACTTCTACAATCTAGTCATTTATACACGCAAAAGGCGTCGCAGGTTGGGTTGTATGTTTCAAAGTGGTTGTTTGAATATTTTTCTTCAATAAGGGAAACTTTATTAATCTTGGACAGCTACATCAAGGTGATAGAAAAGTACTAAGATTATTCCCAGCCTGTGCATAGCTAGGATGCACACAGCCAAAATAAAAGGAAGAAAAAAAAGAAAAAAAAAAGACATGGCATCAGATAGCAACAAGTCACGAAAGTTCTAGCCAACTACGATCGGCAACGAACTCTCGTCATCCCACGACAAGCATGCCACGAAGTGACCAATGGGCACACGTACAAAGTCTGTAGGATCCACTCCGGAGTAAGCGATATATCGTGAGTCAAAGCCAAGGTAACTCCGGTCTCTGGGATCGTATGGAGTGTAGTACTAATTATTTATGAAGAAATTGTCACGAGAAGCAGTTGTTCAGGTATCGTTGCCATGTCCAATACTGAGATCTAATCACTACTACTACAAAATTGATTTTTTAGGAGCGCTCTCCTTTTTTCTATGGATGGCCCAAAAGGTACTGCTCCGCTCCTATAAAAAAAGCTGGGTTACCGCAGCTTCCAAGCGTCTCTGGAAATGTATTTTTACGGACGGATGCTGACATCACCCGCTAGACTATTTATAGAGACTGCTCCTACAAACAGCTATTTGTAGCTGCGAAAAATAGGAGCAGGTACCGTATCCACCTCTAGAAATACTGTTTTACCCGCCTCCTAAAAATATTTTCTGCAGTAGTGATCAATGTCAAAGAAACAAGCATGAAAATAAAAGGTGTGCATATAATACTAAGGGTGCTGGAGGGTCTCCGGCCCTCGAATTTTGCGGTCACTACTCACTAGATCAAAAATGGATGGATGCGATAACCACAAACCGTCCAAAACACATGTCATATGCGAGCCCAATTTACATCATTTACGCATAGGCTGATCATAGACATCCACCCATCACGATCCAATGACCAGGACCGGTGACTGAGAGAAACTATTCAACATCAGTCACGTAACGACAAGTACATATATGTATATTATTACCCTTATAAATAAACCTTCATAAAAAACACTTAATATTTTGGGAGCATATATATTTAAGTACAAACTGATCAACGTGTCACGTTGGTTTGGGACTTCCCCATGTCCTAACGAACATTATTGTCCATAGTTATTTATATTTAGTTGTAACTTTAAAGGAGCAGTAGTCAAGGCACATGTCGATAAACCGCGACCGTTGGCCACCAAACAACAGATACACTGACCTGTCGATCAGCTTTGCATGGGAGCCACCTTATATGGTGACGCCACTAGGTGCAGCGGGTTCTTCCTCCTGACCGTCGCACCAACGTACACGTCCATGTCAAGCTCATCACGCCGCATTCCGGCCGGGAGGCTCCAGTCGACGTAGTAGAGAAGGCGCGCGACAACGAGCTCCAGCACAGCCAGCCCAAAGGTATCTCCGGGGCACCTTCTCCTCCCTGTCCCGAATGGCAAGTACTCGAACCGGGAGCCTTTGAAGTCAAGCATTCCGTCCTTAAACCTCTCCGGCCTGAACTTCTCCGCGTCATGCCAATACTCGGGGCTCCTTGCCATAGCCCACGCGTTGATGATGACCCTGGTGCCCTCCGTGACTTGGAACCCACCTACATCGCAAGTCTCCCGGCAGAGATGGGGGACCAGCAATGGCACCACCGTGTTCAGCCTCATGCTCTCCTTGATCACCATCCTTGTGTAGTGTAGCTCGTCCACCAAGCCCTCATGGTCTTGTGGGCGCTTGTTGTCGAATACTCGACGCACCTCGGCCTGTGCCTTGGCCATTACATCTGGGTTCCTCATGAGCTCTGACATGAGCCACTCCGCACTTGACGCCGTTGTCTCCGTCCCTCCAGTGAACATGTCCTAAACGAAATCAACAACGTGAACATGAATAATGGAAAAAGAAGAAGAAAAAGACCTGGAATAACATTGATCTAGAGTGATTCAGCACTCAATTATTACCATTATAATTGCCTTGATGTTTGTTGTGCCGATGGGGAATTCAAGCGCCCCTTCGTCCCTGATCCGGAGGAGGACGCTCAAAAGGGAATCACCTTGCTGTGCCTCACATCGAGCTATGATCTTGTCGAAGACGGCATCCAGCTGCCCACGTGCTCGCCACATCCGGCGTCTCAGGCCGCTGACGACGTCGATGAAACGCAGCTGTGGGAAGAGGTCGCCGACGGTGAAGCCCACGCTGAACTTCTGCGAGGCATCCGTCGCCGACAGGAACTGCTCCAGGAGCTCGCTGCTGCAGGCCTGGCCGAATGCCGCCTTCCCTGTGATCGTGTTCGAGCAGGTCATGAGCAGCCTGGCGAGGTTGACTGGTTCGCCGTCCTGCCCAGCGGCTTGGATCTTTCTGATGAGGGACAGAGTCTCGTTGTCCCTGATGGGTGCGAGCTGCCGCACTATTTTGGCACTGAGCAGCTCCACCGTGCAGAGCTTGCGCAGCGTCCGCCAGTACGGGCCGTACGGCGAGAAGCCGATGTCGAGGTTCCCGTAGCAGAAGATCTCTGAGACCACAAGGCTCGGCCGCGACGCGAACTTGACATCCTTCTCCCGGAGCACTTCCTGCGCCGCCGCTGGCGAGGATATCACGACGGTGTCGATCTGGCCGATCCGGAGGAACATCACCGGGCCGTACTTCCTGCCCAGGTCCCGGAGAGCGACATGTGGCTGCGACTTGAGGAAGTGGAGGAGGCTTCCAATCAAGGGGAGATTCCAAGGGCCTGGCGGCCGCCGATTCTTGGATTTGCGGCTGAGCAAGGTCACAAAAATTGGCAGGGAGAGGAGTGAGAGGAAGATAAGCGTTACTGCACTTAGCTCCATGATGATGATGGCTTGGCTGATTTTAATTGGCAGTTTTGCATGGGAATGAACGGCAAGAATAAGGGGCCTTTTATAAGCCTTTGCCGTGGACAAGCTGCTAACCTGTAGTTGAACACGCTGCTCGCCTGTAGTACAAACTCAAACCACATGATCTGAATTTTCACGAACACGTGATATGACAAGCTTATTAGATTTGTAGACCAAATGTTGCACGCAAATTTCTGATAGGACACGGGCGTAGCTGGCTTTTTCTGACAAACATCTAGGTCCACACAAGAGCCGAGAGCATCCGCACGCCATGTCACCTGCTAGCTAGGCTGCTATACAGTCACATGATGGGCCGGATGCATGGGCTCAGATCAATCTCATCTCGCCTTCTTCCCTTTTCATTCAACATACACCCTTTCACTCATTGAATTTTTTTTAAAAAGGAGATAAAAAAAACAAAATTCGAAAAAGGGGTGCCAGTTGGATAAATTTAGGAAAATGGGTGCCTCCCGCCCGCTGGGAGGGCGGAAAGGGGCCTCCCGCCCAACCATAGGGCGGGATGCTCAAAAAAAATTTCCAGGGACCTCTTCGCGAATAAGAAAACTTTTTTTATTCGCGAAGAGGTCCCTGAAGCAGGCCTCCCGCCCGGCCACTGGGCGGGATGCCTCCTGGTGCATTGTTATTTCATGTGTGTGTGTTTTCTGGCTTCCAAAATTCGTAACAATTCATAGAAAAATCCAAAAATAGCAAAACTAGTTTTGTTAGAAACTAGATTTCAAACTCTATAACTTTTGTTAATGGAGTTTAGTTTGAAACAAAATACTTTTACCCCTATTTTAAAAGTAAGATTAAGGAAAGTTTATGCTTAACTTTAGGATTTCATGGTTTGTTGTTTATGAAGTTTGGTATGACTATTCTATAAACTCTAGGTACCTTTGTGCAAAGTTTTAAACTCAAATTTGATGTAAATTTAACTTCTTTTGTCTTGAATTTTTCAAATTTGAAATGTTAACTAAACCTAATTATAACCCTTTTATAATTAAAATCTATTGTTATTCTCTAATGTGATATTATTTAATATCTAATATATAGTCAAAGTTCTAAAACCTATAAAGTTCTAAAACCTATAATCTTATGCTCTTGGTCCATTTTTGTTATATTTTTTCTTAGATTATTTGTTTCAGAAACTATTTGAAATTCAGAATTTTTTCAAATATAAGATTCATTCGCCATACTCTTATGTATGCACATAAAATTTTAATTCAATTTTCCAAGCAAGATTACGGTATCTAAAACTCGTACGAAGATAGTTAAACGATAACGTTTGCAACGTAGAATCTAAATATTACGATAGTACAATACATGAAGCCATTTAAAATAAAATAATATGATAATAAACATTACAAATATTACAAATACATGAATCCAAATATTGTGTCTTCAGTCAATGCGGCAAATATTACAAATACGTATCTAGGTCTGATAGAATCTCAACGCAGCAAATATTACATATGAGCAAACAACGTTTAAATAAAATTACAACTAAATGATGCCTGATAACGTACTAGCACTCGATCGGCGACGTCTCCCACTTCTTGATGCAACCGGAGGTCTTCCATCTGTAGCATCACCTGTAGGGCCAGCTTCAGCACAACTGGGGCCAGCATCATTGGTTGGACAACGTTTATACGTGTGTCCAATCTGATTACATGCACTGCAGCATTGTATCCTCGGACGGAGCTCTGACTCATCCATATCATTACGAATACGCCGTGACTGACGGCGTCCTCTCTTAACCCGTGATGATCTTGGGTCTGGAATATAGATAACAGGATTCGCTGTCTCAGTGAACGATCCAACCAAACGGAACCCATAGATCTCATACTGCCAGGTGCTAGCAATTGTCTCCTTTCTGAAGTAATGTGAAACATATATATCGACAGGATGTCCAATATCCGCACAAGCAGCCATTACATGAGAACAAGGTAAGTGCAGCAACTTGGGCCTCATGCATGAGCAACAACAAGTTCCATCGAACTTGAGAATGCACTCCTTTACAGGAGTTTGACGTCTCATGCCATGTCGCGCCCTATCTTTAGGAGATACCTCAAACTTGAGCTCCTGTGTTCCACATTGCCGTACATGGTGTAGCCGGGCGCTTTCTGCCTTCTTAGTCATATATTCTGTTACCTTGAATCCAAAATTTCTGTCTGGATCTCGCATGAATATCTGATTTTTAGTGAACCGCTCCCGAAAGTAATCGGTACACCCGCGGATAATGAATTCAACAATTGCAACCAGTGGAAGCCCACGAACACCTCGCAGCACCCAATTGTAAACTTCGGCGAAGTTGGTGGTCATTATACCGTACCTTGCACCATCGGTATCATAAAGTAACGCCCACTTCTCCTTAGGTTCATTCTCAATCCATTCAGAAAATTTTTTCACCGCTGACCCAGATCTTCTGCGAGTACGTGCAGTATCTGTTGGCAAAGAGCACAAAGCCTCTGCTTCATCCTGTGCAGTTATGTTTTTTGATGCGTCCTCGGCTCTTTTCTTCCCGGTCAGTTCATCAAGTTTCTGCCACTGCTTGTTAAATTTTTGCTGATTCGTTTCCTTGCATAGCCTCTTGAACATATCCATAAGGTGCTTGTTCTTGAATTGCCTGAAAAAGTTTGCACCGATATGCCTCTTGCACCACCTACTGCGAATATCACGCCACTTGGGCGGCTCTCCGGTCTCCACACACCCCTGCTGCAAATCTAGAATTGCCCTCAGTATGCCGGCGTGACGATCATGAATCAGGCAGACATCTTCCCTATCCCGAACGACTGCAAGCTTAACCCGTTCCAGAAACCAGTACCAACTGTCTGTGTTCTCACTCTCAACAAAAGCAAAAGCAACAGGCAGCAATTGATTATTTCCATCCACTCCAATAGCTGTCAGCATTTGCAATCTATACTTTCCTGTGAGAAAGGTCCCGTCGATGCACAGGATAGGCCGGCAGTGATGGAATGCGTTAATGCATGGACCCAAGCTGAAAAAGACCCGCTGCAATATGTGGGGCGGACCTTCTCCTCTGTCTAGAGTTTTCAGGTCATAGTAGCTTTCAGGATTTCTCTGACATAGGACGGCCAGCATTCGAGGAACATTATCATATGCAGCCTCGAACGTACCAAACCTCATCTCCAACACCTTTTGTTTTGCACTCCACGCCTTACTGTATGAGATGGTATACTTGTACTTTTCCTGAATGTACCTGATAATAGACTTTGGTTCATATGACAAGTTCTGTACTATCGTCCCGTACATCTCATTTGCGATGTATTGCGACGTGAGGTTGCGATGGCTCTTCTGCACCCCAGGCAAATGACAAGTGTGCTGAGTGACAATGGAGCATTCCCAATAATCTTTCCATTTACCCTTGTAGGCATGCACCCGCCATGGACAGCCATCCTTCACACATACTACATCGTACTTACGAGATTTGCACTCGACTGTCTTAAACTCTCGCATAAGAGAGAGAGACCAGCACTTAACAGCTTCCTTCACCTCTTCAATTGAGTGGTACCTTGCACCCTGGATAATTTCATTCTCCCTGCAATCCGAAGGCCAGCTACATCCGTCATCTACGACAAGATGACTGAAGTCGCTGCTTACCCAATCTTGAGGCACATCATCGTCATCATCAGACGAATCGGCATTCATTGCTTCATCCAATTCACGTTCTTCGTCTTGCAGCTGTTCAACAATAAAGGGTATGTTCTCCCCCTCATCAGCCATGCATTGAGGTGCTGCGGTGCCACATGCCTCAATGTTTGCCTCCTCGACTTCTTCATCAATATTTTCATCCCCCGGACCAGCTTCAATGTTTATCAAAGGGTTTTGGTGCACACTAACAAGGAGTACCAGTGGCCACTGCCAATGACTTGCATTTTGCAGATAAGTTAACCAGTCCTCGTTGCTTGCAAGTGGCATAAGCTCCCAGATCAAAGCGTGAGTGGTACGATTTATGACGCATTGAACACTCACAGTGTGTGTCTCCTGATTAATCCTTAGTCCCCTCATTAACCAGTTGCATAGGGATTCAAATGTCCTCTCGTGCGGTCTGGTAATTCCTCTGACCGCACAGTTGAATTCACTTAAATCTACCCCATTCGGCCCATAAATCACATTTCCTTCTCCGTAATATATACTGAAAATACCCTTCTCGGAAGACATATCTGTCAATCATTAATAAACTAGTTATACTACATATTAATACACAACGAACGACGATCCTAAATTTCAGCGACTCTCAGATTATATTTTACAGATTCTAAACTATTCAGATTATAAATTATACTAAAAACAAATGAAAATACTAAAACTATTCAAAATATAACTACTCTATCAAATATTTCCTAAATTATAGTTATTTTCAAGTACTTATATGGCTAGAACGAGAATATACCTCAAAATCGACGTGTGGACAGGGCTTCGCCGCTTCCTCTTCTTTCTTCCTCTCCTCTCTTTCTCTTTTTTTTGATTTTTGCTGGATAAAATGGTATTTTTGGGGCAGGTTGGGGCTTAAATAGCCGGTGGGGGACATCCCGCCCGACCAAAGGGCGGGATGCATCCCGCCCTTTGGTTGGGCGGGATGCCCTCCCAGGGATCTCTTCGCGAAGAAATTATTTGCGAAGAGGCCCTCGGGTGACATCCCGCCCGCTGGGTGGGCGGGATGTCCCGGGCCCCACGCGTCCCGCCCGTTCAGCGGGCGGGAGGCACCCATTTCCCTAAATTTTCCCAACGGCCACCCCTTTTTCGAATATTTTTTTTTTATCCCTTTTTTAAAAAAATTTCTTCACTCATTCTCCCCATCTAATATCCTCCCTTTCTTCCACGTCACTGCAGATGCAACTCAGGTCATCTACAACAGTTTAGACACCAAACCAGACAATGCAAGTTTTTACCATGTAACATAAAAATTGTATTAAGTTGGTCATCAATAACTCTATAATAACTAATGATTGCATAGAGAACACATACAATGGTTCGAGTGATGTCTATATATATAGCAGCGTATATAAGTTGTGTTGGACTTAGCCGCCATACATATCTTTGGTGAGTTTGTACGAGCGCCAGCTGCAGGACACAGTGGCGTAGCTCGGCCAAAATTTTAGGTGGGGTAAACTCTTGCGACAAACGTAGCTGCTATTAATAAGAACTGATGGCATTTCCATACCACATTTATATTGATGGAAGATTTCAATTATCAAAATCGAGCTCCTCCCGCAGCCATTTGTACCTGACACTAACAACACTACTGCAATAGTACAGATGCATTTTTCAAGAAAATAGTAAAGAAGCATTTTCAGATTTCCATTGCTTTCAATTTCCCATGTATCCTAGTACCCGCAAATATGTAGTAGATTGCACAAAGGAGGGCAGAATTATGCATTAGATTGAAATTGAGAGTATGGACCAGTACGTGGATCAGTGGAGGTGAAGATTGACGGTGGTAGTCAAAACCCGGTAACGGTGTGTGTTGGAATAAACAGGCTAGGCCTATGTACTTAAATAATCAATTGAGGATTAAAAGCCCACTCCTCAATTGACGAGGCAGGCGGATACGGTACTATCCTATGGTTTGATAAGGTAGGCGGTACGTGGTGATAGCTCTGTCCGTCCAGCGTAATCCTTCCCATTCGGGTAGTGGTGGTAGGAGGTGTGACACCCTAGGTGTTAAATATAGCAAGCCAATAGGAAGAATGTTTTGTATATTTTGAATGGTGTGAAATTTGAGTAAAGTTATGAAAATAAGGGTATTTATGTAATTTTACAAAAATACAAGTTCTCTTATGCAAATTATTTGAAGTACAAAAATAACTTCCCAAGTTTACTAGGGGTCAAAGTGTAAGAATGCAAGTCATCATGACATTGCATGAAAACTTGCAATTGTGTCCAAAATTACATAAAATTTACCTCAATAAGGACAAAACTTTAGTAAGTTTGATTTTAGTGCAAAGTTTTAAAATAAAGCTTTGTAATTTGGGTTTTTGAACTTGAACCCTAAAGCAATGTTGTAGGGTTTGAAAAATTCTACAACTTCTATTTTGATCATTTTCTCATTAGGGTTTTGGATCACTGGGAAATTTAAGTTTACAGTGAGATCCCTGGATTTTTCTGTTTTTGCAAACGAGCCCCTCAGACCCCGCCCCCCTCTCTTCCTCCTCTGGCGCCCCTACTCTCCTCCTCTGCTCCTCTGCTGCAGCACCGCCGCCTGCCGTTTCCGGCTGCCCCTCGCCACCTCCTGCTGCCTTTCACCTCCACGCGTCGCCCCCAGCTCGAGTGCCGCCCTAGCCTTCCCTCTTCTGGCCTCCCCACGCTTGCCACGCCATTCTCCCCTCCTGCCCGAGCTGCCGCAGAACGCCACCGCACCGCCGCCGTGGCAAATGTCGGCGCCTCCTCCCTCCCCTCACTCCTTCTTAGTTGCCGTGGGCTTCTTCGGCTCATGCCCCTCCTATTTCCCTTCTTTTTCCCTTGCCACGCACACCTGAGCCCCGAACACCACTGCCGCCCCTTCCTCCACTCCGGCAACCCCCTATTCGCCGTGGGCCGCCGCCGTCCGCCCCCCTATTGCCCACTACGACCCCTTGGAGAGCTTCCCCGTCGCCCCCTCAAGCTCTCCAGCCCATCCCTGCCCTCGGACTCTCACCGGAATACCCTCGCCGTCGAGCTCCTCTCCGCCGCCGCTTCGGTCTGCCGTGGGGACCCCACCTCCGGTCATCCCCTCCCCTTCCCAAGACCCCCAGAAGGTGCGCCTTGAGCTCCTGATGCTCGCTGACCACTCCTTCTCCACCCCCCGCCAACCCCCTCATCAGAATTTGGCAGGCGCTGTCCCTGCCCTTCTTCCCCGACGAGCCAGGGACCTATTTGTTTTGATTTGAAAAGTTCCAAGGGCCTTCCTGCAAGATTCCAGAGGCCCCCCCAATTCAAAGCTGTGAACTTCAAAAATGTGTAGTAAATTGTAGAAAATTCATAAAAATGTCAAACCAGTTGAGTTTGAATCCTTGTGTTAAATACTACAACTTTTGTATTATGGTCATGAGATGAATATGTGTATTTTGTGCTGTGATTAAATTAGTAGATAATGGGTATTTTAATTAGATCTTTTGATCCATAGCAATGCTGAGGCTCAAATTTGAAACATGAAATGTATGTGCCATAAGCAGAGTTGTGTAAATTTTGGAAGCTTAGAACAGCCCTCTAGCTAAGATGTTTAAATAACTTTGCTTTATGTTAATAGAAGTTTCATGATTTAATTCCAGATGCATCTCTTTATGTTTATGGTTGAACATTTTAATTTAGCCTTGTTTCAGCAAGTTTAATCCAAGATAAAAGTTTGAGAGTCAGAACCCTAGTGTAGCTTCAGTAATGAATTTAAGCTTAGATTCAAAGGAAATCCAAGAACAATAGTTCTAGGTCATGAAAAATTATGAAAATTAAGTAGAATGATGCCTTTGAGTAATGTAACCTGTACACAGAATTTCAGGACAAGATCTTATATATATATTTACAGTTATAAATAACTCTTAATTTATGGATAAAACCTTATTAAGTTTAAATTTAGTTCAAAGTTTAAAATTAAAGCTATGTACTTTGGGTTTTTGAACTTGAACCCTAAAGCAATGTTGTAGGGTTTGAAAAATCCTATAACTTCTATTTTGATCATTTTCTCATTAGAGATTTGGATCAGTGGGAAATTTTAGTTTACTGTAGGGTCCCTGGACTTTTCTATCTTTGCAAACGAGTCCCCCGGACCCCCCTCTCTTCTTCTTCCTCTAGCGCCCTGCTCTGCTCCTCTGCTCCCCTCTGCCGCCGACTGCCAGCAACGCCCATCGCCGCTCCAGCTCCTCCCCGGCGCCACCTCCTGCTCGGGCGGACTCCACGCGTCGCCGTTCCCCTTCCCCAGCCCTGCTCCCCTCCCCTGTTGTCCTCTTCCGCGAGCGCCACGGCCACCCGAGCTGCTGCCGGCCGCCACCTCACCGCTGCCGTGTCCCGCGCTTGTGCCTGCTCTTCTTCCCTCCCTCTTCTGCCCAGCAACACCAGCGGACAACACTTAACTCATTTCCATCCCTTTTCCTTGCGGTGCACACCCCAAGCCCCGAACACCACCGCCGCCCCCTTCCTCCACTCCGGCAACCCACTGGCGTCGTGGGCAGCCCACCTCAGCCCTCCCCGCACCACGACAACCCCTCAGCTAGCTTCCTTTCGACCTCGTGAAGCTCTACGACCCCTCAATCGGTCCCCTAGTGCACCACACCGGCTTCCCGACGCTCGCCGGCATTTTCCTCCGCCGCCCTCGTCACTGCCTCCGCCGGTCGTCCCTATCCCGTGGCTTTTATTCCCAATTGGATGCATCAGTGCATCACCCATGACTCACTGAAGCTCACGCGTAGGTCCTTCGCCGACGTTGGTTGCTGGAGCACCGCCATCGCCATTGACCCCTCCGCCGCCGCTTCGGGCTCCCGTCGAGATCCTCTTTCCCGGCCATCCCTACCCTCGACAAGTGGTCCAATCAAACCGCCGTGAGTTCCTGGAACTTCTCCTCCCCTCGGACCTCGCCGCCGGTGGCCCTCTCCACCAGAAGACTGCCGCCTTCCCTCTGTTCCTCTTCCTCCTCCGGCCAAGGGCCTATTTGAAACGATTTGAAAAGTTCCAAGGGTATCCCTGCAAAATTACAGAGCCCCCCAATTCAAAAGCTGTGAACTTCAAAAATGTGTACAAAATTATAGAAAATTCAGAAAAATGTCAAACCAATTGGGTTTGAATTCCTGTATTAAATACTACAACTTTTGTGTTATGATCATGAGATGGGTATGTGTATTTTGTGCTATGATTTAATTAATAGATAATGAGTCCTTTAATTAGATCTCTTGAATCATAGTAGTGATGAGGCTCAAAATTGAAACATGAGATATATGTGCCATAAGTAGAGCTGTGTAAAATTTGGAAGTTCAGCACAGCCCTCTAGCTATGATGTTTAGATAACCTTGCTTTATGTTGATAAAAGTTTCATAATTTAATTCCAAATGCACCTCTTCATGTTTATAACTGAAAATTTTACCTTAGCTTTGTTTCAGTATGTATAATCCAAGATAAAAATTTGAGAATCAGCACCCTAGTGTAGCTTCAGTAATGAAATTTAAGCTTAGGTCCAAAGGAAATCCATGAACAATAGTTCTAGCTCATGAAAAATTATGAAAATAAAGTAGAATGATGCCCTGGAGTAGTGCGGCATGTCCACAAATTTTCAACCTATAATCATGTGTAGAATAGCCAGGATAAATAGCACTTGATATAGTGATGTTATATTCCTAACTTGGGGTTTGTTTAATTAATCAAAGTAAGTCCATAATTAAATAATAACCTAAGGTTATTAAAGAGAATTAGTTAGTAAAATAAATAAAGTTGTTAAATGTAATTAGTTTAATTGTTTAAGATAACCAAGCATGCTACCTAATATAGTTAGTTTAAATATTTAGGGTAAGCAACCATGTTACTTAATGTAACTAGGTAGTTTAGTTAATACCCGATAAATGACTGCCCAGTAAAGGGGAATTGTGTTGTTTGTTAGTATGCAATGTAATTTCTTTGGATTGCAACTTTATCGTGAAGTAAAATGAAAGTGTATGCATCCACTGAACCACATCTTTGCATATCATATAGACTCAACCACTCTCGCTGACGAAGACTACGAATTGATCCCAAAACCAGAAGGAGATTATTCTGAAGACCCCGAGAACGTCATCGGAAATCTATCTGAAGCTCCAAACCAAAGTTCAGAAAACTTTGATACTCCTGCCCCCAGCCTCACTCAAGAAGGCAAGCCCCGGACATAAACCCGCTACTTTATTTACACTGCAATCTACATTGATATATATATACTTGTGCATTAAGTTCTTAGGAGTTGTCTGAAAACCCTAGTTGCATATTCCTAGGAACCAATGTACTGAATACTAGAACTTGAGTCCGAATAGCTGCTATGCTAATAGGACCGATAGAAGTTGAGTGATTGCCTGTCACTCGCGAGCTTTATAGGAATTGTAGTGTTTACATTCCTGCAATCACTATAAGGATGACGGACGGGATCTATGTGAAGTATCATGGTTGAGATGATACCTCGTCTGTGTTAATGAATTTGGCTAAGGTCGCAGTGTGTGGTAGTGGTGGTTAAGCATTTGAAAGTACTAGCCACATGACGTGAAATATGGTAAGCGGTAAGCCTAGTAACCAATCGGCCCGGCAAGTGGACATACCTCCCACCACTCATATTTGGTTTTTCCGGTTACTCGCTTGGACGTGTGGGAATACGTGTTGCAGGGCAACCAGAAGTATGGTCATGTAGTCGCGCTACAGACGTACGTCCTGCACATTGGATGTGCGTATGGTCCTACAGTCGCTTGTGGTGGATCTGATCCAAGAGTCGGAATGAAAGGCAAACAGTTGCTTCGGAACAATTGTTGGAGGTTCCAAGCGTGTGAGTTAGGTTTACCTTTGCAAGGTTATGAAATTCGATTCAGAATCGTCCGTTTCTCGTGGAGATTGAGACTGCTTGATCCCTTTGCCACATAGAGTAACAAGAGCAACCTTATGGTTATCAAAGATGATGTTTGTTTAAAAGATTCTACCATGCTTGAATAGTTATAGTTGCTTACCTAGAATGGATAATCAACTAGAAGCTGAAAGCTAAAATTTGATAGTAAGGATCTACTCTTTGTTGCTTTTTAGCTGAAAACTAAACCCAAAACCATTTAAAGCCTTCATAGTCTAGTTACGTGGCTAAGTATACCATGAAACGGGTAAGCCTTGCTGAGTATTAGGATACTCAGCCTTACATTGTGACTTTTGTTCTAGGTAATCCCCCTGAGGACTCTACTCTGCCTGTGCCATGGCCCTATGCTCTTCCCGATGGTTGGTCCGTGGAATGGGACCCGTCCCTGGCCAACACTGATCATACCGAGTGATGTCATGCCAGGGCTTAGCATGATGTCCGTACTGGCGTTGTGTATAGTTGTCGCATTTTAAAATTCCGCTGCTGTGAACTCGAAACTTAAACTGGTTTGTAATAATTTCTATCAGTTTGGAACTTATGCTACTTTTGGAAACTCTTGTAATATAAATGCCTGTGATGTAAAATATGATGGCAATTGTATCTCTGGACTCGCCTTTGTGTGAAGTACCTTGTTTGATTCTGCTTTCGGTGGTTTATCGGAACGTTACCCGACAGGCCAAGGGGTTACATCGTTTGAAGTACGATTGGAGCCCTTGAGAGAGGACTTGCGTAGTTGAGCCGGTGTAATTCAGGTTGGTTCTGCCACAGCTGTTATCAGAGCTAACAAGTGTACCCTAGAGATATAATTAGCCTTAAAAATGTCTTTTAGTATAAAATTGAACCAACAAAGTATTCTTTGTTGTAATTCAGGTTGGTTCAGATGGCAGAGCTTTCAAGATTCTTTTGGGATTTCGCAGGACACGCTCATACCAATGCCTTGCATTGGGAGGGTTTTCCTCATCTTTTGTGGGAGTCCCTTCAAATGTTTGGCTACACCGAGCCTCCACCTTATGATGGAATAGAGTACGATGAAGAAGGTGTTCCTCGTTGCAGAGTGAAGATGACTATTCCTCCGCATCCTACTTTATCTCTGTGGCAGCCCATTGAAGTTAATGTGGTTGGTCATCGCCTCGCCGATACTTTTGAAGCGGCAGCTATGGAAGCTATCCACGTCTTTTGCGATCAGCATCCTGAGGAAGTTGCAGGACATCCCATTGGCTTATTTCCTGCAATGGGTTCTCGTGACCCAGAATGGACTTTCAGGGTGACATACTGTGATCACTTACTCGGAAGTCTGGCCGGAGAGACTCTACGCACTGCAGTCAGATTTATGAATGCACAGTACCGCTACTAGACACTTCAGCAACACGGTATATATCGACTGACCAGCATAGCCCAAGGGTATCGTAATCAGATTGGCCGGCAGAATATGCATATTGAGGAACTCCAAGCCACTGTCACTACCAAGGAAGAGATTATTACACAGCGGGATGAAACCATTCAGCATCGAGAGGATCAGATTGTAGAGAGCGATGCTCTTATTGTTCAGCGCAACACTGTCATTGACTTTCTCCAGGAGCAAGTTCATGAGCTCAACCTTAATCTTGGCCAAGCTATTGACCATATCAACATGCTTCATGAGCAACCAGGGCATCCTGTTGTTGAGTTTGAGAGTGAAGAAGAAGAAGAAGAACCTAAAGAAGTTGAAGGAGTCTCTGAGATCGACTCTGAGCATGGAGATCCTGCTCTTAGTCCCAATCATTCCTCTTCCAGCAGTCAGTCATCCGTGGGCAACCTCGATGACCTTTAGTCTCGTTTGAGTTGACAACATCCTAGGTGTATATAGTGTAACATAGTGTGACAAGGGAGTGATGAAAGCATCTAGGCCCCTAAATTGTGTTTTGGTAATTAATAACAACTATAAGTAGACTAACTGCTTCATTGAGATTTATGTGAGTAGGATGGTCCATATATGAATAGTTGAAAAGAAGCAAATGGCGCAACGATCTAAGAAGAGACTGAAAATGGACAGCTCAAGACAAAGGTATAACATAGGGATTTTATTTTTGCCGGTCCAAAGAAGAGTAGAGAAGAACTCGACCGGGTTTTTAGGCTAAATAGCCGTACTATTAAGAGGGGTCGATGTTCATTTGCTCGGAAATTTGCTAAGTGCCCTATGATCGAGTCTTTGCATTGCATACCTTGAGAAACATGGCACATGAGAGAAAAGAGGCACACATAACAAGATTTCTTGCACTTCACGCCTGAACCGGACAGTCCGGTTCGTTAGTCCGGACAGTCCGGCATCCCCGGACAATCCGGTTTCTTACATCGGACAGTCCGGTTTATCTCCAGCTTCTGAGGCAGAAAGTTTCGTCCAACCGGACTGTCCGGTCCTGTATGGTGGACTGTCCGGTTAGGCTGTAACGGCTAGTTCTGACCACGCCATTTTTGCAACAGTTGACCGTTGGGAGAGCTGGCGGACTGTCCACCAGTAGCTGGCGGACTGTCCGCAAATATCGCAGAAAATCCACCAACTCCTCCAAACGGCTAGTTTGTGTTGGTAGGCTATATATATTCACCCCTTGACTGCATGAGAGTACTCTTAGCACTTGAGAAAGACACTAGAACATCGTTGAGCTCTCATTCACTCATCTCTCACTCACCATTGCTTAGTGATTGCATTCTTGTGAGTTAGAGAGTGTTTAGTGCATTGCATCAAAGAGGTTGATCGTTGAGGCACTAGTGGGATTCCAAGCAAGCGTCGTTGGCTTGCTACTCTTGGAGGTTGCCGCCTCCTAGACAGCTTGGAGATCGTGTGAGCCACCGAGCACTTAAAAGGAGATTGTGAAGGTGCCATGGCCAAATTTGTGAGAGGACCTTGCCGGAGCGGTGAAGAGCATCCTAGTGGAACCGAGGTTTGGAGAGGTTCTTTGATCGATTGGCTCAAGGACTAAGTGAAGACTTGGTAGAGGAGCAATCGAGTTCATTGAATCCACCTCAACGTGGATTAGGGGTGACCGGCAAGTCATCGACACCACGGGATAAATTCTTGTGTCTTGAGAATTAGTTCTTACCTTGCAATTCTTTATCGCATCTTCTCTTATGCAAGTTTACATTCCTAGATTCTAGCTTTGCTTGATCACCCTAGGTTTCAAACCAAACTTAGCTCGACTTAAGCTAGAAATTTATATCTCTTGTTGTACTAATTAAATTTCTCCTAAGTGCTTTGTTTTTAGTTAAAACCGTCTATTCACCACCTCTAGCCGGTGTCCTTGATCCTACAAGTGGTATCAGAGCAGTGGACTCCAATTTATAAGGATTTAATCATCCCGAAGTAGGACAAATAGCTCTAGAGGGAAATAATCATGTGGGGAAACCTCCATTCTTTGATGGGAACAATTATGATTATTGCAAGACTAGCATGACGGCTCATCTTAAGGCAATGGGAAGGAAAATATGGAAAATTGTAATTGAAGGTCATGTGATCTTAGATGATAATAACATGACTAGGCAAGATGAGGAGAATGAGCTATTAAATGATCAAGCTGTAAATGTGTTGTACGGTGCTCTTGATATTGGGGAATTTAACTGAGTCAAAGGACTTGAAAGTGCTCATGGGATATGGGAGAAACTCAAGGAAATTCATGAAGGCTCAAACACCGTCAAAGAGGCAAAATTGTACATCTTCAAGGGCAAGTTTAGTGAGTTTGCTATGAATAAGGATGAAGATGTGCCTACAATGTTCAACCGGTTAAATGATATCGTGAACGAGCTCAAGTGTCTTGGGTTCATTGTTCCGGATGAAGAATTCTCTCAAAAATTCCTAAGATCTCTCCCGGAGAAGTATGACACAATCGTCACATTGCTTGTGAGATCCGGAGAAGTATGACTGAAATACTTGGGGAAGTGATCACCCTTGACTTATTCAAGAAGTCAGCTCAAGCCAATGAACCGAATAAGAAAAGCATTGCACTAAAAGCCAAAGCTTCAAAGGAAGAAAGTGATGATGAAGATGATGAAGTATCGGATGAAGAGATGGCACTCTTTGTAAGGAGGTTTAGAAGAATGATGTCAAAGAGAAAATTCAACAAGAAGGGCCAATCTTCAAAGAAAAACCCCTTTGAAGATAGAAAGTGCTATGAGTGTGGAGAACCCGGGCATATTGCAATTAATTGCCCAAGCAAGAAAACCAAAATTATGGTAAGAATAAGATTGAGGACAAGAAGAAGAAATACTTCAAGAAAGAGAAGAATGGACAAGCCTATTTTGTGGAATGGGATTCCGATGAGAGCTCTGATGATGAAGATGACAAGCCATCAAGTGCTCTTGCCGGGATTTCTATCAAAGAAGCTTCATCTCTCTTCTCCAAACATCATTGCCTCATGGCCAAGGGTGAATCTAAGGTAACTAATGATGAAGCTAGTGATGATGAGGAAGACTCACTTTCTTATGATGATCTTGTAAGGATGATTAGTGAGTCCGACGATGTCTTGCTCAAAAAGAGTGACAAAATTGTGGAATGGAAGAGAAAATACTCCTCTCTTCTAAATTCATATGAGGAGCTAAAGACTTCTCATGAAAACCTTAAGAAGTCCCATGAGGAGCTCCAAGCTTCGAATAAGTTTCTTAAGGAAAGTAATGAGAAGCTTAAGGAATCTCATGTCACTCTAGTTGCGCATGAGACCGTCAAGGACAAAGTAGTTTCTTGTGCAAAATGTGATGAATTAAAATGTGCTTCATATTGTCCTAGTACATCTAACTTCTCTTGTAGCACAAGTATTAGTTCTTGCACAAGTGATGCATCTCTTATCTTGGAGAATGAATCTTTGAAGAAGGAAGTTGATTGTTTGTCCAAGGATCTAGCTAAATGGTTTGGTAGCCATGCCAAATTCAACCATTGTTGGACAAGTAAAAAATTCACTCTTAACCGCAATGGTATTGATTATGAGCCTAAGAAAGGGAAATCGGCTTTTATTCCTAAGAAAACCATCTTTGAGAAATCTCAAGTCAAAAATAATGAGGAAGACAAGCTGAAGACTTGCTTTATTTGCAAGAAAAAGGTGGAAGCCCATCACATGTGCAAGAACAAGAAGACCATATCCTTTGATGCATCCTATGTTCTCAGAAAGAATGCTATTGGGAATGTCTGTGCTAAATTTGTTGGTCTACTTATTAGTGGCACTAAAAGAAAATTAATTTGGGTGCCCAAAGCTTTGGTAACTAATATTCAAGGATCCAAGCAAGTTTGGGTACCTAAACAAAAGTAATTCATCTTTGTAGGTGGATTATAAAGCCGGTGGAAGACATTGGGTGATTGATAGTGGTTTCACTAATCACATGACCGGTGACAAGAAAATGTTCTCTTATATCGACTATGGTATTTCCGGATTGGACAACATCACCTTTGGAGATGATAGCAAGGGAGAGGTAAAAGGTTTGGGTAACATAACTCTCTCTAATGATCTCACTCTTTCTAATGTGCTAATTGTTGATTCTCTTAATTTCAACTTACTTTCAATTGCTCAATTATGTGATAATGGATATAGATGTTCTTTTACTAGTAATGAATTTGAGGTTACTTCTCTAGATGGTAAAACCAACATATTTAAAGGTTTTAGGCATGAAAGCTTATATCTTGTTGATTTTCCTTCTAAGAAAGCAAGCCAAACCACATGTTTGTTTTCTAAGTCATCTATGGGTTGGTTATGGCATAGAAGACTAGGACATTTTGGCATGAAACAATTAAATAGGCTTATCAAGCATGATCTTATTGTTGGGTTGAAAGATGTCAAGTTCGATAAGGATAAATTGTGTAGCGCTTGTCAAGCCGGCAAACAAGTCTCAAATTCACATCCATCCAAAAGTAGCATGTCAACCACAAGACCTCTTGAGTTGCTTCATATGGACTTATTTGGACCTACTACTTATAGAAGCATTGGTGGAAATAGTTATTGTCTTGTGGTAGTTGATGACTATTCTAGATATACTTAGGTATTTTTTCTTCATGACAAGGCCGATGTTGGTGATATTTTCAAGAGATTTGTCACAAGGGCGGAAAATGAATTTGAGAACAAATTGAAGAAAGTGAGAAGTGACAATGGAAGTGAATTTAAGAATTCAAGAATTGAAAACTTTTGTGATGAGAAGGGTATTAAATATGAATTTTCAACCACATATACATCGGAGCAAAATGGATTGGTTGAGAGGAAAAATAGGACTCTAATTGATATGGCAAGATCAATGCTCTCGGAATATGATGTATCTCATTCTTTTTGGGCTGAGGCAATCAATACCGCTTGTCATGCTTCAAATAGACTCTATTGTCATAGGTTCTTCAATAAGACTCCCTATGAGCTTCTTACTGGAAGAAAACCTAATATTTCTTATTTTTGGGTTTTCGGTTGCAAGTGTTATATATTAAGGAAAGGTATCCGGTTATCAAAATTTCAAGGCAAGTGTGATGAAGGATTTCTTGTTGGGTACTCATCTTGTAGCAAAGCTTATAGAGTATATAACAAGACTAAGGGCATTGTTGAAGAAGCTTATGATATTGAGTTTGACGAAACGAATGGCTCTCAAGATGAAAAAGACAATCTTGAAGATGTTAGAGATGAAGGCTTGGCTAATGCCATGAAGACTATATCGATTGGAGACATTAGACCAAGACAAGAAGAAGATGAAGATGTTGGTGCATCGTGCTCTCTAAGGGGGAATCCACCCTCTTCAACGAATAATAATGATCAAGATTAACCCTCTAATGATATTGTTCAAGAAAATGTTCCTCAAGATGACTCTCAACTATTGTCACCATCCCCTGCATCTTCATCAACCCAAGAACCAAGTGCACAACCTAGGATTCATCATAATGTTGCAAAAGATCACCCCATTGATCAAATTATGGGTGATATTAGTAAGGGTGTTCAAACTCGATCTCGCATTGCTTCCTTTTGTCAACATTATTCTTTTGTTTCTTCTATTGAACCTAATCGTATAGATGGAGCATTACAAGATCCAGATTGGGTGAATGCTATGCATGAAGAACTAAATAACTTTACCCAAAATAAGGTTTGGGAATTGGTTGAGAGACCCAAGAATTACAATGTTATTGGTACCAAATGGGTCTTTCGTAACAAGCAAAATGAAGATGGAATTGTTGTAAGGAACAAGGCAAGACTAGTGGCTCAAGGCTACACTCAAGTCGAAGGTTTGGATTTCGGTGAAACTTTTGCTCCCGTAGCTAGATTAGAAGCTATTAGAATCTTACTTTCTTATGCTTGTTCTCATAACATCAAACTATATTAAATGGATGTCAAAAGTGCTTTCTTAAATGGTAAAGTAAATGAGCTAGTTTTTGTAGAACAACCTCCCGGTTTTGAGGATTCTATGAAGCCGAACCATGTGTTTAAACTTTCTAAGGCTCTTTATGGGTTGAAACAAGCACCTCGTGCTTGGTACGAGAGGCTTAGAGATTTTCTCACTTCTAGGAGCTTCAAAATTGGGAAAGTTGATACAAACTTATTTACTAAGAAGATTGGTCATGATATCTTTATTTGTCAAATATATGTTGATGACATTATCTTTGGTTCTACTAATGAATGTTTTTGTGAAGAATTTGGAAAGATGATGTCTAGGGAGTTTGAAATGTCAATGATTAGTGAATTGAGCTTCTTCCTTGGTCTTCAAATCAAACAATTGAAAGAAGGCACATTTGTTTGCCAATCTAAATATGTCAAGGATATATTGAAGAAATTTGGTATGGAAGAGGCTAAACCAATTAAAACACCTATGGCAACAAATGGTCATCTTGATCTTGATGAGGGAGGTAAACCGGTAGATCTCAAACTCTATAGATCAATAATTGGTAGTTTGCTTTACCTTACCGCATCTAGGCCCGACATTATGTTTAGTGTTTGCATGTGTGCACAGTTTCAAGCCGCACCTAAAGAATGTCACTTGACGGCCGTAAAGCGAATTATGAGATACTTGAAGTATACTCCAAATATTGGTCTTTGGTATCCGAAGGGAGCTCAATTTGAATTGGTTGGTTATTCGGATTCCGATTATGCCGGTTGCAAGATTGATAGAAAGAGCACTTCTGGTGGATGCCAACTTCTTGGTTGTTCTCTTGTTTTATGGTCTTCTAAGAAACAAAATTCCGTGGCTCTTTCTACCACCGAAGCTGAATATATTTCGGCGGGGAGCTGCTGCGCTCAATTATTATGGATGAAACAAACTCTTCTTGAGTATGGCATTGATTTTAAGGATATTCCTTTATTATGTAATAATGAAAGTGCTATCAAGATTGCCAACAATCCTGTACAACACACAAGAACCAAGTATATTGATATTCGGCATCATTTTCTTAGGGATCATGTTAGCAAGGGAGATATCAAGATTGATGCAATTGGCACTAATGATCAATTGGCCGATATCTTTACCAAGCCGTTGGACGAATCACGTTTTTGGAAGCTTCGCAATGAACTCAACGTTATTGACTTCTCTAATGTGGCTTGAGACATGACACATATTTCACATTCATGTTTTTTCCTTTATGAGCAAACTCATCTTAATGCATTTCATACATGTCCCATATTTCATGCATGAGGTCTCTAAATTCTCAAGTCCAAGCGATCTCCTTCTGGCCAAGTCTTCAACAAATTGGTTATTGGATATCATGGATTTATCATGAACTTTGAATTTTGAGGTATTGGAAGATTTTGGATTAACATCAGCAAGTTGGACAAGGAATTTGGACTCTGACTACTCAAACCGGACTGTCCGCCTGTGGTAAACCAGACTATCCGCTAGATTGGAGTTTTCACACAGAAACTTTCTTCAAACCGAACTGTCCGCGATTGGTAAACCGGACTGTCCGCCTGTGGCGGACTGTCCGCCTGTTGTTGACCGGACTATCCGTGAAATTGGAACTTTTCACACAGAAACTTTCTTCAAACCGGACTGTCCGCCGGTAGTCACCGGACTATCCGGTCAGGCCATTTTTTTTGCCGTGTAACCCTAGCGCCGGGCACATAATACCTCCTCACCTCTTCATTTGTTCCCATCCGCCCAAAATAACCTCTCCTCTCTCTTTTCCTCACCTCACACCACAAGATCCCCTCCTCCAAAAGTTGATTTTTGGCCGGATTCACGGACCCTCCCCTTCAATCCCCGGACACTCCGCGATCCCCTCATCTCTTCTCGGTATCCCCTCGTCATGTCCTCTCGGTATTGAATCAAATCCCCCTCTATTTCTTTCGGATTTCTCTCTTTTTGCCTAGGGTTTGAGTTGGGGGATCTCTCATTCTATCAAACGTTTGGATGTATGCTTTGGGGCACTTGTTAGTTATGTTGAGAGGATCATTTGCTTTTGATTTGAGGATTTTCTCACGGTTAAATTTAGAGATCGGGCTAAGTGATTTGAAGAACTCTAAATGGTGAATCATAAGGTTATGGCTCCTCATACTTGTTATGTATGGTCTCTCATTTGTGAAAACTCATTTTGTGACTGTAGTGGAAGGGTCAAGAAAAGTGCAACAAAAAATGACAATGCTCCCAAGAGGCAACGCGTTCGTGATCCTTCTTCTTCCTCCGAGTCTGAGGATGAGGAATATGTTCCTCCTAGCAATACTCCTGTGGATGATCCTTATGAAGACTATGAAGATGAGGGTGAGGATGATGTCCTGATCAATGAGAAAGCTAACACTGCTCCTAGAGTTTGGACTACTGCAGCTTATTCATCAGAAAGACTCCCGTATCAATATGGTCTTGAGCGAAACACTAACAATCTTTATTTCCACACAAAAGTGCAAGAAGAGGCCTTCTTTGGTCATCTTGTGAACAAGATAGTCTTTGCACATCAGACCATTAATCTTCATTATATGTCTTCTCAGCCAGTCATGCGTGACTTGATCCCGATGCTTCAACACATTGGATTAAGAGAGTTTCTTACTCACAGGTGTGATTGGAACAATACCATCATCCGACAGTTCTATGCCACTGTTGAACTTGATTTTGCCAATGAGCGAATTGAATGGATGACTGGAAAGATCAAGTATGAAGCTTCTTTTGCTGATTTCGCCAGAGCCATCAAAATCAACTATCAGTTCACCACAGGTCCTGACATTATCAGCCTACAAGACGACCCTAAAATGAGAGATGATGACATTACAAGCTACTATGAGCCAAATCGAACAGGAATTGACCGTATCTATGGGTGCATCACAGGTCTTAACCATTGGCCTGTAGTCTTGAACAAAATTTCTAGGTGCACACTTGTTCCTAAGAGCGGATATCGAGAAAACTTTCTTGGATATTCAAGAAACTTTGTAGATCATGTGCTCAGGGGTGAGAAGATGGATGTTGTGAGAACAATCATGCATCAAATTCAACATAAGAAGAAAAATCTTGAGGTCAACATCTACTTTGCTCCCTATATCATGTCTTTCATTATTCAGGAGACAAATTATGATGGTCCAAGGCCAGAAAAGTACACACCCTACAAACCATTCTCTAATGACAGAGATTTTTGTTAGAGAGCTCTCACTCCCATTAATGAGGTTGATGATCCACATGCTCCATTTAATCTTCATGCCGGTCAACAAGCTCCTACTCAAGAAGCTGTTCAAGACATGCCTCCTCCTCCTCAACCTGGTCAGCAATTTTGGGAGCCTCCTGCAGGGTACTTTGATCCTTACTTCACTACTCTCCAAAACAATGTCAATGCTAGTTTCTCTTCTTATTTTGAGAGTTATGGGGAGCAAGTTAATCAGAGGCTTAACACTATGGAGCAAAACTTCTATGGCTATGTGGACAATCGCCTGAATACTTTTGGCCAACACATTCACGACACTATGTATAACCCAATCATGACTAGACTTGAGCAGGTGCACACTAGGTGACACACTGACATTGAGGATCTTGATGCTCGGTTTGGTGATATGAATGTGAGTGGCAGTCACAGTGGACCTCATGGTGGTTCTTCCTCTAGTTACTCTGATATTGAGGCTCGGCAGCAGCGCATCGAAGAAGACATTCACAACATCAATGCAAGTCTCACAGGTTTCTCGGATCACTTCTATGGCAGAACCGCCTGAATTATTCCGGTTCAAATGAGCTAGTTATCGCTGTTCAGCCGATACTAACTCAACACACTTCAAATGGAACAATCCATTGGTCTATCGGGTCTCCGCCCGATGCAACCACGGTTCAACAAGATTGAAGCAGGTTTACCTTCCACGAAGGCGAGTTTACAATCACAGTATAGCTCATCAACTTCTAATTCACAGAATATTAAACATTATTACAAACTGTTCCAAAACTTGAGATAATAAACAGACATTGTTTAAAAAATGACAAGCTGAACAGCTTGTCCAAGTTTACAGCGGAAGGGAAAATAAATCCGCGACTACACACATCGCGAAGGTTGACACCATGCTCAGCCCAAGGCCTGGTGTCACTCAGGAGGGTCACTGCCAGCCGGGGACGGATCCCATTCCACGGACCAGCCAAACGGAATAGAAGTTGGCCAATCAGGGCTATCCGTGGGGTTCTCGGAAGTTATACCTGAAAGATTTACTAGCAAGACTGAGTATACTAATACTCAGCAAGACTTACCCATTTCGCGGTATACTTAGCTAGGTAACTAGACTCATGAAGGCATTGCAAAGGTTCTGGGTTTAATTTCAGCTGAAAAGCAACAAAGAGTATGATCTATTTTCAGATTTTAGCTTTCCAATTCTAGTTGATTATCCATTCTAGGTAAGCACCTACACTAAGCAAGCAAGGTAGAGATTATCATTCATCAAGATTACTCCATCAGTAGTTATACTTCTTACTCTATGTGGCAGAAGGAATAAGCAGTCTCAATCTCCGCGAGAAATGGACGATTCTGAATCGAATTTCACCCTTGCAAGGTAAACCTAACTCACACGCTTGGAACATCCAAAGGTCGTTCCGAAGCAACCGTTTCCCTCATATTTCGGGTTATGGATCAGGGCCACCACAAGCGACTGCAGGACCGTACGCACACCAATTGTGCGGGACATACGTCTGTAGCGCGACTACATGATCGTACTCCCGTCTACCATGCAGAACGTACTCCCACACGTTGGTGCGTGTAAACATAAAATAAAAGTCGAGTGGTGGAGACATGTCCATTTGCTGGGCCATTCAGGTACTAGGATTACCGCTTTACCATATTTCGCGGCATGTGGCTAGTACTTTCAAACGCTTAGCCACCACTACCACACACTGCGACCTTAACAACTTTTATCAAAACAAACAGGGTAAACCTCCAGGTCATGATACTGCACATGACCCTGTCCATTATCCTTATAGTGATTGCAGAATAGTAAACATGCAACTCCTATATCGCGTGAGTGACAGGAAATCACTCGACTTTTACCGGTCCTATTTAGCAGAGCGTCTAAGCGATAAGGACTCGGGTACAATACATTGGATTCCTAAGATTTTATGCAACTAGGGTTTCATTTCAACTCCTAGACGTAATGCAAGATATATAATATAATAATGAAAGTGTAATAAATTGAAATACTGGTGTATGCATCGGGGCTTGCCTTCTTGAGTGGGGTTGGGGCAGGAGTGTCAGAGACTTCCGAGCTTTGGTTCGAGGCTTCAGTTAGATCCTCGGCGACATTTGTTGGGTCTTCGGAAAACCCTTGGTCTTGTCCCAAGACTAGCTCGTAGTCTCCGTCGTCGAGTGTCGTTGATTCTACATGACATGCAATAATTTAAAATGAGATGGTGCTTGGGTTTAAGAATTTTATTTCACAATAAAGTTGCAATCCAACAACTTAATCAATATAAACTCATGGAGCAAGAGGGTTTAGTTTTAAGTTACCATTTATACTTAAGTTATGGTTATAGTACTGGAATTACTAAAAATAGAAATTAAAATCTTTGAATTTGAATTCAAATTTCAAGTTTAAATTCAAATCTTAGATAAATAGAATTATAAAGTCTTGAAAGCTTAATTATGAACTAATTATCAACATATTAGATTATGCTAAAAAGATCTAAATAATTAAGCCTAATAAAAACGCTTAACTAATTCCAAACCATTTCAAATTTGAATTGCCCAAATTTAAAAGAACTCAAACCACAAAATAATGCTAAGCTTGAAACTTTTACACAAGCTTACACATAACCTATTGAAGCTACATACCAAAAATTACAAGAAACAAAGCTAGTATGTAGAAGTTATGCACAAAATACCTTTGAACCTTAAGTTTAAAATAGATTCAAAAGCATTTAGTTTTAAACTAAACTTCATTAATAAAAGTTGTAGGGTTTGAAATCTACTTTGCTCACATGAAATAATAAAACCATTAGGGGGGTCCTTAGTCTTTTTGCGCCTGGGTCCCTAGAACAAGAAATATTCTAGCACATATGCCCCTGCCAGGCCCCGACGGCGGCCGGCCGATCGGCTCCGGCACGTTCCCACCGGTGGCGAGGTCGCCGGCAGGGAGGGGCCGGCCTGGCACGACCTACGGGATGTGGGGAATCGGTTGGAGGGGGTGGTGCTCGATGGGCAGGGGCGGAGCACTGCCGGTGGCGAGGAAGGGCGGTGGCCGTGTCGGGGTACCGGCGTTCCCGGCGAAGTACCGGTGAACATGGGTAACCAAAGCGCGCAAGAGCACCAGGGGGAGATAAGGATACGGTTCCCGTACTTAATTTGGCTGAGGAAGTGGTGGAAGTGGGTCGTTGACGGTGAGGTCGTCCTCGGGCGGCTCCGGTGAGGGGCGGCACGGGGTTGGAGCGATTCCGGCGAAGAAGGGCCGGAAGCTGGACCAGATCAGGTCGGGGAGCTGGTGGAGGAGGTGTGGAAGCGGTGTGCAGCTGGGATTTGGGCGGGGTGGAGCGGTCGCGGCGAATTCCGGCGAGGAGTGCAGCGGCGGGCTCGGTGTCGCGAGGAGGAAGAAGAGGAAAACAGGTGAGGGAAAGGGGTTTGGGTCGGGCTTTATAGAAGCGCATTGCTTCATAGAAGAGAGGGAGAGGAGGAGTGGTCACGGGATCGGGCTCAGGACGGCGGGCGGCGCCTGCGTGCCCCTCGGGTGCGTGGCAGCCGCTCGGCACCGGCAGCCCAACGTGGCTGAGCGGGGGACGGCCAGCGGTGGCAGCGCGGGCGGTGGGAGGAGTGGTGGGGCGACGCGTGGGCGAGGGAAGGGCGGTGCAGACCTGCAACAGCTCGGGAAGCGGCCGGCAGCGGCGGGTCATGCTCGCGGCAGAGGCAGGGGAGATCGGGGACTCGAGGAAGACGATGGAGGACCCAAAAGCAAAAAGCAGAAAAGCTAGGGACCCTACTGTAATACATAAGTAACTTTTAAACCAGTGCTCAAATGAAGATGGGCCCAAAAGCAAAAGTGTATGGTTTTCCAAAATTTACAACTTTGCTTTAAGGCTTATTTGTAGAAGAGTTAAGGATTTATAATTAATTTGAAACTTAATAAGATTTCCAAAATTTACATAAATCCTATTTTAAAACTACACTACATTTATATCCTATGTGTAGTTTCACCTACATTTGCGATTTAAACACAAGTTTTTGACTTTTGCAAAACAACCCTCATACATTTGAATTCTACCCTCCATGCTTACCCATTTAGCACTAAAGGACCTCTAATAAAATATAATTATATAAACAACCATTTTTCCTTAGCATTTAAATTTTTAAACGTAGTTTTACCACATTTTGCACACAACATCATACTATAAATCTAAGGTGTGACCATGCTAAATACCAGAGTGTCAAAACTTCTATTCCATATTCCCGGCTCCAACTCCTCCGCCCTCATTCTATCCTTTTCATCCATATTTTCCTCCACCGCCTCCACCACAAGACGATTGATTTGGCTCAATTGGTGAAGGCCTCTCTTTTTGATATTTGATGCCAAAGGGGGAGAAGAAGAGAAAGGAGTGGATGGTCTTAGGGGGAGCTTGCTCTTGGGAGATGAAGACCCTCTTTACCCTCTTGCATTTGCATGCATGAACTATGAAATCGGTTGTGATGAACTAGTTGTGCTTAATATTTATTTACTTATCTATCTTTGGATGTGGTTGATGAGGCTAACAAATTTTGCATATTGGCTATGTATATTCTCTTGCCTCGCTTCCATTTTGTACGGGAAATTCCACCAAAATTTTTATATCAAGACATATGTGTGGAATTCAATAAAAAATTATATGCACATATGTAGGGGGAGTTTTTCTTCTACTCTTAGAATTTTGAAGAAGTCTTACTCTATCTTATAATACTCAAGTTGAATATGTGTAAGTCTTTCAAAATTGTTTCTCAAGTCTATCTAATACCTAGTGTATGAAATAGGCTTGAAAAACTCAAATATATCACTCCTTTGCTTAGTTGTCATCAATTACCAAAAAGGGGGAGATTGAAAGCATCTAGGCCCCTAAATTGTGTTTTGGTAATTAATAACAACTATAAGTGGACTAACTGCTTCATTGAGATTTATAAGAGTAGGATGGTCCATATATGAATAGTTGAACAGAAGCAAATGGCGCAACGATCTTAGAAGAGACTCAAAATGGACAGCTCAAGACAAAGGTATAACATAGGGATTTTATTTTTGCCGGTCCAAAGAAGAGGAGAGAAGAACTCGACCGGGTTTTTAGGCTAAATAGCCGTACTATTAAGAGGGGTCGATGTTTGTTTGTTCGGAAATTTGCTAAGTGCCCTATGATCGAGTCTTTGCATTGCATACCTTGAGACACATGGCACATGAGAGAAAATAGGCACACATAACGAGATTTCCTGCACTTCACGCCTAAACCGGACAGTCCGGTTCGTAAGTCCGGACAGTCCAGCATCCCCGGACAGTCTGGTTTCTTACGTCGGACAGTCCGGTTTATCTCCAGCTTCTGAGGCAGAAAGTTTCGTCCAACCGGACTGTCCGGTCCTGTATGGCGGACTGTCCGGTTAGGCTGTAACGGCTACTTCTGACCACGCCGTTTTTGCAACAGTTGACCATTGGGGGAGCTGGCGGACTGTCCGCCAGTAGCTGGCGGACTGTCCGCAAATGTTGCAGAAAACCCACCAACTCCTCCAAACGGCTAGTTTGTGTTGGTAGGCTATATATACTCACCCCTTGACTGCATGAGAGCTCTTTTGGCACTTGAGAAAGACATTAGAACATCCTTGAGCTCTCATTCACTCATCTCTCACTCACCATTGCTTAGTGATTGCATTCTTGTGAGTTAGAGAGTGTTTAGTGCATTGCATCATAGAGGTTGATCATTGAGGCACTAGTGGGATTCCAAGCAAGCGTCGTTGGCTTGTTACTCTTGGAGGTTGCCGCCTCCTAGACGGCTTGGAGATCGTGTGAGCCACCGAGCACTTAAAAGGAGATTGTGAAGGTGCCGTGGCCAAATTAGTGAGAGGTTGAGCTCACCTCGCCGGAGCGGTGAAGAGCATCCTAGTGGAACCGAGGTTTGAAGAGGTTCTTTGATCTATTGGCTCAAGGACTAAGTGAAGACTTGGTAGAGGAGCAATCGAGTTCATTGAATCCACCTCAACGTGGATTAGGGGTGACCAGCAAGTCATCGACACCACGGGATAAATTCTTGTGTCTTGAGAATTGGTTCTTACCTTGCAATTCTTTATCGCATCTTCTCTTGTGCAAGTTTACATTCCTAGATTCTAGCTTTGCTTGATCACCCTAGGTTGCAAACCCAACTTAGCTCGACTTAAGCTAGAAATTTATATCTCTTGCTGTACTAATTAAATTTCTCCTAAGTGCTTTGTTTTTAGTTAAAACTGTCTATTCACCCCCCCTCTAGCCGATGTCCTTGATCCTACAAGTGAGTAGTTAGATGACCTACGGGCCACTTGCTGTAGTATATGTGGCAAACCTATGTGCAGTTTGGTTTGTAGTAAGAAACAATGTGATGTAAGATCGAATAAGTTTCAGTTGGTAGTGTAAATCTGAGTTGCTATTTGGATTGTTGAGTTAACACTTTGTGACTTGGATATATTTGTGCCAGTTCATGTATTTGTAACGCTAGGCAAATATTTTGCTAGTGTGAAATATGTGTTTGTTTGCATAAAGCTTATGTGTGTTTATGTGAAGTTTTTGAAAATTTAAAGTGCAAGTAAAAAGGGGTATTCTTGCAATTATAGAAATACCTAGGGTTGTTTTTGCAAAATGTAAGTGGATTAGGGTAATTTCAAAATAAGTGAAATATGTTTTTCTTACTTTATGTCTTGTAAAAATATATATTTAATCAAAAGTTTAATTTGAAATGTGTGTGTTGAAGTGTGTAAAAATTTTGGGTAAAATGGTAAAAACAAGGGTGTTTATGTAATTTTATAAAAGTACAAGTCCTTTTATGCAAATGTTTGATTTACAAAAGTAACTTTCAAATTTACCCTAGACTAAAGTGTAAAAAGTGCAAGTCATCATGACATGTCTATCCAACCATTATGACGAGTCTATCCCGTCATCATGACGTGTCATAAATGCTTGCATTTAGGTCCTGAATTTTATAAAGTTTTATTCTTTAGGACAAAAGCAATTCAAATCCGACTTTTGTTCAAAGATTCACGTGTAAAAATATAAGTTTTGAATTTTTGAACTTGAGCCCTAAAGCAATGTTGTAGAGTTTGAAAAACTCTCCAACTTTCGTTTTGGGCGTTTCTTCATTTGGATTTTAAATCAATGAGAAATTTTGTTTTACAGACAGGCCCTTGCAGTTTTCTGTATTTACGCATAGGTCCTTGGGGAAAACTGTTCATCCTTCTCCTCTGTTCTTTTAACCCTGGCGCCCTTATCTTCTTCCACTGGCAGCACTATCATCTGGTTCCATCCTATCCCCACCCGATTCTCTCTTTCTCTCTCTATCTCCTCCCCCACGCGGTGCAGATCAGAGTGGCGCAGCAGGAGTGGGCCAGCGCTCGGCGGCAGGCACAGGCGCAGGGGCCCGAGCGGGGCGCAAGCGCGGCCCAGGCGCTGGCGCGACGCGCGGAAGGAGCGGAGGCGCGGCGCTAGGCGGGGCGCTGGCGAGGGAGCAGGCGGGAGGCTGCAGCTCACAGCGGCGGCTCGGCCGGTGGGCCAAGGCAGCGGCCAGGCGCAGGCGCGGTGGCTGGCGGGACCAGGCGGGGTGCCGGCGGGCGCGCGCGGCGGGCGCCGAGCCAGGGCGGCGGCTCGGCCCAGGGGCGAGGCGGACGCGCGATGTGGGAGACGCCGGGGCGGCAAGCGCGCAGGAGAACGGCAGCGCACGGTCTGGGCCGAGCGGTGTGCTGCCCGGCAAGGGCGAGCGGAGGCGCGGGCCGCGGCAGAGCGGGAACGAGCGGCGCGGCATTGCGCGCGGACGCGGGGCGAGCGGGAGACGGCGCTGGTGGCGTGTGGCTGCGGACGCTGGCGCGGGGGAGCGGCTCGGTTCTGGCGCTCGGGATTGGCAGGTGCAGGAGCATGGGCGCCAGGCGAGTGCAACAGTTGCGGCGCGAGAGAGAGAGCAGGAGCTGGGCGGCACAGGAGGAACGGGTGCGCGGGAGCAGAGCGCACGAGCGACGACCGCAACTAAGTTGGTGCGAACGGCTCCGGCATGAGCTGATGCGGCGCGACGCAAGCGAACTGGCGTCGAGCGAGTACGGGAGCTCGAGCGGCTTGGTTTCGGCGGCGCAGGAGCTCGCGTGCTGAAGAGTCGGTGCAGGTGCTGGAGCGGCAGGAACGTGAGCGACGCCGAGCGGGTGGCGCGAGCATGCACGCGATGGCGTACGGAAGTTGGCGGTGTGGACAGGTGTTGAGCGGAACGCGCGCGGAGGGCGCTGGAGGCGCGGTTGGCGCGCGCGCGCGAGTGGCTCGGCCGAGGCAAGGGTAGGCCCAGGTGGCGCGAACACGCGTGTGTGAGCGCGGGAGTGATGCGGCAAGGCCGGGCGAACACAGGTTAGGCAGCTGGAAGAAGGGGGAGCTATGCAGCGCGACGATTCGGGGCGGACCCGCCCAGGAGGCAGTAGAGTCGCGCGTGGAGAACGTCAGAGGCCGTTGAGGCGAGGGCAACGGTTGAAGTCCGACAGCACTGCAGACTGCTCGTGGAGAGTTTAGAGGTGCCCAGGTGCGAGCAGACCTCGGTCCTCGCGGAGGCAGGGAAAGCGCTTATGGCGCGGCAAGTCGGAAGGAGAAGTTGCGGAGCGAAGGCGCGGTTGGGCGTGACGAGCTCGGAGGAGCCTCGACGCAACCAAGCACGGCAGTCCTGCAGAGAGCTACGGGGTGTGCCGGCCATGTTTCAGTGGCACACGTGCGTGAGCAGAGGAAGTTCAACCGAGAGCAGGAGGACCTTGAGGTTCGCGGAGGAGTTGGCCTAGTGAATCAATTCGGCTCCATCGTCTCGTCCCATGATCCACGACATCCAGCAACTTCTACTCTTCGTCACCGTCGAGTTCTTCTCATCACCAATCCTGTTCACCGTGGAAATTCACTTTCCGCCTATTCTTCTCCACAACCAAGGCTACCCCAAGGTTTGCCCTGACCTACTGAATCTTCTTAATGCCGGCGATTCCTTTGCCGGAATATCGTCATTATTTCCTGTTCTCTGTTGTCCCCGACCAGGGACTTGATTGCTTTGATTTAGAAAGTTCTAGGATGTTCTCTGTAATTTTTCCAGAACTTTCTTTATTTCAAATCCGTGAACTTCTACATTTCATAGATTTTCGTAGGAAGTTCATAAAAATGTAAAATCAGTTTTGTTTGAAACCCTAAGTCAAACTCTACCAGTTTTATGTTGTGATTTTGAGTTGAGAGTATTTAATTTGTGATCCAGGTTAAATGTTAGGGAATGAACGTTTTATTGTGCTTTATATTGTATGCATGTGATATAGCTGAGAAATAAGTATAGAATATATGTTTTAAATGGAGATATGTGACAGTTAGTTAATCCTGTCACCCGAGTGCTCATATCTCTGCCCTCAAGACACTGTCCTCGTCTTGATTGTCGTTTCATTAAGGTTCTCCTCGTATAAAGACCCTTGTTAATCCGTGTGTATCTGCTACTTAGCCAATACCTCTTTGCAGCTATACATCAGTATCGGCTATCAGCTCAGCCGCTAAGCATCCGTTTCTTTTGAGTCTATGATGTTTCTGCGTAACAGCTGTCAGCCGTTGCATTTCTTTTGATATGCTTCTACCATCGGCTGGTTAGCTGATACGATTGATATCTTTCTAATATCGGCTACCGTGATACCACTCTTTTGTTCTATCCTACAGCGGCTGCACATAGTCGATGTATCGGAGATGCACACACAATCTTAGGACTCTTGCTATCGGCTGACCCAAGCCGATTCTAGTTGTTTTCTATATCGGTTATGGCCGATCAACCCTTAGTCTTCCTATCCTTATCTACACACTTCTATCAGCCGATTTATCGACTGAGAGATCGGCTATCTATATCTATCAGTCACATACCCTCAATCACACTCCAATCAGCTGTACGTCACTCAATTGTTGTGCTGACGTAAACAAGTCGATGCAACCACACCTAGTTACCTAGAGTAACACTTAAGCACATCTCAATTAAAACACAACTGCTTTAGGAATCATCCCTCTATTAAAGTAATCGATGCTTTCATCGATCAATTAGGAAACCGATGCACCTTTCAATCGAATAAACCTCTGTGGTTTCCAATCGGCTCTGTTGTAATCTTCAACGAGCAGCCGATTCTAATTAGTTGTTCCCCTAAAGCTCTGTCTAAGTTTAGTTTTAGATCTTTTTGGTTGTTAGGTGAGTAGTATGTTAAATGAGTGTTGGATTGCAACTTTATTGTGAAGTAAGATAGTTTTATGTGCACACTTTGAATGTAATGTTGCATTGCATGTAGATACGACTACTTCTACAAACGGTACCTACAAGATCTCCCCGGAGTCTACGGAGGATGTTTCTGAAGACCAAATGAACGTCACCAAGGGATATCGCAAGCCCCGAACCAAAGTTCGGAAGATAACAATACTAACATCCCTGACTCCAGTCCCACCAGTAAAGGCAAGCCCCGGACATATCCCACTACTTTATTTACACTGCAATCTACGTCTATTTATCTACACTTATGCATTACGTCTAGGAGTTGTAATGAAAACCCTAGATGCATTGATACTAGGAACCAATGTATTGAACCTGAGTCCATATCGGCTAGATGCTCTGCTAAATAGGGTCGGTAAAAGTCGAGTGATTTCCTGTCACTCGCGCGATATAGGAGTTGCATGTTTACATTTCTGCAATCACTATAAGGATGACGGACAGGGTCATGTGCTGTATCATGACCTGAAGTTTACCCTGTCTGTTTTGTTAAAAGTTGATAAGGTCGATCCATGTGGTAGTGGTGGCTAAGCATTTGAAAGTACTAGCCACATACCACGAAATATGGTAAGAGGTAAGCCTAGTACCCGAGTGGCCCGGCAAATGGACTTGTCTCCACCACTCGACTTTTATTTTATGTTCACACGCACCGACGTGTGGGAGTACGTTCTGCAAGGCAGATAGGAATACGGGTTTTGTAGTCGCGCTACAGACGTATGTCCTGCACAATTGGTGTGCGTACGGTCCTGCAGTCGCTTGTGGTGGCCCTGATCCATAACCCGGAATATGAGGGAAACGGTTGCTTCGGAACGCCCTGTTGGTATTCCAAGCGTGTGTGTTAGGTTTACCTTGCAAGGTTAAATTCGATTCGAATCGTCCGCCTCTCACGAGGATTGAGACTGCTTATTCCTTCTGCCACATCGAGTAAAAAGTGTAATTGTTGATGGAATAATCTTGATGGATGATAATCTCTATCTTGCTTGTTTAGTATAGGTGCTTACCTAGAATGGCTAATCAAACTAGAATCTGAAAGCTAAAATTTGAAGGTAAGTTATACTCTCTGTTGCTTTTCAGCTGAAAATAAACCCAAAGCCTCTACAATGCCTTCATGAGTCTAGTTACGGGCTAAAGTATACCCAAACCCGGGTAAGCCTTGCTAAGTATTAGTATACTCAGCCTTGCTAGTTTTATGTCTTTCAGGTAAAGCCTTTGAAGATCCTACTCTTCCCTTATTTTGGCCCTATGCTCTTCCAGTGATACCGAGTGATGTCGTGCCCGGGCTTAGCATGACATTCATCTTGACAACGTGTCGTAAATCATCGCGTATGTTTTCCGCTGCTAAAAACCATAACTCTAACAGCTTGTAATAACTTTTCTAAATTTGGAACTTCGTATTGCTTTTAGAAACTCTTGTAAAGTAATTTCCTTGTGATGTAAAATGTAATGGTGACTGTATCTCTGGACTCACCTTCGTGTGAGGTAACCTTATTTGATCCTGTGTATCGGTGGTTTATCGGGACGTTACCCCGACAGGCCAAGGGATTATATCGTTTGAAGCACGTTGGAGCCCTCGGAAGTGGACTCGCGTACTTGAGCCGGTATAATTCAGGTTGGTTCTGCCACAATATTACCCTGCACTGTTCTAGTATCTGTTATGTTGGTACCGTATGGTTTCTGAAAATGGAAGCAAGTATTGGTAAATGCTAATGGACAACTTCTATATTTCAGATGGTTGGCGCTACGCGCGGAACCCCGGAGGGATTCAGACCAGACCAGGCTAATGGTTCACAACAACCACCTCCGCCACCGCCAAATCTAGCGGAAGTGATGGCCCGTCAGACCGAACTCCTGGACATGCTAGTGCAGGCCCAACAACATCAGTTCCATCCTCCTCAACGTGGACGTGAAGAACATCCATCGGCTGGTTATCAGGATTTCTTTAGTACGCAGCCCCCGCTCTTCCATAAGACTGAAGAACCCCTTGATGCAGATGCATGGCTCCGTACCATCGAGTCCAAGTTTGCATTACTCTCCGTCCCATGCTCCGAAGCAAACAAGACTCTCTTCGCAGCCCAACAGCTTTGTGGTACTGCTCGCATTTGGTGGGACAACTACTATGCCATGCAACCGGATGGACCTGTCGTCACCTGGGAAGAATTCAAGGCCGCCTTTAGGGCGCACCATATCCCGGAAGGACTCATTGAGCGAAAGCTCAATGAATTTTTAGCACTTACCCAAGGAAACCGCACTGTACTTCAATACGCATAGGCTTTTAATCACCTGTGCCAGTATGCGGGCTATCATGCTGATACGGACACCAAGAAAAGAGATCGATTCTGTCGTGGACTGAACACCAAGCTAAAGGAACGCTTGAATCTGGTTAGGGCTGACAACTTCAATGAATTGGTCAACATGGCCATTACCCAAGAAGATTGTATTTCAGCCCATCATGCTGAGAAAAGGCAGAAAGTATCGCCTGGACCCTCGAAATTACAGCCTTCGAGGTATCGGTTGATCCAGAACCCAGTTTCCCGAGCTCCGCCCAAAAATGTTCCAGCAAGCAGGTGGGTAGCTAGGCCTCCTCAGCAGCCCCGATTCAATAGGCCACGAGTGCCTCAACCTCTGCAGCAGCAATGGCCATGCGGCCCAAGACCAAATCCCCCGCAGGTTAATCAAGGGAATAACATCAATCGATGTTTCAACTGTGGTAGTCCGATGCATTTTGTTAAAGACTGCCCACAACCAAGAAAAATGTTCCTCGGACAGGCCTCCAACTCCAACTCCAGGAACAAGGGCAAGAGGCAGGTTATGCAAGTCCGTCAAGGAAGAGTGAATTTCACTACTCTATCAGAACTTCCGGAAGGTGCACCAGTGATGACGGGTACATTTACTCTACACCATTACCCTGCTATTATTACTTTTTGATTCTGGTGCAACCCATAGTTTTATCAGTACAAGATTTGGGACCAAAATAGGTTTGGATTTCTATCCCACTAATGAAACTTATATGATAACAACCCCTGGAGGTAGAATTGCATCAAATCAAATTTGTAGAGGTGTACCAATCTAGTTGGGTAACACTCTAAGAACAGCCTTAATTTCATTAAACCTAGAAGGAATGGATATTTCCTAGTTATGGATTGGATGACCAGACATCGGGTATCTCTAGATATCTTTTCTCGAGTAGTTGAGATAGATTCCCTGGAATATGGACGTACCATTCTTCATCTTCCACAGCAAGAATATATCAGCTCTTGTATGTACGCTATAGAAGGCATCAAGTTAGAGGACATCCCTGTTGTATGTGAATACCCAGATATTTTTTCGGATGAATTGCCCGGAATGCCTCCAGATAGAGGTGTTGAGTTTGTTATAGAGTTACACCCTGGCGCAGCCCCATTTCTAAGAGATCCTATCGTATGCCACCCAATGAGCTGGCAGAGTTGAAACTTCAACTTCAAGAACTCCTTGATAAGGGTTATATTCATCCAAGTGCTTCACCTTGGGGATGCCCTGCTCTGTTTGTTAAGAAAAAGGATCATAGTCTTAGACTATGTGTTGATTATCGCCCCCTCAATGCGGTTACTATTAAGAATAAGTACCCTCTTCCCCGCATTGATATCCTATTTGATCAGTTAGCTGGAGCCAAGATATTCTCCAAAATTGACCTTTGCTCTGGGTATCATCAGATAAAGATTAGGCCAAGTGATATTCCAAAAACAGCTTTCTCCACTAGATATGGACTCTATGAATATCTGGTTATGTTCTTTGGTCTTACCAATGCACCGGCATATTTCATGTATCTCATGAACTTTGTCTTCATGCCGGAACTCGATAAATTCATCGTGGTTTTTATCGATGATATTCTGATCTATTCTAGAATCTTGAAGATCATGCTAGACATCTTCACATTGTTCTTCAGCGTTTGCGAGATCACCATCTGTATGCCAAATTCTCTAAATGTGAATTCTGGCTTGATACCGTTAAATTTTTGGGTCATACCATCTCCAAGGACGGTATATCAGTTGATCCGAGTAAAGTACAAGAAGTGATGGATTGGAAGCCCCCTACTTTAGTCCATCAAATCCGCAGTTTTCTTAGTCTTGCTGGCTACTACCGTCGTTTCATTCCAGATTTCTCCCGGATAGCCAAACCCATGACTGAGCTGTTAAAGAAAGGAGTTAAATTCTCCTGGAATGAGAAATGTGAAGAAGCTTTTCACACTTTAAGAGCACATCTTACCACTACTCCAGTTTTGGCTCAGCCAAATACATTCAGACCTTTTCACGTCTATTGTGATGCATCAGGCATCTGTTACACCCGATTTACAAGGACATAAACCGAGCAATCATATATGCGCAACGATCAAGTCACGCATATATACAACAGAATTACCAAGATATCACAACACATATCACGAAATAAAAGCGTATAAATTGTAAATGAATATCTTTATTACAACCGAATCAAGAATCGGTTCAAGGAATGCGGAAGCGTAAAATGAATACATGAAGAACAGGGCGCCACAGAGACGTCGGCTAGGAGACAAACACCTAGAAATCGTCTGCCTGGAGTGGATCAGCCGCATGGGAGAATGTCGGCGGGTGACCCTTCAGAAAGTCCGCACGCCTGTCGCGGGGCTGCTGCGGTGGAGGAGGTGGCGGCTGAGTGTTGATCTGCTGCAGAGTCTGAACAGTGTTGTTCAGAGTGGCCATCATCTGCATCTGGAGCCGGAAGAACTGCTCCGGAGTCATGGGTGGAGGCATCAGCATCGGCATCGACTGGCCGTTACTCTGGTTGTTCTGCCCTTGCTGGCCAGAACCGGTGCTGGCGCTCCTGGTGTTCACCATCTGTTTGCAGCAGAACGAAGTTTATAAGAGACCGATATTGTACAATTCCGGAAAGAAAACTCTGACAGGATAAAGTAGAGAGTAAAGAGTGGACGGTCTTTCTCCCAACGGTCTATCTCAGTTTTATTACTTAATTCAAGTTTGTGTTAAAGTTGATTTGCATGAGCAAGTTTAACTTCTAAACTATGCAATCAACCAAAAATCCAAATCAAACATTTTGCACAATCACAAACACTCGATATCCACACTTTAGCCAAGTTTATCACTCCACTCGACTAAAACAAACAGGCGCTCTAGCGTATTTTTTTTTTGCAAGGCATCCTAGGCTTATGAGGACATACAGAAAATTGTAGGCCAACATCTACGAAAGGGACCAGACTAATTCTCGGAAAGGCCAAGGGAGAGAACTAGCAAATCAAAGTTTAGAACTCAAGGAATAGAAGCAGAAATGAATTTTCGAGTTTTGCGGAAGCAAGGTAAGAGAAAAGAAGTCCTTAGACTCGACCATTTCTATCTAGGCTTCGTCCTACAGTCGACATGGCTCTGATACCAATTCTGTCACACACGATTTACAAGGACATAAACCGAGCAATTATATATGCGCCAGGATCAAGTCACGCATATATACAACAGAATTACCAAGATATCACAACACATATCACGAAATAAAAGCGTATAAATTGTAAATGAATATCTTTATTGCAACCGAATCAAGAATCGGTTCAAGGAATATGGAAGCGTAAAATGAATACATGAAGAACAGGGCGCCACAGGGACGTCGGCTGGGAGACAAACGCCTAGAAATCATCGAGTCCACTGATGTAATCCTCCACGTCGCCTGGTACTGAGCAGCAGTCGAAGATATCCCAAAGAGAACAGAAGAGTGGAGAAAGCAAGTGTGAGTACACAACTTGCACTCAACAAGTATAACACGAATGATGAGGCTCTACGATTAGCTGACTCAACTGCATTAGCTTTTAATCTTGGCAAGTGGATGAATTACCATAACCCAAGTTACAGAATAATTAATCAAAATTAATCAAGAGTCTACTAAAAACCAAGCCAAACCACCAAGAATAAACCCCACTAATCAGACGGAGGATCTGGGCCGCTCATAACCGTGAGCATGGCTAGTATACCGGTTTTACACTCTCGAGAGGTTGCACAACTTTACCCACAAGTCGTGAGCTACGCTAGTTGTTCATCACACTTCCTAAGGTGAGATGACTAGCAAACACACTACGAGACCGTTACAAAGGATCACGTTAGTAAGGTGTAACCGCTAAGGTTTCTGGTTCGGTGATGATGCGGCCCACCTCACGGGGGTACAAGCACACAGCACTGACCAAGCCGGAGGAGCAGGGACCATTGAAGCTTACCACCCCTCTTGCCCCGCAGGTAAGTTACTCCCAAACCAAAATGCCCTAATTAGTAAGTCAAGACCGTCCCATTCCAGTCCTGTGGTTGCGCGGTTGTCCTAGGTTGTCACTCTATGAATCGGTCCTTATCGAGAGTGGCCAACCAAGCACTAAGCACCGTGCTGGCCCCATAAACCAAGTTTCTATAAAAACATCTTTTAACAAGACGTGAGCCGCTCAAGCACACAGCACAGAGGGCCACTATCAGAATCAAGTTACATATACCATTAATCAAATTTAATTAAAAAGGACCATAAAGTGTGAGAGTACAGCACCTAGCACAACTAACCAAAATGCAACCCAAGGTATTTATATATAAAGGATAAAAGTGGCTAGGAAATCCTTATGGGCATACAGTATTAAAATACAGTATGAAATTATATTTAAAAATGATAGGATGTTCATGTTATACTTGCCTTCCTCAAGCTCTCCTGGCTGCTGCTCAAACGCGTTTGAAGAAGGTGGCTCCTGGTACTCCCCGGTGGCTCAACGTCTACTCACGATCGTAACGTCCAAGCATGGTCCACACAGGCACATACATGCAAACAAGGGCAAAAGATAAGGAACAGTATAACAATATAATAAAACAGCACACAAAACTAGGCTAAAGCTATTCTACGCGTTACAATGATCGCGTGGGTGTGAAAACCACTCAAAACGGAGCTAAGATGCCTAAACTAGGGCTAAGACAAGATCCAGGGACTTAACTTTGAGAAAATAGGAAGTTCCAGGTGGTTCTGCGTGGAAACTAGGGACTTATACACAATTAAACTATAGACGCAGGGTCTAACATGCAAAAACTACAGGGCTGGACGGCGGACCCAAAATCTGGAAAGCTCAGGGGCTTCGGTGGAAAAACAGGGGCTCAACTGGAATTATTTTTGATGTAACGTGGACTGCGGGTTGATTTCAAGGAAACTCAGGGGCTCCTAAACAAAACTGCACGGCTGAAGCGGTATCTTCTAATTTGGGCCGTTGGATCTAGATCTAACTGCTCGGACCCGATCTAACTTGCGAACCGGTATCTAAGGATCTCGGCCGTCGGATCTTGATCTGACGATCTGGACCCCATCTTAACCTAGATCTAATCTCGGGCGTTGGCTTCTGATCTAGCGGCCCTGGGTGAAGCGGTACGCGGGATCTAAACTCACGCGTTGATCTTGGATCTGGCGGTTCAGGATGGGTCGGGGAGCGCGGGTAGCGGCGGAAAACGCCGGCAACCTAACTCCACTGTGGCGCAGCTCGGGGCTCACCGGAGTTCATCGAAATCGATGCTCCGGGGGTCAAATTGACCGAGGTTTGGGCCAGGGGGGTTCACCATGCCATGCGTGATCGACCTAGGGCATTGGTGGGCCTCGGGTTGCTCTAGGCAAGCACGCGTAGCGGCGGGGGCGGTTCTGTGCGGCGGCGCTCGCCGGTGTGCGGTGTTCCGGCCTAGGGACGGGCTAAAGGTCTACGACATCTAGCGCAAAAGGACTAGGGGGACGTGCTGAGGCTCACGGAGGTCTCGGATTGGCCGGAGAGGCAGCGCAGGGTGGCCGGCAGTGAGGTTCGAGCGGCGGGTCCGCGTGGAGTTCGCGGAGGGATCCGATGCAGGGCGTCTTCGGGCTTCTGATCATCACGCGTCTACTCGTGGTGTTCCTGCAGATATGCTACGTGGGTCAAGAAGGTCGGGGAGCTACCGGCGGTGAGGAATCGAGGGTGCGGAGCAACTCACCAGCAGCGGTCCTCGGGTGAAATTCCGGCACTACACGGGTCAGGGTCGTGAGTGGCGAGCTTGGGGAGCTTCCTGGCAGTGAGGCGAAACTGATGCGGGCCTTGGCCGGGGCTGGGGTGCAGCAGGGTGGCCGGTCCACGGTGGAGCAGGGAGGTCGGTGCGGCGGAGCAAGGCGGCCAGAGGCTTAGGGTTTGGGGCGGCGGCCACGAGTAGGGGATAAGGACGCAGGGGGTTTGCGGGTGCGTTTAAAGGGGAAGGCCGGTGATCTCGGGGAAGGCTGGCGAGGATCGCGGGCTGGATGTTGTGCGGCCGGTGGAGCGAGGAGGAAGAAAGGAAAGAAGAAGGCCGGGCACCGACAGGTGGGGTCGGGGTGTCAGAGGAAGAGAGGGGGGAGAGCGCGGGCCGTTGCGAGCTAGGCCGCATGTGGGAGAAGGAAGGGAGAATGGGCCGCGGGGAAAGAAGCTGGCCCGAGGGGGAATGGAGGAGCAGGCCAGGCTGGGCTGGGATTTAGGGTTGTTTTCCTATTTCCTTCCCTTTTTCTTTTGAAACCAACTCAAATCTATTTGAATTCAAATCAAATTTGGATTCAAACTCCTATGCACTCACTCAAATAAAACTTATGCACCAGCATGAATGCACAAACATGTTGAGCCTAAAAATAAATTTTAATTCCTTATGGAATTTAATTAAATCAAATGCAAGCTAGGCAAGATAAATCCTTAGAAAATTACTGGAGCCAAATTAAATTCATATAAATCTCGAAATTTTACATTAGGGTGTTACAAACCTACCCCCCTTACAGGAATCTCATCCCGGGATTCAGATAGGCTAGCTAGCAAAGAGATCTGGATAGGTCTTCCTCAGCTCATCTTCTCGCTCCCAAGTAGCCTCATCCTCTATGTGATGACTCCACTGAACACGGCACATCTTGATCTGCTTGTTCCTGGTAACTCTCTCAAACGTCTCCAGAATCTTCACCGGATGCTCAGTGTAGGTCAGATCCTCTTGCACTTCCAACCCTTCCAATGGTGCTTGCTCTTCCGGCACTCTCAAGCACTTCTTCAGCTGAGATACATGGAAGACATCATGCACTCCTAAGAGATTGGGAGGTAACTCTAAACGGTATGCTACCTCACCCTTCCGTTCCAACACCTTGAACGGACCAGTGTATCTAGGGGCTAACTTCCCCTTAACATTAAACCTGCGGATTCCTCTCATCAGCGAGACCTTCAGATACACATGATCATCCACCGCAAAGGTCAGATCCCGACGACACATATCCGCATAGCTCTTCTGACGAGTCTGAGCGACCCTCAGGTTCTCTCGTACCTGCTGTACCAGCTGTTCTGCATCCTCAATAATATCTAGACCGAACACCTACCTCTCGCCAATCTGATCCCAATACAGTGGAGTTCTGCACTTCCGCCAGTATAGAGCCTCGAAAAGAGATTTCTTCAGGCTGGCCTGATAGCTGTTGTTGTATGAGAACTCCGCAAACGGCAGGCATTTATCCCAGCTGGTACCATACTGAATAGCGCAGGCTCTAAGCATGTCCTCCAACACCTGGTTGGTTCTCTCTATCTGCCCATCTGTCTGAGGATGATAGGCGGTACTGAAGCGTAGCTTCGTATCCAACGAATCATGCAACTGCTCCCAGAACCGTGAGGTGAACTGAGATCCTCGGTCAGATATGATCTTCTTCGGAACACCATGCAGACAGACGATCCTGGAGATGTACAACTCTGCGAGTCTAGCACCGGAGTAAGTAGTGTTCACCGGGATGAAGTGGGCAATCTTCGTCAACCGATCCACTACTACCCATATAAAGTTATACCCTTTCTGAGTACGAGGCAATCCAACAATAAGTCCATAGTGATCTCCTCACATTTCCACTCTGGAATCTTCAACGGCTGCAATAGACCTGCTGGCCTCTGATGCTCTGCCTTGACATGCTGACAAGTGTCGCAGATAGCCACGTACTCTGCAATGGAATGCTTCATCCCATACCACCAGAATCGTTCCTTGAGGTCATAATACATCTTCGTGCTACCCGGATGAATGGAATATGCTATATCATGAGCCTCACTCAAAATCAGCTTCCTGAGATCCTTCACATCGGGCACACATATCCGGCCCTTGTACCACAGGGTACCCTGATCATCCTCTCTAAAATGAGGTGCTTTGCCGATCTTGAGCAATTCATGGATCTCCTGCAGCTTCTTATCTTCTTTCTGATGCTGCCTGATCTCTGCCTCTAGAGTGGGTTCTGCCTTGAATGATGCACTCAAAGTGTGATGCAAGAAACCCAGACTCAACTGCTCAAATTCCTCGCATAACTCCTGAGGTATCTGAAAAGCCACGGCCATGTTGACATAGCTCTTCCTGCATCAGGACGCAACCAAGACCATCCCTCGAAGCATCACAATACACTGTGAACCTCTTGCTCTGGTCTGGCAGAGTAAGGACTGGCGCCATAGTTAACCTCTTCTTCAACTCCTCGAAGGCCATCTAACGCTCATCAGTCCAGGAGAAATCCACACCCTTCTCTAGCAAGGAAGTCAAAGGCTTCGCAATCTTGGAGAAATTCTCAATGAACCTCCGATAATATCCTGCTAAGCCCAGAAAGGAACGAATTTCTTTCACTGTATGCGGCACCTTCCAGTCAAGCACATCCTTCACCTTGCCGGGGTCCACCGCAATACCTCCCTTGGAGATGACATGACCGAGGAATGGAACCTCGTCAATCCAGAATTCGCACTTGCTGAGCTTGGCATACAGCTTGTGCTCTCTTAGCCTCTGCAATACGAGCTTCAAATGCTTCTCATGCTTTGCCTCTGACTTGGAATATACCAGGATATCATCAATGAATATCACCACAAAGGTGTCCAGATAATCCATGAAAACCTTGTTCATCAGATGCATGAAGAAAGCCGGAGCATTGGTCAAGCCGAAGGACATGACCGTATACTTGTATAGCCTATACTTGCAGGTGAATGCCGTCTTCGGGATATCCTCGGGATGAATCCTCAGCTGATGATAACCCAAACGCAGATCAATCTTCGAGAATACACAAGCACCCTGAAGCTGATCGAAGAGATCCTCAATACGGGGCAATGGATGCTTGTACTTGATGGTGACTGCATTTAGATCCCGATAATCGACGCACATTCTTTTCGCACCATCCTTCTTCTCTACAAGCAATACAGGAAAAGCCCAAGGAGAGAAGCTGCGACGGATATGGCCCTTGGCTAGCAACTCGTCGATGGCCTTCTTAACTTCCTCATGCTCAACGGGTGCCATACGATAGGACCGTTTAGCAATAGGAGCTGTGCCAGGCAAGAGATCAATAGAAAACTCAATGTCGCGATCAGGTGGCATACCTAGAAAATCATCTGGGAAAACATCCGGGAATTCAGACACCACGCGAATACCATCCGTGGGTCTAGCCTCCTTCTGACAAAGAAATCTAGAGGGCTCCGAAGCACTGACTGTGACTTCCTGTCCATCCGGTGCTGACAAGTGGACAGTCCTTTGAGCACAATCAATCCTGACACCCCATCTAACAAGGGTCTCCATTCCCAAAATCACATCGATACCCTTGGTGTCTAGCACCATTAGATTTGCACTGAACTCTACCCCCCTTATGGCAACACTGACTCTGGGGCAGAAAATATGAGACCTCAACTGCCCTCCCGGTGAAGATACTAACATGCACCTCTTTAATGTGCTAGTACGGATACTATGATGCTCGACAAAAGACTGGGTAATGAAGGAATGCGTAGCACCAGTATCGAAAAGCACTATAGCAGGGTGGGTATTAACCATTAACGTACCAATAACCATGTTGGGAGCCTCGGCCGCCGACTCGGCCGTCACGTGGTTCACCCTGCCCTGTGATGGCGCCTTGGGCTGAGCTGGGCGCCCCTGCTGTCCAGACTGCGCCTTCCGGGGACAAGCATTGGCATAGTGTCCCGGATCGCCACAGTGATAGCATGCCCGTGGAGCCGGTGGAGCCGGTGGAGCTGGGCGTGCCGGAGGTGCTGGGAACCTCTGGCCCTGTCCCACCTGCTGCAGCTGCTGGGGACGAGGTGTGTACTGCTGCTGTCGCGACTGGTACAGCTGAAGTGACCTCTACTGCTGCGGGTGCTGGTACCGAGGCCGAGTGTTGCTGCCAGATGCAGCAGAAGTCATCTTCCTCTTCTTGTCCTCAATCTCCCGGCGCTTGCGCTCGGTGTTGAGGGCAGAGTCAACCAGATGGTTGAAGTTGTTGAAGCGGAGGTTCAGGTGCGCGTACTCAATGTGATCGTCCAGCCCCTCCCTGAAGCGCTCCTACTTATCGCCATCATTGGCGACCTCACCAGGGGCGTAGCGAGCGAGCTGAAGGAAATGGTCAGGATACTCTGTCACCGTCATAGCTCCCTGAAATGATAAGTACCGTTAAAAGCAGATGGAAATTACTCAGCATTTCCTATATCACGGGGGCAAACAAGGGTGGGCTTGAGCTCAAAAAGGAATTGCGGGAAGATTTTTTTTACTCTAATTTACCTGCTTAAGCGCAAGAAACTCCTTGTGCTTCATCTTCATCACTCCAGCGGGGATGTGGTGGTTCCTGAAGCACTCCCGAAACTGGACCCAAGTGAGGGCGTCGCGGTCCCGAGCTGGGTAGGACTCCCACCAGTTGAGAGCGGAGCCTCGCAGCTGCCCTGCTGCGTACAGAACTCGCTCCCGGTCGTTGCACTGAGCGACATCCAACTGGCGCTCCACCAAACGAAGCCAGTCGTCTACCTGGATTGGATCAGTCGCATGGGAGAACATCGGAGGGTGACCTCTCAAAGTCCGCACGCCTGTCGTGGGGCTGCTGCGGTGGAGGAGGTGGCGGCTGAGTGTGGATCTGCTGCTGAGTCTGAATAGTGTTGTTCAGAGTGGCCATCATCTGCATCTGGAGCTGGAAGAACTGCTCCGGAGTCAGGGGTGGAGGCATCAGCATCGGCATCAGCTGGCCGGTACTCTGGTTGTTCTGCCCCTGCTAGCCAGAACCGGTGCCGGCGCTCCTGGTGTTCACCATCTGTTTGCAGCATAACGAAGTTTATAAGAGACCTATATTGTACAATTCTGGAAAGAAAACTCTGATAGGATAAACTAGAGAGTAAAGAGTGTACGGTCTTTCCCCCAACGGTCTATCTCAGTTTTATTACTTAATTCAAGTCTGCGTTAAAGTCGATTTGCATGAGCAAGTTTAACTTCTAAATTATGCAATCCACCAAAAATCCAAATTAAACATTTTGCACAATCACAAACACTCAATATCCACACTTTAGCCGAGTTTATCACTCCACTCGACTAAAACAAACAGGCGCTCTAGCATATTTTTCTTTTGCAAGGCATCCTAGGCTTATGAGGACATACAGAAAATTGTAGGCCAACGTCTACGAAAGGGACCAGACTAATTCTCGGAAAGGACAAGGGAGAGAACTAGCAAATCGAAGTTTAGAACTCAAGGAATAGAAGCAGAAATGAATTTTTGAGTTTTGCGGAAGTAAGGCAAGAGAAAAGAAGTCCTTAGACTCGACCATTTCTATCTAGGCTTCGTCATACAGTCGACATGGCTCTGATACCAATTCTATCACATCCGATTTACAAGGACATAAACCGAGCAATCATATATGCGCCAGGATCAAGTCACGCATATATACAACAGAATTACCAAGATATCACAACACATATCATGAAATAAAAGTGTATAAATTGTAAATGAATATCTTTATTACAACCGAATCAAGAATCGGTTCAAAAAATGCAGAAGCGTAAAATGAATACATGAAGAACAGGGCGCCACAGGGACGTCGGCTGGGAGAGAAATGCCTAGAAATCATCGAGTCCACTGAGGTAATCCTCCATGTCGCCTGGTACTGAGCAGCAGTTGAAGATATCCCAAAGAGAACAGAAGAGTGGAGAAAGCAAGTGTGAGTACACAACTTGTACTCAACAAGTATAGCACGAATGATGAGGCTCTACGGTCAGCTGACTCAACTGCATTAGCTTTTAATCTTGGCAAATTTTATTAAAGTTATTTTCTACAAGTGGATGAATTACCATAATCCAAGTTATAGAATAATTAATCAAAATTAATCAAGAGTCTACTAAAAACCAAGCCAAACCACCAAGGATAAACCCCACTAATCAGACGGAGGATCTGGGCCGCTCATAACCGTGAGCACGGCTAGTATACCAGTTTTACACTCTCGAGAGGTTGCACAACTTTACCCACAAGTCGTGAGCTACGCTAGTTGTTCATCACACTTCCTTAGGTGAGATGACTAGAAAACACACCACGAGACCGTTACAAAGGATCACGTTAGTAAGGTGTAACCGCTAAGGTTTCTGGTTCGGTGACGATGGGGCCCATGTCATGGTGGTACAAGCATACATCACAGACCAAGCCGGAGGAGCAGGGACCATTGAAGCTTACCACCCCTCTTGCCCCGCAGGTAAGTTACTCCCAAACCAAAATACCCTAATTAGTAAGTCAAGACCGTCCCATTCCAGTCCTGTGGTTGCGTTGTTGTCCCAGGTTGTCGCTCTATGAACCGGTTCTTATGGATATTAGCCAACCAAGCACTAAGCACCGTGCTGGCCCCCTAAACCAAGTTTCTATAAAAACATCTTTTAACAAGACGTGAGCCGCCCAATCACACATTACAGAGGGCCACTCTCAGAATCAAGTTACATATACCATTAATCAAATTTAACTAAAAAGGACCATAAAGTGTGAGAGCGCAGCACCTAGCACAACTAACCAAAATGCAACCCAAGGTATTTATATACAAAGGATAAAAGTGGCTAGGAAATCCTTATAGGCATACAGTATTAAAATGTAGTATAAAATTGTATTTAAAAGTGATAGGATGTTCATGTTATACTTGCCTTCCTCAAGCTCTCCTGGCTGCTGCTCAAACGCGTCTGAAGAAGGTGGCTCCTGGTACTCCTCCGGTGGCTCAACGTCTACTCACGATCGTAACGTCCAAGCAAGGTCCACACAGGCACATACATGCAAATAAGGGCAAAAGATAAGGAATAGTACAACAATACAATAAAATAGCACACAAAACTAAGCTAAAGCTATTCTACGCGTTACAATGATTGCGTGGGCGTGAAAACCACTCAAAATTGAGCTAAGACGCGTAAACTAGGGCTAAGACAAGATCCAGGGACTTAACTGTGAGAAAATAGGAAGTTCCAGGGGTTTTGCGCGGAAACTAGGGACTTATACACAATTAAACTATAGACGTAGGGTCTAACATGCAAAAACTATAGGGCTGGACGGCGGACCCAAAATCTAGAAAGCTCAGGGGCTTCGGTGCAAAAATAGGAGCTCAACTGGAATTATTTTTGATCTAACGTGGACTGCGGGTTGATTTCAAGGAAACTCAGGGGCTCTTAAACAAAACTACATGGCTGAAGCGGTATCTTCTAATTTGGGCCTCTGGATCTAGATCTAACGGCTCGAACCCGATCTAACTCGCGAACCGGTATCTAAGGATCTCGGCCGTCGGATCTTGATCTAACGATCTGGACCCCATCTTAACCTAGATCTAATCTCGGGCGTTGGCTTCTGATCTGGCGGCCCTGGGCAAAGCGCTACGCGGGATCTAACATCACGCGCTGATCTTGGATCTGGTGGTTCAGGATGGGTCGGGGAGTGCGGGTAGCGGCAGAAAACGCCAGCGACCTAACTCCACGGTAGCGCGGCTCGGGGCTCGCCGGAGTTCATCAAAATCAATGCTTCGGGGGTCAAATCGACCGGGGTTTGGGCCAGGGGGGTTCACCACGCCATGCGTGATCGACCTAGGGCATTGGCGGGCCTCGGGGTGCTCTGGGCAAGCGCGCGCAGCGGCCGGGGCGGTTCTGTGCGGCGGCGCTCGTCAGTGTGCGGCGTTCCAGCCTAGGGACGGGCTAAAGGTCTATGACATCTAGCGCAAAAGGACCAGGGGGACGTGCTGAGGCTCACGGAGGTCTCGGATTGGCCGGAGAGGCAGCGCAGGGTGGCCGGCGGCGAGGTCCGAGCGGCGGGTCGGCGTGGAGCTCGCAGAGGGATCCGATGCAGGGCGTCTCTGGGCTTCTGATCACCACGGGTCTACTCGTGGTGTTCCTATGGAGATGCTACGGGGGTCAAGAAGGTCGGGGAGCTACCGGCGGTGAAGAATCGAGGGTGTGGAGCAACTCACCGGCGGCGGTGCTCGGGTGAAATTCCGGCGCTACACGGGTTGGGGTCGTGAGTGGCCAGCTTGGGGAGCTTCCTGGCGGTGAGGCGAAGCTGTTGCGGGCCTTGGCCGGGGCTGGGGTGCAGTGGGGTGGCCGGTCCATGGTGGAGCAGAGAGCTCGGTGCGGCGGAGCAAGGCGGCCACGGGTAGGGGATAAGGGCTCAGGGGGTTTGCGGGTGCGTTTAAAGGGGAAGGCTGGTGATCTCGGGGAAGGCCGTCGAGGATCGCGGGCCGGACGTTGCGCGGCCGATGGAGCGAGGAGGAAGAAAGGAAAGAAGAAGGCCGGGCGTCGACAGGTGGGGTCGGGGTGTCAGAGGAAGTGAGGGGGGAGAGCGCGGGCCGTTACCAGCTGGGCCGCGTGTGGGAGAAGGAAGGGAGAATGGGCCGCGGGGAAAGAAGCTGGCCCGAGGGGGAAGGGAGGAGCAGGCCGGGCTGGGCTGGGATTTAGGGTTGTTTTCCTATTTCCTTCCCTTTTTCTTTTCAAACCAACTCAAATCTATTTGAATTCAAATCAAATTTGGATTCAAACTCCTATGCACTCACTCAAATAAAACTTATGCACCAGCATGAATGCACAAACATGTTGAGCCTAAAAATAAATTTTAATTCCTTGTGGAATTTAATTAAATCAAATGCAAGCTAGGCAAGATAAATCCTTAGAAAATTACTGGAGCCAAAATAAATTCATATAAATCTCAAAATTTTACATTAGGGTGTTACGGCATTGGACTTGGATGTGTACTTATGCAGGATAACCGCATGATTGCATATGCCTCTAGAGCACTTCGAGCACATGAGCAGAACTATCCTACTCATGATCTTGAGCTTGCAGCCGTTATACATGCCCTTAAACTTTGGAGACATCATCTTATGGGTACCAAGTGCAACATTTACACGGATCATAAGAGTCTAAAGTACATCTTTACGCAAGCGGATTTGAATATGAGGCAAAGATGTTGGCTAGAGCTTATAAAGGATTATGATCTTGAAGTACACTACCATCCGGGCAAAGCCAATGTGGTTGCGGATGCACTTAGCCGCAAATCACATTGTCATTGCTTATCAGTAGAAGTTTTCAACAACACTCTCTGCTGGGAAATGAGAAAGCTTAATCTAGAGATCATTCCTCATGACAGTCTGAATCATATAGCAGTTGAACCACCAGATGATAAGGGAGTCAAAATTATCAAGCAACAATTAGCCCAAGGAGAAGAAAAGTATAAATGTATCCAAGAGGATCCTAAGGGAATTCTACGGTTTAATGGATGTATGGTTGTACCCAAAAACCCTCAGCTTCGTAAGCAGATAATGGATGAAGCACATTTGTCTAAGTTTGCTATGCACCCTGGTAGTATCAATATGTACCAGGATTTGAAACGGAATTTCTGGTGGACCCGTATGAGAAGAGAAATAGCGAAGTACGTCTCTGAATGTCATATTTGCTAAAGAGTTAAGGCAAGTCACTTAAGGATTTCTGGTACGCTGCAGCCTCTACCTATTCCTTCTTGGAAATGGGAAGATATCAGTATAGATTTTATCGTAGGTTTACCCAACACTTCCCAGAGGTATGATTCCATTTGGGTAATTGTGGATAGATTAATCAAGACCGCTCATTTTCTTCCAGTACATACCACCTACCATACTAAGAAGTATGCTTAAATATATCTAGACCAGATCGTGCTTCTCCATGGGATACCTAAAATGATCATCTCTGATCGTGGAGCACAGTTTGTTGCTCGTTTCTAGGAACAACTTCAACAAACTCTTGGAACCAAATTAATCCGAAGCTCCGCATATCATCCGCAGACAGATGGGCAAACATAGAGGATAAATCAAATCCTAGAAGATATGCTTTGAGCCTGTGTAATCCAATACGACAAACATTGGAACAAATGCTTAGCTCTAGCAGAATTCTCCTATAATAACATTTATCAGTCGGGTCTCAAAATGGCTCCTTTTGAAGCATTATATGGTCATCAATGCAGAACTCCTTTAAATTGGTCTCAGACTGGTGAACGCGAAGTCTTTGGGCCTGATCTTGTCACCGAGGCAGAAGAAAAGGTAAAGATCATTCGGAACAATTTAAAAGCAGCTCAATCAAGACAAAAGAGCTATGCAGAGAAAAGGAGGAAACCAATACAGTTTGAAGTAGGTGATTTTGTATACCTGCGAGTATCTCCTACTCGAGGTGTTCAACGATTTGGTATCAAAGGCAAACTCGCTCCTCGCTACGTTGGTCCTTTTGAAATCCTTGAAATTTGTGGACCCGTAACCTATCGACTTCAACTTCCTCTTTAGCTAGCAGCCATTCATGATGTCTTCCATGTATCTCAGCTGAAGAAGTGTATCAGTATTCCTACTGAAATCATTGATATACAAACCATCGACATCGAACCCGATCTTTCTTATAAGGAGCATCCAATTAGAATCTTAGATACCAAGGAAAGAAGTACCAGAAGAGCGACAATCAGGATGTTTAATATCCAGTGGAATCATCACACTGAAGAAGAAGCTACCTAGGAAACTAAAGACTATCTTCCGAAGAATTTCCCAGACTTCCTCAAGATTTCTTAGGTATCTATCATCTCGTTATATCATTCTTGTAATCTTGGTACGAGATTCCTTTTAGGGGGGAAGGTTGTGACACCCTAGGTGTTAAATATAGCAAGCCAATAGGAAGAATGTTTTGTATGTTTTGAATGGTGTGAAATTTGAGTAAAGTTATGAAAATAAGGGTATTTATGTAATTTTACAAAAATACAAGTACTTTTATGCAAATTATTTGAAGTACAAAAGTATCTTCCCAAGTTTACTAGTGGTCAAAGTGTAAGAATGCAAGTCATCATGACATTGCATGAAAACTTGCAATTGTGTCCAAAACTACATAAAATTTACCTTAATAAGGACAAAACTTTAGTAAGTTTGATTTTAGTTCAATGTTCAAAAAATAAAGCTTTGTACTTTGGGTTTTTGAACTTGAACCCTAAAGCAATGTTGTAGGGTTTGAAAAATTCTACAACTTCTATTTTGATCATTTTGTCATTAGGGTTTTGGATCAGTGGGAAATTTCAGTTTATAGTGAGGTTCCTGGATTTTTCTATTTTTGCAAACGAGCCCCTCGGACCCCCCCCCTCTCTCTTCTTCCTCTGGTGCCCCTGCTCTGCTTCTCTGCTCCTCTGCTGCAGCGCCACCGCCCACCGTTTCCGGCCGCCCCTCACCACCTCCTGCTGCCTTTCACCTCCACGCGTCGCCCCTAGCTCGAGCGCCGCCCTAGCTTTCCCTCTTCTAGCCTCCCAGCGCTTGCCACGCCATTCTCCCCTCCTGCCCGAGCTCCCACTGAACGCCACCGCACCGCTGCCGTGGCAAATGCCGGCGCCTCCTCCCTCCCCTCACTCCTTCTTAGTTGCCGTGGGCTTCTTCGGCTCATGCCCCTCCTATTTCCCTTCTTTTTCCCTTGCCACGCACACCCGAGCCCCGAACACCACTGCCGCCCCCTTCCTCCACTCCGACGACCCCCTGTTCGCCGTGTGCCGCCGCCATCCGCCCCCCCATTGCCCACTACGACCCCTTGGAGAGCTTCCCCGTCGCCCCCTCAAGCTCTCCAGCCCATCCCTGCCCCCGGACTCTCACCAGAATACCCTCGCCGTCGAGCTCCTCTCCGCCGCCGCTTCGGTCCGCCGTGGGGACCCCACCTCTGGTCATCCCCTCCCCTTCCCAAGAACCCCAGAAGGTGCGCCTTGAGCTCCTGATGCTCGCTGACCACTCCTTTTCCACCCCCCGCCGCCCCCGTCGCCGGAATTTGGCAGGCGATGTCCCTGCCCTTCTTCCCCGATGAGCCAGGGACCTATTCGCTTTGATTTGAAAAGTTCCAAGGGCCTTCCTGCAAGATTCCAGAGCCCCCCCAATTCAAAGCTGTGAACTTCAAAAATACGTAGTAAATTTTACAAAATTCAGAAAAATGTCAAACCAGTTGGATTTGAATCCTTGTGTTAAATACTACAACTTTTGTATTATGATCATGAGATGAATATGTGTATTTTTGTGCTGTGATTAAATTAGTAGATAATGGGTATTTTAATTAGATCTTTTGATCCATAGCAGTGCTGAGGCTCAAATTTTAAACATGAAATGTATGTGCCATGAGAAGAGTTGTGTAAAATTTAGAAGCTCAGAACAGCCCTCTAGCTAAGATGTTTAAATAACTTTGCTTTATGTTAATAGAAGTTTCATGATTTAATTCCAGATGATCTCTTCATGTTTATGGCTGAAAATTTTACCTTAGCATTGTTTCGGTATGTATAATCCAAGATAAAAGTTTGAGAGTCAGAACCCTAGTGTAGCTTCAGTAATGAATTTAAGCTTAGATTCAAAGTAAATCCAAGAACAATAGTTCTAGTTCATGAAAAATTATGAAAATTAAGTAGAATGATGCCTTTGAGTAACGTAACTTGTACACAAAATTTCAGGACAAGATCTTATATATATTTACAGTTATAAATAACTCTTAATTTGTTAGTACTATTTTTGTTTATTTTTATGGCATAGTTTCTGTGAAGATAAAATCTTGATAAATTTACAGTAGCTTAGACATAGCTTTATCTGTAGCTGATTAAAGTTTCAACCCTAGTGCTATAGTCATTGCTCTGCAAAAATGAAACATGTTCTAGGTGTTAACTGTTTGAAATAATTCTTCTAAATTATTTACTGCAAAAAATGTTTTGAAAATTTAAGGGTAATTTTGATTTTGTTTGTTCTGTTTGTGATAATTATTGTAGCATCAGATCTTAATTTTAAGATGAGAAGCTTATAGTTTATAAACCATATCTATTAGGTTAAATGAAACCAGCCCTAGTTGGTTTATGAATTTAAATATGTTGTTTAGTGTAGTTAACTAGGTTAGTTCATACTTGATAAATGACTGCCCAGTAGAAGAGTGAATGATATGTTTGATGAGTGCACTTTGTTTTTGTTGGATTGCCACTTTATCGTGAAATAGAATAAAAGTCTATGCATCTTCTAAACTGCATCGTTTATATCACATGTAGACTCGACGCTTCTCGCCGACAGAGATTATCAGATCCTCGCAGAACCCGAAGTGAAAATCTCTAAAGACCCCGGGAACATCGTCGGAGATTTAACTGAAGCCCCGAACCTGAGTTCGGAAGAATTTATTAACATCTCTGACCCCAACCTCGCCAGTGAAGGCAAGCCCCGGTCATAAACCCACTACATTATAACACTGCAATTCATATATATATCTACTTATATTTACTTGTGCATTTAAGTTCCTAGGAGTTATAATGAAACCCTAGTTGCACATTGTTAGGTACCTATGTATTGAATAGAATCTGAGTCCGACTAGTGCTATGCTAATAGGACCGGTAGAAGTCGAGTGATTTCCTGTCACTCGCGCGACATAGGAATTGGTTGCTTACAATCCTGCAATCACTATAAGGATGACGGACGGGGTTACGTGCAGTATCATGGAAAGGAATGATACCCTGTCTGTGTTGATAAATTTGGTTAAGGTCACAGTGTGTGGTAGTGGCGGTTAAGCGTTTGAAAGTACTAGCTACATGCCGTGAAATATGGTAAGCGTTAAGCCTAGTAACCAATCGGCCCGGGAAGTGGACTCGTCCCCCACCACTCGATTTTTTTTATTTACACGCACCGACGTGTGGGAGTATGTTCTGCAGAGCAAATGGGAATACGATCATACAGTCGCGCTGTAGATGTATGTCCTGCACATTGGATGTGTGTATGGTCCTGCAATCGCTTGTGGTGGCATTGTTCCACGACCCGGAATGAAAGGCAAACGGTTGCTTCGGAACGACCTATCGGTGTTCCAAGCGTGTGAGTTAGGTTTACCTTGCAAGGGTTGAAATTCGATTCAGAAATTGTCCATTTCTCGCGGAGATTGAGACTGCTTGATCCTTTTGCCACATAGAGTAATAAGAGCAACTTAATGATGATGAAATATGATGTTTGTCGAGAAAGTTCTACCATGTTTGAGTACCTATAGTTGCTTACTTAGAATGAATAATCAACTAGAACCTGAAAGCTAAAATTTGGAATTAAGGATCTACTCTTTGTTGCTTTTCAGCTGAAATTAAACCCAGAACCATTATAAGCCTTCATAAGTCTAGTTACATGGCTAAGTATACCATGAAACGGGTAAGCCTTGCTGAGTATTAGAGTACTCAGCCTTGCAATATGACTTTATTTCAGGTAATGTCTCTGAAGACCCTACTCTTACCATGCCATGGTCCTATGCTCTTCCCGATGGTTGGTCCGTGGAATGGGACCCGTCCCCGGCCAACACTGATCATACCGAGTGATGTCATGCCAGGGCTTAGCATGATGTCCGTACTGGCAATGTGTATAATTGTCATATTTTAAATTCCGCTGCCGTGAGCTTGAAACTTTAAACTGGTCTGTAATAATTTCTATCAGTTTGGAACTTATGCTACTTTCGGAAACTCTTGTAATATAAATGCCTGTGATGTAAAATATGATGGCGATTGTATCTCTGGACTCGCCTTCGTGCGAGGTACCTTGTTTGATCCTGCTTTCGGTGGTTTATCGGGACGTTACCCGACAGGCCAAGGGGGTTACATCGTTTGAAGTATGATTGGAGCCCTTGAGAGAGGACTTGCATACTTGAGCCGGTGTAATTCAGGTTGGTTCTGCCACAGGAGGTCCATAAAGTAGCCGAGTTGGCTGGCGGCTCCTCTGTCAGTTATGGACAGTTCTCCCGGTAGTGCCTGGGATCCTAGAGCTGAGGATAATCATGTGTATATGCATGAGTGTATAATATAAACTGTATATCTAGATAGAAGTACATAAATCTCGAGTAGGTTTCTTCTTCCTTTCTCCCTGCTTAAGCCTTTTCATGAGTTTAAGCTTGAGTACCTTGTGTATCATACTACCTCATTGTCCATATATTATCTTACCCCGTTTATGCAATTGAATACTCAACCAAGAATTAATCATCAACTTACCTATTCTATAACCGCCGCCTTCCTGTGGAAATATAAATACGACACCCAAGATTACTCAGGGGTAAAATGCTACAATGGTATTCAGTGTGCTTGGGGATTATCTATGATGTAAGAAATACCAACAAGCATTTTTGGCGCCATTGGCGGGGAATGCAGATAAAGTTCTTAGTTAATTTCTTAGTTGGTATTCATTGCTTAAACAGTCAAACTTGGTTTTGTTTTCTCTTTAATGTGAAAATAGGGTAGTGTATGACTTGTTTCGATCTACCGCAAAATTTCACTTAGGATCCGGAGTCACTTCTGAGAAGAGTTCGACTTCGTGTTGTGCCTCCTCAGGTTTCACTCTCAACAGTAGAATGAGTCATTATTGCTCCATCAACTTCCCACACCATGGCCCTGAAGACACTCCATGATTTCTTTGCTCGCTCTGCTGATAATGTCCCAATCGGGCCATCCATCAACACTGGAGCTAATCATTTTCAGATCAAGATGGGTCTCGTTACGATGGTGTAGGCCAGCCCATTATGTGCAAGGCCAATGAGGATGCCAGCGCACATCTCCAACTATTCCTAGATCTCTGCATACTTTTGTTATCAAGGGAGTCACTCAAGATGCAATCGGACTCCGGCTGTTTCCGTTTTCTCTTCTAGGGAAGGCAAAACAGTGGTTCTCTACTAACAGAAGTGCAGTGACACATGGGAAGAGCGCACCAAGGAATTCCTCGCAAAATTCTTCCCAATGGGCAAAACTAACGCTCTTCATGGAAGAATGAGTCAATTTCTAGAGCATGGGAGAGGCTTCGCGAGTACATCCTCGCGTGTCCTCACCATGGGATGGACGACTGGCTTATTCTTCAGAACTTCTACAATGGGCTGACTCCGACAGCCCGTGCCACATCGACGCTGCTGCAGGTGGTGCTTTCTTCTCACTAACAATTGACAGGGCCAAAACTTTAATCGAGAAGATGGTGTCCGATCAAGGTTGGAATGATGAACGTCTCCAACTGCGCCAGCGGGGCATGCACACCGTCAAGGAGACGGACATGTTAGCCGCTAAACTCGACCTCTTCCTCAAAAAGATAGAGGAACATCCCCAAGACAACGCTCCAATGCAAGCACTTCAAGCCATAGATGCTCGGATGACATGCGAGGTCTGCGGGACCACCGAACATTCGGGTAACAAATGCCCCGAAACCCATGAAGATATCATGTACATGAACAACAACAACAACAACAACTAGTTTTGTCCACAAGGAGGTCAGGGGTGGAACAGTCGCGCCCCTACTACCAAGGAGGTAATGGTAATTCAAATTCATTTAATCCTAACCAACCTTCTGTTAGAGATCTTGTCTTGAGCCAAATAAAGGTAAATGAATCACTACAAAAGATGATGACCACCAATGACAAGTCTTGAAGACCATTCAAGCAAAGATGGATGACATCTCTTCCGCTATCAAGAATCAGCTGAGCTTCAACAAAATGCTAGAAACACAACAAGCTCAGCTGGTTGCTGTTGTTCCTTCTGCTAAGACAGGGAAGATTCTAGGGCAACCTGAACCTATTCTAGAAAGTGTTAATGCGGTGACCACCAGATGGGGTAAGCCATCACATGGTGCATTCTTCACTAACTATGCAGAAAAGCTCGCACGCCCAAGAAGAAACCGACGGGGTGAACTAGTTGCACCAAGAAAGGAAGATCCAGAATACCCAATGATCAATTGCTCAATCTATGATTGTCACTTCAAGCAAGCCCTTTGCAACCTTGGAGCAAGCATCAACATCATTGCCAAGGTAACAATAAAAAATCTATGCTATACAGCTCTTTCCCAACCTATATGTGCGTATAGCTAGCCGACTTGACGATCCGGTACCCCGAGGATATAGTGAAGAACCTCCTAGTGTGAATCAAGGATTCCTTTATCCTCTTGGCCTTCGTGGTCCTTGACATGGAAGGTGACTTGGGAATATCACTCATTCTTGGGTGACCATTCCTAAATGACGCCAGAGCCAGGATTGATGTTGGGATGGGGAAGATTCGTTTCTGCATCATGAACAAGAATATGAAAGTTTTATTATTAGCCAAAAGATTTTTATTTAAAGATTCATTAAGTTTAGCTTGGCCAAGCACAAGATCTTTTAAGGAGGGTGAAGCGTCCCCTCAACAGAGGTGACTAAATGTGATACAAATATCAGTCCCAGGAGGCTGATAACACATTTATTACATCAGATGGTTCATTACCGTACAAACCGTCGAGGTAGCGAGCACTGAAGCGCCACTATCAAGAGGGACAACATAAGGACTACAAACCAAACCAAAGTGCCAATGAAATCTAAGATAACATCAGAGTCTTGCGCCATGGTAAGCTTCCTGTGGAGACCCTGAACCACAGGCAAGGTTGGGTGCAGGACGGCGACCTACTCGACGTCTTCAGGGACGAAGTTCGGATCCTCCTCTGTAAAAACTAGGCAAGAGTGAGTACATACGTACTCAACAAGTCCAACCACACCCGCGGAGGGCAATAATAAAGATCATGCATGGATATATCAAGGAGGAGGCTAGAGTTCATTTGCGATAAAGCGAGGTTTTACACATGCAAGGGTTCATTTAATAAAAGAGTTTTCTCAAGATATTTCTATAGTAATCGAATAATAAGTGGGGTTGATCCTACACAAAGGATCCAAGTTTTAATACTACCGGACTCCTCATCCACAGTAGCTCACTGCACAGCTGCCAGGCACTTTCAAAACAACTCACGCCACAAAACCAATCATCCCAAAATGTCTATTGAAGTGACCATGCCGTAACTCGTCCAATTCCGTGGACACGGCTATTCGAATAGATTTTACACTCTGCAGAGGTTGTACACTTTACCCACAAGTAGGGTACCGCACTACGAACACCTTAATGTCGCGACATATCCTAACAAAGCCAACACGAAAGCAACCATGGGGTTAATGACCTATCAACAAAGTCATAACCGGGACATAACTCACACAGATCCTATCCCTTCTCCATGATCTCCCGTTGCTCACCCGCTCTCCTTTTGGCTAGCAGGACAACTAGTGGGGTTTATGCTAAGCCGTTGCCCACACAACGGTCGAGTGGTTGTACGATAAGTGGGTTAGGCAAGATGACACCTCAGTTCATCCTTACATTGACGAGACGGACATCTCCCAACCATGCTCAACCACAAAGGTACAAGCACATCAGTGGCATTTCACACCGAAAACACCGTCCATCTCATCGGGTTATATCTTTCTTTGATTTTCCCAAAATCCCATTTTATCTTTTAAAACACTCACACCCTTATTTTCGGTAAAGCGCTTTGTGGTCATGACTAAAATATAATAAAGAGAATAAAAGGTAATAAGCATCTCTAGCAGTAGCTAACATCCAACAGGGCAAATCCTATATAGACATTAACCTAGGTCATCAAGGAATAGTCATAGCAATCAAGAGGTGGCTATCCAACCATGTCTTGCAATAAAACAATGCATTTTATAAAACAGGCCAATAGGTTGCGTTTATAAAACTGGGATAAATATGCATCAAAGGATGGGATTGGACTTGCCGTCCTCAAAGCCTTCCGGAAGCTCCTCCTCGAGGTATGGGTCTTCGGGCTCCGGCTCGCGGTCCTGCTCCTCCTCGGTCACACCGTCGGCTACAACGCACAAACAATCACACAATGAAACAAAGTTCGCCGATGAGCTAAAAAGGGAAATAGAGAGCTTCTATTAAAAATAGAGGAGGCAATTATATTTGTTGGATGTGGATCTTGGGACTTGGAGAGAATATTTGATGCGTGGTGGAGTTTGGAATCGATTCAGAACATAATGTCGCATGAAATGGGGGCTGCGGACTGCATAAGGAGGAAAAGTGGAGGGGGTTATGCACAAGTCTGCCTTCCTTCTTCCTCGAGATAGAGCAGGAGGGGGAGGGGAATAGTAGGAGGGGGGGCGGCCAGGCCATGGGCGCCGGCCCCCTGGAACATGGCACCACCCGGGGAGGGGGAAAAAGTAGAGAGGAGGCCGAGGGGGTCTGATTCCGGCCCTCACCTCGTGCGGAGACGGTCTACGGAGGGCTATCCACGGTGATGGGTGGTGGGAGGCAATGGTGAGCAGCGGCGGCGAGCTGCAGCGTGAGGTAGAGGGGGAGAGGTGTTGGGACGGTGTGGGCGGAGTGAGGGGCGGCTTTGTGACATTCAGGTATTTAGAAAGCAGTGACACTAGGTTTTGATAATGTATATGTATGCTTATTTGTATGCTGGCTATGGACTATGTGGGTAGCCCAAAAGGCTAGGGGTATATCTGTAATTTCTATAAAATATAGGCTCTTAAGTGTTACTTGAGTTAAATAGGAGGTAGCACTAGAACCTAGGAGAAAAAAATCATGCTAAGTGTTTAAGTTTTATCTTTGTGGCGGGAAAAGTGAAAAAGGGAGGTTAAATCCTAAGAACAATGGGTTTATGGTAGAAAGGTAGGGATCTATGTGTAACTAGAATAAAAACTATAGGGCTTTCACGTAGAGTAAATGTTTTATAAAAGTAACTTGTGTGTTTACTTGAGGGCTAATATGTAAAAGTGCTAGTCATCATGGCATTCCTTAAACTTTTGCAAATACACCAAAAGTTTGATCAATTTTCCCTTGGTAAAGACAAGGGTAACTCAAATTCTACTTTGTTCAAATTTAACATATTATACTGCAAACTTTGGGTTTTTGAAGTTGATCCCTAAAGCTAACTTGTTGAGCTTGAAAAACTCTACAACTTTCTTTTTGGGCACTTCCTCATTAGACCTCTAGATTAGTGAGTAATCTTTCTTTTCTGTGGGGTCCCTTTAATTCTTCTGTTTTGCAAACCAGTCCTCGGACCCCCTCTCCTCTCTTCTTCCTCCCCGAGCACCTGCCCCTCTGCTCTGTTTCCTCTGTCGCCACTGTCACCGGCGCAGTGCGCCGCCCCTGGCCACCGCTGTGCAGGCCGCCGCCATCCACCTCCTGCACCTCCCCCACCCACGCGTCATCTTCTCCTCGGGCCGTCTCTGTCTTCTGCTCCGTTGTCCTGCTCCGAGCGTGCCACGGCTGCCCGGAGCGCCCGTCGGCCGCCACCTCGCTGCCGCCGCAATTCCCACGCGGGCTCGCCTTATCCCTCCCTCTCTTCTGCTCAGTAGCACCAGCAACTCACACTCGCTTCGTTTGCCCCGCTAATTTGCTTGCCAAACCCACTCCGAGCTTCCTTCGCCTCCGCCGCCCAACCCGTTCCTCCGGTGAACTCTGGGTCACCGTGGGCAGCCACGTCCAGGCCACCATTGCCCTCACTGATCCCTCCAGAAGCTTCCCCGGTACTTGCTTGTGCTTCCCAGCCTCCGGCCACCTCTCAACCCCGGCCGAGGAACCTTCCCGACCAGCGCCGCCCACCACCGCCCCCTGCCCGCCGTGGGCCGGCCACCTCGGTCACCCCCGCACCACCAGGACCCTACGGCCGGCTTCTCTGTGATCTAGTGAAGCTCCCCGGCCTATTCCACGCCGCCTCTGACCACTGGACCGCCGCTCCCACCACTCACCTCCATCGCCGGCCGCCTGCCTCTGCCGTGCCGCCACTGCTAGCCACCCCACTCCAATTCCAAGCATCCTCAGGTGCGCAAAAGGTCACCGGTGCTTCCCCACCCCTCCAATCTCACCGCCGGTGATCGCCGTCACCGGTACACGCCGGTCAAACTCCACCACCCCTGTGTTGGACCGGCAGGGATCTCGTATTAGAAGGAGCAAAAGCCCAGGGGGCTATTTGCAAGCCATAGGACTCAGAGGAATAGTGATGCTAAGGACCCATGTGTAAGAGTGTTTGTTATTTCATGTAAAGTAATGCTGCTAACTTGTAAAATCAACAGAAAAGTGTAGAAAAATCCAAAAATTATAAAATTAGTTTTGTTGGAAACTAAATTTCAAAATCTACCACTTTTATTTATAAAGTTTGATATGAAACTAAATATTTGCACACCTTTTTAAAATCTAAAGTTAAAAAGTATTTGGTATACAACTTCTACATTTTGATCTTGTTTCTCATGGTTTTTAGCATATACATTCTAAGGGCTATGTGTAACATTGTGTTAAAATTTCAAACTTAGCTTTATTTTGATAACTTAACTTCTTTTGAATTTAGACAATTCGAATTTGAAAAGCTTTAAAGGTTAACTAAGCATATCCTTTAAACCAATTAGTCAAGATCTTTGTATCAAGTTCCAATGTATTAATATATAATGCATAATTAAGTTTCCAAAACTTTATGAACTTGTAAATTTAAAGTTTTGAGTTTAACTTTGGATTTCAAATTCAAATTTAAATGTTATAGTTCTGTTTGCAATAAATTCAGTGATACTCTCCTAATTCCTTTACAAATAGTGATTCAACCTAAACCCTCTTTATTTCATGAGCCCTTGTGTGTTGGCTTGGTGAATTGTAACTTTTAAAATATAAGATCTTAAATTTAATCTCATCTTACTCAATTAATTGCATCTCATATAGAATCGACGACCCTTGACGATGGAGATTACGAGTTGGTCTTAGGACAAGACCAAAGGTTTTCTGAAGATCCAACCCAAGCCGTCGAGGAACTAATTGAAGCCCCGAACCAAAGTTCGGAAGCCTCTGACACTCTTGCCCCTAATCCCACCCAAGAAGGCAAGCCCCGGACATATCCCACTACTTTATTTACACTGCAATCTATGCCTATTTATATTATATCTTGCATTAAGTCTAGGAGTTGTAATGAAACCCTAGTTGCATGATATCTTAGGAATCCAATGTACTGTACCCGAGTCCTTATCGTTTAGATGCTCTGCAAAATAGGACCGGTAGAAGTCGGGTGATTTCCTGTCACTCGCGCGATATGGGAGTTGCTTGTTTACAATTCTGCAACCACTATAAGGATGACGGACAGGGTCATGTGCTGTATCATGACCTGAGGTTTTACCCTGTCTGTTTTGTTAAGAACTGTTAAGGTCGATATGTGTGGTAGTGGTGGCTAAGCGTTTGAAAGTACTAGCCACATACCGCGAAATATGGTAAGCGGTAAGCCTAGTACCCGAATGGCCCGGCAAATGGACTTTTCTCCACCACTCGACTTTTATTTTATGTTTACACGCACCGACGTGTGGGAGTACATTCTGCATGGCAGACAGGAATACGGGTTTTGTAGTCGCGCTACAGACGTATGTCCTGCACATATAGGGTGTGCGTACGGACCTGCAGTCGCTTGTGGTGGCCCTGATCCATAACCCGGAATATGAGGGAAACGGTTGCTTCGGAACGCCCTATTAGTATTCCAAGCGTGTGTGTTAGGTTTACCTTGCAAGGTTGAATTTCGATTCAGGAATCGTCCGCCTCTCACGATGAATGAGACTGCTTATCCCTTTTACCACATAGAGTAAGAAGTATAACTATTGATGGAATAATTCGGATGGATGATAATCTCTACCTTGCTTGCTTAGTGTAGGTGCTAATCTAGAATGATTAATCAACTAAAAGTTGGAAGCTAAAACTTGAAAATAGTTCATACTCTTTGTTGCTTTTCAGCTGAAAATAAACCCAGAGCCATTACAATGCCGTCATTTGTCTAGTTACGGGCTAAAGTATACCCAACCCCGGGTAAGCCTTGCTGAGTATTAGAATACTCAGTCTTGCCAGTATCATTTGCAGGTATAACTTTTGAGAACCCCATGGACAACCCTACCCGGCTTGCAGTGACCCTCCTGAGTGACACCAGGCCTTGGGCTGAGCATGGTGTCAAACTTTGCGGCGAGAGTAGTCGCACGTTTGTTTTCCTTCCGCTGTAAACATGGACAAGCTGTCTAGCTTGTCAGTTTAAACATCGTTTGTATAAATCTTATTTGCAGTTGAACAAGGCTTGTAATAACGTTTACTTTTCTGTAAATTAAAAGTAATGAGTAGTATTGTGGTTGTATACTCGCCTTCGTGCGAAGTAAACCTGCATCGATCCTGTTGAACCGTGGTTGTATCGGGCGGAGACCCGACAGACCAATGGGTTACACCATTTGAAGTACGTTGGAGCCCTTGAGAGAGGAGTTGCGTATTTGAGCCGGTGTAATTCAGGCAGTTCTGCCACAGGCTTGGGGTCTGATTTATAGGCCGAGAGGAAGAGGGGGGATGGCCGACGTGGGGGGGTCACGGGCAGTATAGGAGCCTCGCCATTAATGGCGGCCGGGATGCTTGGGGACAAAGCACGAGCTGCGAGGGTGAGGGGACGGGACGGGACAGGCCGGCGCAGCAGCGGGCCGCACGCCGGCTTGGCGTGCACGGGCAGCAGCGGCGGGTCGTGCGCTATCCCGCACGTGCGCGCAAGGAGCGGGCTACAGCTCGAGCAGGCAGTAGGCAGCACAGGGGAGAAAAGAAAGAGGAAGCCAGTGCAAAAAAAAAAAAGAGTCTAGAAAAAATTAGAAGAGAGAAATAAAATGGATTTAAACAAAATATGAGAAAAGAAAAGATAGAATACGCGCGGCGCTGACAGTCGCGGCCGGGTAGGCGCACGCGGCCGACCGTGACACGATGGTGATGTAACGGGACGGCAGGGTTGGTGCAAAAGGAAAAGGGGCGGGCGGCTCCGCGGAAAAAGAGGAAGAGACTGCGTGATGTCGGAACGGCGGAAAATTGGGAGGTGGGCTTCAGGAGCTCAAGCGGCGGAAAAGGTTTAAAAGATTTTTAAGCGAGTGATTGGTAATGTAATTTAAATAAGATAAGAATGAGGGCGTTACAAACCCACCCCACTTAAAATGCATCTCATCCTCGAGGTTCGGCTAGCTCCTAAATAGATGGGGAAACTCTTTCTTCAGGGCATCTTCACGTTTCCATGTAGCTTCTTCCACTCCATGTCTGCTCCACTGAACTCTGCAAATCCGTACTTCAGAGTTTCTTGTCCTTTTTGTGACAGTGTCCAAAATCTTGACAGGTACTTCCTGGTACCGAAGATCTGTCTGTAACGCTATTTCTTCTTCCGGCACACGCTCTCTCTCGGGTACCCTCAGACATCTTCTCAGTTGGGATACATGGAATACTGGGTGTATGTCAGCCATTCCTTCTGGTAGCTCTAGACGGTATGCCACAGCTCCAATTTTCTTCAGTACTTGGTACGGTCCAATGTACCGAGGGGCTAGTTTCCCATGTACCTAAAATCTTCGAGTCCCTCGAATAGGTGAAACCTTGAGATAGACGAAGTCTCCTGGATTGAAGCTTACTTCTCGTCTCTTCTTGTCTGAGTAACTCTTTTGTCGAGATTGGCGGCCTTCAGTTTTTCTCTAATCTCGGCCACTCTTTCTTCCGCTTCCTTTATGAGTGTGGGTCCAACTAGGGCACGCTCTCCAACTTCTGACCACATCAGGGGGGTCCTGCACTTTCTCCCATAGAAAGCTTCAAATGGTGACATGCCCAAGCTTGCTTGATAACCGTTGTTGTACGAAAACTCAGCATACGGTAAACTTTGTTCCCAATCCTTGCCATAAGTAAGGACACATGCTCTTAGCATATCTTCCATAATCTGGTTCACCCTTTCTGTTTGACCATCGGTCTGCGGGTGATAAGCCGAACTGAAATCCAACTTGGTGCCCATGGCCTTATGCAAACTTTTCCAAAACCTAGAGGTGAATTGGGTTCCTCTATCCGAAACAATTTTGCTAGGCACACCATGCAGCTTCACTATGTTGTCCACATAGAGTCGGGCTAGCTTTTCTCCACCATAATTGGTCCGTACAGGTAGGAAGTGAGCAACTTTTGTGAGCCGGTCCACTATCACCCATATGGAGTCATGTCCTTTCTGTGTCTTGGGTAAACCCACTACAAAATCCATTCCTATCTCATCCCATTTCCAAACCGGGATGGGTAAGGGTTGCAGCAGTCCTGCTGGCTTCTGATGTTCGGCCTTGATTCTTTGACAAGTATCACAATGGGCGACGAACCTTGCAATGTCCGCCTTCATTCCACTCCACCAATACTTTTGTCTTATATCCACATACATCTTGGTGGATCCTGGGTGGACGGAATATGCCGAGTTGTGGGCCTCATCCATAATAGTCTGTCGGAAGTCTCCTTCCTTAGGTACGCAAATTCTATCTTTGTACCATAAGGTTCCTTTGTCATCCACTCTAAAATCCGGTGCCTTGTTTTCTCCAGTATGCATGCGGATTTTCATCAAGTCCTTATCTGAACCTTGGGCCTTTCTGATCTTATCCTCCAAAGTGGGTTGAACACTCAACTTGCGACTGGAACCATGTGGGGCGATGTGCACATTTAATCGTGCCATTTCTTCTTGTAGGTGGGCATCCTTAGGTCCATAAGGTTTCTGGCTTAAGGCATCTGCTACCACGTTTGCTTTACCAGGATGGTAATGAATTACCATATTATAATCCTTAACTAGTTCTAACCACCTTCTTTGCCTTAAGTTCAAATCTGGCTGGGTGAAGATGTACTTCAAGCTCTTATGGTCTGTGTAGATCTCACACCTATTCCCAATCAGATAGTGTCTCCAAATCTTGAGGGCATGTACTACGGCTGCAAACTCCAAATCATGGGTTGGGTAATTCTGCTCATGAGGCTTGAGTTGTCGGGAAGCATATGCCACTACTTTCCCATCTTGCATAAGGACACATCCTAATCCTTGACGGGATGCATCACAATAAATGACAAAGTCCCGTTGAATATCTGGCAAGGTTAGTACCGAGGTGGTTGTCAGTCTTCTCTTTAACTCCTGGAAGCTTCTCTCACATGACTCGGTCCAGGTGAACTTCTTCTCTTTCTTGAGTAGCTCTGTCATGGGTCGGGCTATCTTGGAGAATCCTTCAATAAATCTCCGGTAATATCCGGCTAAAATGAGAAAGCTCCTGATTTCACTAACATTGGTTGGTTGCTGCCAATTGGAGACTGCATTGACTTTTTCGGGGTCCACTGCTACTCCTTCCGCGGTCAAGATATGACCAAGAAATGCTACTTTCTCAAGCCAAAATTCACACTTGCTGAACTTGGCGTAGAGCTTGTGCGCTCTCAACTTTTCCAAAACCACTCGTAGGTGCTGCTCATGTTCTTCGACAGTCTTAGAGTAAATAAGTATGTCATCAATGAAAACTACGACAAACTTATCTAACTCTTCCATAAACACCTTATTCATGAGGTTCATGAAATAAGCAGGTGCATTGGTGAGTCCAAAGGACATCACCGTAAACTCATATTGCCCATAGCGGGTGACGAAGGCCGTCTTCGGAATATCACTTTCCTTAATCTTGAGCTGATGATATCCTGACCTTAAGTCTATCTTGGAGAAATACTTGGCTCCCTTCAGCTGATCAAAGAGGTCATCAATTTTGGGAAGGGGGTATTTGTTCTTGATGGTGACTTCATTTAGTGCACAGTAATCCACGCACATCCTCATGCTCCCGTCCTTCTTCTTGACGAACAAGACCGGAGCTCCCCATGGTGATGAGCTTGGTCTAATGAAACCACTTTGTTGTAACTCTTCCAGTTGTCTGTTTAGTTCTGCCAATTCAGAGGCTGCCATCCTATAAGGTCTCTTAGCTATAGGGGAGGTTCCAGGGACAAGGTCAATGACAAACTCTATATCCCTATCTGGCGGCATTCCCGGGAGTTCTTCCGGGAAAATATCTAGGTATTCATTTACTACTGGAACTTCTTCCAAGAATTTAGCTTCCATACTAAAAACCATTGGGTCCGGTCCACTTCCCCGAGTATGACAGGTTACTTGTACCCCTTCTGGGTTGGTTAGGTGTACCACCTTGTCAGCACAACTTATAAGGCCATTGTGCAGGCTTAGCCAATCCATTCCAAGGATCACATCTATACCTTTAGACTTAAGTACTACTAGGTCTGCTAGGAACTCTACCCCACTTAAAATGATCCTTACTCGAGAACAACCTAGTCGGCACTTAATGTCACCTCCAGGCGTTCGGGTTAATAGGGGTATTTTTAGTAGTACTGTAGGTATATTGTGCTTTTCCACAAAACTTGAGGATATGAATGAATGTGATGCTCCAGAATCAAATAATATTGTTGCCAAAACTGAGCTGACTAGAAACTCACCGAGCACTACGCCCTGAGCGTCCTGAGCTTCTTGCGTGTTGATGTGGTTGATGCGGGCTCGTCCGAAGGATTGTTGGGGCGGCCCCATCTGCTGGTTGTTGTTGCTGGTATTGTTACTGCGGATGGGTACACGATTGGCTCCTGATAGAGCTGGCCTTGGTCCATTCACCGAGTTGGAGAGGGCTGATGCTGCCGGCTTGTTATTGGCATATGGGCAATTGGCAATGAAGTGCCCTGTCTCATGGCAGTTGAAGCATGCTCTGGCATTGTTGCTGGCAGTAACTTGGCTTGCATTGCTCTGTGGGGCCTTCATGGTGTTCTGGCTCTTGAATTGTCTAAACTGGGTGCTGGGGGCTTGAGAGCCAGTAGCTTGTGACTGGGACCTATACTGCATAGTGGCTTGGGACCTAGTCACTGGAGGGCCAAAGTGCCTCGGCTTCTGGAAACGGTCCTGCTGGCGAGCCTTGGTTTCCAGGAACTTACGCTTATTGTCTCTCTTTTCCTCTGCCATGGCTCTCTCGGTGATGATAGCCATGTTCATCAGTGTGTTGAAGTCTGGGTAGATGCATGGGGAAAGCAGCTTCTTAAGTTCTGCATTTAAACCCTTTCTGAACATATCCTGCTTCTTTTCATCCTTGTCTACTTCCTCCGGTGCATAGCGAGCTAGTTCTATGAACTGGTATGTGTACTCCTCAACGGACTTGTTGCCTTATTGTAGCTCACGGAACTCATCTGCTTTGCGCGTCATGGTGGCTGCGGGGATGTGATAGCGACGGAACTCATCCACAAATTCCTTCCAAGTGATAGTGGAGGCATCCTGAGCAGCTGCACAGTAGTTCTCCCACCAAGCGAAAGCAGTTCCAGTGAGCTGGTGAGCAGCCAAACGGACCTTGTCACGGTCTCCATGCTCAAATGGTTCGAGTTTTCTCTTGATAATATGCAGCCAGTCATCTGCATCCAAGGGGTTGTAGGATCCTGCAAAGGTGGGTGGCTTGGTCCTCAGAAAAGCTGTCAATTTGTCATTTGTACTCTGCTCACGGGGCCTTGGGTTGGTGATGACATTGGTCAAAGCTTCCAGTAGGAGGTTCTGGTTGTTCAACACTTGCACCAGGTCAATGGCCGGTGGGGGTGGGGCCTGACATGCTCCTACTTGGCTTTCTCCTCCCTGCTGGCTTACTTCCTGATCTTCCTGATCTTCATGGCCGGGGGCTTGTCCTTGCACACCTTGTTGCCTCTTCGCACTTGGAGTGGTATGTGCCTGACTTTGGAAGGTCCTGGTGTTGCGCCTGGGGGCCATCTGTGGATTGGGTAAGACCTTTATAAGACTTAGATTTGGAATTAAGTGATATTTTATTTTTGTATTTTTGAGAAGGCAGACTCCACCTACTGCCGACAATCACACAGACTAACAAGCATCAAGCACAAATAGTTTTATTTATTAAGCTGGAGGTACAACACTTGGGAGGGTACAGCCAAAACACGCACTACACGGTCGGGTACAAAGGGCACAAGAGATGGGAGGGGCACAACTCTAAGCTTGGGGCCGGGACGGCTTCATCCCTGGGGGCATCTCTAAGGCATGCTACACACGGGGCGAGTCGTCTTCCGGGGCGGAGTGCACTTCCAGTGGAATGAGTAGCTCTTCCTCGTCGTCCTCGAGGATCCCATTTTCTCGGGGCTGTTCGACAGCTCCTTCTTCTGCAGCTGACCTTTCGGCTGTGACAGTTCATGTGTTTGTAAACTAGGCACATAATTTGTTAGTGTGAAGTATGTGTTTGTCTGTATGAAGCTCATGTGTGTTATGTGAAACTTTTGAAAATTTAAAAGTGCAAATAAAAGGGTATTTTTGTAATTACAGAAAAACCTAGGGTTGTTTGTGCAAAATGTAATTGGATAGGAGGTAACTCCAAAATAAGTAAATGGTAGTTTTGCAAATATGTTGTTCTTACTTTATGTCTTGTAAAAATAAATATTTATCCAAAAGTTGCATTAGAAGTGTATAAGTTAAATTGTGTAAAAATTTGAGTAAAGATTAGGAAATAGGGGTATGTATGTAATTTTATAAAAGTACAAGTCTTTTTATGCAAAATAGGTGATTTACAAAAGTAACTTTCCAAAAATTACTAGAGGCCAAAGGGTAATAATGTAAGTAATCATGACTTACATAGCATCTTGCAAATAGGCTCAATGTTATATATAATTTATACTAACAATGATAAAGATGTTATAAAATTCAAATTTAGTCCAAGTCTTAAAATAAAACTTCATATTTTGAGTTTTAGAGTTTAAACCCTAAAACAAAGTTGTAGAACATAAAAAGTTGTACAACTTTTATTTTGGTCACATTTTTGTTTGAGCCCTAGAACAGTAGTTAAATTTGTTTTTACCAAGAGGTCCCTGTAGATTTCAAAAATTACAAATGAGTCCTTAGGAAATTCCCTTTGTCTTCCTCCTCTGGCGCTGCTTTGTTCCTGCTCTGCAGTCCACCGCTGTGCCGACCCTCATCGCCACCTCCTGCTGCAAACAAGTACACGCGTCTAACTGTGCTGCTCCCTTATCCTCTCCCCGCGCTGAGTATTTCCCTGCCTCCCTTCCTCCTCTTCCTCATCGGCAGCACTGTCCATTTCCGTTTTCCCCTTCCTTTTCTCCCCCACCGGCGACACTTTGCTCTGCCCCCAATCCTTAACTCCACCGGCCCCTCCCTCTCTCTCCCCTCCACGGCACAGGCAGCGGCGGCCGGCGCTGGGGCAGCGCGCGCAGGCGGCAGCGCAGAGCGGGGGAGCACGCGCGGCTGCGGCCCACGCGAGCGGCGTGTGCGCGCAGCAGGCGCACAGGGGCGGTGCAGGACCGGGCGGGGCGGCGGCCCACGGCAAGAGGCGCTCGGCGCGGGGGCAGGCGGGCCCGGGCAGGCGGCCGCGCGGGCTGGCGGCGGCTCGGCAGGTGCTGGCGGCGCGCTGGTGGAGCGAGCGGCAGCACAAGCGGGGGAGCAGCAGGCCCCGGAGCGGCTCGCGGGCATGCAGGTGCGCGTGGCGCGAGCACGCGGAGGCCGAGCAGGCGCGGTTCGGTACGGCCGCAATTGTGAGCGCGGCTGTGGCAGGCGGCCGTAGCGCAAGCGGCAGGCGGGCCGGTGGTGACCCAAGGCGGCGAGCGGAGTATGCAGGCGGGCTGGCGGTTCGGCGCACGCGTAGGCGGCGCGGCTGCGCGGCGGGCCCGGGTGAGCTACGGCCGCAGCCCGAGCGCGTGGAAGAAGGCGGGATGCAGTGGCTGGCGCTGGGCGGAGCACGGCCAGGCAGAGCGCAGGAGGGCGGACGGCAGGAAGGGAGCAGGCGTGCGCAAGCGGTTGGGCCGGGTAGTTCGGCTTGACGCGGAGTACGCAGGGCGGCCGTGCGCGTGGGAGCGGGCTCGGGTGAGCGGTTCCGAGCGGCTAGTGGCGGCACGGGTACAGACGCCAGGCGAGCACATAGGCTAGGCCGAGTGGTGTAGTGTAGGTGGCCGTATTCCACGTCGGGGAGCTGCAACACGAGGGGGAAATTGGAGGGCAGGTGATACGTGGTTGTTCGGGCGACGCGCGCGTGGCGCGGACGGCGGATTGAGCGGAGGCTGGCCGAGCACACGGACGAGCGTGCGGAGCGCGCGGCGCGACCACGGTTAGGCACTGAGTGGCTCCGTTTGAGTGCGCACAGGCACGACGCAGGAGCGGAGCTCAGGGCTCACGATGCCGCGGCGTGACGACTCGGCGCGGACCCGCACGGGGCAAACAATGGAACCGCGCGTGAAGGACGTCGGAGATCGTTGTGGAGCGAAGGCGGCGGTCAGACGTGACGAGCTCGAAGGAGCCTCTATGCAACCAAACACAACTGTAACGAGCTACAGCAGATGGAACTCGCCATTACCGCCGGTGAGAAACTGAGGGCCTTTCTACGAAGCTCTTTTATTATTTCATGTGTGCAAAGCAACTAACTTATAAAATTCGTAGGAAATGATATAAAAATCGTAAAATGTCAAATGAAGATGTTATGGAATCCTTGTGAGTAGATTTATGCAGTATGTGTATAATTTTGTATGTGTTAGTAGAAAAATCTCACTTTAGACTTTTGCTTATACTTGTTAGGGTTAAATTCGTATCTGTAGTTGTACTGCTCCAATTGCAATGAATTACAATTCATTTATATAATCTTTCCAAGTTGTTGAAGAACAACATCCTTGGTAGGTTAGACATCTAGGTATGAATTTCTGAAGTTACCCGTCAGGTTTTGCTCATGTGCTGTGTAGTCCTTAATGTTTGTGATGTTATGTTTGTGATGTTTGGTTAACCTTCATTTATATAGATGCTTATGCCTTTACCCTGGTTTTAATTGCAATCTTGTTAGAGCACTTTCTATATAAAGATCCTGGTCATACCTTGTGTATCGACTACTTAGTTGATATACCTTTGTAACCAGGCTTAGCAATCGGCTATTAGTTCAGCCGATTTTCGATAGGCGTAACCCTATCGACCATGAGCCTTTTGACTTCTTCCTTATCGGCAAAAGCCCCTCGGCCGATGTTAACCACCCTATCGGTCCGATCCAATGTTAGTGCCCTAATTGACCCAGTCCAATCTAGACAACCGCGTTGGCTATACGTCAATCGGTTGTTTTGTTCGTAAAATCGAACCAATCAAACACTAATTACTTCGGTTAACACTTTAGTCAAGAGTCGGATAGGCACATTCAATAGAGAACGTATTTATCAGCTAAGCACAGCCAGTACAGCATAGGGAATCGACTACTTGTGCCGATTCACAAATCTAACGCATGCGCATATATTAGCTCGGTCGATGTTCACACTATCGACTAGTTTACCAATGCACAATCAAATAGTTACATACCCTGATCGGCTAACATGCTGATGTTCACAGATCGACTAGCCATCCGATTTTGATAACGTATCGGCTGCACATAGTCGACGTATCAGAGATACACACACAATCTTAGAGTTCTGTTATCCACTGATCTAAGCCGATTCCAGTTGTTTCCCATAGCGGTCAAATATGGCCGGTCAATCCTTAGTTTTCCCATCTTTATCCACACTCTGTTATCAGCCGATTTATCGGCTGAGAAATCGGCTATATGCTTACCGATTACATACCCTCAACCATATCCCCTTTAGTCTAATTCTGCACTTATGGTCTCACTAACCTAGTTTAATATTATTGTTCTGTTACATCTAATTCTTGAAATAGGTTTAACTTAGATAACCCCATCGGCTGTACATCACTCAATTGTGATACTGATGTAATCCAGCCGATGCAACCACACCTAGTTACCTAAGATAACACTTAAGCACATCTTAGTTAGGCACAACCAGTGCAGAGTAGGACAATCAGCTACACAGCTGATTCACCAATCGGCTGAATACGCTGAGACAGACCATACAGATACATAGTTTGACTAGTCTATCAATACACCATCGTCTAATTACCCACATTAGTCAACTAGCTATGCCGATACATCACTCGACTAATTCTACCCGATGTATAAATCGGCGAATGTGCCGATATACTAAATCGGCTAGAAGGTCAAATCACTGATCGACTAGTTTTGCTAAAGCATGGATCCGCTATGCTGATACGCACGCGGTCAGTTAAGTACGCCAGTGCTCACCCAGATTAGTTAGGACACAGCCGCTCTAGGAAACATCCCTCTACTAAAGTGATTGATGTTTTCATCGATCAATTAGAAAACCAGTGCACCTGTCAATCGGCTACCCAGACCAAAGTACACAACCTTGGATCAGTAAGATCGCACAGTAGACACGTCTCTGTTAGGCCCGACCAAAGCACGTCTATCGGCTAAACCTGATGCATCCTCATCGGTTAAGGTCAAGATCTATACACCAACTAATTAAATAACTGAACATGCTACCTAATGAAGTTAGTATAGATGTTTAGGGTAAACCCCCTGTGCCTAACGAGACTAGTTAGTTTAGTTAATACTCGATAAATGACTGCCCAATACAGGGTAGTTAGGGTGTTTGTCGAAATGTAATGTTCTTTTATTTGGATTGCAACTATATTGTGAATTGAAATAAAAGTGTATGCATTCATTGAACTCCATCTTGCATATCATATAGACTCGACCACTCTCGCCGACGGAGATTATCAACTGATTTCGGAACCAGAAGGAATTTGTTCCGAAGATTCCGAGAACTTCGTCGCGGAATTATCTGAAGCCCTGAACCAAAGTTTAGAAGATCTTAACTTTACTAACTTCAGCCCTACCAGCGAAGGCAAGCCCCGGACATAACCCCTACTTTATTACACTGCAACCTATATTATTTATATCTATCTGTATGCATTAGGTTCTTAGGAGTTGTTTGGAAACTTAGTTGCATAATTCCAGGGACCTATGTATTGAACACTAGAACTTGAGTTCGACTAGCTGCTATGCTTATAGGACCGGTAGAAGTCGTGTGATTTCCTGTCACTCGCGCGATATAGGAATTGTAATGTTTACATTCCTGCTATCACTATAAGGATGCCGGACGGGAGTTTTATGAGGTATCATGGTCAAGATGATACCCCGTCTGTGTTGTGGAGTTTGATAAGGTCGCAGTGTGTGGTAGCGGTGGTTAAGCGTTTGAAAGTACTAGCCACATGCCGTGAAATATGGTAAGCGGTAAGCCTAGTAACCGATCAGCCCGAGGAGTGGACATACCACCCACCACATGTATTTGCTTCTTTTGGTTACTTAGTTCGACGTGTAGGCATACGTGTTGCTGGGCAACCAGGAGTACGGGTTTTGTAGTCGCGCTACAGACGTACGTCCTGCACTTTGGAAGTGCGTATGACCTGCAGTCGCTTGTGGTGGCACTGATCCACGAGTCGGAATGAAAGGCAAACGGTTGCTTCGGAACGACCCTGTGGTGTTCCAAGCGTGTGTGTTAGGTTTACCTTGCAAGGTTGAATCTCGATTCAGGAATCGTCCGCCTCTCACGATGTATGAGACTGCTTATCCCCTTTACCACATAGAGTAACAAGAGCAACTATGAAATTATTCAAGATGATGTTTGATCTAAGATTCTACCCTGTTTGAATAGTTATAGGTGCTTACCTAGAATGGATAATCAACTAGAACCTGAAAGCTAAAAGTTGAAATTAAGGACCTACTCGTTATTGCTTTTCAGCTGAAAATAAACCCAGAAGCCTTGAAAAGCTTTCATGAGTCTAGTTATGGGCTAAGGTATACCCAATTCCGGGTAAGTCTTGCTGAGTATTAGTATACTCAGCCTTGCTAGTTGAATGTTTTTCAGGCGATATCTACGAAGACCCTACTCTTTCCTTGCCTTGGCCCTGTGCTCTTCCAGAAGATTGGTCCGTGAAATGGGATCTGTCCCCGGCCAGCACTGGTGATCTCGAGTGATGTCGTGCCCGGGCTTAGCATGACATCCGTCTTGTCAACGTGCTGTAGATCATCGCGTATGTTTTCCGCTGCTAAAAATTATAGCATAAACAATTTGTATTGTTTTCTCTAAATTTGAAACTTTGTACTACTTTTATAAACTCTTGTAATGTAATTTCCTATAATGTAAATTATGATGGTGATTGTATCTCTGGACTCACCTTCGTGTGAGGTAACCTTATTGATCCTGTGTATCGGTGGTTTATCGGGACGTTACCCGACAGGCCAAGGGATTATACCGTTTGAAGCACGTTGGAGCCCTCAGGAATGGACTCGCATACTTGAGCCGGTATAATTCAGGTTGGTTCTGCCACAGCTGGTATCAGAGCTATAAGGTTACCCTGGAGATACACTTTATCTTAAAAATGTTTTCAGTATAAAAGTTTGACCAACAAAGTATTTGGCAAAACTACATTGGATTCGTTAAGGATTTTGTATAGTACGTAAAGCCCTAGGGTGATGTTTAAGGGAACTAGAGGTGGCTATAATATATATATAATCCTAACTACCAGCATTACTTTTCTGTCAAAACTTAAATTCATGCACAACTCAACTTTACTTTGTGTAACGACATCTTCGATGGTGAGGTAAGAAGGTAAGGATCCTCAGCCAACTGAGGGAGCTTGGCCTTCCCGTCGGTGATGCGAACCGAACGTTGTTTCTCAAGCAGTGGCCTACTTGAGATGCTGCCAATGTGCCAACTTCGGTTGACTACATTGGGAGTATATGGTTCGGCGCAGGGTATGGCGATCGCAGTGCATACCCCCGCATTTTGCGGTACCCCCGTGAATACGTTATCTCGGTAACGTATGCTAACGTTGTCTGTACGGCGGTAATTGTATAGATGCTGTTTCTATAGTGAACAGTAATGTTTGGGGACGCTTTCATGACATGCTGGCATGAAAGGTTCAGTATATACATACTATGTTTTCTGCAGGTACGCTAACCTCGTTACGTAAGTTTGAACGTAAGAACGACTAGTATATATATAGGGAGAGACGTATTTATATGGTGCCACCGTAACTAACCACGTAAGACCAAGATTACTTGGCAGTTATTTTTATTTGTGAGGACGTGTAGAACGTGCATACATCATGACATCTTGGATTGACCTGATTGCCTTGGTTGTTACGTTGATATACTGAAATATGTGCTTGTACTGAATGTCTGTTTTGACTCTGTGTGGTAGAAGCCAACGTAATCTGATAGGCTAACTTAGAGTTGAAAACGCCTTTTGTGAATCAAGTGAACTGGGTTATGTTTGAACCCTATCATTGATCTTGGCTTGATAGCCAAATCAAATCCTTGATTCTGCTTTGAATCTGTTTCGGCAGAACCATTGAACTTCTCCTTTGATGGTTAAACCTTGATAACTATCATCAAGTCCTTCAATCCATCATTAGTGATCCATCTATCCTCTCTTGGTGTTGTACCTTATATCGTTGGCTATTCTGGTTACAACATCTGAAAGTTGTACCTTCAAATTTTTGCTCAGATGATTTTGGATAAATTAAAAAGATATATGACCATAATTACTTTTTGAATACAATCCTCCCGGCAAAAGTTATGCATCATAACACATACCATCTTGGTTAATGCATGGTGTTGCATCATTATCGGAAATCCGTAAACTGACTAACGGGTGTGCTTTTAGTACAACTTTAGGTTGTCTTCGGTTTCCTAAGTCTATCTTGTTGTTGTTGGCACTACAAGGTTGCTATTCTTCTTTTGTGGTGGTGTTTAATCACATGACCATGTTGCCGTGACGGAACCTAAGGCCTCATGTGTGCTGCAGCCATATGATTGAGCCATTAGGAGCGCACTGGCGACTAGGTATATGTGACGTAACCTCACTGCAATCTCTTCTTATGCAACCTTACTAGTGTCCTAACTTCTAATCTTTGTCTAAGGATATAGGACTAACCAAGTGTTAGTTACAAGCGAACAGTTGCAAGGTGCGAGTCATGTGCGTTACTAACTCATGCGGCTATGCATCATGTTTTATGCATTTCCTATGTGCATACATTGCAAGCGTCGTTATTCTTGCATCATGGTGTATACATCATTTGGTCATAATCATGATGATTGCATTGTGTCTTATACGTCATCTTGATCATGCATTGAATCCTCTATCCTCGTATTGCATCATCATTGCAATCATGCATTTCAATAGTGCATCATGTTCATGGTTATATACCAAGAATTGCACTCTAAGCTAGAGCATTTTATCATTATTCCTTGATTGCATCAGTATAAATAGGTATATTTTGCAATTAACATCATCTAAAATTATTCAGATAATAAACTCTGAGCAGAAATGTTCCAACCATCATTTATCCATCTTTTGTACTATCCTCAATTGCTATCCACTAATTTTGTAAAGAATGTCACCGACATTTATCATCCTCATGATTGTGACCTCAACTCTATGAGAACTTGATTACCTTTCATTATCTTTTCTTGTTAAACTCATCTATGTACAATCTATCCATGCTTTCGTTATACTTATCTCATCATACTCCAATGACTTTTACTTCTTTGGTGTGTTTGTTTCCTGCCGTATTTGATGGGTGATTTGCTTCTCTTCCTTTAAGAGTCTTTCGTCCGAATCTCGGGACGAGATTCTTTTTAGGGGGGAAGGCTGTGACAGTTCATGTGTTTGTAAACTAGGCACATAATTTGTTAGTGTGAAGTATGTGTTTGTTTGTATGAAGCTCATGTGTGTTATGTGAAACTTTTGAAAATTTAAAAGTGCAAATAAAAGGGTATTTTTGTAATTACAGAAAAACCTAGGGTTGTTTGTGCAAAATGTAATTGGATAGGAGGTAACTCCAAAATAAGTAAATGGTAGTTTTGCAAATATGTTGTTCTTACTTTATGTCTTGTAAAAATAAATATTTATCCAAAAGTTGCATTAGAAGTGTATAAGTTAAATTGTGTAAAAATTTGAGTAAAGATTAGGAAATAGGGGTATGTATGTAATTTTATAAAATTACAAGTCTTTTTATGCAAAATAGGTGATTTACAAAAGTAACTTTCCAAAAATTACTAGAGGCCAAAGGGTAATAATGTAAGTAATCATGACTTACATAGCATCTTGCAAATAGGCTCAATGTTATATATAATTTATACTAATAATGATAAAGATGTTATAAAATTCAAATTTAGTCCAAGTCTTAAAATAAAACTTCATATTTTGAGTTTTAGAGTTTAAACCCTAAAACAAAGTTGTAGAACTTAAAAAGTTGTACAACTTTTATTTTGGTCACATTTTTGTTTGAGCCCTAGAACAGTAGTTAAATTTGTTTTTACTAAGAGGTCCCTGTAGATTTCAAAAATTACAAATGAGTCCTTAGGAAATTCCCTTTGTCTTCCTCCTCTGGCGCTGCTTTGTTCCTGCTCTGCAGTCCACCGCTGTGCCGACCCTCATCGCCACCTCCTGCTGCAAACAAGTACACGCGTCTAACTGTGCTGCTCCCTTATCCTCTCCCCGCGTTGAGTATTTCCCTGCCTCCCTTCCTCCTCTTCCTCATCGGCAGCACTGTCCAATTCCGTTTTCCCCTTCCTTTTCTCCCCCACCGGCGACACTTTGCTCTGCCCCCAATCCTTAACTCCACCGGCCCCTCCCTCTCTCTCCCCTCCACGGCACAGGCAGCGGCGGCCGGCGCTGGGGCAGCGCGCGCAGGCGGCAGCACAGAGCGGGGGAGCGCGTGCGGCTGCGGCCCACGCGAGCGGCGTGTGCGCGTAGCAGGCGCACAGGGGCGGTGCAGGACCGGGCGGGGCGGCGGCCCACGGCAAGAGGCGCTCGGCGCGGGGGCAGGCGGGCCCGGGCAGGCGGCCGCGCGGGCTGGCGGCGGCTCGGCAGGTGCTGGCGGCGCGCTGGTGGAGCGAGCGGCAGCACAGGCGGGCGAGCAGCAGGCCCCGGAGCGGCTCGCGGGCATGCAGGTGCGCGTGGCGCGAGCACGCGGAGGCCGAGCAGGCGCGGTTCGGTACGGCCGCAGGTGTGAGCGCGGCTGCGGCAGGCCGCCGTAGCCCAAGCGGCAGGCGGGCCGGTGGTGACCCAAGGCGGCGAGCGGAGTATGCAGGCGGGCTGGCGGTTCGGCGCACGCGTAGGCGGCGCGGCTGCGCGGCGGGCCCGGGTGAGCTACGGCCGCAGCCCGAGCGCGTGGAAGCAGGCGGGATGCAGTGGCTGGCGCTGGACGGAGCACGGCCAGGCAGAGCGCAGGAGGGCGGACGGCAGGAAGGGAGCAGGCGTGCGCAAGCGGTTGGGCCGAGCAGTTCGGCTTGACGCGGAGTACGCAGGGCGGCCGTGCGCGTGGGAGCGGGCTCGGGTGAGCGGTTCCGAGCGGCTGGTGGCGGCACGGGTACAGACGCCAGGCGAGCACATAGGCTAGGCCGAGTGGTGTAGTGTAGGTGGCCGTATTCCACGTCGGGGAGCTGCAACACGAGGGGGAAATTGGAGGGCAGGTGATACGTGGTTGTTCGGGCGAAGCGCGCGTGGCGCGGACGGCGGGTTGAGCGGAGGCTGGGCCGAGCACACGGACGAGCGTGCGGAGCGCGCGGCGCAACCACGGTTAGGCACTGAGTTGCTCGGTTTGAGTGCGCACAGGCACGACGCAGGAGCGGAGCTCAGGGCTCGTGATGCCGCGGCGTGACGACTCGGCGCGGACCCGCACGGGGCAAACAATGGAACCGCGCGTGAAGGACGTCGGAGATCGTTGTGGAGCGAAGGCGGCGGTCAGACGTGACGAGCTCGAAGGAGCCTCTATGCAACCAAACACAACTGTAACGAGCTACAGCAGATGGAACTCGCCATTACCGCCGGTGAGAAACTGAGGGCCTTTCTACGAAGCTCTTTTATTATTTCATGTGTGCAAAGCAACTAACTTATAAAATTCGTAGGAAATGATATAAAAATCGTAAAATGTCAAATGAAGATGTTATGGAATCCTTGTGAGTAGATTTATGCAGTATGTGTATAATTTTGTATGTGTTAGTAGAAAAATCTCACTTTAGACTTTTGCTTATACTTGTTAGGGTTAAATTCGTATCTGTAGTTGTACTGCTCCAATTGCAATGAATTACAATTCATTTATATAATCTTTCCAAGTTGTTGAAGAACAACATCCTTGGTAGGTTAGACATCTAGGTATGAATTTCTGAAGTTACCCGTCAGGTTTTGCTCATGTGCTTTGTAGTCCTTAATGTTTGTGATGTTATGTTTGTGATGTTTGGTTAACCTTCATTTATATAGATGCTTATGCCTTTACCCTGGTTTTAATTGCAATCTTGTTAGAGCTCTTTCTATATAAAGATCCTGGTCATACCTTGTGTATCGACTACTTAGTTGATATACCTTTGTAACCAGGCTTAGCAATCGGCTATTAGTTCAGCCGATTTTCGATAGGCGTAACCCTATCGACCATGAGCCTTTTGACTTCTTCCTTATCGGCAAAAGCCCCTCGGCCGATGTTAACCACCCTATCGGTCCGATCCAATGTTAGTGCCCTAATTGACCCAGTCCAATCTAGACAACCGCGTTGGCTATACGTCAATCGGTTGTTTTGTTGGTAAAATCGAACCAATCAAACACTAATTACTTCGGTTAACACTTTAGTCAAGAGTCGGATAGGCACATTCAATAGAGAACGTATTTATCAGCTAAGCACAGCCAGTACAGCATAGGGAATCGGCTACTTGTGCCGATTCACAAATCTAACGCATGCGCATATATTAGCTCGGTCGATGTTCACACTATCGACTAGTTTACCAATGCACAATCAAATAGTTACATACCCTGATCGGCTAACATGCTGATGTTCACAGATCGACTAGCCATCCGATTTTGATAACGTATCGGCTGCACATAGTCGACGTATCAGAGATACACACACAATCTTAGAGTTCTGTTATCCACTGATCTAAGCCGATTCCAGTTGTTTCCCATAGCGGTCAAATATGGCCGGTCAATCCTTAGTTTTCCCATCTTTATCCACACTCTGTTATCAGCCGATTTATCGGCTGAGAAATCGGCTATATGCTTACCGATTACATACCCTCAACCATATCCCCTTTAGTCTAATTCTGCACTTATGGTCTCACTAACCTAGTTTAATATTAGTGTTCTGTTACATCTAATTCTTGAAATAGGTTTAACTTAGATAACCCCATCGGCTGTACATCACTCAATGGTGATACTGATGTAATCCAGCCGATGCAACCACACCTAGTTACCTAAGATAACACTTAAGCACATCTTAGTTAGGCACAACCAGTGCAGAGTAGGACAATCAGCTACACAGCTGATTCACCAATCGGCTGAATACGCTGAGACAGACCATACGGATACATAGTTTGACTAGTCTATCAATACACCATCGGCTAATTACCCACATTAGTCAACTAGCTATGCCGATACATCACTCGACTAATTCTACCCGATGTATAAATCGGCGAATGTGCCGATATACTAAATCGGCTAGAAGGTCAAATCACTGATCGACTAGTTTTGCTAAAGCATGGATCCGCTATGCTGATACGCACGCGGTCAGTTAAGTACGCCAGTGCTCACCCAGATTAGTTAGGACACAGCCGCTCTAGGAAACATCCCTCTACTAAAGTGATTGATGTTTTCATCGATCAATTAGAAAACCAGTGCACCTGTCAATCGGCTACCCAGACCAAAGTACACAACCTTGGATCAGTAAGATCGCACAGTAGACACGTCTCTGTTAGGCCCGACCAAAGCACGTCTATCGGCTAAACCTGATGCATCCTCATCGGTTAAGGTCAAGATCTATACACCAACTAATTAAATAACTGAACATGCTACCTAATGAAGTTAGTATAGATGTTTAGGGTAAACCCCCTGTGCCTAACGAGACTAGTTAGTTTAGTTAATACTCGATAAATGACTGCCCAATACAGGGTAGTTAGGGTGTTTGTTGAAATGTAATGTTCTTTTATTTGGATTGCAACTATATTGTGAATTGAAATAAAAGTGTATGCATTCATTGAACTCCATCTTGCATATCATATAGACTCGACCACTCTCGCCGACGGAGATTATCAACTGATTTCGGAACCAGAAGGAATTTGTTCCAAAGATTCCGAGAACTTCGTCGCGGAATTATCTGAAGCCCTGAACCAAAGTTCAGAAGATCTTAACTTTACTAACTTCAGCCCTACCAGCGAAGGCAAGCCCCGGACATAACCCCTACTTTATTACACTGCAACCTATATTATTTATATCTATCTGTATGCATTAGGTTCTTAGGAGTTGTTTGGAAACTTAGTTGCATAATTCCAGGGACCTATGTATTGAACACTAGAACTTGAGTTCGACTAGCTGCTATGCTTATAGGACCGGTAGAAGTCGAGTGATTTCCTGTCACTCGCGCGATATAGGAATTGTAATGTTTACATTCCTGCTATCACTATAAGGATGCCGGACGGGAGTTTTATAAGGTATCATGGTCAAGATGATACCCCGTCTGTGTTGTGGAGTTTGATAAGGTCGCAGTGTGTGGTAGCGGTGGTTAAGCGTTTGAAAGTACTAGCCACATGCCGTGAAATATGGTAAGCGGTAAGCCTAGTAACCGATCAGCCCGAGGAGTGGACATACCACCCACCACATGTATTTGCTTCTTTTGGTTACTTAGTTCGACGTGTAGGCATACGTGTTGCTGGGCAACCAGGAGTACGGGTTTTGTAGTCGCGCTACAGACGTACGTCCTGCACTTTGGAAGTGCGTATGACCTGCAGTCGCTTGTGGTGGCACTGATCCACGAGTCGGAATGAAAGGCAAACGGTTGCTTCGGAACAACCCTGTGGTGTTCCAAGCGTGTGTGTTAGGTTTACCTTGCAAGGTTGAATCTCGATTCAGGAATCGTCCGCCTCTCACGATGTATGAGACTGCTTATCCCCTTTACCACATAGAGTAACAAGAGCAACTATGAAATTATTCAAGATGATGTTTGATCTAAGATTCTACCCTGTTTGAATAGTTATAGGTGCTTACCTAGAATGGATAATCAACTAGAACCTGAAAGCTAAAAGTTGAAATTAAGGACCTACTCGTTATTGCTTTTCAGCTGAAAATAAACCCAGAAGCCTTGAAAAGCTTTCATGAGTCTAGTTATGGGCTAAGGTATACCCAATTCCGGGTAAGTCTTGCTTAGTATTAGTATACTCAGCCTTGCTAGTTGAATGTTTTTCAGGCGATATCTACGAAGACCCTACTCTTTCCTTGCCTTGGCCCTGTGCTCTTCCAGAAGATTGGTCCGTGAAATGGGATCTGTCCCCGGCCAGCACTGGTGATCTCGAGTGATGTCGTGCCCGGGCTTAGCATGACATCCGTCTTGTCAACGTGCTGTAGATCATCGCGTATGTTTTCCGCTGCTAAAAATTATAGCATAAACAATTTGTATTGTTTTCTCTAAATTTGAAACTTTGTACTACTTTTATAAACTCTTGTAATGTAATTTCCTATAATGTAAATTATGATGGTGATTGTATCTCTGGACTCACCTTCGTGTGAGGTAACCTTATTGATCCTGTGTATCGGTGGTTTATCGGGACGTTACCCGACAGGCCAAGGGATTATACCATTTGAAGCACGTTGGAGCCCTCAGGAATGGACTCGCGTACTTGAGCCGGTATAATTCAGGTTGGTTCTGCCACATCGGCACCTTCGGGTGGAGCTTGCGGGGTCCCAAAAGGTCCTCCCCATCCTATGATGGGTGTTCCAATTAAGACTTGGGTCTCCCCGATTGCCGGGACGGGCGTTCCACTGCTGGTCCATTCTTGCTTGCGCCGATCCTGGATCTGCCTGAGGTTTTCATGAGCGACGGCTTCGCTACTTATAGAGGCCGCGGTCCTTGCTTCGGCTTGAGCCACCCGGATTTGGTCCATCCTCACTGCAAGCTCAGCTTGCTCGGCCCGGTGGGTTTGCTCCCTTAGGAATTGGGCTTGCTCGTCGAAGAGCTTATCCAAGGAGACGAGGTAGGCGACCACATGGTACAAAAGGTCTTCTTGATGGCGGCGCCGTTCCAAGTTCCTCATGCGGGCCTGCCAGACTTGCGTCCTGATGGCCGGAGGAAAAAGCCTCATCGGTGTGGGAATGAGGTGTTCCTCGATGATCCGGCACAGGTAGCGGAGAGCCTTTCTGATGGCCAAGGGATAGGCATCCCGATGTTAAAGTCCTGTGGCAGTCACTCGCCACGGCTCGATGTCGGGGTGGTGGGTGCTTCTGGCGATGGAAAGAACCACCCTACAGCGAAGAGTGCCGAGGTGTTCGTATTCTCTGCTGTAATACCTTGGGCGCTCAGTAACACCGAGGCGCTCCAGGGAGTTGATCAAAAGGCGGGGGAAACCAGGCTCTTCTTGGCAAATGCCCTGGGTCCAACCATTCTCGGCCATCTGAAAACAAAGGTAGAGTGAACAAGCCTTGCACACATGGTAGGGTACAAGAAGGATAGATGGTCTTTATTTTTCATTAGGGTTGGGTACATCTCCCAAGGATACATTATTACTAGGGTGATAGCTCTAGCTTAGTTACTCTATTTTTCCCAAGGGGATTCTTCCCCGATCTGGTTAGGTTGCTTCTTTGGCGAAAGACATTGCTCCAATACCTCATCTTCGGTCTGAGTGCCCTTATCCCAATGGGTTTCCACGGGTTCTCCTTCTAGTAATCCAGCTTCTCTTCTGCGCGCCTTGATACGTTCCCTTTCTTGAGTGTTGCTTCACCATATGTCTTGGAGAAAGGCTAGGGAACTCTCAGCTTGAGCCTCAGCTTCTATTTCTCTCCTGCATTGTATTTCCAACTCTTGTTCTACCTTTTCTGCCCTACGGATTTGGTGCTTCAGTTGTTTTGTCTGTTCGCAGTAAAGTCGGTCTAGGCCGGTGAGGTAAATGGATAGGTGGGAAACCGTATCTTCTAGTTCTTCTTCTTCCCTTCCCAATCCTCTCATTCGGGCAATCCATGAGCGTCCTCTCCCTCCAGTAGGTGGGAAAAATCCCATAGGAGTTCGCTGAAGATGATGCCTATAGACCACACGCAGGCGTCGCAGGGCTTTTCGGACAGCCTTTCGGTAGGTGTCTGGGAACCCAAAGCCAGTGGTGGAGATGAACCAGGGATCCACGTCGGGGTAAAGTGTGCTTTTTCCCACGAAGATCATCAGGTCACACCGAAGGGTCCCTCTGAAGTTGTACTCCCAGTAGGTGTACTCTGGTGGGTCCACAACTCCGACGCGTTCTAGGCTGAGTAGCAATAACTTCGGGAGGCCAGGCTCTGCGGGACAGATTCTGTCACTCCATCCATTGTCAGCCATCTGGAATTAGACAAGGGCCAAAGGTAAGTGCCGTGTGGAAAGGTGAGTTAAGTGGGGAAAGATCTAGTGGGAAATGGCTTAGAAAATGTCCTCGGTCTTAAGGGTCGCGTCCTACGGCCAACCTACGGCTCTGATACCACCTGAAGCGTCCCCTCAACAGAGGTGACTAAATGTGATACAAATATCAGTCCCATGAGGTTGATAACACATTTATTACATCAGATGGTTCATTACCGTACAAACCGTCGAGGTAGCGGGCACTGAAGCGCCACTATCAAGAGGGACAACATAAGGACTACAAACCAAACCAAAGTGCCAACGAAATCTAAGATAACATCAGAGTCTTGCGCCATGGTAAGCTTCCTGTGGAGACCCTGAACCACACAGGCAAGGTTGGGTGCAGGACGGCGACCTACTCGACGTCTTCAGGGACGAAGTTCGGATCCTCCTCTGTAAAAACTAGGCAAGAGTGAGTACATACGTACTCAACAAGTCCAACCACACCCGCGGAGGGGAATAATAAAGATCATGCATGGATATATCAAGGAGGAGGCTAGGGTTCATTTGCGATAAAGCGAGGTTTTACACATGCAAGGGTTCATTTAATAAAAGAGTTTTCTCAAGATATTTCTATAGTAATCGAATAATAAGTGGGGTTGATCCTACACAAAGGATCCAAGTTTTAATACTACCGGACTCCTCATCCACAGTAGCTCATTGCACAGCTGCCGGGCACTTTCAAAACAACTCACGCCACAAAACCAATCATCCCAAAATGTCTATTGAAGTGACCATGCCGTAACTTGTCCAATACCGTGGATACGGCTATTCGAATAGATTTTACACTCTGCAGAGGTTGTACACTTAACCCACAAGTAGGGTACCGCACTACGAACACCTTAATGTCATGGCAGATCCTAACAAAGCCATTACCCACCTTAGTTGAATCTAACTAGCCAACACGGAAGCAACCATGGGGTTAATGACCTATCAACAAAGTCATAACCGGGACATAACTCACACAGATCGTATCCCTTCTCCATGATCTCCCGTTGCTCACTCGCTCTCCTTTTGGCTAGCAGGACAACTAGTGGGCTCTATGCTAAGCCGTTGCCCACACAACGGTCGAGTGGTTGTACGATAAGTGGGTTAGGCAAGATGACACCTCAGTTCATCCTTACATTGACGAGATGGACATCTCCCAACCATGCTCAACCACAAAGGTACAAGCACACCAGTGGCATTTCACACCGAAAACACCGCCCATCTCATCGGGTTATATCTTTCTTTGATTTTCCCAAAATCCCATTTTATCTTTTAAAACACTCACACCCTTATTTTCAGTAAAGCGCTTTGTGGTCATGACTAAAATATAATAAAGAGAATAAAAGGTAATAAGCATCTCTAGCAGTAGCTAATGTCCAATAGGGCAAATCCTATATAGATATTAACCTAGGTCATCAAGGAATAGTCATACCAATCAAGGGGTGGCTATCCAACCATGTCTTGCAATAAAACAATGCATTTTATAAAACAGGCCAATAGGTTACGTTTATAAAACTGGGATAAATATGCATCAAAGGATGGGATTGGACTTGCCGTCCTCAAAGCCTTCCGGAAGCTCCTCCTCGAGGTATGGGTCTTCGGGCTCCGGCTCGCGGTCCTGCTCCTCCTCGGTCACACCGTCGGCTACAACACACAAACAATCACACAATGAAACAAAGTTTGCCGATGAGCTAAAAAGGGAAATAGAGAGCTTCTATTAAAAATAGAGGAGGCTATTATATTTGTTGGATGTGGATCTTGGGACTTGGAGAGAATATTTGATGCGTGGTGGAGTTTGGAATCGATTTAGAACATAATATCGCATGAAATGGGGGCTGCGGACTGCATAAGGAGGAAAAGTGGAGGCGGTTATGCACAAGTCTGCCTTCCTTCTTCCTCGAGATAGAGCAGGAGGGGGAGGGGAATAGTAGGAGGGGGGCGGCCAGGCCATGGGCGCCGGCCCCCTGGAGCATGGCAACACCCGGGGAGGGGGAAAAAGTAGAGAGGAGGCCGAGGGGGTCTGATTCCGACCCTCACCTCATGCGGAGACGGTCTACGGTGGGCTATCCACGGTGATGGGTGGTGGGCGGCAATGCTGAGCAGCGGCGGCGAGCTGCAGCGTGAGGTAGAGGGGGAGAGGTGTTGGGACGGTGTGGGCGGAGTGAGGGGCGGCTTGGGGTCTGATTTATAGGCCGAGAGGAAGAGGGGGGATGGCCGGCGTGGGGGGGGGGGTCACGGGCAGTACAGGAGCCTCGCCATTAATGGCGGCCGGGATGCTCGGGGACAAAGCGCGAGCTGCGAGGGTGAGGGGACGGAACAGGACAGGCCGGCGCAGCAGCGGGCCGCACGCCGGCTTGGCGTGCACGGGCAGCAGCGGCGGGTCGTGCGCTGGCCCGCGCGTGCGCGCAAGGAGCGGGCTACAGCTCGAGCAGGCAGCAGGCAGCACAGGGGAGAAAAGAAAGAGGAAGCCAGCGCAAAAAAAAAGTGTCTGGGAAAAAAATTAGAAGAGAGAAATAAAATGGATTTAAACAAAATATGAGAAAAGAAAAGATAGAACACACGCGCGGCGCTGACGGTCGCGGCCGAGCAGGCGCACGCGGCCGACCGTGACACGATGGTGATGTAACGGGACGGCAGGGTTGGTGCAAAAGGAAAAGGGGCGGGCGGCTCCGCGGAAAAAGAGGAAGAGACTGTGCGATGTTGGAACGGCGAAAAAATGGGAGGTGGGCTTCAGGAGCTCAAGCGGCGGAAAAGGTTTAAAAGATTTTTAAGCGAGTGATTGGTAATGTAATTTAAATAAGATAAAAACACAGGCGTTACAGAGGGTTTGTTCAAATTGAAATTTGAATTGAAATTTGAGTTGTAGTTATTACCTTCTTGATATGGTGGGCGCGACTGGTTCCACCCCTAGCCTCCTTGTGGACGGTACCCGTTGTTGTTGTTGATGATGATGAATGTAGCATCTTCACGGGTCTCGGGGTAGTCCTTCCTCGCGTGTCCACCATTTCCGCAGACCTTGCACCCTGGAGATCCCCCTACCTGGCGCGCCACCTATCGGATTTGTACTCCAGCAAGTCCACCCGAGGTATGCTCAGGTAGTAGATTTGTAGGTGAGGGAGATTGCAGAGATAAGAACTTGATGGTAATAGAAAGACGCATAACACCCTACATCCTGTGTTCTGTGTTGAATTAACTGGTTTAGGGTTTCTGGAATCCTCTGCTGCATCCGGACAAGGAGTCCTGCATGATGGAGTTTGGACGTCGCTTCCTTAGGTACACCAAGGTGAGTAGACATATTGTATGTAATATAGATGTTTATTGATAGCTGTATATTGATATTGTGTCTCTGCTGAGTAGGATTTTATCCAGTGCTCCAAGGAGAAGTCGTAGATGTTGAGGGCCATCGGTGATGGATTTCATCATGCAGAGATCTTGGAGAAACAACTCACTGACGAGAGGCAAAAGAACTCCCAGCTTCAATAGTGACTTGATGGTGTCATATCTTCGCACCGGAACCAGATCATGGACATTCAGCAGAAGTATGATGCATCACTAAAGAAGGCCAAAGACTTGGCTATCCAGAACAAAAGTAAGTAAATCCAGCCTATCTCTGAGTTGTTGCCTTATGTAGTGTAGTTATTTTCTATAGTCTAGCTAAGTACTTTGTCCTTTAGTTTCCGCAAAACCTAGTATAGTCGACAAAGCTCGTACTGACTGGAAGTGTGATATATATCATCTTTCAGACGAAAAGGAATGCCTTCAGCAAGCATTTGAGAATTTTCAAATGAATTATGCAGATCTTGCTGAAGAGCACAAAGTTGTCACCAAACAGCTTCAAGATGCAGACAAGCGGCTGGCGGCCAACATGCAGATAATCGAATCCCTAAATCGGGACAAGGAGCGCAAGCAGAAAGAACTCAACGAGCTTGAGGCCGCTGCACGAGCTTTGGATCCCACCATAAGTGGGCGTACCTTGCTGGAGCGTCTGCGTGATGCTCCGCACAGTATTACCAGCTATGCAGCTGGGACAGCCACAGTCGCACTGGCACATGTCTTGGTGCCGTCAAGTCATATATCCTATTCATGGATATGAGACTGCTTGTAGACGGTGCTGCTGCTGGTTGCGTGGAGGAACAATTCAATGAGTATCGTCAAGAAGTTGAACCCATGGCGCACTAGCTTATCGAAGACTTTAGTGAGGACTTGTTTTGCGCCTGTGTAGCAAAAACAATTGCTCTGTCTTGTAATATATTGTGTGTTATGGCTATTGATATGTATAGAGTACTTTTATGGTACTTGTCAATCGTAGGACTTTTCAGGAGACTCATTACACATGAGTTAGGCTACTCAGAGTGCAACGACTCTGGAGGTACTCAGTAACTTGGCGCTCGGTAGTTGGCCCCATGCAGGGACTTTAGCGAATCAGGTTTTACTCGGGTCATGCGATACTCTGGATCGCTTGAATTGTATAGATGTGAGGACCTCTTCAAGTTCTTGTAGTAACTTGGCGCAATTAGTTTAGTTGAACTATGTAGGCTAGTACTCGAGGTAGTTGGAGCATGCGCAAGTAGTCTTTGCGACTTTGGCCTTTGTAGCTCATGGAGAGAAGTCGTGCGGATAGGACTAGTGGCAGTAGCCCTCGAGTGCTTCCAGTGACTTGGCATAGTTAGCTCGTTGTTAGTACTCATGGCCGGAGCCCCTGAGTTCTATAGTAAGCTTGGAGAAAAAAGTAGTCGTTTGGGGACCAAATCAACTCTTTATTGATGCTGCCGTGCAGCTGACAACTTTGAGTACAAGTTATCTTGGGGTAGAAACGGCGTAGGTGCTCGATATTCTAGAAGTTTGAAACCTCCTAGCTATTTGGGTATTGTAGTTGATACGACCCTGGTCTTGTAACCTTGGAGATGATGAAGGGCTCTTCCCATCGCGCGTTGAGCTTGTGCAGCCCAGTCACATCTTGGATGCGGCGGAGGACCAAATCACTGATGTTGAATGACCTCTCCTGAACATTGCGGTCATGGTAGCGTCGGACACCTTGCAGGTAGCGAGCTGACTGTACTATGGCATTGCATCTGACTTATGCTGAGTCTAGCTCCAGTTGTGTAGCATTCAGGTAATTAGAAATATAGACACTAGGTATTAGTAAGTTGTATGCATGCTAAGGTGTATATGTGTTGTACAGAGAACTAGGGGTATATTTGTAAATTATGAATTTTATAAGTCCCTATGTGCAATTGTGTAAAAATGTTATTAAATGTCAAATTCAAATGACCATAGAGAAGAAAAGTATAAATATTAAGTTAAAACCTAAGAGAAATAGACTTTGTATGAAACTAAGGACCTATGTGTAATTAACACAAATATAAGGGTTTACATGTGAAGTGGTTGGAATATAAAAGTCAAATTCAGCTTTACTTAAGGACTAATGTGTAAAAAATACAAGTAATCATTACATTTCAGGAAAATTTGTAAACATACCCAAGGTTTGATCAAATTATTTGAATAAAGACAAAAGTAATTCAAATTCTACCTTTATTCATAAACTTAACTTAAAGAGTTGTAAACTTTGATTTTCTGAACTTAAGCTCTAAAGCAATGTTGTAGAGTTTGAAAAACTCTACAACTTTCTTGTTGACCATTTTCTCATTTGACCTTTGTAGCAGTGGGAAATCTTAGTTTACCAAGAGGACCCCGAACTTTTTGGAAATTGCAAACGAGTCCTATTGACACCTGCTGCTTCTTCTTCCTCTGTCACCGCCACTTCCCCCTCTGCTTTGCTCCTGCCACCGCCGCTTACCGCCAGCGCCGCGTCCTAAGCTCCACCTCCAGCTCCTGCAAGTGCCCACGCGGCGTCTCCTCCCTACCCCGACCCCTTTCCTCTCCCCTGCTGCCCTCACGCGCGCGCGCCACGACGACCCCGAGCCTCCGCCGGCCGCCACCTCCTCGTCGCCGTGGATAGTCCACCCCGACACCTTAACTTCTTGTCTCTCATGCGCAACAGCTTTCCTGTGACGCCTACGCTCTATTCCTCCAGTTCTAGTGCCCAATTCCGAGCGCTCGACCCACATTCCACCGCCGCCGTCACCTTTTGCTCCGGCCGCGCACGGCATTCCCGTGGACAGCCAGCACCAGACCTCCTCCGCCCCAACCCATCCTCATGCAAGCTTCCCCGATGCTCGCTCGTGCTCGTTGACCACCTGTTGCCTCCCAATTTCAATTGGAGCTTCGCCTCCGACGAGCGCCGCTGCCGCCGCCTTCGGCCTCACCATGGACAGCTCGCTCCGGGCACTCCCGCGCCACCACAACCCCCTAGCCAGCACCACATCATCCTTGTGAAGCTCCACGACCTATCCGTTGGCTCTATAGTCCAGCACATCGTCCTCTCGAAGCTCGCCGGCTTTTCTCCTCGTCACCGCCACTTCTGCCCCCGTCGGTCACCCCTATCCCAAACGCATTCTTCCAACACTCATGCGCAGGTTTGTGCCGACGTTGATCACCGGAGCCTCGCCGTCGACGGTGACCCTTCCGCCGTCGCCTCGGGTCCTCGTCGAGGTCTATCATTCCGGCCACCCCAGCCCTCGACAAGTGGTGCCACAGAACCACCGTAAGCCCCTGAGTCCTCTCCTGCCCTTGGACCTCGCCGCCGGTGACCGCCGTCGCCGGAACAGGACCACCCTCGCCTTGCTCTGCTTCGGTTCACAGCCCAGGGACCTAGTGTTAGAAGACTTGAAAACCCAGGGGGTTTTCTGCAAAGCTGTAGACTCAGATGAATAGTGCCCAAAGGACCTCTTGTGTAATTTATGCTGTCAACTTAGAAAGGCTATATCTATTCAAGGAAAATTCATAAAAATGCAAAATAAATTTTGTTGAAATCCTTAGATAAAGATCTACAATTTTACTTAAGGGATAAAATTCAGTTTCTGAATGTTTGATGATCTAATTTAAATGTTAAGTTTGGTTACTTGTAGGCTTAAGAAATGTATAGTAATTCATAGAAAAATGATAAAATGGTGAAACCAGTGGTGTTAATTTTCTTTTAACATGTAGAATTTAAGAAAAATAATGATCCTAGTATTTCAGTACTATTTTCTTAATGTACAAGTTTAATTAGAAATAATGTATAGTTCATCTTATATAATTAATTTTTATAGATTTTAAATACTCAAAAATCATGAAAATATTTTTGGGTACTGTTCTTTAATAGTGTAACACATGATTAAAATTTCTAACCAAGAATTAGGTGTCAAACAAATTGAACATAATATATTTAGCCCATAATGTAATAGTAACATAAGGTTCATGTAAATAATTAGTGTAGTTAATGAATAAAGCTTTTAAATATAGTTGTCAGACACCACCTCACCTGTTGCTCCATGCCACTAATTAGATACTTAACATAATTAACATTGCTGTTTAATGTATCTAAGTAAGATAGTTAGTACTCGATAAATGACTGCCCAGTACAGGGTAGTTAGATTATTGTCGAAATGTTATATTCTTTTATTTGAATTGCAACTTTATTGTGAATTAACATAAAAGTATATGCATTCCATAACTTGTAACTTTGCATCTCATATAGACTCGACCGCTCTCGCTGACGGTGACTACGAGCTTATCCTGGAACCAGAAGGAGGTTGTTCTGAAGACCCCGGGAACTTTGTCACGGAATTCTCTGAAGCCCCGAACCAAGGTTCGGAAGATATTAACTTGACTAACCCCAACCCCACCAGCGAAGGCAAGCCCCGGACATAACCCCTATTTTATTATACTACAAACTATACTGTTTATATATGTCTTTATGCATTACGTTCTTAGAAATTGTTTGGAAACCTTAGCTGCATAATTCCAGGAACCGATGTATTGAACACTAGTACTTGAGTCCGAATAGCTGCTCTGCTTATAGGACCGGTAGAAGTCGAGTGATTTCCTGTCACTCGCGCGATATAGGAGTTGTAATGTTTACATTCCTGTTATCACTATAAGGATGACGGACGGGAGTTTTATGAGGTATCATGGTTGAGATGATATCCCGTCTGTGTTGTTGAAATGGATAAGGTCGCAGGGTGTGGTAGCGGTGGTTAAGCGTTTGAAAGTACTAGCCACATACCGTGAAATATGGTAAGTGGTAAGCCTAGTAACCAATCGGCCCGAGGAGTGGACATACCCCCCACCACATGTATTTGCTTCTTTTGGTTACTTTGTTCGACGTGTAGGAATACGTGTTGCTGGGCAACCAGGAGTACGGGTTTTGTAGTCGCGCTACAGACGTACGTCCTGCACTTTGGAAGTGCGTATGGTCCTGCAGTCGCTTGTGGTGGATCTGATCCACGAGTCAGAATGAACGGTAAACGGTTGCTTCGGAACGACCCTGTGGTATTCCAAGCGTGTGAGTTAGGTTTACCTTGCAAGGTTGAATTCGATTCAGAATCGTCCGCTTCTCACGATGGTTGAGACTGCTTGATCCCTTTGCCACATAGAGTAACAAGAGCAACTTTGTGACTATCAAAGATGATGTTTGATTAAAGATTCTACCATGTGTGAGTAGTTGTAGGTGCTTACCTAGAATGGTTAATCAACTAGAATCTGAAAGCTAAAAGTTGGAAATAAGGATCTACTCTTTGTTGCTTTTCAGCTGAAAACTCTACCCAAAACCTGAAAAGCCTGCATAAGTCTAGATACATGGCTAAGTATACCATGAGCGGGTAAGTCTTGCTGAGTATTAGTATACTCAGCCTTGCTTTTGTTGATTTACTTCAGGTAATCTCCCTGATGAGCCAGCTTTCATTACACCGTGGCCCTACCCCCTGCCTGATGGTTGGTCCGTGGAGTGGGATCCATCCCCGGCCAACACAGATTCCGCCGAGTGATATCATGCCAGGGCTAGCATGATATCTGTAATAACGATGTGTACAGTGTTCGTGTTTTCAAACTCCGCTGCTGTAGCTTAAAAACTTAAACCTGTTTTGTAATAATCTCCCTTCAGTGGGAGCTAATGATGCTTTGTATATTTTTGTAATATATCTGCCTGTGGTGTAAGTTGTATTGGCATTTATATCTCTGGACTCACCTTCATGTGAGGTACCTTGTTGAATCCTGCGTTCGGTGGTTTATCGGGACGTTACCCGACAGGCCAAAGGATTATACCGTTTGAAGCACGAGGTAGCCCTCAAAAGAGGACTCGCGTACTTGAGCCGGTGTAATTCAGGTTGGTTCTGCCACAGCTGGTATCAGAGCTAACAAGTGTACACTGGAGATATGAAGTGCCTTAAAAATACTTTCGGTATAAAATTTGACCAACAAAGTATTTTGCAAAAGGTACGTTGGATTCGTTAAGGTTGTGCTTAGTACGTAAAGCCCTAGGGTGATGTTTAAGGGAAAATAGAGGTGGCTGTACTATATGTATATAAATCTAACCTCCAGTATTACTTTCCTGCCAAAACTTAAATTCATGCACAACCCAACCTTACTTTCTGTAACGACATCTTCGATCGTGAGGTAAGAAGGTAAGGATCCTCAGCCAACTGAGGGAGCTTGGCCTTCCTGTCGGTGATGCGAACCGAACGCTGTTTCTCAAGCAGTGGCTTACTTGAGATGCTGCCAATGTACCAACTTTGGTTGACTACATTGGGAGTATATGGTTCGGCACAGGGTATGGCGATCGCTGTTCATACCCCCGCATTTTGCGGTACCCCCATGAATACGTTGTTTCGATAACGTATGTTAACGTTGTCTGTACGGTGGTAATTGTACAGATGCTGTTTCTATAGTGAGCAGTAATGAATGGGGACGCTTTCATGATATGCTGGCATGAAAGGTTCATTGGATATATATATGTATTGTGATTTTCTGCAGGTACACTAACCACGATTACGAAATTAGGACGGATAGAACTTATCGACTAGTTAATAGAGAGAGACGTATTTATATTGTGCCACCGTAACTAACCACGTAAGACCAAGATTACTTGGTAGTTATTTTTGTTTGTGAGATCGAATAGTGCGTGCATGCATAATACATTAATCAACAAAATGGATCTTTAATTTTGTTGCTTTAAGAAATAGGTAACATGTTGGTATTTCTTAGTTTGGGTAAATAACAATCTTTAGTTGAGTCCCTTAAGTATCCATCTGATTTCCAGCCTTTGCTGTTATCAGAATCAGCTATCTTAATCCATTTACCTTGTGAGCTTTCCGCAGGGTAAATATATCTTACCATTTGCATTGTTGTCGCAGATGGCTGCTCCTTCCAATGCCTTTTGGGATCAGGAGGGGCACTTCCACACCAATGCTTTACATTGGGAAGGGTTTCCTCGTCTCTTATCCTTAAGTCTGTTTCATTATACAGAGCCTCCTCAATACGATGGGGTAGAATATCGTGAGGAAGGAGTTTGTGGAAGAACCAACCTGAATTATACCGGCTCAAGTACGCGAGTCCACTCCCGAGGGCTCCAACGTGCTTCAAACGGTATAATCCCTTGGCCTGTCGGGTAACGTCCCGATAAACCACCGATACACAGGATCAATAAGGTTACCTCACACGAAGGTGAGTCCAGAGATACAATCACCATCACAATTTACATAATAGGGAATTACATTACAAGAGTTTATAAAAGTAGTACAAAGCTTCAAACTTAGAGAAAACAATACAAACTATTTAAGCTATGATTTTTAGCAGCGGAAAACATATGCGATGATCTACAGCACGTCGACAAGACGGATGTCATGCTAAGCCCGGGCATGACATCACTCGGTATCATCAATGTTGGCCGGGGACGGATTCCATTCCACGGACCAACCTTCTGAAAGAGCACAGGGCCAAGGAAGGGAAGAGTAGGGTCTTCAAGACATTACCTGCAAAACATATAGCTAGCAAGGCTGAGTATACTAATACTCAGCAAGGCTTATCCGGGATTGGGTATACTTTAGCCCATAACTAGACTTATGAAGGCTTATAATAGTTCTGGGTTTAGTTTCAGCTGAAAAGCAACTAAGAGTAGATCCTTATTTTCAATTTTTAGCTTTCAGGTTCTAGTTGATTATCCATTCTAGATAAGCACCTATAGCTACTCAAGCAAGGTAGAGCTCTTTACGTCAATCATCAGCATTACTCATCATATAATTGCTCTTGTTACTCTGTGTGATAAAGGGATTAAGTAGTCTCAATCATCGTGAGAAGCGGACGATTCTGAATCGAATTTAACCTTGCAAGGTAAACCTAACTCACACGCTTGGAATACCAACAGGGCGTTCCGAAGCAACCGTTTGCCTTTCATTCCAACTCATGGACAGGTCCACCACAAGCGACTGCAGGAACATACGCACATCACTCGTGCAGGACATACGTCTGTAGCGCGACTACAAAACCCGTATTCCTGGTTGCCCTTGCAACACGTATTTCCCCAATCGAATCAAGTAACCAAAAGAACCAAATACATGTGGTGGGAGGTATGTCCACTCCTCGAGCCGATTGGTTACTAGGCTTACCGCTTACCATATTTCGCGGCATGTGGTTAGTACTTTCAAACGCTTAACCCCGATCGGCACACACCGCGACCTTATCAAATTCAACAACACAGACGGGGTATCACCTCAACCATGATACCTTACAAAACTCCCGTCCGTCATCCTTATAGTGATAACATGAATGTAAACATTACAGTTCCTATATCGCGCGAGTGACAGGAAATCACTCGACTTCTACCGGTCCTATTAGCATAGCAGCTAGTCGGATTCAAGTGCTAGTATCCATCACATTGGTTCCTAGGAGAATGCAACTAGGGTTTCAAGCAATTCCTAAGAACTTAATGCATGGAATATGTAAATAGATATAGATTGCAGTGTAAATAAAATAGTGGGTTATGTCCGGGGCTTGCCTTTACTGGTGGGGCTGAAGTCAGAAATGTCAATATCTTCCGAACTTTGGTTCGGGGCTTCAGTTAATTCCTTGGTGACGTTCACTTGATCTTCGGGAACCTCCTCCGTAGACTCCGGAGAGATCTCGTAGGTACCGTTGCCGAAGTAGTCGTATCTACATGTAATGCAACATTACATTCAAGCGTGCACACAAAACTATTTTATTTCACAGCAAAGTTGCAATCCAGCATTCATATAACACCCAAAAAGATCTGAACTAAACCTAGACAGAGCTTTAGGGGGACAACTGACTAGAATCGGCTACTTGTTGAAGATTACAACAGAGCTGATGGAAATAACAGAGGTTTAGCCGATGGAAAGGTGCATCGATTTCCTAGGTGATCGATAAAAGCATCGATTACCTTGGCAGAAGGATGATTCCTAAAGCAGTTGTCTTAACTGAGATGTGCTTAAGTATTTTTCTAGGTAACTAGGTGTGATTATATCGGCTCGATTACGTCAGGGCAATAGTTGAGTGACGTATAGCCGGTTGGAGTGTGGTTGAGGGTACATGACCGATAGACATAGACAGCCGATCTTTCAGTCGATAAATCGACTGATAGAAGTATGTGGATAAGGAAGCGGAAACTAAGGATCGATCGGCCGTGTTTGACCGATATGGAAAAGCAACCAAAATCGGCTTGGGTCGGTCGATGGCAAGAACCCTAAGATCGTGGGTGTCTCTCTGATACATCGACTCTGTGCAGTCGATGTAGGACAGAACAAAAGGATCGTATCGGCACTAGCCGATACTAGAAAGGTAACAATCGTATCAGCGAACCAGCCGATGGTAGAAGTATCGACCGACAGCTGTTACTCAGGAACATCATAACTTAAGGAAACGGATGCTTAGCAGCTGAACCAAAAGCTAATGTTGAAATGCAGCTGCAGAGATGTATAAGCTAAGCAACAGATACACATGAAATAATAAAGATCTTTATACGAAGAGAATTTTACGGAAATGGCAATCAAGACAAGGATAACGTCTTGACGGTAAGTATAAGAGTACTCGTATGAAAAGATTAACTAGATCTCACACATCTGCACTTGAGACATATATCCTATGATCTATATTCAGCTACAACACATGCATATCACAAAAGACACAAATAAAGCATTCCTTTCCTAATATTTAACCTAGATTACAAATCAAAGACTTCAATTCAAGATCACAACATAAATTTGTAGATTTTGACCTAAGGATTCAAACAAAACTGGTTTTGTATTTTTATGAACTTCCTACGAAAATCTATGAAATGTAGAAGTTCACTGATTTGATATAAAGAAGACTCTGGAAAACTTACAGAAAACACCCTAGAACTTTCTAAACCAAAGCAATTAAGTCCCTGGTCCGGAGAAACAGATAACAGGAAGTTAACGACGATATTCCGGCAAAGGAATCGCCGGCATTAGAGGGATTCAGTGGATCAGGGCAAACCTTGGGGTAGCCTTGGTTATGAAGGAGAACATGCGGAAAGTGAATTCCCGCGATGAACAGGATCGGCGATAAGATGAGTTCGACGATGACGAGATTCCGTGGTTGATGAAGAAGTTTGCCGGGCAGGGTTGCCATGCTTGGTTTCATCGAGGCTCCTCCGCGCTCGTCACGCCTAACTGCCGCCTTCGCTCCATAACTCCTTCTTCCGACTTGCCGCGCCATAAGTGTCAAACCCGGGGCCACCGGGCTGGGCATGTTACGAAGTTTAAGAGATTAAGCCCGTCTTATCTCTTATTCATTTTGTTTATCTCTTGTTTATCCCGTTTAAATAGGAGATAGAGCTAACCAACGCAGAGAGGATCTACTCGAGATCAGTTCTGGTGTGATCCCTCGGAGGGGGTTGGTTAGCATCTTTGTAACTCTGACCCCTCGGATATATAAGGGAGGTCAGGGACCCCCCCTCAAAACAGAAGATCATTAGGTCATTCTACACCAAAGGGAATACAAACCACCATACAGGACGTAGGGTGTTACGCTCCGTGCGGCCCGAGCCTGTCTAAGTCTTGTGTTCCTTGCACCTTCGAGTTCCTGATCTCGGCGTCTCCTCACCCAAAACTTACCACCTTGGGTATGTCCCTCGGTGGGCAGCCGGTTAAACACCGACAGCTGGCGCGCCAGGTAGGGGAGCGCGTCAAAGATCCACCGGTGAGCTCGATGGCATTTTTCAATTTCATCAGGTCAGTACCCTCTCAGGGTACGACGTTTGTTTTTGGCTCGTGGGTTTGCATCGCAGATGGTGCGGACAACTTTCGGCGATTCCTCGTCGACATGACGCCGAAAACCGTCGCTGCGGATCCTCGCAGCGGCCTTGACAAGTTCGTCGACGAGCTCGACAACTTGTCGCTCCATGCTTCCGCGGCACAGGTCGAGATGGAATCTGTACCAAGCTCGACTTCTTCTGGTGTCGTGACAATTTCTCCTGGTTTGGACTTGTTCCAATCTAGGGACTTGCATGGTCGGATTCAACCCGGCCTGTCCGAACCGGCCACTGATCTTCAGGAGGCCAACACATCTGGATCCCTCTTCATGTTAGAGAAGGATCTGGATCTGCTGCTCCGGGACGGAAACCCTGAAGCCACCGCGTGTCGGGAGGCCACGGGTTGTTCTGGTCCCGGTGATTTGGTGATCACCTCCTTGTCGAAGGGGCACATTGTGCATTGGAGGGGCATGATGCTCTCCAATCTACTCGAGGAAGAGAGTCGGCTCGTGGCTCACCTCGAGCCATTGCCTTTCCAAGTGGGCAGGCCATTGGCCACCACGGCGGAGGAGTCGACAGAGCTAGTCGACGAAAGTTCTCATGAGCTTTCCTCCCGCCAGGTGCTGATGGCCGAAGAAGGCGAGGACGGTGGGGATCTTCCCATCGGCAACTTTGAAGCGATCTCCAAAGATGAGATCACCGCCAGCACCGGCAACGAGAACGATGTTGACCGTGAGGCGCGGAGGGCCAGGAACAGGGCCCGCGCAATCCGGAGGAGGAGAGCCAACGAGCGAAGGCGATCTATGCATCGCGAGCTCGACCCTGAGTTCGCTGCCGTAAGCTAGCGAGGCTTTAGGACTCCGGTGGCCAACATCGCTAGGGTCACGGCCATCCTCGAGCGCAGCCACGACCCGGAGGTACGTCAAGCACTCCTCTATGCGTAGAGGGCTTGGATCCAGCTGGATCAACATAACCCGGCGTCCATCATCCGGGAAGAGCGCGTGGACGAGAGCCGGAGCCAGGCCCGCAATCGAACGGCTGGTGGTCGTCCTCAACACTAGATCAGCAACGATAACGCACGCGGGAGCCAGGCCCCTAGCGGGAGGCAACAGCCACCGCAAGGGGGCCATCCGCAACAGGCCAGTCGCCGACCTCCTCCGGAGGACCTGCGCCAGCATATCAATGAAGGTCGCGACGCGTGCACCGTGATCTCCTCCAGGCGCAAGACCCGTGAAGAAGTCGAGGCCGAAGGTACTGATTGTAGCGATCGATTTTCTGCTTTCTCTGCTCGTTTCAGCAGCTACAAGTACCCGGAGGGCTTCAAGCCGATCGGCATCACCAAGTACGACGGCAAGCAGGCTCCCCAGCAGTGGTTCCGCTGCTACTCCACGGCCATTGAGGTTGCGGGGGGCTCAAATATCACCAAAGTCGTCTACTTCCCGATGGCTTTGGACCCTACGCCGCTCACTTGGCTGGAGAGCCTCGGCAGCAACTCCATCGATTCCTGGGAACGACTTAAGAAGGTCTTCATCGACAATTTCAGGGAGCGATCACCCGTGCAGGTACTCGACACGATCTTGCCCAGTGCAAGCAAGAACGTAACGAGCTTCTACGGTCCTGCACGCGTCGCTTCTTCGACATCCGCGCCACCATCGCGAACATCTCGGAGGAGGACATCATCGACTGCTTCTACAACGGCATCACCGACCCGAGCATATGCAGAGACTTCGGGCGGAACAGGCCGAAAACTGTTGCGGGCCTTCGTGATATGATGCACGATTGGTCCGAACAGGAGGAGAAGATGCGGGAGCGGTTCCCGCGGCGCCATGATAGCAGTCTGCGGTGCCCAAACGACAATCGCAGCGACAAAGGCCAGCTGGACTTTTCCGGGCCACCCCGGAAATGAAAGCCAGATGATGTCATCGCGGCTATCGATCATCCTTCGCGGGGCAAGAAGTCGACAACTCAAGAGGAGTTCGAGAAGCTCCTGCAGAAGAAGTGCCCGTGGCATCCGGGTGCCAACCACGCTGCCATCGACTGCTACCATCTTCGGAGGACGTTCAGCAACTCCGGTGGTGGCAAGAAGAACAAGAAGCCTGCTGACAAAGAACCCGAGGACGATGATCAGGAGGATCACGGGCGCAACCCGAAGTTTCAGGATGCGTTGAAGGTGGTCAACGTCATCTTCGGGGGGGACGAGGACTTCTGTTCCAGGCGGGATCAGAAGCTGCTCCTCCGAGAGATTTTGTCCATCGAGCCGGCGGTACCACGACCGCTCCGTTGGTCGGAGGTCCCCATCTCGTTCTCTCGTGATGACCAGTGGATGAGTTTTTCCGAGCCCGGTAAGTTTCCCTTGGTCTTGGATCCCGTGGTGGCGGAGGTCAAGCTTACCAAGGTCTTGATCGATGGCGGGAGTGGGCTCAATCTCATCTTCGTTAGCACTTTGAAGAAGATGGGTCTGGATTTCAAGGATATGCTGGTCCCCAGCAAGTCCCCCTTCTACGGCATCGTCCCAGGTAATGCGGCGCACCCGCTCGGTACGGTGGTCCTCCCAGTCACCTTCGGCACGCGGGAGAATTATCGTACTGAATTCATCAAGTTCGAAGTGGCTACTTTTGACTCTTCTTACCATGCAATACTGGGTCGACCGGCACTTGCCAAGTTCATGGCAGTGCCGCATTATGTCTATCTGCTTCTTAAGATGCCAGGACTCGGTGGAGTGCTCACCCTCCGCGGCGACTTGAAGAAGTCGTATGACTGCAATCAGGAGGCGATCCAGGACGCTTCGACTACTCGCGTGCCAGATGCTTCGGGAGAAGTACTCGCGGCCTCGCAGCAGCTCTCCCGGACCGGGCTAGAGATTCCATCCAAGAAGGCCAACAAGTCGAGCATCCAGTCGACCGATGATGTGGCCCTCAAGACGATCCAGCTCCAGGAGGGAGATCCATCCAAGACCGCCATCATTGGTGCGGGCTTGGGTGACAAATAGGAACTCGCGCTCGTCAGCTTTCTTCGGGCCAACCGAGACATATTCGCGTGGAAACCAGCGGATATGCCAGGGGTGCCCAGGGAGTTGATCGAGCATGCCTTGAATGTACACCCGAAGGCTACGCCTAAGAAGCAACGCCTGCGGAGGTTTGCCCACGACAAGCGTGAGGCCATTAAACGGGAGATCGCTAAACTTCTCGCGGCTGGATTCATTAAAGAAGTAATCCATCCAGAGTGGGTAGCGAATCCCGTCCTTGTAAAGAAAAAGAACAATGAATGGAGAATGTGTGTCGACTACACCGATCTCAACAAGCATTGCCCAAAAGACCATTTTGGGCTACCGCGCATTGACCAAGTTGTCGACTCGATGGCTGGATGTGTTCTTCTATGTTTTCTTGATTGTTACTCAGGGTATCATCAGATTGCGCTCAAGGAGGAGGACCAAATCAAGACTGCATTCATCACCCCGTACGGGACCTACGCCTACAAAACTGTAACACCCTAAGGTAATTCCCTTAAATTTTAATGAATTTATTTGGGCTTAAATGAATTTTTCAGGATTTTCCTTAATTTTTGTGGCATTTAAAACAATTTATAACACGGGAAAAATAAAATTTATTATAAGGTCAACATGTTTGTGCATTCATGCTGGTGCATAAGTTTTATTTGGTTGAGTGCATACAAGTTGAATTCAAATTCGAACTGAATTCCAATAGATTTGAGTGGAAACAGGAAAGTGAGTCAGTCATTCTCTCTTTTCTCAGTCACTCCCGTAGTCTTTCTATTCTCAGTCATTCTTTCCTTTCTCAATAATTCCTTTCTTTTCTCTGTCATTCCTTCCTTTCTCAGTAATTCTTTTCCTTTCTCAGTCATTTCTTCTTTTCTCAGTAATTCCTTTCCTTTCTCAGTCGTTCCTTGCCTTTCTCAGTCATTCCCTCAGCCTGACCCCACCTGTCGGCCCCTTCTCTCCCCGCTTTCTTCTCCGGCGCAACTCCTTCCCGAGATCCCCGGCGAGCCACTCTCTCTGGGCCCGCATGCCAAGGCAGCGCCGCCGCCCTACAAAAGGAACTTCCTGAGCCCCCAGAACCCTAACCCCAGCCCGGCAACCCCGAAGATCTCCAGCACCGCCGCCCCCTTCTTTCCCCGCTCCGGTCGCCTCGGTCTCCCCGTGGTCCGGCTGCTCCGCCACGCCCCAGGCCACCACATCACCCGTAGTAGCTCCGCCTCACCGCCAGGAAGCTCCCCGAAGTTTCTGCCCTCGACCCTGAGCTCTGGCCATGCCAGAATTGAACCCGAAGCCGCCGCCGGTGAGGCGCTCCGCCCTCGCAATTCCTCGCCGTCGGTGATCCCCGGACCTCCCTGACCCCCGTAACACCTTCGCAGGAGCCCCACGCGTCGACCTGTGGAGCCTAGGAGTCAGGAGAGCCCCTGCAGCAGCTTCCTCCGCGAGCGCCGCCCGCCTCTGCCGCACGGCCATCGTCGACGACCACCCTCCGTCGCGTCTCCGGTCCCCACGACGCCTCGGTGAGCAGCACATCATCCCCCTGGTCGTGTTGCGCTAGATCCCGTAGCATTTAGGCCTCCGCAGTGACCAGAACGCCGCGCGCCGGCGGTGCGCCACCGTGCAGACCCACCCCGCCGTCGCACTCATAGCTAGAGCGCCTCCTGAGCCCCGCCTTAGCCCCAGATGGATCACGCATGTCGCGCTGATCACGCCCGACCCGATCTCGAGTTGTTTTGACCTCCGGAGCGGCGAGAATGCCGAGCTCCGGCGAGCCCGAGCCGCGCGCCGCTGCGGGAGTCAAACTCCGGCGACCGTTCCGCCGTTCCCGCAAGCCAGCCAGATCGGACCGGTCTGATCCAGATCGGACCGTCCGGACCTTCCGCTGTGCAGATCGGACCGTCCGAACTAAATTGGGTCCGAACCGTCCGATCTATACAGGACGGCCCAGATTAGAAGATACCGCTTCAGCCTATAGTTTTTGCTAAAGAGCCCCTGCCTTTTGGAGAAATCAACCCGCGGTCCCCTGTAGTTCAAAAAATAATTACGATCAGGTCCTTTTCTTCCCGTTTGACCCCCTGAGCTTCCTGGAATTTGAACCCGCAGTCCATGTTTGGTGTTTTCACATGCTAGCCCCTGTGTCTAGGGTTTATTTACGTTTAAGTCCTCGGTTTTTGCGCAGAACCCCTTAGAACCTCCAGTTTTCTTACAAATAGGTCCCTGGATCTTGTTTTAAGCGTAGTTTTCGCGTTTTAGCTCCGTTTTAGGCGTTCTTTATATCCACGCGATCGTTATAACGCGTAGAACAGTTCTAGACCAGTTTTATGAGCTGTTCTAATGTATTGGTGTACTGTTTCTTATATTTTGCTATTGTTTGCATGTGTGTGCATGTGTGGCCATGTATTGCTGTTACGATTGTGAGTAGACGTCGAGCCACCGGAGCAGTGCCAGGAGCAGCCATCTTCCGAGCAGTTCGAGCAGCAGCCGGGAGAGTACGAGGAAGGCAAGTATAGCATGAACCTCCCATCACTTTTAAATACAATTTCATACTGCATTTAAATTCTGTATGCCTATAAGGATTTCCTAGCCACTTTATATCCTATATATATATCCTTTGGGTTGCATTGTGGTTAGTTGTGCTAGGTTGCTGCGCTATAACACACTTGGTCCTTTTAAATTAATTTGTTAATGGTTATATGCAACTTAATTCTGGAGCCGACCCTCTGTGCTGTGTGCTTGAGTGGTTTGTGCGTCCTTAAAAGATGTTTTTGTTAGAAACATGGTTTAGGGGGCCAGCACGGTGCTTAGTGCTTGGTTGGCCACTCTCCATAAGGACCGGTTCATAGAGCGACAACCTGGGACAACCGCGCAACCACAAGACTGGAATGGGACGGTCTTGACTTACTAATTAGGTCGTGTTGGTTCGGGAGTAACTTACCTGCGTGGGAAGAGGGGTGGTAAGCTTCAATGGTCCCTGCTCCTCCGGCTTGGTCTGTGCTGTGTGTCTTGTACCCCCGGAGGTGGGCCCCATCGTCGCTGATCCAGAATCCTTAGCGGTTACACCTTACCAATGTGATCCTTTGTAACGGTCTCGTAGTGTGCTTGCTAGCCATCTCACCTAAGGAAGTGTGATGAACAACTAGCGTAGCTCACGACTTGTGGGTAAAGTTGTGCAATCTCTCGAGAGTGTAAAACTGATATATCAGCTGTGCTCACAGTCATGAGCGGCCCAGATCCTCCGTCTGATTAGTGGGGTTATCAACCTTTGACGAGGGAGATTCCCCGGGTGGTTTTGGTTGGGTGGTTCTCAGTAGTTCTTAATTAATATTGATTAATTCCTTATGCAATTTGGGTTATGGTAACTCATCCACTTGTAGTAATTAGCTTTAATAAAATTTGCCAAGATTAAAAGCTAATGCAGTTGAGTCAGCCAGCCTAGAGCCTCATAGTTTGTGTTATACTTGATGAGTACGAGTTTGTACTCACACTTGCCTCTCTACTCTTCTGTTCTATTTCGGATATCTTCGACTGCTGCTCAGTGCCCGGCAACGTGGAGGACTACGTCAGCGGCTTCGACGACTTCTAGGCGTTTGTCTCCCAGTTGACGTCCCTGTGGCGCCCAGCTCTTCATGTATTCATTTTACGCTTCCGCATTCCTTGAGCTGATTCTTGATTCAGTTGTAATAAAGATATTCATTTATTAATTTATACGCTTTTATTCGTGACATGTGTTGTGATATCTTGATAATCTGTTGTATATATGCGTGACTTGATCCTGGCGCATATATGATTGCTCGATTTATGTTCTTATAAATTGGGTGTGACAGATTGGTATCAGAGCCGTGTCGACTGTAGGACGAAGCCTAGATAGAACTGGTCGAGTTTAGGGATTTCCTCTCGCTTGCTCTGCTTCCGCAAAAACTCAACCATCATTTTCTCTGCTTCTATTCCTTGAGTCTTAAGCCCTCGATTTGCTATCTCTCCTGTCCTTTCTGAGAAGTAGCTTGAACTTTCCGTAGACGTTGGCCTGAGTCGCCTAATCTTATAAGCTATAAGTTTAGGTTGCCCTGATGAAAATACGCTAGAACGAATGTGTTAGTCGAGTAGTGTGATAAACTCGACTAAGTGGTGAATATTGAATGTTTGTTATTGTGCAAATGTTTGATTTGGATTTTTGGTTGATTGCATAGGCTAGTAGTTAAACTTGTTCATGCAAATCGACCCTAACCCAACTTGAACTAAATACTAAAATTGAGTTAGAACGTTGGGAGTAAAACCTATATTTCTTTCTATCGTATCAGGGGCGTGCAGCTCAGCCCAAGGCCCCAGCTCAGGGTAGGGTGAACCACGTGACGGCTGAGTCAGCGGCCGAGGCTCCTAACGTGGTGATTGGTACGTTCATGGTCAACACCCACCCTGCTACAGTTCTTTTTGATACTGGTGCCACGCATTCTTTCATCACCCAGTCTTTTGTTGAGCATCATGGCATTCCTACTAGCACATTAAAGAGGTGCATGTTAGTATCTTCACCGGGAGGGCAGTTGAGGTCTCATGTCTTCTGTCCCAGAGTCAGTGTGGCCATAAGGGGGGTAGATTTCAGTGCGAATCTGATGGTGCTTGACTCCAAGGGCATTGATGTGATCCTAGGGATGGAGACTCTTGCTAAGTGGGGAGTCCAGATAGATTGTGCTCAGAGGACGGTTCTTCTGTCAGCACCGGATGGTCAGGAGGTCACGGTTGGTGCCACAGAGCCTTCTGGATTTCTTCATCAGATGGCGGCTAGACCCACGGATGGTATTCGCGTGGTGTCTGAATTCCCGGATGTCTTTCCGGATGATTTGCCAGGTATGCCGCCTGATCGCGACATTGAGTTTTCTATTTATCTCTTGCCTGGCACAGCTCCTATTGCTAAGAGGCCCTATCGTATGGCTCCTGTTGAGCATGAGGAAGTTAAGAAGACTATTAATGAGTTGCTAGCAAAGGGTTATATCCGTCGCAGTTTCTCTCCTTGGGCTTTTCCTGTATTGCTTGTAGAGAAGAAGGATGGCGCGAAGAGGATGTGCGTCGACTATCGGGATCTGAATGCAGTCACTATCAAGAACAAGCATCCATTGCCCCGTATTGAGGATCTTTTCGATCAGCTTCAGGGTGCTTGTGTATTTTCGAAGATTGATCTGCGTTCGGGTTATCATCAGCTGAAGATTCGTCCTGAGGATATTCAGAAGACGGCATTCACCTGCAAGTATGGGCTATACGAGTATACGGTCATGTCCTTTGGCTTGACTAATGCTCCGGCTTTCTTCATGCATCTGATGAACAAGGTTTTCATGGATTATCTGGACACCTTTGTGGTGATATTTATTGATGATATCCTGATATATTCCAAGTCAGAAGCGGAGCATGAGAAGCATCTGAGGCTTGTGTTGCAGAGGCTCAGAGAGCACAAGCTGTATGCCAAGCTCAGCAAGTGCGAGTTTTGGATTGACGAGGTTCCATTCCTCGGTCATGTTATCTCCAAGGGAGGTATTGCTGTGGACCCCGGGAAGGTGAAGGATGTGCTGGACTGGGTTGTACCACAGACGGTGAAGGAAGTCCGCTCTTTTCTGGGCTTAGCTGGATATTATCGGAGGTTCATTGAGAATTTCTCCAAGATTGCGAAGCCTTTGACTTCCTTGCTAGAGAAGGGTGTGGATTTCTCTTGGACTGATGAGCGTCAGAGTGCCTTTGAGGAGCTGAAGAAGAGGTTGACTACGGCGCCAGTCCTTACTCTGCCAGACCAGAGCAAGAGGTTCACTGTGTATTGTGATGCTTCGAGGGATGGTCTTGGTTGCGTCCTGATGCAGGAAGGCAGAGTTATAGCTTATGCTTCGCGGCAGTTGCGCCGGCACGAGCTAAATTATCCCACTCATGATCTGGAGTTAGCCGCAGTTGTGCATGCTCTGAAGATATGGAGGCATTACTTGTTTGGGCAGAGGTGTGATATTTACACCGATCACAAGAGCCTCAAGTATATTTTCACTCAGAGTGAGCTGAATATGCGGCAGAGGAGATGGCTAGAGTTGGTCAAGGATTATGACCTCGAGATTCACTATCATCCGGGCAAGGCTAATGTCGTAGCAGATGCTCTGAGCAGGAAGAGCTATGTTAACATGGCCGTGGCTTTTCAGATGCCTCAAGAGTTGTGTGAGGAGTTTGAGCAGTTGAGCCTGGGTTCTTGCATCACACCTCGGGTACATCATTCGAGGCAGAGCCCACTCTAGAGGCTGAGATCAGGCAGCATCAGAAAGAAGATAAGAAGCTGCAGGAGATCCGTGACCTGATCAAGATTGGCAAAGCATCTCATTTCAGGGAGGATGATCAGGGTACCTTGTGGTACAAGGGTCGTATATGTGTGCCGGATGTGAATGACCTCAGGGAGTTGATTCTGAGTGAGGCTCATGATACAGCATATTCTATCCATCCAGGCAGTACGAAGATGTATTATGACCTGAAGGAACGATTCTGGTGGTATGGAATGAAGCGTTCCGTTGCAGAGTACGTGGCTATCTGCGACACTTGTCAACGTGTCAAGGCAGAGCATCAGAGGCCAGCAGGGTTATTGCAGCCATTGAAGATTCCAGAGTGGAAATGGGAGGAAATCACTATGGATTTCATCGTCGGCTTGCCTCGTACTCAGAAAGGGTACAACTCCATATGGGTAGTAGTGGATCGGTTGACGAAGGTTGCTCATTTTATTCCGGTGAACACTACTTACTCCGGCACTAGACTTGCAGAGTTGTACATCTCCAGGATTGTCTGTCTGCATGGTGTTCCGAAAAAGATTATATCTGATCGAGGATCTCAGTTCACTTCACGGTTCTGAGAGCAGTTGCATGATTCGTTGGATACGAAGCTGCGTTTCAGTACTGCTTATCATCCTCAGACAGATGGGCAGACAGAGAGAACCAACCAAGTGTTGGAGGATATGCTTCGAGCCTGTGCTATTCAGTATGGTACCAGCTGGGATAAATGCCTGCCGTATGCAGAGTTTTCTTATAACAACAGCTATCAAGCCAGTCTGAAGAAGTCCCCGTTCGAGGCTCTGTATGGTCGGAAATGCAGGACTCCGCTGTATTGGGATCAGATTGGTGAGAGGCAGGTGTTTGGTCCAGATATTGTTGAGGAGGCCGAACAGCGGGTACAGCAGGTGCGAGAGAACCTGAGGGTCGCTCAAACTCGTCAGAAGAGCTATGCGGATGTTCGTCGTCGAGATCTGACCTTCGCAGTGGGTGATCATGTGTACCTGAAGGTCTCGCCGATGAGAGGAATCCGTAGGTTTAATGCATGAGGGAAGCTAGCTCCTCGATACATTGGTCCGTTCAAGGTGTTGGAACGGAAAGGTGAGGTGGCATATCGTTTGGAATTGCCTCTCAATCTCTCAGGAGTGCACGATGTGTTCCACGTGTCTCAGCTGAAGAAGTGCTTGAGGGTGCCAGAAGAGCAAGCACCGATAGAAGGGTTAAATGTGCAGGAGGATCTGACCTATATCGAGCATCCGGTAAAGATTCTGGAGACATCTGAGATAGTTACTAGGAACAAGAAGATCAAGATGTGCCGAGTTCAGTGGAGTCATCACACGGAGGATGAGGCTACTTGGGAGCGAGAAGATGAGCTGAGGAAGACATATCCCGATCTCTTTGCTAGCTAGCCTATCAGAATCTCGGGACGAGATTCCTGTAAGGGGGATAGGTTTGTAACACCCTAAGGTAATTCCCTTAAATTTTAATGAATTTATTTGGGCTTAAATGAATTTTTCAGGATTTTCCTTAATTTTTGTGGCATTTAAAACAATTTATAACACGGGAAAAATAAAATTTATTATAAGGTCAACATGTTTGTGCATTCATGCTGGTGCATAAGTTTTATTTGGTTGAGTGCATACAAGTTGAATTCAAATTCGAACTGAATTCCAATAGATTTGAGTGGAAATAGGAAAGTGAGTCAGTCATTCTCTCTTTTCTCAGTCACTCCCGTAGTCTTTCTATTCTCAGTCATTCTTTCGTTTCTCAGTAATTCCTTTCTTTTCTCTGTCATTCCTTCCTTTCTCAGTAATTCTTTTCCTTTCTCAGTCATTTCTTCTTTTCTCAGTAATTCCTTTCCTTTCTCAGTCGTTCCTTGCCTTTCTCAGTCATTCCCTCAGCCTGACCCCACCTGTCGGCCCCTTCTCTCCCCCCTTTCTTCTCCGGCGCAACTCCTTCCCGAGATCCCCGGCGAGCCACTCTCTCTGGGCCCGCATGCCAAGGCAGCGCCGCCGCCCTACAAAAGGAACTTCCTGAGCCCCCAGAACCCTAACCCCAGCCCGACAACCCCGAAGATCTCCAGCACCGCCGCCCCCTTCTTTCCCCGCTCCGGTCGCCTCGGTCTCCCCGTGGTCCGGCCGCTCCGCCATGCCCCAGGCCACCACATCACCCGCAGTAGCTCCGCCTCACCGCCAGGAAGCTCCCTGAAGTTTCTGCCCTCGACCCTGAGCTCTGGCCGTGCCGGAATTGAACCCGAAGCCGCCGCCGGTGAGGCGCTCCGCCCTCGCAATTCCTCGCCGTCGGTGATCCCCGGACCTCCCTGACCCCCGTAACACCTTCGCAGGAGCCCCACGCGTCGACCTGTGGAGCCTAGGAGTCAGGAGAGCCCCTGCAGCAGCTTCCTCCACGAGCGCCGCCCGCCTCTGCCGCACGGCCATCGTCGACGACCACCCTCTGTCGCGTCTCCGGTCCCCACGACGCCTCGGTGAGCAGCACATCATCCCCCTGGTCGTGTTGCGCTAGATCCCGTAACATTTAGGCCTCCGCAGTGACCAGAACGCCGCGTGCCGGCGGTGCGCCACCGTGCAGACCCACCCCGCCGTCGCACTCATAGCTAGAGCGCCTCCTGAGCCCCGCCTTAGCCCCAGATGGATCACGCATGTCGCGCTGATCACGCCCGACCCGATCTCGAGTTGTTTTGACCTCCGGAGCGGCGAGAACGCCGAGCTCCGGCGAGCCCGAGCCGCGCGCCGCCGCGGGAGTCAAACTCCGGCGACCGTTCCGCCGTTCCCGCAAGCCAGCCAGATCGGACCGGTCTGATCCAGATCGGACCGTCCGGACCTTCCGCTGTGCAGATCGGACCGTCCGAACTAAATTGGGTCCGAACCGTCCGATCTATACAGGACGGCCCAGATTAGAAGATACCGCTTCAGCCTATAGTTTTTGCTAAAGAGCCCCTGCCTTTTGGAGAAATCAACCCGCGGTCCCCTGTAGTTCAAAAAATAATTACGATCAGGTCCTTTTCTTCCCGTTTGACCCCCTGAGCTTCCTGGAATTTGAACCCGCAGTCCATGTTTGGTGTTTTCACATGCTAGCCCCTGTGTCTAGGGTTTATTTACGTTTAAGTCCTCGGTTTTTGCGCAGAACCCCTTAGAACCTCCAGTTTTCTTACAAATAGGTCCCTGGATCTTGTTTTAAGCGTAGTTTTCGCGTTTTAGCTCCGTTTTAGGCATTCTTTATATCCACGCGATCGTTATAACGCGTAGAACAGTTCTAGACCAGTTTTATGTGCTGTTCTAATGTATTGGTGTACTGTTTCTTATATTTTGCTATTGTTTGCATGTGTGTGCATGTGTGGCCATGTATTGCTGTTACGATCGTGAGTAGACGTCGAGCCACCGGAGCAGTGCCAGGAGCAGCCATCTTCCGAGCAGTTCAAGCAGCAGCCGGGAGAGTACGAGGAAGGCAAGTATAGCATGAACCTCCCATCACTTTTAAATACAATTTCATACTGCATTTAAATTCTGTATGCCTATAAGGATTTCCTAGCCACTTTATATCCTATATATATATATCCTTTGGGTTGCATTGTGGTTAGTTGTGCTAGGTTGCTGCGCTATAACACACTTGGTCCTTTTAAATTAATTTGTTAATGGTTATATGCAACTTAATTCTGGAGCCGACCCTCTGTGCTGTGTGCTTGAGTGGTTTGTGCGTCCTTAAAAGATGTTTTTGTTAGAAACATGGTTTAGGGGGCCAGCACGGTGCTTAGTGCTTGGTTGGCCACTCTCCATAAGGACCGGTTCATAGAGCGACAACCTGGGACAACCGCGCAACCACAAGACTGGAATGGGACGGTCTTGACTTACTAATTAGGTCGTGTTGGTTCGGGAGTAACTTACCTGCGTGGGAAGAGGGGTGGTAAGCTTCAATGGTCCCTGCTCCTCCGGCTTGGTCTGTGCTGTGTGTCTTGTACCCCCGGAGGTGGGCCCCATCATCGCTGATCCAGAATCCTTAGCGGTTACACCTTACCAATGTGATCCTTTGTAACGGTCTCGTAGTGTGCTTGCTAGCCATCTCACCTAAGGAAGTGTGATGAACAACTAGCGTAGCTCACGACTTGTGGGTAAAGTTGTGCAACCTCTCGAGAGTGTAAAACTGATATATCAGCTGTGCTCACAGTCATGAGCGGCCCAGATCCTCCGTCTGATTAGTGGGGTTATCAACCTTTGACGAGGGAGATTCCCCGGGTGGTTTTGGTTGGGTGGTTCTCAGTAGTTCTTAATTAATACTGATTAATTCCTTATGCAATTTGGGTTATGGTAACTCATCCACTTGTAGTAATTAGCTTTAATAAAATTTGCCAAGATTAAAAGCTAATGCAGTTGAGTCAGCCAGCCTAGAGCCTCATAGTTTGTGTTATACTTGTTGAGTACGAGTTTGTACTCACACTTGCCTCTCTACTCTTCTGTTCTATTTCGGATATCTTCGACTGCTGCTCAGTGCCCGGCAACGTGGAGGACTACGTCAGCGGCTTCGACGACTTCTAGGCGTTTGTCTCCCAGTCGACGTCCCTGTGGCGCCCAGCTCTTCATGTATTCATTTTACGCTTCCGCATTCCTTGAGCTGATTCTTATTCAGTTGTAATAAAGATATTCATTTATTAATTTATACGCTTTTATTCGTGACATATGTTGTGATATCTTGATAATCTGTTGTATATATGCGTGACTTGATCCTGGCGCATATATGATTGCTCGATTTATGTTCTTATAAATCGGGTGTGACAAAAACAATGTCCTTCGGGTTGAAGAATGCAGGTGCGACATATCAGCGTGCCATCCAGATGTGTTTCGCGGATCAGCTGCATCGGAATGTCGAGGCCTATGTGGATGATGTGGTCATCAAGACCAGGGATTCCGACAACTTGATCGCGGATTTGGAGGAAACATTCAGCAGTCTGTGTAGATTCCGGTGGAAACTCAATCCCACCAAGTGCGTCTTTGGCGTACCTTCAGGGAAATTGCTCGAGTTCATCGTTAGCAATCGGGGCATTGAAGCCAACCCTGTGAAGATCACGGCCATCACTGATATGGAGGCTCCGGCCACAGTCAAGGATGTGCAAAAGTTAACAGGTTGTATGGCGGCTCTGAATAGGTTCATCTCCCGGCTCGGGGAGAGAGGACTACCCTTCTTCAAGCTCCTGAAACGCCAAGATAAGTTTCAATGGACAGAGGAGGCTGAGCGGGCTTTGCAAGATCTGAAGCATCATCTACAGTCACCTCCAATCCTCACAGCACCGTTGCCAGGGGAGGATCTACTACTTTACATCGCGGCAACAACTAATGTCGTCAGCAGTGCTATTGTAGTCGAGCGAGGCGAAGAAGGCCATGCGTTTGGAGTGCAGAGGCCTATCTACTTCGTCAGCGAGGTCCTCTCCGAATCCAAGGTGCGGTATCCCACTGTTCAAAAGCTTTTGTATGCTATCTTGATCACATCTAGAAAGCTGTGCCATTACTTCGACGAGTACAAGATCACTGTGATCACGGACTTCCCGCTGGCGGACATTCTTCATAATCAAGATGCCACGGGGCGCATATCCAAGTGGGCAGTGGAACTAGAGGCTTTGTCAATAGACTTCAAGCCACGCACTGCAATCAAGTCACAGGCTCTCGTCGACTTCATGGCTGAATGGAGGGAGAATCAAGTCCCAACTCCAGTGGACAAGCTAGAGCATTGGACCATGTATTTCGATGGGTCCCTCAAGCTCGACGGCGGCGGTGCTGGGGTTTTGCTTATTTCCCCACGAGGTGAGCAGTTGAAATATGTCCTTCAGATCCTGTGGGCGGTATCCAACAACGAAGCCGAGTATGAAGCTTTGCTTCACGGGCTTCGTTTGGCGATATCACTAGGGATCAAGCGACTACTCGTATATGGCGACTCTCTTCTTGTTGTTCAGCAGGTCAACAAGGAATGGGATTGCAACAAGGAGACTATGGACGCTTATGTGCAGGAAGTACGCAAGTTGGAAAGCAAGTTCTCCGGCCTGGAGGTTCATCATGTATCGCGGGAGCACAACGTTGGCGCAGATACCCTATCTAAACTGGGGTCCACGCGTGCCCAAGTCCCGCCGGGAGTCTTCGTCCAGGAGCTCAACCAGCCATCCATCAAGACTTCTCCGCAGGTAGCCATCGACGCGGGTCCCCAACAACCCGATCGAGAGGTTATGGTGCTGGAGGAAGACTGGCGAGGGGCTTTTATCGACTTCATACGAGATCAACGGTTGCCAGCGGGAATCGACGCCAGGAGTGCTGACGCAGCCCGCATCTCGCGAAGAAGCAAAGGTTTCGTCCTGGTCGACGGCAAGCTCTATCGGCGTGGCGCTCGGTCAGGGGTTCTTATGAAGTGCGTCACAAAGGAAGATGGTTACGACATACTGCAGGAGATCCACGACGGCGTCTGCAGCAACCATGCGGCTTCAAGAACGCTGGTGGGGAAAGCCTACAGAGCCGGCTTCTGGTGGCCCACCGCGGTGACCGACGCGGAGGATCTCGTGCGCAGGTGCCAAAACTGTCAATTCTTCGGCAGACAGACGCATGTCCCAGCTCACAGCCTCATCACCATACTGCCATCCTGGCCTTTCACCTGTTGGAGTCTTGACATGATCGGGCCCTTCACGATGGCACCAGGCGGTTTCACCCATGTTCTGGTGGCTATCGACAAGTTTACTAAGTGGATCGAGTACAAGCCGATAGCCAAGCTCACACCAGATCGGGTCGTCGACTTCATCTCAGATATCCTGCACCATTTCGGCTTCCCCAACTCCATCATCATGGACTTGGGGTCAAACTTCACGGCGAACCAATTCTGGGAGTTCTGCGAGAACGCTTGCATTGAAGTTAAATACGTCTCGGTTGCACACCCCAGGGCTAACGGACAAGTCGAACGGGCGAACGGCTTGATCATCGACGGCCTCAAGAAGAGGCTTTACAATGAGAACAGCAAGAAGGGAGGGAAATGGGTGCATGAGCTACCACATGTCGTCTGGGGGCTTCAGACTCAGCCGTCCAAAGCCACAGGACAAACACCTTTTTTCCTCGTGTATGGATCTGAAGCTATTCTGCCAGCCGATATCATGTGGAAGTCTCCAAGGGTCGAAATGTACAGTGAAGGCGAGGCGGACGAGGCGAGGCAGCTAGAGCTTGATTCTGTGGAAGAAGCTCACTGTACCGCCCTTGTTCAGTCAGCCCGGTACCTGCAGGGGATCTGGCGATACCATGATCGCAACATCAAGGAGCGGTCATTCAACGTCGGCGATTTGGTCTTGCGTCGTATTCAGGATGAGTATGGCCTACACAAGCTCAATTCAAGGTGGGAAGGCCCGTTTGTGGCAGAACCAACCTGAATTATACCGGCTCAAGTACGCGAGTCCATTTCAGAGGGCTCCGACGTACTTCAAACGGTATAATCCCTTGGCCTGTCGGGTAACGTCCCGATGAACCACCGATACACAGGATCAAATAAGGTTACCTCACACGAAGGTGAGTCCAGAGATACAATCACCACATATTTTACATCACAGGGAATCACTTTACAAGAGTTTTCACGATAGAGCAAAGTTTCAAATTTATAGAAAACCAAACAATCTGATAAAGTTATGGTTTTTAGCAGCGGAAAACATACGCGATGATCTACAGCACGTCGACAAGACGGATGTCATGTTAAGCCCAGGCATGACATCATTCAGTATCATCGATGTTGGCCGAGGACGGATCCCACTCCTCGGACCAACCTTCTGGGAGAGCACAGGGTCGAGGCAAGGGAAGAGTAGGGTCTTCCAGACATTATCTGCAAAACATATAACTAGCAAGGCTGAGTATACTAATACTCAGCAAGGCTTACCCGTCTCATGGTATACTTAGCCATGTAACTAGACTTATGAAGGCTTTTAGCTTTTGGTAGAGTTTTCAGCTGAAAAGCAACAAAGAGTAGATCCTTACTTTCAACTTTTAGCTTTCAGATTTTAGTGGATTAACCATTCTAGGTAAGCACCTATAACTACTCAAACATGGTGGAATCTTTAACCAAACATCATCTTTCATAATCACAAAGTTGCTCTTGTTACTCTATGTGATAAAGGGGATAAGCAGTCTCATACATCGTGAGAGGCGGACGATTCTGAATCGAGATTCAACCCTTGCAAGGTAAACCTAACACACACGCTTGGAATACCACAGGGTAATTCCTAAGCAACCGTTTGCCTTTCATTCCGACTCGTGGATCAGATCCACCACAAGCGACTGCAGGTCATACGCACTACAAAAGTGCAGGACGTACGTCTGTAGCGCGACTACAAAACCCGTACTCCTGGTTGCCCAGCAACACATATGCCTACACGTCGAACAAAGTAACCAAAAGAAGCAAATACATGTGGTGGGGGGTATGTCCACTCCTCGGGCCGATCGGTTACTAGGCTTACCGCTTACCATATTTCACGGCATGTGGCTAGTACTTTCAAACGCTTAACCACCGCTACCACACACTGCGACCTTAACAAATTCATCAACACAGACGGGGTATCATCTTGACCATGATACCTCATAAAACTCCCGTCCGGCATCCTTATGGTGATAACAGGATTGTAAACATTACAATTCCTAAATCGCGCGAGTGACAGGAAATCACTCGACTTCTACCGGTCCTATAAGCAGAGCAGCTAGTCGGACTCCAATTCTAGTGTTCATTACATTGGTTCTTTGAACAATGCAACTAAGGTTTCCAAACAACTCCTAAGAACCTAATGCATAAAGATATATAAATAACATAGGTTGCAGTGTAATAAAGTAGGGGTTATGTCCGGGGCTTGCCTTTACTGGTGGGGCTGAAGTCAGTAAAGTTAAGATCTTCTGAACTTTGGTTCAGGGCTTCCGATAATTCCGCGACGAAGTTCCCGGGGTCTTCAGAATAACCTCCTTTTGATTCCGGGATTAGCTGGTAATTTCCGTTGGCGAGAGTGGTCGAATCTATATGATATGCAAGATGGAGTTCAATGAATGCATACACTCTCATTTCAATTCACAATAAAGTTGCAATCTAAATAAAAGATCATTTCATTTCAACAAACAACCTAACTACCCTGTACTGGGCAGTCATTTATCGAGTATTAACTAAACTAACTAGTCTCGTTAGGCAACAGGGGGTTACCCTAAACATCTATACTAACTTCATTAGGTAGCATGTTTGGTTATTTAATTAGTTGGTGTATAGGTCTTGGCCTTAACCGATGAGGATGAATCAGGTTTAGCTGACTGATGTGCTTTGGTCGTGTCTAATAGAGGCGTGTCTACTGTACAATCTTATTGATCTAGGATTGTGTACTTTGGTCTGGGTAGCCGATTGACAGGTGCACTGGTTTTCTAATTGATCGATGAAAACATCGATCACTTTAGTAGAGGGATGTTTTCTAAAGCGGCTGTGTCCTAACTAATCTGTGTGAGCATCGGCGTACTTAACTGATCACGTGCGTATCAGCATATCGGATTCATGCTTTAGCAAAACTAGTCGATCGGTGGTTTGATCTTCTAGCAGATTTAGTATATCGGCACATTCGCCGATTTATACATCGGTAGAATTAGTCGAGTGATGTATCGGCATAGCTAGTTGACTAAAGCAAGTAATTAGCCGATGGTGTATTGATAGACTAGTCGAACTATGTAACCGTACGGTCTGTGTCTCAGCGTATTCAGCCGATTGGTGAATCAACTGTGTAGCCGGTTTTCATCCTTAATGTTCTCTTATATCTATTGGGGCATATCAGCTGTGTAGCTGATTGTCCTACTCTGCACTGGCTGTGCCTAACTACAATGTGCTTAAGTGTTATCTTAGGTAACTAGATGTGGTTGCATCGGCTGGATTACACATCAATACACAATTGAGTGCTGTACAGCCGATGGGGTTATCTAAGTTAAACCTATTTCAAGAATTAGATGTAACAGAACACTAATATTAAACTAGGTTAGTGAGACCATAAGCGCAGAATTAGACTAAAGAGGATGTGGTTGAGGGTTTGTAACCGGCAAACATATAGCCGATCTCTCAGCTGATAAATCGGCTGATAACAGTGTGCGGATAAGGATGGGAAAACTAAGGATTGACCGGCCATAATTGACTGCTATGGAAAACAACTAGAATCGGCTTAGATTAAAGGGTAACAAAACTCTAAGATCGTGTGTGCATCGACTATGGGCAGCCGATACGTTATCTAAATCGGATGGTTAGTTGATCACTGTGCGCATCGGCATAGCCGATTTGTGTTTTAAGCAAATTAGTCGACCTGTGAACATCAGCATGTTAACCGATCAGGGTATGTAACTATTTGATTGTGCATCAGTAAATTAGTCGACAGTGTGAATATCGGTCGAGCTAATAGGTGCACATGCATTAGATTTTGTGATTCGGCATAAGTAGCCGATTCCCTATGCTGTACTGGCTGTGCTTAGCCGATAAATACGTTCCCTATTGAATGTGCCTATCCGACTCTTGACTAGAGTGTTAACCGAAGTAATTAGTGTTTAAGGGGTTTGATGATATTAACAAATAACTGATTAATGCATAACCGGCGTGGTTGCCTAAATCGGACCAGGTCGATTAGGGCACTAATATTGGATCGGACTGATAGGGTGGTAAACATCGGGCCAAGGGGCTTTTGCCGGTAGGGAAGAAGTCAAGGGGCTTATGGCCGATAGGGTCACGCCTATCAAAAATAGGCTGAACTAGTAGCCGATTGCTAAGCCTAGATACAAAGGGATATTAACTAAGTAGTCGATACACGAGGTAGACTAGGACCTTTATATAGGAAGGGGCTCTAACAATATTGCAATCAAGATTGAAGTAAAGGCATAAGCATCCATATGAATAAAAGGTTAATCAATCATCACAAAAAGTCTTGCCATAGGGGCAGCAAGTACATCAGGCATGTTGCACAATTTATCTTTAATCAATCTATAGCAAGAACTTTGGCTACCAATAGCTAATTAAGTTTAGCGTCACACAAATAATAGGTTAAATATAAATCAAACATTTCACGTTCGAACTAGACTTCTCTTATGCTTTAAAGTTGTACAACAAGTCTAATTAAGGTTCGAACACGCAGTACAAGGAACATATTGCAATAACAAGCACATACGACTAAATATAACTTTAAGTGGATATGCTTAGCTATTTCTTCTATAAAATAAATTGAATTGATTAACATAAAAGAATTTAATTTACAAAACAAAATTAGGTTTGAAAATTCCACATCAATTCATACTTAATCTATAAAAATTGTATACCAAAAATCATGATCTACAAAGTTAATATGTAGGAGCTATGAATTTTACACTCTCTCTTATCTTAGTTTTAACATAGATTCTAAACTATTTGGTTTCATATCAAACTCACTTAATAGAAATTATAGAGTTCAAAACTTAGTTTCAAACAAAACTGGTTTTGTAATTTTTAGAATTTCCTATACTTCTCTATTGAATTTACAAGTTAAAAATATCACTCACATGAAATAATGAACACCCATCCATTTCTATTTTAAATGCAGTACAAACTATCTATTTTCACAGCATGGTCATAAAACAAAAGTGATAGAATTTGAAATGAAGATTCAAGTACAACTGGTTTCATATTTTTTTGAATTTTCTACGATTTTCTAGGGATTTTCAAAGTTCAGCACATCACTTCACATGAAACAATAAGCACCTTTACACACAGGTCCTCGAACTGTACTGTTCTCATGAGTCTAGACTTCGCAGAAAACACCCTGAACTTGTTTTAATTGCTGCACAAGGTCCCTCACCTGCAAACAGAGCAGAGGAGGCGCTTGGGGAGGTCGGTCCCGGAGGAAGCAAGCCATGCCGGCGGTCGGGGAGCTCGAGCAGTACACCGGAAATTCATTTTGGGGATCAGAAGGTGAGGAGGAAAGCCAACAGGAGGTTCTTGGCGGTGGGGGGGGGGGGGGGGCGGAGCTCAGAGGCGCGGCTGCTCCTGCGCTTGCCCGGCTTCTGCACGCTCCCTTGGCCGCGCCGCCTGCGCGCCTGTGCGCGCTCGCCCACACGCCAAGCCGCCGCCTGGAGCTGCCTGCTCCCGCACGCGCTCGTGCCCTGCTCTGGCGCCAGCGCCGCTCGGGCGTCGCTCGTCCAGAGCCCGAGCCGAGCCGCCCCGCCTGGCGCCTGGGCCCGCCTGCCGCGCGCCGTGCGCCGCGCGTCTGCGCGCCTGGCCGCCCAGCGCTGCCGCCCAGCGCCAGCGCCGCACCTCCGCGCGCGCTCAGCTCCTGCGGCCGCCGCTCACGCTGCGCCTCCGCTCCCCGCGCTAGCGCCCACCGCTGCCTGAGCCGCTTGCCGCCTGCTGCCTGGCGCCTGCCGTAGCGCCTCCTGGGTTGCTGCTGGAACGGAGCAGAAGGGGAGAGGGAAAAGAGCAGGGAAGGAGAGGATAAGGCCAGGAGGGGGCGGCAGGGAATTGAATCAGTGCTAGAGTTGGGCGACGCGTGGAAAATTGGCAGCAGGAGGTGGCACGGTTGGGGAAACAGCGGTGAATTGCAGAGCGGTGAAACAGAGCAGCGCCAGAGGAGGAAGACAAAGGGAATTTTCCGAGGACTTGTTTGTAATTTTAGAAAATTGCAGGGACCTCTTGGTAAAGAAGAATTTAACCACTATTCTAGAGCTCAAATAAAAATGTGACCAAAATGAAAGTTGTACAACTTTTTAAGTTCTACAACTTTGTTTTAGGGTTTAAACTCTAAAACTCACCATATAGAGTTTTACTTTAAAACTTGAACTAACTTTGAATTTTACAAAATCTTTGTCATTGTTAGTGTAAATTACATATAACCTTGGACCTGTTTGCAAGATGCTATGTAAGTCATGATTACTTACATTATTACCCTTTAACCTCTAGTAATTTTTTTTTTGAAAGTTACTTTTGTGAATCACTTATTTTGCATAAAAGGACTTGTACTTTTGTAAAATCACATACATACCCCTATTTCCTCAACTTAACTCAAATTTTTACACAATTTTAACTCTTACATTTCTAACGCAACTGTTGGGTAAAAATATAGATTTTTTTACAAAACATAAAGTAAGAAAAATATATTTGCAAAACTAATCTTCACTTATTTTGAAGTTCCTTCTTATCAAATTACATTTTGCAAAAACAACCCTAGTTTTTCCATAATTACGAAAATACCCTTTTTACTTAAGATTTTCAAGAACTTCATACAAACACACAAAAGTTTTACACTAACAAGCATACACTTCACACTATCAAAATATAAGTCTAACATTACAAATACACGAACTATCACACCGTTCATCGTCAAGAAGGTCACAAGGCCAGGGTCTTATCGACTACAATTCCCCGAGGGTTGCGAGGTCCCGAACTCCTGGAACGTTCAGAACCTGCGCAAGTTCTACCCTTAAGTCAAGGCCCGGTGATCTCTAATTCCCCGGGGGTTCTGAAGATTTTTTCCCAAGCTAAGTTGGAGGCCGCGAGCCACATAACTCGGGTTGTACATGCTTTCCTACTCCCACGATGGCAGGTGTTGCGTGCCAACATGAACACACACAATTCGACTTCTTGTCGCGCATGACGCGGGGGCCACGGCCACGGTCATCTCCTTTCGACTTCTGTTTCTGGTGGAGCCCTCGGCTCCGGCTAACTCCTCAGCATATCGAGTTCCGCCGCGACCTTCGATGGTCGCACGCGACAGCAGTCGCACCTTTTCCAACGCAGTCGATCCGCTCGACTGGCCTACACCTAGTATGTTGGAACGGCTCGCATACAGAGCTACATCGACTACATTCTGAGCGGCTGCACTCACAACAGTCTTGTTTTTGCCAAAAGAATGGCAAACTCGCAGCGCTGCTCGCACCTGCTCCTCGCAAGCTTGATCCGTCTGTCCGGGTCTTACCTAGCTTACGGAGCACGCCCGTAGAGGGAGCGCCCTTCGACTACATTCCGAGGCATCGCACTCAGGGTAGTCCCTTTTTTTTTTGCCCCATGCACGGCAACCCCACGACGATGCTCGCGTTCTTTCCTAACAAGACTAGACCCGCTCGATCGAGTTGTGGCTACTCTGTTAGACGAACTCTAGCGGCCCTTCGGGTCGTCGCACCCAAGGACGCGTCTCCTACTTGAGTCTCGTAAGCCTGGATCCCAATTCAGCTAAGACATGCAAACAAGTAGAGATGTCAAGGGAAGCATTTACATAGGAGAATGATTAAAGTGTTTCATACACCCTAATCCTGCAGTACATTGCGTACAATCTGTTCTGCCACAGGTTGGGCCTCTTGCAGGTACTCTTCGAACCGCTCGTCGGTGCAGTCCACCGCCATCCCTTGCGCGAAGATGCTCAGCTGCGCGGTCGGCACGAAGGACTTGACGTATGCAAGCGCATTGCTCACACACGCAACCGGAGCCTCGGATAGGAACTTGAGCACCTTCTTCGGGGCTTCGCGGAGACGCTCCAGCAGGGGCCGCGGGCCGGCATCGCCTTCTTCTGGCGGATCCACCATGTCCACCAGCTCCTGGGCGGCCCCCCGGAGCTCCTCCAGCTCCTTGCGCTGCTGCTCGTCCTTCTCGCCCAGCGTTTTGAATTGCTGAAGGCAGTCGACGAACTGGCGTTCAGTGTCGCCGATCACTTTCTGCAGCCTTTCGACTTCATTTGTACGTCGATACAGCATATTCTTCACGTCAGTAAGCAACTCCTCTTTGTGTTTCGTTATTTTCCTAAGCTCTGTGATAAGGGTACTTCAGCATCTAATGGGGAGCTACTGAGGGAAAGTACTCGAGGGGAGCGAGGGCCTACCTTGGTGCGCCTTCTTTTCCGCCTTGAGCTGCTCCTGGTGCTCCGCTTGTTGCTCCTTGAGCTGTTGTTGGAGCTCGGAGTTGGCCTTCTCCATGTTTTTCAGGTCATTTTTGAGCAGCCAGGTCTCTCGAGTCCTTTCTTGCTTCAGCATATCAAGCTCCCACTGCAGATAGCAATTCTTGATAATCTCCTCGGAGACGCGCTTGTCCAGAGCAGCTAATTCCCGCGCGTCGTTCATGACTGCGCGGAGTTTCTCCGATTTCTTCTGGGATTTGGTGATTACATGCTGCGCAAAAGGAGGAGAGTGAGTCATAAGCAACTCACCAAGGCGCGCATCGGGACCATTACCCGAGCCTTACCATGGAGAAGTCGTACAGCTCCTTGAAGGTACTCTTGAAGGTCTTCAGGTTCTCCGCCGACAGCAGAAGGTCATCCACCAGGTCGGTGGTGATGACATTCTGGTGCCCGGGCCCGGCCCTCAACACCTCACGGGGACTCCTCGAGGTCCCGGCGGCATCCCCGGGCGGCGGCGGCTGGACACCTGCAGGCACACGAAGTGGTCAACACATTACGCCCAAGCCCCGGTAACCAGTTGCGGGCGGGTAAGCGCATACCTGTGCCATCAGTATGAGTGGCATCAGGGACCTCGACTTGTTCCCCGCCACTGGGCCCGGCTTCCTCTTGCCGGGGCTCGGGAGGCGGCAAGTCGGGGAGCGCCGCACCCGCTTCAGGGGCCACCTCTGCGGGTACTGGCCCTTCGGGCGCTGGGGGCTCGGGGGCTGCAGCAGCCGAGGCAGGCGCTGCAGCCGTGCCTAGTTCAATCTGGAGTTTCACGGCGCTTGCAGCCCTGGTGGCATCGACAACATTGTTATCTAAGCAGGCACGGGCAGGATTCTCAAGCGGTTGAAAGGAAACTTACAGCGTCGACTTCTTCTTGGCAGCCTTCTTCACCCGCCAGGCCCGTCGGGGAACGCTCGTTGCGGACGGCGGGGCCTGGTCGGCCGATGGAGGGGTCCCCGCCTCGGTGATTGTCACCGCCGCGGCGGCAGAGGGGCCTGCCTCCACCCCTTCGGGTTCTGTCCCGGGCGGCGGAGCAGGGAGACTGCAAGGAAACGCTGTCAGTACTCGGGATCATGGAAACTTTGCAACCGGTCAAAACGGCGGTTCCGTACCTGGTGGACTCAGCTTCTTGGGCCTTGCGTTTGCGCACCTGGCGCTGGCCCTTCGGCACCGGTGGTAGAGCGCCGGCCAACTCCACGCTCTGGTCGGAGGAGTTGTCCCGACGCGGCTCCTCTCCGGTTCCTTCGCTCACCGACGAGCCCGCGCACTCGGTGGACTCGCTGCAGACTTGAACCGCAGCAAGGCGAGCCGTCTTGGTGGCGGCGGCCGCAGCAGGGCGCGGGCCTCCTTCGGCTTCTTCCCCCGCTGGCGAGTCCACGCGTTCGGCGGACTCGTTACGGCTTTGAGTCGCAGCAAGCCGAGCCTTCTTAGCCGCTGTGGCTGCAGAAGGAAGGAGGTGATATGCCCGGGGGAGGTCCGGCTGCGGCGGGTAGCTGCAATACAGCGCCGAGTGTCCCTGCAGGAAGTTCTTCAGTTCAGTACCGATGCAGTAGCCGATTTCTTCGGTGAAAAGAAGTCGAACACTTACCGGCGGGGGCGGGTTTTGCGCGGAGTATAAGGTGGGCACGTACGGCACGGTGTTCACGTCCAGCAGCACCCGCTGAACCCGCTGGAGCGCGACTTCGTCTGGCACCTCCTCTGTGCACATGCGAGAAAGGTTAGTGGGGCCGGTGTACTCGAAGCCCAGGCAACATCGCTGTTGGATGGGTTGGACGCGGCGCTTGTAAAATGAGAACATGACGGAGGCGCCGGTCACCCCCTCTTTCTTCTGCGCCTCGATGGCCTCCAGCAGCTCCTTGACTTGTATCATTTCCATGCCGGAGGGTTCCAGGTTCCATTCCCCCCTCACCACTGGCGGTCTGCTCGACTTCGTCGGTAGGTGGGGAGCATGGTTTTCGATGTAAAACCATAGGTTTTTCCATCCAGGAAGGTTGGAGGGGAATTTATATGAAAGGTATTTCTCGCCGGCTTGCTGTCGCAGTTGGATGCCGGCGCCCCCCACGACAGCGAGTTTTTTCGTGGTTGGTTGGGGTTTGACGTGGAAGAGGAAGCGGAATAGATCCCAGTGGGGTTCAATTCCGAGAAATGCTTCACAGAAGCGGATGAAAATGGAAATGTGGCAGACGGAATTCGGGTTGAGGTGATGGAGCTCAAGCCCGTAGTAGTAAAGAAGGCCGCGAAAGAAAGAACAAGTGGGGAGGGCCAATCCCCGTTCGGCAAAATGGTAGAATGTGACGATTTCGTCGACACTCTCCATGGGGAAAGGTTCACGGAAAGAGGGGCGCCAGTTGACAAGGTTTTTCTCTTGCAGCAACCCCTCGGAAACCAATTTTTTCAGATTGTTGAGGGAGCACTTACTGTGTGTCCACCCCGTCGTCAACGGCTCCGCATCCTTCTTCATTTCCTCGATCTCCGACTTCTTGGACGCCATCTCCGATGCGCTAAGCCACGAGATGCTCGGGGGCTGCGGGGAGAGGGGTGGGGAGGTTGGAGCAGTAGGATCTCCTCGAGGGGATGGCGGCGGCGTTTGGCTCGGATTGGGGTTTTGGTGGTTTTTGGCGGAATGCGGATTGAAAGCACAATTTTCCCTCCTATTGCCACGGGGTTAAGTAACCAGCGGGATGGGGAAAGTTACTGTTCTGAAGTCCAAGAGTCGTTTTGTGGAATATTCCGAAGGTGAAGGGTCATTTGGTGATTTAATTGGATTAAATATTCGACTAATCATTTTTTCAGGGCTAATTAGCCCGAAAAAAGGGGTTTTCCGAATCTTTGGTCCAATTACATCATTTGTATCATCACTTTGGTCTCCCCTTACCGTATCACTGTTTCGCCCGTATGCCACGATTTTTGGACCCTTATCTCCAATTTTGTGGGATTTGGATTCAAGGCTCGGGGGCTGTGGGGTACGTGGCATCGACTACTTATTTTTCAAATTTCTTTGAAGGATAAGGAGGGTTACAGATTAATGGGATCCTCAGCCTGATTCTCCGATTCAACCTAAGGCTCGGGGGCTACTCCATATGGAGTGCGATTTTGCAATCGCACACCATAGCAGGAATGAAATTCGGGGCATGAGCACCTCATAGCTTCGATGCAGCCAAGGGAGTACTCGAAGAAGGGCTTCAAGACGAATCATCAGAGGAAGTCGAAGACTGCTTCGAAAAGTACTCGATAAGCCTGCAGTACTCAGCTACAAAGAGCTCGGGGGCTTGTCAGACCCGGGGCCACCGGGCTGGGCATGTTACGAAGTTTAAGAGATTAAGCCCATCTTATCTCTTATTCATTTTGTTTATCTCTTGTTTATCCCGTTTAAATAGGAGATAGAGCTAACCAACGCGGAGAGGATCTACTTGAGATCAGTTCTGGTGTGATCCCTCGGAGGGGGTTGGTTAGCATCTTTGTAACTCTGACCCCTCGGATATATAAGGGAGGTCAGGGACCCCCCTCAAAACAGAAGATCATTAGGTCATTCTACACCAAAGGGAATACAAACCACCATACAGGACGTAGGGTGTTACGATCCGTGCGGCCCGAGCCTGTCTAAGTCTTGTGTTCCTTGCACCTTCGAGTTCCTGATCTCGGCGTCTCCTCACCCAAAACTTACCACCTTGGGTATGTCCCTCGGTGGGCAGCCGGTTAAACACCGACAATAAGCGCCTCTCCGCTTCCGCGAGGATCGAGGGAGCTCGCCGTGCGTGGTTCCTCTGAGCTCACCGCATCCGGTCGCTACCTCCACACATCATCGCTCTGCACGTCGTCGCCCTGCATGGTTATTCTTCTTCCTCCTGTTTTCGAGCTCGCACTCGCCTCGGCTTTGCCGCGTCGCAGGTCCCTCCGCGGCCGTCCTCGCCAAGGTACTGCCGTGCGCAACCTCATTGCCCTTCGTGCGGGTTTGTCCCGAACCGCCACGCCTCACTTCCGTCCGCGCACGTCCGAACCGCGCGCGTCCTTGGCCCGTATCGCGCTGCTGCTCACGTGTCTGAAACCGCCCTGCACTTCACTGCTCGCTCCGGGCCGCTCACGTTCAGTGCATCTGTGCCGCACCCGCACGCTGCCACACCGGTTCTCTTCTGCTTGTGCGCAGCCACGCCACGAGCTTCGCTCCAGCGCCGCTTTGCTCGCATGCCACTCACGCGTTTGCTCCACGCCGCCAATTCACCTCTGCTTGCGCCCAAGCCAGCTCCGCCCCTGTGCTACGCCCGGCTCACGCGCTAGCTCGCGCCACCAGAGCCTGCGCGTGCCCTGCCTCTGCGCACACTTGCCGAGCCGCCGCGGCTGCGCCGCTCACCTGCCGCGCACGCTCTTGCGCACGCCGTTGCGCGCTGTTCCTGCTCCTGCCATGCTGCGCATCGCCTGCTCGCGAACCGCAGCCACCCTCCACGTCCGCGAGCCGTCCTGCCTGCGCTAGCTCGCCCGGCTGCCTGTGCTTGCTTCGGGCCGCACCGAGCCAGCAACCACCGCATGTCTGCGCCCGCCACGCGCACGCGCTCGCTCCCGCATGCCTCCGCCCGCCGCGTGCGCTCTGTCCTGGCCGCCAGCCTGCTGTCGGTGCCCTGCTCCTGGGCCCGCCTCCCGCGATGCCCGAGCGCGTGCCGCCAGGACCTGGCCGAGCCGTACGCGCCCGCGCTCAGGCCGTCCGCCTGCTCTGCCCGCTCTGCCGCGGCCCGCCGGCTTGCGCGCACCCGGCCGCCAGCGCCCGCCTGCGCTCGCCCGCGCCTACAGCCGCTCCGCCTACGGCCGCCCCGCCTACTCCCGCGCGCTGCCGCTCCGGCTTCCGCATGCCGCACTGCCTGCTGCCGCGTGCCCGCGCCTCCGCCTGCCCCCGCCGCCGGCTCGCCTCCAGCTCCCGCGGCCCACCAGGATCCGCTCGGGCTCCTACGCCTCCGCGCCCACGCGCCCGGCTCGTGCGCGCTTGCGCGCCTGGCTGCCAGTGCTCCGCCGCAGCAGCGCTCAGGCCGCCGCCCCGGGCCCGCCGCCTGCCTGACTTGCTGCCGCACGGAGAAGAGAAAAGGAGGCAGGAAAAAGAAATGCTGCTGCCGCCGATGGAGATAAGAAACAGAAGGGAAGTGTCAGGATAAGGAAGAGAAGAGGAGAAGAACAGATGACTTTCCCAAGGGCCTAAACGCAATTTCAGGAAATTGCAGGGGCTTTTCTGTAAAACAAAATTTCCCGTTGATTTAAAACCCTAATGAAGAAATGCCCAAAACGAAAGTTGAAGAGTTTTTCAAACTCTACAACATTGCTTTAGGGTCTAAATTCAAAAACTCAAAATTTATATTTTTACACGTGAATTTTTGAACAAAAGTTGGATTTGAATTGTTTTTGTCCTAAAGAATGAAACTTTATAAAATTCAGGACCTAAATGCAAGCATTTATAACACGTCATGATGACGGGATAGACTCGTCATAATGACTGGATAGACATGTCATGATGACTTGCATCTTTTACACTTTAGTCCTAAGTAATTTTTGAAAGTTACTTTTGTAAATCTAAAACTTGCGTAAAAGGACTCGTACTTTTATAAAATTACATAAACACCCTTATTTTCACCACTTTACCCAAAATTTTTACACACTTCAGCATATACATTTCCAATGAAACTTTTGGATAAATAAATATATATTTTTACAAGGGATAAAATAAGGAAAACATGTTTACAAAACCACCTTTCACTTATTTTGAAATTACCTTTATCCAAATACATTTTGTAAAAACAACCCTAGGTTTTTCTGTAATTACAAAAATACCCTTTTTACTTGCACTTTAAATTTTCAAAGCTTCGCACAAACACACATAAGCTTTATACAAACAAACACATATTTCACACTAACAAAATATAACTAGTATTGCAAGTACATGAACTGTCACAGAGTTCCTCGATGCCGGGTTAAGATGATGATTCCTCAACACTCTTTCCGCTCCTCATGGCATCCCATAGAAGTGGAAGTGGTTGGATATCGTCTGGTTGATACCCTTGAAACTGCTGCCTTGGAAGCTATCAAACTTTTCTGCAATCAGCATCCGACTAAAGTTGCCGCATATCCTATTGGTTTATTTCCTACCATAGATCCTGATAATTCGGAATGGAATTTTCGGACAGAGCATCTTGGTCATATGCTAGGAGATCTGGCTGAAGAAACCGTCCGTATCATTACCAGGTTCATGGATGTGCAACATCATTACCAGATTCTACTGCGTCACGGTATGAGTCAGTTAACTGGTGTGGCTCAAAGCCACTATCGGAATGCTAACCGTCAAGTGACCCAAATAGTGGAATTACAAGCCTTGGTGACTCAAAAGGATGAAATCATTGCAGCACGAGATGAGACAATCCTCCATCGTGAAGATCAGATCAATGAGAGTGATCATATTATCACTCAGCATGACACTGTTATTGAGTTCCTACAGGCACAAATTCATGATCTGATACTTGAAGCTGATGATGCCCAGGCTCACATTGAGGAACTGCAGCAGCAACCGATACTTCCCACTATACCTATAATGCCTGAAGAAGAAGAAGAAGACCCAGAAGAGATTGAGGGTGTTTCTGAGATTGACTCTGAGCATGGGGATCCTGTTCTTAGTCCCTATCACTCTCCCTCTGGCAGTCAGTCGTCTATAGGCAACTTCGACGATTTCTAGGGTCATAAATCGTCGACTAGCTAGACGTAACTTGTGGGGAGTGTAATAACTTAGGTAGTATGTAACTTAGCTAGATCTTATGCCATTTGTTGTAACATAGATGGCCTGCGTAGGGATCTTTCGGATATGTGATGCGGAAAACAATCAGAATCAGTGTTATAATATAAGTTTCCTATTTTATCATCCTATTCATTATCCTTATGATTCTGAAATGAGATGATTGAATGGAGTATGTGCATTGTGTATCTAAGTCATATATCTTCTGAAATAGGGAGTAAGGCTATATGGTTAATGATGGACATCTCCTTTGTTTCAGATGGTTGGAGCCACGCGCGGAACCCCGGAAGGTTTCCAGGCAGATCAGGCTAGCGGTTCTCAACAACCGCCACCACCACCTCCTAACCTTGCCGAGGTTATGGATCGGCAAACTAAGCTGCTCAACTTGCTGGTTCAAGCACAACTGAACCAGCAACATCAACAGTTCCGCGGAGGTCGTGATGACCGCAATCCTCCCGTGGCCAGTTATCAAGACTTCATCAGTACTCAGCCTCCCTTTTTCAGTAAAGCTGAAGAACCCTTGGATGCCGATGCTTCGCTCCATATCATTGAATTGAAGTTCGCTCTATTGACAATACCTTGTGCGGACTCAAGCAAAGCTTCCTTTGCCGCCCAGCAACTCCGAGGTGCTGCTCGGATCTGGTGGGACAATTTCTATGCCATGCAACCTGCAGGGCATGTTATCACCTGGGATGAGTTTCGGGCAGCCTTTAGAGCACACTATATTCCTGAGGGATTGCTGGAGCGAAAGCTAAATGAATTCTTGGCACTTACCCAAGGCACCTGTATAGTCCTGCAGTATGCACAGAACTTCAATCATCTGTGTCAATATGCGGGATATCATGCGGATAATGATGCCAAGAAACAAGATCGTTTCCGTCGAGGCCTTAATACCAAGCTCAAGGAACGCCTGAATCGTGTGAGGGCAAATACTTTCAGCGAGCTGGTTAATATGGCCTTAACTCAAGAAGATTGCATCATGGCACATTATGCTGAGAAAAAGAGAAAGAACCCTACTGGACCCTCGAGTGCTCAACCACCGAGGTATCGGGTTGTTCCCAATACACCGTTCAGAGCACCGCAGCGGAATGCCCCAACTGGTAGATTGGTGTTCAGGCCGCCCCAACAGCAAGGAAGGTATAGACCTCCTGCTCTTCCGCAACCACTACAACAATCTGGCCCACGGCCAACTATTCAACAAGTGCCACAAAGAAGCAGCAATTATCGCTGTTTCAATTGCGGAAGTGCGGATCATTTCATCAGAGATTGTCCGCGGTCCAAGAAACCTAATCAAGGGCAGAGCTCTACTCAGGGGAACCAGAACAAGGGCAAGAAACCGGTAATGCAAGTCCGGCAAGGGCGGATTAATTTCACCACTCTGGCAGAACTTCCCGATGGAGCTCCCGTCATGTCGAGTACATTCTCTATTCACCACAAACCAGTTGTTACATTATTTGATTCAGGAGCAACACATAGCTTTATTAGTAACAACTGTGGTACCCGAATAGGACTCTATCTTCGTTCTACCCAGGGGTCATATATAATCTCTACCCCTGGAGGAAAAATCACTTCCAACAAAATGGTTAAAAGTGTGCCAATTCAGTTAGGTAGTAAAGAAATCAAAACTGATTTGGTTTTACTAAGTTTGGAGGGTATTGATATTATACTTGGGACCGACTGGATGACTAAACATCAAGTCCGGCTAGATATTTCTTCCCGAGTTGTTGAAATTGATTCACCATACTACGGGATCACCACCCTTTATCTGCCTCAGCCAAAATGTTTGCATCCTTGCACCTATGCCATCACAAATATCCAAGTCAAAGATATTCCTATAGTATGTGAATACCCCGATGTCTTTCCAGACGACTTGCCTGGAATGCCACCAGATAGAGACATCGAGTTTATCATTGAACTTCAACCGGGCACTGCTCCTATTTCAAAAAGGCCGTATCGCATGCCTCCAAATGAATTGGCAGAACTAAAAATCCAGCTCCAAGATCTTCTTGATAAGGGTTATATACGTTCAAGTGCTTCACCTTGGGGTTGTTCTGCTCTCTTTGTCAAAAAGAAAGACAATAGCCTAAGGCTATGTGTCGAGTACCGTCCACTCAATGCGGTTACCATCAAAAATAAGTATCCTCTTCCCCACATTGACATTTTGTTCGATCAGCTAGCCGGAGCTAAAGTCTTCTCTAAGATTGACTTACGCTCTGGCTATCATCAGATCAAAATTAGGCCTTGTGACATTCCAAAAACGGCCTTCTCGACCAGATATGGACTTTATGAATATCTGGTTATGTCATTTGGACTCACTAATGCACCGGCATATTTCATGTATCTCATGAATTCCGTATTTATGCCGGAACTCGATAAATTCGTTGTGGTCTTCATTGATGACATTTTGATATACTCCAAAACCAAAGAAGACCATGCTAATCATTTATGTGTCGCTCTTCAACGGCTACGTGATCATCGCCTTTATGCCAAATTCTCGAAATATGAATTTTGGCTGGATAGTGTGAAATTTTTGGGACATACTATCTCTAGTGAAGGCATATCGGTTGATCCAACCAAAGTTCAAGAAGTTATGGACTGGAACCCTCCAACTTCAGTCCATCAAATTCGAAGTTTTCTTGGATGGGCAGGATACTATCGCCGATTCATTCCAGACTTTTCCAAGATAGCTAAACCCATGACTGAGCTATTAAAGAAAGAAGTTAGATTCTGCTGGAATGACAAATGTGAGGAAGCATTCCGTACCTTGAGAAAACTCTTGACAACTGCTCCAGTGCTAGCTCAACCAGATAGCACTCAACCTTTTGATGTCTATTGCGATGCTTCCGGAATTGGCCTTGGTTGTGTCCTTATGCAAAACAACCGGGTTATTGCTTATGCATCCTGAGCACTTCGGACTCATGAGCAAAACTATCCAACACATGATCTTGAATTAGCATCAGTTATCCATGCTCTCAAGATCTGGAGACATCATCTTATGGGTGCTAAGTGTAATATCTACACTGACCATAAGAGCCTCAAGTATATTTTCACTCAAGCTGACCTAAATATGAGGCAAACGCGTTGGTTAGAATTGATTAAAGACTATGACCTTGAGGTACACTACCATCCAGGCAAAGCTAATGTGGTTGCGGATGCCCTTAGCCGTAAAGCACACTGTCATTGTTTATCCATAACAACTTTCAGTGACCCTCTCTGCCATCAGATGAGAAAGCTCAATTTAGAGATCATTCCTCAAGGTAGTCTGAATCTGCTATCCATTGAGTCTACTCTGCAGGATAGAATCATCATGTCGCAATTACATGATGAGGGTATCAAAATTATCAAATCAAAGCTATCTCTGGGAGAAGCCAAATATAAATACTTTCATACTAATCATCAAGGAGTCCTATGGTTCAACAATAGCATTGTTGTACCTAAAGATCATCTCCTTCGCAAACAAATCCTTGATGAGGCACATCTATCCAAGTTCTCTATTCATCCTGGTAGCACCAAGATGTATCAAGATCTACGGCAACATTTTTGGTGGACCAGAATGAAAAGAGAAATTGCCAAATATGTATCTGAGTGTGATACTTGCCAAAGAGTCAAAGCCAGCCACTTAAAAGCATCTGGTACACTTCAGCCATTACCCATTCCGTCATGGAAATGGGAAGACATTAACATGGATTTTATTGTCGCTCTTCCCAACACATCTCAAAAGCATGACTCCATATGGGTAATCATTGATAGACTCACAAAAACAGCTCATTTTCTTCCTGTGCATACCACTTATTCAACTAAGAAATATGCAGAGATCTATCTAGATCAAGTCGTTCGATTGCACGGTGTTCCTAAAACTATCATCTTTGATAGAGGACCCCAGTTCATTGCACATTTCTGGGAACAGTTACAATCAGCTCTAGGAACTAAACTGATCCGAAGTTCCGCATATCATCCCCAGACTGATGGACAAACTGAGCGAGTTAACCAAATCCTTGAAGACATGCTCCGAGCTTGTATTATTCATTATGGTACAAGTTGGGACAAATGCCTTGCTCTAGCTGAATTCTCTTACAATAACAGTTATCAAGCTAGTCTTCAAATGGCTCCTTTTGAAGCGTTATACGGTCGCAGATGTCGAACTCCTCTGAGTTGGTTAGAGACCGGTGAACGCAAAATCTTCGGACCAGACCTAGTTGTTGAAGCCGAAGATAAGGTTAAGGTTATCCAATCTAATCTTAAAACCGCTCAGTCCAGATAGAAAAGCTACGCAGATAAGAGGAGGAAATCTCTGCAATTTCAAGTAGGAGATTTTATTTATCTCCGAGTGTCTCCTACCAAAGGTGTTCAACGTTTCGGTATAAAAGGGAAGTTAGCACCTCGATATGTCGAACCCTTCGAAATTCTCAATGTTTGTGGCCCAGTGGCTTACAAACTTCGCCTTCCATCTCAATTAGCTACCATTCACGATGTTTTCCACATCTCTCAGCTTAGGAAATGTGTCAAAGTACCCACAGAAATCATGGAGACTTGTGCCATTAAGATTGAACCTGATCTATCTTATATCGAGCAACCTCTTCGAATCCTGGATACCAAGGAAAGACTCACCAGAAGAAAGGCAGTTAAGATGTACAAAATCTTATGGGATCATCACACCGAGGAAGAAGCGACTTGGGAAACAGAGTCTTATCTTCAACGAAATTTCCCAGACTTCGTTCAAGCCAATCCCCAAATCTAATCATCCGATTCTGTTCAGCTTCGGAATCTTGGGACGAGATTCTTTTTAAGGGGGGAAGGCTGTAGCATTCAGGTAATTAGAAATATAGACACTAGGTATTAGTAAGTTGTATGCATGCTAAGGTGTATATGTGTTGTATAGAAAACTAGGGGTATATTTGTAAATTATGAATTTTATAAGTCCCTATGTGCAATTGTGTAAAAATGTTATTAAATGTCAAATTCAAATGACCATAGAGAAGAAAAGTATAAATATTAAGTTAAAACCTAAGAGAAATAGACTTTGTATGAAACTAAGGACCTATGTGTAATTAACACCAATATAAGGGTTTACATGTGAAGTGGTTGGAATATAAAAGTCAAATTCAGCTTTACTTAAGGACTAATGTGTAAAAAATACAAGTAATCATTACATTTTAGGAAAATTTGTAAACATACCCAAGGTTTGATCAAATTATTTGAATAAAGACAAAAGTAATTCAAATTCTACCTTTATTCATAAACTTAACTTAAAGAGTTGTAAACTTTGATTTTCTGAACTTAAGCTCTAAATCAATGTTGTAGATTTTGAAAAACTCTACAACTTTCTTGTTGACCATTTTCTCATTTGACCTTTGTAGCAGTGGGAAATCTTAGTTTACCGAGAGGACCCTGAACTTTTTGGAAATTGCAAACGAGTCCTATTGACACCTGCTGCTTCTTCTTCCTCTATCACCGCCGCTTCCCCCTCTGCTTTGCTCCTGCCACCGCCGCTTACCGCCAGCGCCGCATCCTAAGCTCCACCTCCAGCTCCTGCAAGTGCCCACGCGGCGTCTCCTCCCTACCCCGACCCCTTTCCTCTCCCCTGCTGGCCTCTCGCGCGCGCGCCACGACGACCCCGAGCCTCCGCCGGCCGCCACCTCCTCGTCGCCGTGGACAGTCCACCCCGACGCCTTAACTTCTTATCTCTCGCGCACAACAGCTTTCCTGTGACGCCTACGCTCTATTCCTCCAGTTCCAGTGCCCAATTCCGAGCGCTCGACCCACATTCCACCGCCGCCGTCTCCTTTTGATCCGGCCGCGCATGGCATTCCCGTGGACAGCCAGCACCAGACCTCCTCCGCCCCAACCCATCCTCGTGCAAGCTTCCCCGATGCTCGCTCGTGCTCGTTGACCACCTGTTGCCTCCCAATTTCAATTGGAGCTTCGCCTCCGACGAGCGCCACCGCCGCCGCCTTCGGCCTCACCGTGGACAGCTCGCTCCGGGCACTCCCGCGCCACCACAACCCCCTAGCCAGCACCACATCATCCTTGTGAAGCTCCACAACCTATCCGTTGGCTCTATAGTCCAGCACATCGTCCTCCCGAAGCTCGCCGGCTTTTCTCCTCGTCACCGCCACTTCTGCCCCCGTCGGTCAATCCTATCCCAACACGCATTCTTCCAATTGGTAGTTTCTACACCTTTCCCGTGTTTCACTGAAGCTCATGCGCAGGTTTGTTGCCGACGTTGATCACCGGAGCCTCGCCGTCGATGGTGACTGTAGCGTCCCCCCCACCAGGAAAGACTTAAAAGTGTTGCTTTATCAGTCCCAGGAGGCTGATAACACTTTTATTACATCAGATGGTACATCACCGTTCAACTCTACGCGGTAACGGGCAGTGAAACGCCACTATCGCAAGGATTACAACCAAAACCCACACTACTACACTAACTACGAAAAGAGGATCATCAGAGTCTTGCGCCATGCGGAACTCCAACGGTGGCCTTAACCACAGGCAAGACTGGGTGCAGGACGAAACCCTACTCGATGTCTTCGGGGACGTAGTCTGGGTCTTCCACTGTAAAAGTAAGAATGGGGTGAGTACAAACGTACTCAGCAAGTCCAATCACACCCACGGAGGGGGTATAACAGAAATTAATGCAAAGGACAATCCAAAGGTACGGTTAGGGTTTGTTTGCGGAAAACTTGGTTATATGCAAAGGTTCGTTTATAAATATTTTCAAAACTAGTTTTTGAACACCAAGAAGCACGTAATGTTGATCCACACAGGATCAAGTTTTAAACTGCTACCGGACTCCCCGTCCGCCGTAGCACACGGCACAACTGCCGGACACTTTCCAAACAACTCACACCAGCCCAACCATTCCCGGAGAGAAACACTTGTTATGTGACCATACCGTAACTTGCCCAATACCGTGGGCACGGCTATTCGAATAGATTTTAACTCTGCAGAGGTGTGCAACTTTACCCACAGGTGGGGTACCACAGCACGAACACCTTAGTGCCGGTGCAGATCCCATCAAAACCCTTACCCACCTTAGCTAGACCTGGCTAGCCACCACGGGATCTATCAAGGGGTCATTCGACCTAACACCGAGGTTTAACCAGGGCATAAGTCACACAGAGCTTATCCCGTCTCCTTGATCACCCGTTGCTCCCAGCTCTCCTGATGGCTATCAGACTAACTAGTGGGGTTAGGCTAAGCCGTTGCCCATACAACGGTCAAGTGGTTTGCACGACAGGAAGCTAGGTGAGACGACACATCAACTCGGTCCTTAGGGGTGACCAGATGGATATCTCCCTTCCTCGCTCAACCACACAGGTATGAGCACACCAACGGCAAATCACACAGAATTGCCATCCATCCCGTCTAACTCGTCTTTCAAAACACATTTTATCCCTTCCCACACACACACACTTTTTTTACAAAACCAGGTGGTCAAGGTATGGGTATCACAAACAAGGGTGGCTATCCTACCATGTTTTCAGCAAGCAAAACCATGCAAATTTTATAAAACAGGCCATTGGGTTGTGTTTATAAAAACTAGGACAGAATCATGCATCAAAGGGCGGGATTGAACTTGCCATCATCAAATCCCTGCGGGTGGTCCTGATCGAAGCACTGTCCCTCGGGTTCGGGGTCACAGAACTGGTCCTCGTTCGCTTGATCACACTCGGGAACTTCCTCGTTCACTCTGTGTCCTATGACGCAAACAAACATGCACACAATCAAGCGAAAGAACTAAAAGCTTTTATCGTTAAGCTCGAATCGGCAATAATTTAGTTATGGAGATAGGGGTAATATCTTCGGGTGGTTTCTTAATGGCGTGGTTAGAACTATACTAGAAAGGGTGTGGTAAAGTTTCGGGTCGATCGGAGGTCATTTGACGCATAAAATGACGCGCTAAAGAGGGTTTAGGGCTTAAACGGGGGTCCAGGGGCTTATTCGTAATTATCTAAAGAGGGTAAGGGTTTATTTGCGAATCCTGGAACTATTCAGGGCATGCTAAAGGGTGTCGAGTATAATTAGGTTTACGTAATGGAGGGGCTTGGTTTGAAATGTTAAAAAGAGCAAGGTCTCTTTAGCAAAAAGAAGTAATTAAGGGAGGGGGGTTCTTTTTGGGGAATACAAGAAAAGGGGAGTGGGCTTTGAGCAAAAAGTCCCTTTCTTCCTCCTCTCCCCCGTACAAAACAGAGGAGGGGATGGGGGTGCCGGTGGCGGCCCAATCCCGGCGGTCCGAGGCTCGGTGGCGACCCGGGGGTGGGGGAAAAGGGAGAGGGAAGCGAGGGGAACCGGTCCCCAGCCTCACCTCGGGCCAGGATGGCGTGTGGAGGCGGGGCGACGGAGGCCGGTGGCGACGGGCGCGGGGGCTCGGCGTGGCGGCATTGAGGGCTAGAAGGGGAGGGGCCAGGCCTGCGGCGGCGATTGTGGGGTGCTGGGGGTGCCCCTCGGCCCTACTTATAGGCGGCCGAGGTGGTGGAGGTCGGGGCGCGGCAGAGGCCGGGGCGGAGCGCCATTAATGGCGCTTTGGCCCTTCATGCGTGTCGCGTTGTGGCGTGCAGCGAGGACGATGTCAATCACGTGGAGGAGGAAAGGACCGGGCGCTGTGCGGCACAGGGCGGGGGCGACGGCACGCGCGGCGGGGCGGGACGCGGCAGCGGCGGGCGGCGCGGCGTCGTGGCCCGGCCGTGCGCGTACAAGCGTCGGGCGGCGCGGCGGGCGGCGCGGCACGTGGCGCATGCGCGAGGGAGCACGCACGCGTGCGCACTCGGCGCGATGAGGCACGGGCCCGGGCGGGGCGCGAGCGGCGGCGGTACGGGCGCAGCGCGCGGTGCACGCGGGGCACGCGGAGTGAACGCGTGCGCGCGGCACGGCAAGCGGCGCGGCCGTGCGGTGCCTGGGGCGTGCGAGCGTGGAGCAGGGGCGTGCGTGCGGGAGCCAGGCAGGAGGAAGGAGGGGGAAAAGAAAGAAGGAAGGAAAAAGGAAGAAAGGAAAAGAGAAAAGAGAAAGGGAGATTGGTAAAAAGAAAAGAAAAGAAATGGGAGAGAGAAAAGAAAAAAAAAAAGGGAAAGGAGAAAGAGAGAGGGGGGGCGCGTCGGCGCCGGTCGCGGCGGCGACCGTGGCCGGTCGGCCATGCGCGCGCGGAATTTGCGTGCTGCCCGAGGAGCGCCAGCGCTAATCGCGGCGGGTGATCGCGCGCGGGCGGCAGGCCTCCGAGCGGCGCGGGATGGGACGGCGATAAGGTTTAGTGTCGGTCAGAAGGGGTTAGGGCTAGGGTTTCGACGACGAGTGGTTTTTAAACAAAGCACTCTAGCGCGTGATTTAATTTGGTGAATTTTCGGGGCGTCACAAACCTACCCCACTTAGATGAATCTCGTCCTCGAGATTCGGCTGGTCCTTAAACAGATGGGGGAACTCTTTCTTTAGAGCCTCCTCGCACTCCCAAGTTGCTTCCTCTACTCCATGTCTGCTCCATTGAACCCTACATATCCGTACCTCGGAGTTTCTTGTCCTCCTAGTGACAGTGTCCAGAATTTTGACCGGTACTTCCTGGTACCGCAGATCCGGTTGCAGATCTATCGTTTCTACCGGCACGTGTTCTCCCTCGGGTACCCTTAAACACCTCCTTAATTGCGAGACATGAAATACTGGGTGTATATCTGACATTCCTTCTGGTAACTCTAGTCGGTATGCCACTGCTCCGACTCTCTTCAGAACTCGATACGGTCCAATGTATCGAGGGGCTAGTTTTCCTTGTACCTGAAATCTTCGTGTCCCTCGAATGGGTGAGACTTTGAGATAGACAAATTCTCCCGGATTGAAACTTATTTCCCGCCTCTTCTTGTCTGCATAACTCTTTTGTCGGGATTGAGCTGCTCTCAATTTCTCGCGGATTTCCGCTACTTTTTCTTCTGCTTCTTTTATGAGTGCGGGTCCCACTAAGGCACGTTCTCCAACTTCTGACCACATTAGGGGAGTTTTGCACTTCCTTCCATAGAGGGCTTCGAATGGCGACATGCCCAAGCTGGCTTGGTAACTGTTGTTGTACGAGAATTCTGCATAAGGCAGACTCTGCTCCCAATCATTTCCATAGGTCAGGACGCATGCTCTCAGCATATCTTCCATGATTTGATTCACCCTTTCGGTTTGACCATCCGTCTGTGGGTGGTATGCGGAGCTGAAATCTAACTTGGTGCCCATGGCTTGATGCAAGCTCTTCCAAAATCTAGAGGTGAATTGGGTTCCTCTATCTGAGACAATTCTGCTAGGCACCCCATGTAACTTTACTATGTTTTCTACATAAAGTTTTGCCAGCTTCTCTCCACCATAAGTGGTTCGTACGGGTGTAAAATGAGCCGATTTAGTGAGTCGATCCACTATTACCCATATGGAATCGTTTCCCTTCTGTGTTCGGGGTAGACCCACTACAAAGTCCATTCCTATCTCATCCCATTTCCACACCGGGATAGGCAAGGGTTGCAATAATCCCGCCGGTTTCTGATGTTTGGCTTTGATCCTTTGGCAAGTATCACAATGAGCCACGAATCTTGCAATATCCGCCTTCATTCCATTCCACCAATATTTTTGCCTTATGTCCATATACATTTTGGTGGATCCTGGGTGGATGGAGTAGGCCAAGTTATGGGCTTCGTCCATGATTATCCGCCTGAAGTCTCCACTCTGGGGTACACAAATCCTATCCTCGTACCATAACGTTCCCTTATCGTCTACTCTGAAGCCTGGTGCTTTGTTTTCTCCAGTTTGTTTGCAGATTTTCATTAACTCCTGATCCGAGCTTTGAGCCTCTCTAATTTTATCCTCTAGTGTCGATTGGACGTCTAGCACTTGACTGGAACCTCGAGGAACAATGTGCACATTTAATCGTGCCATTTCCTCGCGCAGATGGTCATTTTTGGGCTTATAGGATTTCCGACTTAAGGCATCGGCTACCACGTTCGCCTTTCCGGGGTGATAATGAATTTCCAAATTGTAATCCTTCACCAGTTCCAACCATCTTCTTTGCCTTGAATTCAAATCTGGCTGGGTGAAGATATACTTCAGACTCTTATGGTCGGTGTAAATTTCACACTTATTCCCCATCAAGTAATGTCTCCAAATCTTAAGGGCATGCACTACGGCTGCAAATTCCAAATCATGGGTTGGATAGTTCTGCTCATGAGTCCTGAGTTGTCGGGAAGCATATGCAACGACTTTCCCGTCTTGCATCAGCACACACCCTAATCCTTGTCGGGATGCGTCACAATAAATGACAAAGTCCCGATGAATGTCTGGTAGGGTCAGCACTGGGGCGGTTGTCAACCTTTGCTTCAATTCTTGAAAACTTCTTTCACAAGATTCTGTCCAGGCGAACTTCTTCTCCTTCTTAAGAAGTTCCGTCATTGGTCGGGCTATCTTGGAAAATCCCTCGATAAATCTCCGATAGTACCCGGCTAATCCAAGGAAGCTCCTGATTTCACTAACGTTAGTTGGTCGCTGCCAGTTAGAAACGGCTTCGACCTTCTCTGGGTCCACTGCTACGCCTTCCGTGGTCAGAATGTGACCAAGGAAAGCTACTCTCTCCAACCAGAATTCACACTTGCTAAATTTGGCATATAGTTTATGTATCCTTAGCTTTTCCAACACTACCCGCAGATGTTGCTCATGTTCCTGAACACTCTTGGAGTAGATAAGTATGTCGTCGATAAAGACTACGACAAACTTATCCAGCTCGTCCATAAATACTTTGTTCATGAGATTCATAAAATAGGCAGGGGCATTGGTTAGTCCGAAGGACATTACAGTGAACTCAAACTGCCCGTATCGGGTGACAAAAGCTGTCTTGGGGATATCACTTTCTTTAATCTTGAGCTGAAAATATCCTGACCTTAGATCGATCTTGGAAAAGTACTTGGCTCCTTTTAGTTGATCGAACAGGTCATCAATCCTGGGGAGGGGGTACTTATTCTTAATGGTAACCTCATTCAATGCCCGGTAATCCACACACAACCTCATACTCCCATCTTTCTTCTTGACAAACAGAACTGGAGCTCCCCACGGCGACGAGCTTGGTCTAATGAAGCCAATTCATTGCAGCTCTTCTAGTTGCTTCTTCAATTCTGTTAACTCAGAGGCTGCCATCCTATAGGGTCTCTTGGCTATAGGAGAGGTCCCGGGGATAAGGTCTATGACGAACTCTATATCCCTGTCCAGCGGCATACCGGGAAGCTCTTCGGGGAATATGTCTGGGTATTCGCTTACTACCGGGACTCCTTCTAAGGGCTTGGCTTCCACGCTAAACATCATTGGGTCAAACTTACTATCCCGGGTATGGCAGATCACTTGTACCCCTTCGGGGTTTGTTAGGTGTACCACCTTGTCGGTACAGCCTATGAGACCATTGTGTCGGCTTAACCAGTCCATTCCAAGGATCACGTCTATTCCCCAGACTTAAGTACTACTAAATCTGCTGGAAAGTCTACCCCACTTAAATTAATCCTTACCCGTGGACAACCTAATTGACAATTGATGTCGCCTCCAGGCGTCCGGGTTAATAGGGGTGTTCTTAGTACTACTGTAGGTATTTTGTGTTTCTCCACATAGCTCAAGGATATAAACGAGTGCGATGCTCCAGAATCAAATAATACTGTTGCCAGAGCTGAGTTGACTAGGTACTCACCGAGCACTACGCCCTGAGCTTCTTGAGCCTCCTGCGCGTCGATGTGATTGACGCGGGCTCGTCCAAATGATTGCTGGGGCTGCTTCATCTGCTGGCTGTTGTCGTTGTTGCGGATGGGCACTCGGTTGGCACCGGTTAGGGCTGGTCTGGGTCCATTCACCGTGTTGGAGAAGGCCGATGTTGCCGGCTTATTCTTGGCATAAGGGCAATTGGCGATGAAATGCCCTATCTCACGGCAGTTGAAACAGGCCCTAACATTGTTGTTGTCGGAGGCGGCCAGGCTTGCATTGCTCGGCGGGGCTCTCATGGTATTCTGGCTCCTAGGTTGTGTGTTAGGGGCCCGTGGTCCTATCACTTGAGACTGAGTCCTATACTACATTGGGGCCTGAGGTCTCGGTGCAGTAACTTACCTGCGTGGGCAAGAGGGGTGGTAGGCTTCAATGGTCCCTGCTCCTCCGGCTTGGTCTGTGCTGTGTGCTTGTACCCCCGGAGGTGGGCCCCATCGTCGCTGATCCAGAATCCTTAGCGGTTACACCTTACCAACGTGATCCTTTGTAACGGTCTCGTAGTGTGCTTGCTAGCCATCTCACCTAAGGAAGTGTGATGAACCACTAGCGTAGCTCACGACTTATGGGTAAAGTTGTGCAACCTCTCGAGAGTGTAAAACTGATATATCAGCTGTGCTCACAGTCATGAGCGGCCCAGATCCTCCGTCTGATTAGTGGGGTTATCAACCTTTGATTAGGGAGATTCCCCGGGTGGTTTTGGTTTGGATGGTTTTCAGTAGTTCTTAATTAATATTGATTAATTCATATGCAATTTGGGTTATGGTAATTCATCCACTTGTAGTAGTTAGTTTTAATAAAATTTGCCAAGATTAAAAGCTAATGCAGTTGAGTCAGCTAACCTTAGAGCCTCATACTCGTGTTATACTTGTTGAGTACGAGTTTGTACTCACACTTGCCTCTCTACTCTTCTGTTCTATTTCGGATATCTTCGACTGCTGCTCAGTGCCCGGCAACGTGGAGGATTACGTCAGCGGCTTCGACGACTTCTAGGCGTTTGTCTCCCAGTCCCTGTGGCGCCCAGCTCTTCATGAATCTCTTTTATGCTTCCGCACTCTTGAACCGATTCTTGATTCGGTTGTAATAAAATAAATCATTTATGATTCATTTATGATTTATATTAATGGTATTCGTGATATGTGTTGTGATATCTTGATAATTCTGTTGTATATATGCGTGACTTGATCCTGGCGCATATATGATTGCTCGATTTATGTCCTTTATAAATCGGGTGTGACAGAATTGGTATCAGAGCCAGGTTCGACTGTAGGACGAAGCCTAGATAGAATTGGACGAGTTTAGGACTTCTTTTCTCTTGCCTTGCTTCCGCAAACCTCCTAAAATTGTTTTCCTGCCTCTATTCCTTGAGTCCTAAGCCCTTGATTTGCTACCTCTCTCCTGTCTACTCTGAGGAATAGCTTGAGCTTTCCGTAGACGCTGACCTGAGTCGCCTAATCCTGTAATTTATAAGTTTAGGCTGTCCCGATGAAAATACGCTAGAACGAGTGTGTTGGTCGAGTAGTGTGGAAAACTCGACTAAGTTGTGAATATTGAATGTTTGTTATTGTGCAAATGTTTGATTTGGATTTTTGGTTGATTGCATAGTCTAGTAATTAAACTTGTTCATGCAAATCGACCTAACCCAACTTGAACTAAATAATAAAATTGAGTTAGAACGTTGGGGGTAAAACCTATATTCCTTTCTTTCTGTCATATCCTTCCGAAGTTTCATTTCCGCAGCTGCACAATATTTCTTTCTCATAAAATTTCGTTTGTTACAATCAGATGGTGAACACCAGGCGCACCGGTTCCGGTTCTGACCAGCAGGAGCAGAACAACCAGAGTACTGGTTAGCCCCTACCGATGCCGCCACCATTGACCCCGGAGCAGTTCTTCCAGCTCCAGATGCAGATGATGGCTACCCTGAACAACACCGTTCAGGCTCTGCAGCATATCCACGCCCAGCCACCGCCTCCTCCGCCACCTCAGCCCCATGACAGGCGTGCGGATTTCCTGAGAGGTCACCCTCCGACCTTCTCTCACGCCACGGACCCACTCCCGGCGGACGACTAGCTTCGTTCGGTGGAGCGCCAGTTGGTTGTTGCGCAGTGCGACGACCGAGAGCGGGTTCTGTACGCAGCAGGGCAGCTACGAGGCTCCGCTCTTGACTGGTGGGAGTCCTACTCGGCTCAGGACCGTGATGCTCTCACCTGGGTCCAGTTCCGTGAGCGTTTCAGGAACCATCACATTCCTGAGGGCATTATGAAGATGAAGCAGAAGGAGTTCCGTGCCCTTAAGCAGGTAAATTTGAATGGAATTCTCCGCAATCTCCTTTGAGCTTCATCTATCCTTGATCTCTTTCGTAAACCTGACCAATTGAGCAATTTCTGTCCTTGTTATCTATGTTCGTTATTTCAGGGATCGATGACGGTGACGGAGTACCGTGACCGTTTCCTTCAGCTTGCCCGCTATGCCCCTGCTGACGTCGCCCGTGATAGCGACAAGTAGGAGTACTTCAAGGAGGGACTGGATGATCACATCCAGTATGCGCTGCTGAACCACCGCTTCGACACCTTCAACCAGCTGGTTGATGCTGCCCTCAACACCGAGCGTAAGCGTCAGGAGATTGAGGATAAGAAGAGGAAGATGGCTCCATCCTCTTCGGGCAGCAACACCCGTCCCCGCTATCAGCATCCACCGCAGCAGCGGCAGCAGTTTCCGCCTCGTCCTCAGCAGCAGCAGCAGGCGGGACAGGGTCAGAGGCTTCCAGCGCCTCCGGCTCCACTAGCTCAGAGGCAGGGAGTGCCCACTCCTCCTCCTGGGCAGCAGGCCGCTGCACTTCCTCGAGTGTGCTTCCACTGCGGCGAGCCAGGGCACTACACCAACGTCTGCCCTCGGAAGGCGCAGGCAGGGCAGCAGGGGCGTGCAGCACCGCCCAAGGCCCCAGTTCAGGGCAGGGTGAACCACGTGACGGCCGAGTCAGCGGCCGAGGCCCCTAACGTGGTTATTGGTACGTTCATGGTCAACACTCATCCTGCTACAGTGCTTTTTGATACTGGTGCTACGCATTCTTTCATCACCCAGTCTTTTGTTGAGCATCATGGCATTCCTACTAGCACATTAAAGAGGTGCATGTTAGTATCTTCACCGGGAGGGCAGTTGAGGTCTCATGTCTTCTGTCCCAGAGTCAGTGTGGCCATAAGGGGGGTAGATTTCAGTGTGAATCTGATGGTGCTAGACTCCAAGGGCATTGATGTGATCCTCGGGATGGAGACTCTTGCTAAGTGGGGAGTCCGGATAGATTGTGCTCAGAGGACTGTTCTTCTGTCAGCACCGGATGGTTAGGAGGTCACTGTTGGTGCCACAGAGCCTTCTGGATTTCTTCATCAGATGGAGGCTAGACCCACGGATGGTATTCGCGTGGTGTCTGAATTCCCGGATGTCTTTCCGGATGATTTGCCAGGTATGCCGCCTGATCGCGACATTGAGTTTTCTATTGAGCTCTTGCCTGGCACAGCTCCTATTGCTAAGAGGCCCTATCGTATGGCTCCTGTTGAGCATGAGGAAGTTAAGAAGACTGTCGACGAGTTGCTAGCTAAGGGTTATATCTGTCGCAGTTTCTCTCCTTGGGCTTTTCCTGTATTGCTTGTGGAGAAGAAGGATGGCGCGAAGAGAATGTGCGTCGATTATCGGGATCTGAATGCAGTCACTATCAAAAACAAGCACCCATTGCCCCGTATTGAGGATCTTTTCGATCAGCTTCAGGGTGCTTGTGTATTCTCGAAGATCGATCTGCGTTCGGGTTATCCTCAGCTGAAGATTCGTCCTGAGGATATCCAGAAGCCGGCATTTACCTGCAAGTATAGGCTATACGAGTATACGGTCATGTCCTTTGGCTTGACCAATGCTCCGGCTTTCTTCATGCATCTGATGAACAAGGTTTTCATGGATTATCTGGACACCTTTGTGGTGATATTCATTGATGATATCCTGATATATTCTAAGTCAGAAGCAGAGCATGAAAAGCATCTAAGGCTTGTGTTGTAGAGGCTCAGAGAGCACAAGCTGTATGCCAAGCTCAGCAAGTGCGAGTTCTGGATTGACGAGGTTCCATTCCTCGGTCATGTTATCTCCAAGGGAGGTATTGCTGTGGACCCCGGGAAGGTGAAGGATGTGCTTGACTTGGTTGTACCACAGACGGTGAAGGAAGTCCGCTCTTTTCTGGGCTTAGCAGGTTATTATCGGAGGTTCATTGAAAATTTCTCCAAGATTGTGAAGCCTTTGACTTCCTTGCTAGAGAAGGGTGTGGATTTCTTTTGGACTGATGAGCGTCAGAAGGCCTTCGAGGAGCTGAAGAAGAGGTTGACTACGGCGCCAGTCCTTACTCTGCCGGACCAGAGCAAGAGGTTCACAGTGTATTGTGATGCTTCTAGGGATGGTCTTGGTTGCGTCCTGATGCAGGAAGGCAGAGTGATAGCTTATGCTTCGCGGCAGTTGTGCCGGCACGAGCTGAACTATCCCACTCATGATCTGGAGTTAGCCGCAGTTGTGCATGCTCTGAAGATATGGAGGCATTACTTGTTTGGGCAGAGGTGTGATATTTACACCGATCACAAGAGCCTCAAGTATATTTTCACTCAGAGTGAGCTGAATATGCGGCAGCGAAGATGGCTAGAGTTGGTCAAAGATTATGACCTGGAGATTCACTATCACCCGGGCAAGGCTAATGTTGTAGCAGATGCTCTAAGCAGGAAGAGCTATGTTAACAAGGCCGTGGCTTTTCAGATGCCTCAGGAGTTATGCAAGGAGTTTGAGCAGTTGAGTCCGGGTTTCCTGCATCATACCTCGGGTACATCGTTCGAGGTGGAACCCACTCTAGAGGCAGAGATCAGGCAGCATCAGAAGGAAGATAAGAAGTTGCAGGAGATTCGTGAGTTGCTCAAGATTGGCAAAGCCCCTCATTTCAGAGAGGATGATCAGGGTACCTTGTGGTACAAGGGTCGTATATGTGTGCCGGATGTGAATGACCTCAGAAAGTTGATTCTGAGTGAGGCACATGATACAGCATATTCTATCCATCCTGGCAGCACAAAGATGTATTACGATCTGAAGGAACGATTCTGGTGGTATGGAGTGAAGCGTTCTGTTGCAGAGTACGTGGCTATCTGTGACACTTGTCAGCGTGTCAAGGCAGAGCATCAGAGGCCAGCAGGGTTATTGCAGCCGTTGAAGATTCCAGAGTGGAAATGGGAGGAAATCACTATGGACTTCATTGTTGGGTTGCCTCGTACTCAGAAAGGGTACAATTCCATATGGGTAGTAGTGGACCGGTTGACGAAGGTTGCCCACTTCATTCCGGTGAACACTACTTACTCCGGTGCTAGACTCGCAGAGTTGTACATCTCCAGGATTGTCTGTCTGCATGGAGTCCCAAAGAAGATCATATCTGACCGAGGATCTCAGTTCACTTCACGGTTCTAGGAGCAGTTGCATGATTCGTTGGATACGAAGCTGCGCTTCAGTACCGCTTATCATCCTCAGACAGATGGGCAGAGAAAAAGAACTAACCAAGTGTTGGAGGATATGCTTCGAGCTTGTGCTATTCAGTATGGTACCAGCTGGGATAAATGCCTGCCATATGTAGAGTTTTCGTATAACAACAGCTATCAGGCCAGTCTGAAGAAATCCCCTTTTGAGGCTCTGTATGGTCAGAAGTGTAGGACTCCATTGTATTGGGATTAGATTGGCGAGAGGCAGGTGTTTGGTCCGGATATTGTTGAGGAGGCCGAACAGCTGGTACAGCAGGTGCGAGAAAATCTGAGAGTCGCTCAGACTCGTCAGAAGAGCTACGCAGATGTTCGTCGTCGAGATCTGACCTTTGCAGTGGGTGATCATGTATACCTGAAGGTCTCGCCGATGAGAGGAATCCGCAGGTTTAATGTGAGAGGGAAGCTAGCCCCTCGATACATCGGTCCATTCAAAGTGTTGGAACGGAAAGGTGGGGTGGCATATCGTTTGGAGTTGCCTCCCAATCTCTCAGGAGTGCATGATGTGTTTCATGTGTCGCAGCTGAAGAGGTGCTTGAGGGTGCCAGAAGAGCAAGCACCGATAGAAGGGTTGGATGTGCAGGAAGATCTGACTTATATCGAGCATCCGGTGAAGATTCTGGAGACGTTTGAGAGAGTTACTAGAAACAAGAAGATCAAGATGTGCCGAGTTCAGTGGAGTCATCACACGGAGGATGAGGCTACTTGGGAGCGAGAAGATGAGCTGAGGAAGACATATCCCGATCTCTTTGCTAGCTAGCCTATTTGAATCTCGGGACGAGATTCCTGTAAGGGGGGTAGGTTTGTAACACCCTAATGTAATTTTCCTAAATTTTGAGAAATTTATTTTGGGCTCAAATAAAATTTCCAGAGTTTTCCCTAATTTATCTCGCATTTCAAGTAATTTTATAACGCAGGTAATTAAAATTTATTATAAGTCAACTTGCTTGTGCATTCATGCTGGTGCATGGTTTTATTTGTGTTGGGTTTGAATTCAAATTTGTTTGAATTCAAATGGAATGGTTTGTATGATTTGAGTGTGGAAAGAAAAAAAACAGAAAAGAAGAAGGAAAGACAACAGAGCCCAGCAGCCCAACCCTCCACCTCGGGCCCTTTCTCCTCTCCTTCTCCTGCATGGGCCACGGCAGCCCAGCTCCCTCCTCCCTTCCCCCTCGGGCCTCTCTCTCTTCCTCTCTACCCGCGTGGGCCACGCCCCGGCCCACTTCCTCCCTCAGCCGGCCCAGCGCTCGCGCGCTTCCCTCCCTCTTCTCTGTCTGCCACACCGGGCCCATCTGCCGGCGCTCGTTCTCCCCGCCCAAGCCGCGCCCGCTCCCTCTTCTCCCTCTCTGACCCGCTGTCCCCACGCGTCAGCTCATCTTTCCCCTCCTCTGCTTTCCTCTCCGCAACGGCCGTACAGCCCGCCGCCGGGATCTTCGCGACGCCGCGCCTGGGCCCGCATGCCGAGGGTTCCACCGCCCCATAAGTGGGACCCCAGACCCCCGCGCTCTCATCTCCCTGTGACACTCAGGTAATTAGTTAGGTTATACCTTAGATTTTAAGCATGCTTGTATGTTCAAAGTTTGGCAAAAATATACTTTATGTATGCAATGCTATGAAAGAAAGGATGTTTAAGTAATTAATATTAATTAAAGGTCCTTTTATGCAAAATGGATGGGGAATGAGGGAAAAGTTTAAAAGCATAAGGGTTATTTTGCAAAAAGTAATATCAGTGGTTAAATTTCAAAAATATGTATGAAATTACCATAGGGTGTATGTGTAAAAGTAATTTTACTTAGGGATTTACATAAAATATGAAATTATTACTAAGTCTATTCTATTTCCAAAACTATTGCTCAAATGTAGATGAACCTTAAAGAGAAGTTGTAGAGTTTGAAAAACCATGCACTTTTGATTTTTGGACCATCTTCATTTGAGCATTGGTTTAAAAGTTACAAGCCCTTTTCAGTAAGGCCCCTGTCTTTCTCTGAAATTACAGATCAGTCCCTGAGTCAGTTCACCCCCTTCTTCCTCCCTGCGCTCTGCCCCCCCTGCTCTGCCTCCCCTGCTCTTCTGCCGCCGGCGTAATGCGCCGCCCCTGGTTCACCGCCGGCCATCCCCTGTGTTTCCCCGGGTCCACGTGTCACCCCTCTGCTCGGCCACCGCTCCACCCCCCCCCTGGCTGGCGCCTTGACCCCGCGCCACGGTGCCTGCGGCACTGCTGCACCGCCACCGGTGCTCCCTGCCGCCGCCGCAATACCCTTGTGGCCGTGCCTTATCCCCTCCTCGCTACGGCTCCGAGGCACCAGCAACTCTCAGTAACTCGTTTTCTTTCGCTTGTTGCGGACCGAACCCCTGCCGTCGCCTGATTCTCCCCCTTTCTTCTTCCCTGCCTCACCAGAGCCGCCCGCACTTCTTCCCGGCATACACAGCAGACACTTCATCTCGCCTAAATTCCGTTAACACAGAGCTTCCCCACCCCCTCCTCTTGCTCCCTGTCGTGATCCAAACCAGCCCCGGCCCTCCCCCTCGCCGGATTTGCTCCACCCCGAGCCGCCCCTCCATTGGCGCCGCCGAGCACGGCTCCACCGTCGACAGCCCGCCTCGCCACTCCTCCGACCAATCCATGTAAGGGAATCGCTTCCCCACATCTCAGTGGTGCTCATGCGTGCGCTAGACCCCCTTGTTCGCCGGCCGCTCGCCGGGAACGGCGTCGCGCCGCCACGGCCGCCGCCCCTTCTCGTCGCCGGCCGGATTTCTCCCTTGTCTGTTGGATCCCACCTTGCCCTATGTGCTTGCCTTTTCCCCCTGGTCGTGCTTGACCGGCCCCTCACCGCCGGCGACCTCGCCGCCGGTGAGAACGCGCGGGAGGCCGAGCCTCCAGCCGTGTCGAGGCTGGGCAAGGGCCTATTCGTAAGAAGAATATGTCTTTTAGGGACCCCAGTGCAAAATGTTCAAACCCCCCCCCCCTAAGGCTTCTATTATTTCATGTGTATTTGTTTCCCTGTCTTGTAAAATTCATAACAATTCACAGAAAAATCTAAAAATAGTAAAACCAATTTTGTTAGAAAGTAGATTTCAAACTCTATGACTCTTGTTAATAGAGTTTAGTTTGAAATAAAATATTTCTACCTGTATTTTTAAATCTAAAGTTAAAGGGTAAAATACACCCAACCTTGTTATTTCATGTTATTTTGTTTCCTTAAAGGTATAGTATGAATGATTGATGAACTCTAGTTAACTTATGTAAAATTGCAAACTTAAATTTGATTTAAATTTAACTTCTTTTATTTTAAACTCTCAAATTTGAAATATTAAGTAAACCTATTATATAACCTTTTCTAAATTAACACTTTTGTTAGTCATTAATGTGATATTTTATAATCAAATTTCTGTAAACTTTTATTTAAAAGCTTTTAATTCAAATTTTAGTTCATTTAAAATTTAATTTAAATGCTTTAGTAAATCCTACCATATCTTTTTAAATAGTGTTTTAAATCTAAAGCCTCTTTATTGTATCTATGTTTGTGTGCAAATTAAACGAGTTATAGTGATTGAAGTATGAAATTCTAAATTTAAATTTCACCTTCTATACTTTGTTGCATCTCATATAGAATCTACGACACTCGACGACGGGGATTACGAACTGGTCTTAGGGCAAGACCAAGGCTTTCCAGAAGATCCAGCGCAAGTCGTCGAAGGGCTAACTGAAGCTCCGAACCCGAGTTCGGAAATCCCTGACACTCCTACCCTCACCCCCACTCCAGAAGGCAAGCCCCGGACATATCCCACTACTTTATTTACACTGTAATCTATGTCTATCTATATTATATCTTGCATTAGGTCTAGGAGTTGAGGTGAAACCCTAGATGCATGAATCCTAGGAATCCAATGTAATGCTCCCGAGTCCTTATCGGATAGATGCTCCGCTAATAGGACCGGTAGAAGTCGGGTGATTTCCTGTCACTCGCGCGATATAGGAGTTGCATGTTTACATTACTGCAACCACTATAAGGATGACGGACAGGGTCATGTGCTGTGTCATGACCTGGAAGTTTACCCTGTCTGTTTCGGTAAAAAGTTTTAAGGCCGAAATGTTTGGTAGTGGTGGCTAAGTTTTGGAAAGTACTAGCCACATACCGCGAAATATGGTAAGCGGTAAGCCTAGTACCCGAATGGCCCGGCAAATGGACTTGTCTCCACCACTCGACTTTTATTTTATGTTTACACGCACCGACGTGTGGGAGTACGTTCTGCGAGGCAGACAGGAATACGGGTTTTGTAGTCGCGCTACAGACGTATGTCCTGTACACATTGGGTGTGCGTACGGTCCTGCAGTCGCTTGTGGTGGCCCTGATCCATAACCCGGAATATGAGGGAAACGGTTGCTTCGGAATGCCCTGTTGGTATTCCAAGCGTGTGTGTTAGATTTACCTTGCAAGGATAAATTCGATTCGAATCGTCCGCCTCTCACGAAGCTTGAGACTGCTTATCCCTTCTGCCACATTGAGTAAGAAGTGGAACCAATGATAGATAATCTTGTTGAATGATAATCACTACCTTGCTTGCTTAGTGTAGGTGCTAATCTAGAATAATTACTCAACTAGAAGATGAAAGCTAAAACTTGAAAATAGTACATACTCTTTGTTACTTTTCAGCTGAAAATAAACCCAGAGCCTTACAAAACCTGCATGGGTCTAGTTACGGGCTAAGTATACCCAGCCCCGGGTAAGCCTTGCTGAGTATTAGAATACTCAGCCTTGCTAACGTCTGTTTCAGGTATAATCTTTGAGAATCCCACGGATAACCTTGTGTGGCCAACGTCCGTTCCTTTTGGCTGGTCCGTGGAGTGGGACCCGTCCCCGGCCGGCACTGACCCTCCGGAGTGACACCAGGCCCTGGGCTAAGCTTGGCGTCCGTCTTCGCGACGTGTGTAGTCGCGTAAAACTTTTTCTTCCGCTGTGAGTTTAGACAAGCTGTTATGCTTGTCAGTTGAACATGGTTATGTATAAGTTTACTTATCTTTGAAACTCGGTTGTAATAATGTTGTATGGTTGTAAATTAAAAGTTGATGAGCTACTCTGTGATGTGAACTCGCCTTCGTGCGAGATAAACCTGCTTCGATCCTGCTGAACCGTGGTTGAATCGGGCGGAGACCCGACAGACCAAAGGATTGTTCCGTTTGAAGTGCGTTGAGCTGATTGCAGTTGTACGGCGATCAATAGCGCACTTGAGCCGGAATAATTCGAGCGGTTCTGCCACAGCTGGTATCAGAGCTGTAGGTTTATCTTTACATCTAGAATAACTCTTAAAAGGTGTTTTCTGGATAAAAGTTTGTCAACAAATGAAATTACAAAGTACGTTGGATCCGTTAAGGTTGTGCTTAGAACGTAAAGCCCTAAGGGTTTATATGGGAAAGTATCAGGTGGCTAATGGTATCTATATATGTATAGATAGATCTGACTTGCAGCACTACTTTCTGTCAAAACTTAAATTTCTGCACAACCCAACCTTACTTCCTGTAACGACATCTACGAACGGAGGTAAGAAGGTAAGGATCCTCAGCCAACTGAGGGAGCTTGGCCTTCCCGTCGGTGATGCGAACCGAACGCTGTTTCTCAAGCAGTGGCCTACTTGAGATGCTGCCAATATACCAACTTAGGTTGATTATATTGGGAGTATATGGTTCGGCGCAGGGTATGGCGATCGCTGTTCATACCCCCGCATATTGCGGTACCCCCCCGTGAATACGTTGTTTCGATAACGTATGCTAACGTTGTCTGTACGGCGGTAATTGTACAGATGCTGTTTCTATAGTGAGCAGTAATGTTTGGGGACACTTTCATGTCGTGCTGCCATGAAAGGTTCATGAGATATATATATATCTGTGTTTTCTTCTGCAGGTACACTAACCACGTTTACGCTATCAGGATGCGTAGGGTTTACCGACTAGTTATATATAGTGAGAGACGTATGGTTATGCCACCGAAACTAACTACGTAAGTCCGAACATATTCGGCAGTTGTTTTGGTTGTGAGGACGAGTAGCGCGTGCATGCATCTTTTCTCAATGAAAGAATTTTATATGATGGACATATTGTTTGTATTTGGAATGGGTTAATGAAGAGTTAAGGATAGCTTTAGGTTGGGTATCTTATATGGGATCTTAGTTTTCCATCTGATTTCCAGCCTTTGCTGTTAACAAAATTGGTTATCTTGATCTGTTTATCTTGTACTCTCCTAACAAGATAACAAGTTTTACCATTTGCATCCTGGTCGCAGATGGCAGCACCTTCCAATGTTTTCTGGGATCCGGAAGGGCATCTCCACACTAATGCCCTTCACTGGGAGGGTTTTCCCCGCTTGCTATGGGAATCTTTGCAGGCTTTCCATTATACAGAACCCCCTCAGTACGACGCTGTTGAACATGTGGAAGACGGAATCCATAGGGCCTATGTCAGGATGAGTATACCTCAGCATCCTTTCCGTTCACAATGGCAGCCTATTGAGATCAGTACGACGGGCTACAGAATTATGGACACCATTGAAGCAGCGGCCCTAGAAGCTATTTATGCTTTTTGCAGTCAACACCCCGAGGAAGTTGTAGGACAACCTATAGGTTTGTTTGCCACGACAGATCCTGGTGAAGCGGAGCGAGACCTTGGAACGATTCCTGAAAGTCATAGACTGGAAGGTCCACCAGAAGAAGTAGTGCAAGGAATGAGGCGTTATACGGGCGTGCAATACCACTATCACATGCTGCTACGCCGTGAGATAGGCCATCTGATTACTGCCGCACGAAGTTTCCACGGGGACGCTGCCAGATACTTCACCCAGGCAGACCAACTTCAAGCAGTGGTAATTGAGAAGAATGGAATAATCGCTACTCAAAACGAGACCATCCATCATCGTGAAGATCAGATCAACGAGAGTGATCACATAATCACTCAGCGGGATACTGTTATTGAATTTCTACAGGCACAAGTTCAAGATCTGATCCTTGCAGTGGATGATGCTCAAGCTCAGATTGAAGAATTGCAGCAGCCCCCGATTCCTCCCGTTGCACCTGCAACACCTGAAGCTGAAGAGGAAGATCCCGAGGAGATTGAAGGGGTCTCCGAACTTGATTCCGAGCATGGGGATCCTGTCGTCAGTCCCCATCATTCCTCCTCTGGAAGTCAGTCATCAGTGGGCAATTTTGATGACTTTTAGTTTTGTTTGACAGGGTGATGGTTTAGATGTACTAAATGTATAGGATGTAACATAAGTAATGTGTAGAACATCTAGTTATAAAGCCACTTGTTGTATATGTGGCATGTACTTTTAGGTAAAAGTTTGTAACATTTTGAGTGTGCTGATGTAAGATAGTAGTATCTTTATAGTAATCTAAATCCTGAGTTTGGGTTATCTTGTTCAACACTTGTGTACCTGTTGTGAGTAGATTGAATGGAGCATATGCATTATATTTCAGCTGGATAAATTGTATCTTATCTGAAATTGGAGCAAGATTATGGTTAACAATGGATGTCTCCTTGATTTCAGATGGTTGGAGCTACTCGTGGAACCCCGGAAGGATTCCGGGCAGGACAACCTGGTAGTTCCCAGCAACCACCACCGCCACCTCCAAACCTGGCCGAGGTTATGGCCCGGCAAACCGAGCTTCTAAATCAACTTGTACAAGCTCAGATGGGCCATTTCCAGCAGCAACCTCGAGGCCGAGGTGAACCTCTGTCGGCCAACTATCAGGACTTCCTCAGCACCCAACCTCCTTTATTCCACAAGGCCGATGAGCCTCTGGACGCAGATGCCTGGTTGCGGACTATCGAGTCTAAGTTCGCTTTACTGTCAGCTCCATGTTCAGAGGAGAACAAAGTGCTCTTCGCAGCCCAGCAACTCCGAGGCCATGCACGTCTTTGGTGGGACCAGTTTCATGCAATGCAACCCGCCGAACACGTGGTCATTTGGGATGAGTTTCGGACTGCATTCCGAGCACATCATATACCAGCGGGACTCATTGAGCGAAAGCTCAATGAATTTTTGAGCTTGACCCAGGGTACCCGTACTATCACACAGTATGCACAGGTTTTCAATCACCTGTGCCAGTATGCGGGATCGCATGCGGACACAGATGCCTGCAAATGTGATCGCTTCCGTCGAGGCTTAAACACCAAGCTCAAAGAATGGCTGAATTTAGTGAAGGCCAATGATTTCAATGAGTTGTTCAATATGGCCATAACTCAAGAAGACTGCATTGCCGCTCATAGAGCTGAAAAGAAACGGAAGGTACCTACAGGGCCTGCAACTTCACAGTCACCGCGGTATCGATTGATTCCGAGCAACGCCCCTCGAGCTCCGCCTCGAGGCAATATATCTGGCAGATGGATAGCCCGACCTCCCCAGCAAGCACAATTCAATCGACCACCCCTGCCCCAAACTCGACAACAACCCCAACAAGGTCTGCGGCCGAGCTTTCCGCCAGCTACTCCAGGAAACAACAATAATCGTTGTTTCAATTGCGGAAGCCCGTCCCACTTCATTAAGGATTGCCCTCAACCTAGGAAATCATTCCAAGGGCAAACATCTAATCCAAACTACAAGGGCAAGGGTAAGAGACAAGTGGTGCAGGTCCGACAAGGGAGGGTGAATCTTACTACACTCTCCGAACTTCCTGAAGGGGCACCAATAATGACGGGTACATTTTCTATCAACTATCATCCCGTTATTGTTCTTTTTGATACTGGTGCCACCCATAGTTTTATCAGCATGAATTGTGGAACTAAATTAGGCTTGGATATCTATCCTGTTAATGGAGTATATATGATAACAACTCCGGGTGGTAATATCTCCTCAAATCAAGTTTGTAGAAGTGTACCAATTCAAATGGGTAACAATTTGATGAAGGCAGATTTACTCTTACTAGATCTAAAAGGAGTAGATGTTCTTTTAGGAGTAAATTGGATGACTCAACATCATGTGTCTTTAGATATTCCTTCAAGAACCGTGGAGATAGGTTTCCCGGAAAATGAGCCTACCATTCTTTATCTTCCACAACCAAAATCCTTTAACTCTTGCACCTATGCCATATCTAAGGTCAAACTTGAGGATATTCCAGTCGTCTGTGAATATCCAGATGTTTTTCCGGATGACTTACCTGGAATGCCCCCAGACAGAGAAATTGAGTTCATCATCGAACTCCAACCTGGTACAGCCCCTATTTCTAAGAGACCTTACCGAATGCCTCCTAATGAGTTGGCTGAATTAAAAACCCAACTCCAAGATCTCTTAGACAAAGGCTTCATTCGTCCAAGTGCATCACCATGGGGTTGTCCAGCCCTGTTTGTGAAAAAGAAAGACAATAGCTTAAGGCTGTGTGTCGATTACCGTCCCCTCAATGCGGTGACCATCAAGAATAAGTATCCTTTACCCCGCATTGACATTCTGTTCGATCAACTCGCCGGAGCTAAGGTATTCTCTAAAATTGATCTTCGTTCCGGCTATCACCAAATTAAAATTCGGCCCAGCGATATTCCCAAAACAGCTTTCTCTACCAGATATGGTCTATACGAGTATCTTGTCATGTCGTTTGGTCTCACTAATGCCCCAGCCTATTTCATGTACCTCATGAATTCTGTTTTCATGCAAGAGCTCGACAAGTTTGTCGTGGTCTTCATTGATGACATCTTGATCTATTCTAAAACTCCAGAAGATCATGCTAAGCATCTCCATGTCATCCTTCAGCGATTAAGAGACCACCACCTATATGCCAAACTCTCTAAATGTGAGTTTTGGCTAGATACAGTCAAATTTCTAGGCCATACCATTTCTGGTGACGGAATATCCGTCGATCCCAGCAAAGTACAAGAAGTGATGGATTGGAAACCCCCAACCTCCGTCCATCAAATTCGCAGTTTTCTCGGTCTAGCTGGCTATTATCGTCGTTTCATTCCTGACTTTTCTAGAATAGCCAAACCTATGACCGAACTATTAAAGAAAGGTGTGAAATTCTCCTGGGATCAAAAATGCGAAGATGCATTTCATCTTCTCAGAAGTCATCTTACGACGGCTCCAGTCTTAGCTCAACCAGATATCTCAAAACCTTTTGACATCTACTGTGATGCATCGGGAACTGGACTTGGTTGTGTACTTATGCAAGACAACCGAGTAATTGCATATGCATCACGAGCACTTAGGGTTCATGAACAAAATTACCCCACCCACGATCTTGAACTCGCAGCTGTTATTCATGCCTTAAAAATCTGGAGACACCATCTGATGGGTACGAAATGTTATATTTATACCGATCATAAAAGCCTCAAGTATATCTTTACTCAGGCAGATCTGAATATGAGGCAAAGACGCTGGCTAGAACTTATTAAAGATTATGATTTGGAGGTCCATTATCATCCAGGCAAGGCCAATGTCGTTGCAGATGCTCTTAGCCGCAAAGCACATTGTTCTTGCCTATCCATTGAAGCATTCGACGAAACTCTCTGTTGGGAAATAAGTAAACTCAATCTAGAGATCATTTCCCAAGGTGACTTAAACCATCTTTCGGTCGAAGCCACACTCAGAGATAGCATTATTCTAGCACAACAGCGTAATAAAGGAATTAAAACCATTAAACAGAAACTGATGCAAGGAGAAGGAAAGTATAAATGTTTCCAAATAGATCCTGAAGGAGTATTATGGTTCAACGAGCGTATTGTTGTACCAAAAGACCATAAGCTCCGAAAACAACTAATGGATGAGGCCCATCTATCCAAATTCTCTATACATCCTGGCAGCACAAAGATGTATCAGGATCTGAAACACAACTTTTGGTGGACTCGTATGAGGCGAGAAATCGCCAAATATGTGTCAGAATGTGATACCTGCCAAAGAGTCAAAGCCAGTCATTTGAAGACTGCTGGTATCCTTCAACCTCTACCCATTCCCTCGTGGAAGTGGGAGGATATCAGTATGGACTTTATTGTTGGCTTGCCCAACACTTCTCGGAGGCATGACTCTATTTGGGTAATCGTTGATCGATTAACCAAGACTGCACATTTCCTTCCCGTGCATACCACATATAATGCCAAAAGGTATGCCGAGATTTATCTAGATCAAATTATTCGACTCCATGGAATACCTAAAACGATCATTTCAGATCGTGGAGCACAATTTGTTGCTAGGTTCTGGGAGCAGCTCCATAATGCTCTTGGGACTAAATTAATTCGAAGCTCTGCCTATCATCCCCAAACGGATGGGCAAACTGAGCGAATAAACCAAATTCTGGAAGATATGCTCAGAGCTTGTGTACTCCAATTCGACAAAAATTGGGATAAGTACTTGTCACTAGCAGAATTCTCTTACAACAATAGCTATCAGACAAGTATTAAAATGGCTCCCTTTGAAGCATTATACGGTCGCCGATGCCGGACTCCTTTGAGTTGGTCACAAACCGGCGAGCGTAAAATTTTTGGATCTGATCTAGTTGTAGAAGCAGAGGATAAAGTCAAGCTTATCCAAAACAATCTAAAAACTGCCCAATCTCGACAGAAAAGCTACGCGGATATACGAAGAAGACCATTACAGTTTTACGTTGGAGACTTCGTATATCTTCGAGTATCTCCTATCCGAGGTGTTCAAAGATTCGGTGTAAAGGGGAAACTTGCTCCTCGATACATCGGACCCTTTGAAATCCTTGAAATTTGTGGACCTGTAGCTTATCGTCTCCAACTTCCTTCTCAATTAGCGGCCATCCATAACATCTTTCATGTATCCCAACTCAGAAAGTGTGTTAAAATCCCCACCGAGATCATCGATTCCCAAACTATCGAAATCGAACCAGATCTGACCTATACAGAACATCCCATCAGAGTCCTTGACACTAAAGAGAGAAGTACCAGAAGAGAGACCACCAAAATGTACAAGATTCAATGGAACCATCACACAGAGGAAGAGGCAACATGGGAAACCGAATCTTATCTCCAAAGTAACTTTCCCGATTTCTTCCAAACCAATCTTCGAGCTTAATCTTCCTGTCCCATCCTGCTTCAGAATCTCGGGACGAGATTCTTTTTAGGGGGGAAGGCTGTGACACTCAGGTAATTAGTTAGGTTATACCTTAGATTTTAAGCATGCTTGTATGTTCAAAGTTTGGCAAAAATATACTTTATGTATGCAATGCTATGAAAGAAAGGATGTTTAAGTAATTAATATTAATTAAAGGTCCTTTTATGCAAAATGGATGGGGAATGAGGGAAAAGTTTAAAAGCATAAGGGTTATTTTGCAAAAAGTAATATCAGTGGTTAAATTTCAAAAATATGTATGAAATTACCATAGGGTGTATGTGTAAAAGTAATTTTACTTAGGGATTTACATAAAATATGAAATTATTACTAAGTCTATTCTATTTCCAAAACTATTGCTCAAATGTAGATGAACCTTAAAGAGAAGTTGTAGAGTTTGAAAAACCATGCACTTTTGATTTTTGGACCATCTTCATTTGAGCATTGGTTTAAAAGTTACAAGCCCTTTTCAGTAAGGCCCCTGTCTTTCTCTGAAATTACAGATCAGTCCCTGAGTCAGTTCACCCCCTTCTTCCTCCCTGCGCTCTGCCCCCCCTGCTCTGCCTCCCCTGCTCTTCTGCCGCCGGCGTAATGCGCCGCCCCTGGTTCACCGCCGGCCATCCCCTGTGTTTCCCCGGGTCCACGTGTCACCCCTCTGCTCGGCCACCGCTCCACCCCCCCCTGGCTGGCGCCTTGACCCCGCGCCACGGTGCCTGCGGCACTGCTGCACCGCCACCGGTGCTCCCTGCCGCCGCCGCAATACCCTTGTGGCCGTGCCTTATCCCCTCCTCGCTACGGCTCCGAGGCACCAGCAACTCTCAGTAACTCGTTTTCTTTCGCTTGTTGCGGACCGAACCCCTGCCGTCGCCTGATTCTCCCCCTTTCTTCTTCCCTGCCTCACCAGAGCCGCCCGCACTTCTTCCCGGCATACACAGCAGACACTTCATCTCGCCTAAATTCCGTTAACACAGAGCTTCCCCACCCCCTCCTCTTGCTCCCTGTCGCGATCCAAACCAGCCCCGGCCCTCCCCCTCGCCGGATTTGCTCCACCCCGAGCCGCCCCTCCATTGGCGCCGCCGAGCACGGCTCCACCGTCGACAGCCCGCCTCGCCACTCCTCCGACCAATCCATGTAAGGGAATCGCTTCCCCACATCTCAGTGGTGCTCATGCGTGCGCTAGACCCCCTTGTTCGCCGGCCGCTCGCCGGGAACGGCGTCGCGCCGCCACGGCCGCCGCCCCTTCTCGTCGCCGGCCGGATTTCTCCCTTGTCTGTTGGATCCCGCCTTGCCCTATGTGCTTGCCTTTTCCCCCTGGTCGTGCTTGACCGGCCCCTCACCGCCGGCGACCTCGCCGCCGGTGAGAACGCGCGGGAGGCCGAGCCTCCAGCCGTGTCGAGGCCGGGCAAGGGCCTATTCGTAAGAAGAATATGTCTTTTAGGGACCCCAGTGCAAAATGTTCAAACCCCCCCCCCTAAGGCTTCTATTATTTCATGTGTATTTGTTTCCCTGTCTTGTAAAATTCATAACAATTCACAGAAAAATCTAAAAATAGTAAAACCAATTTTGTTAGAAAGTAGATTTCAAACTCTATGACTCTTGTTAATAGAGTTTAGTTTGAAATAAAATATTTCTACCTGTATTTTTAAATCTAAAGTTAAAGGGTAAAATACACCCAACCTTGTTATTTCATGTTATTTTGTTTCCTTAAAGGTATAGTATGAATGATTGATGAACTCTAGTTAACTTATGTAAAATTGCAAACTTAAATTTGATTTAAATTTAACTTCTTTTATTTTAAACTCTCAAATTTGAAATATTAAGTAAACCTATTATATAACCTTTTCTAAATTAACACTTTTGTTAGTCATTAATGTGATATTTTATAATCAAATTTCTGTAAACTTTTATTTAAAAGCTTTTAATTCAAATTTTAGTTCATTTAAAATTTAATTTAAATGCTTTAGTAAATCCTACCATATCTTTTTAAATAGTGTTTTAAATCTAAAGCCTCTTTATTGTATCTATGTTTGTGTGCAAATTAAACGAGTTATAGTGATTGAAGTATGAAATTCTAAATTTAAATTTCACCTTCTATACTTTGTTGCATCTCATATAGAATCTACAACACTCGACGACGGGGATTACGAACTGGTCTTAGGGCAAGACCAAGGCTTTCCAGAAGATCCAGCGCAAGTCGTCGAAGGGCTAACTGAAGCTCCGAACCCGAGTTCGGAAATCCCTGACACTCCTACCCTCACCCCCACTCCAGAAGGCAAGCCCCGGACATATCCCACTACTTTATTTACACTGTAATCTATGTCTATCTATATTATATCTTGCATTAGGTCTAGGAGTTGAGGTGAAACCCTAGATGCATGAATCCTAGGAATCCAATGTAATGCTCCCGAGTCCTTATCGGATAGATGCTCCGCTAATAGGACCGGTAGAAGTCGGGTGATTTCCTGTCACTCGCGCGATATAGGAGTTGCATGTTTACATTACTGCAACCACTATAAGGATGACGGACAGGGTCATGTGCTGTGTCATGACCTGGAAGTTTACCCTGTCTGTTTCGGTAAAAAGTTTTAAGGCCGAAATGTTTGGTAGTGGTGGCTAAGTTTTGGAAAGTACTAGCCACATACCGCGAAATATGGTAAGCGGTAAGCCTAGTACCCGAATGGCCCGGCAAATGGACTTGTCTCCACCACTCGACTTTTATTTTATGTTTACACGCACCGACGTGTGGGAGTACGTTCTGCGAGGCAGACAGGAATACGGGTTTTGTAGTCGCGCTACAGACGTATGTCCTGTACACATTGGGTGTGCGTACGGTCCTGCAGTCGCTTGTGGTGGCCCTGATCCATAACCCGGAATATGAGGGAAACGGTTGCTTTGGAATGCCCTGTTGGTATTCCAAGCGTGTGTGTTAGATTTACCTTGCAAGGATAAATTCGATTCGAATCGTCCGCCTCTCACGAAGCTTGAGACTGCTTATCCCTTCTGCCACATTGAGTAAGAAGTGGAACCAATGATAGATAATCTTGTTGAATGATAATCACTACCTTGCTTGCTTAGTGTAGGTGCTAATCTAGAATAATTACTCAACTAGAAGATGAAAGCTAAAACTTGAAAATAGTACATACTCTTTGTTACTTTTCAGCTGAAAATAAACCCAGAGCCTTACAAAACCTGCATGGGTCTAGTTACGGGCTAAGTATACCCAGCCCCAGGTAAGCCTTGCTGAGTATTAGAATACTCAGCCTTGCTAACGTCTGTTTCAGGTATAATCTTTGAGAATCCCACGGATAACCTTGTGTGGCCAACGTCCGTTCCTTTTGGCTGGTCCGTGGAGTGGGACCCGTCCCCGGCCGGCACTGACCCTCCGGAGTGACACCAGGCCCTGGGCTAAGCTTGGCGTCCGTCTTCGCGACGTGTGTAGTCGCGTAAAACTTTTTCTTCCGCTGTGAGTTTAGACAAGCTGTTATGCTTGTCAGTTGAACATGGTTATGTATAAGTTTACTTATCTTTGAAACTCGGTTGTAATAATGTTGTATGGTTGTAAATTAAAAGTTGATGAGCTACTCTGTGATGTGAACTCGCCTTCGTGCGAGATAAACCTGCTTCGATCCTGCTGAACCGTGGTTGAATCGGGCGGAGACCCGACAGACCAAAGGATTGTTCCGTTTGAAGTGCGTTGAGCTGATTGCAGTTGTACGGCGATCAATAGCGCACTTGAGCCGGAATAATTCGAGCGGTTCTGCCACACGTGCGCCGCACCGTGCCGCCCGTCGCTCGCGCCCCCGCTCTGGCCCGAGCCTCGCCGCGCCGTGCGCGCACGCGCGCGCCCGGAGCTGCGACGCCGCGCCGCCCGCTGCTGCCGCGTTATCAAGACTTCCTCAGTACCTAGCCTCCACTATTCCATAAGGCGGATGAGCCTCTTGATGCCGACGCTTGGCTCCGTACCATCGAGTCCAAGTTCGCCTTATTATCTGCCCCATGTTCGGATGAGAACAAGGCGCTTTTTGCAGCCCAGCAACTTGGCGGCACAACTCGCCTATGGTGGGATCATTTCCATGCCATGCAGCCTGCCGATCATGTCATCACCTAGGATGAGTTCCGGACTGCCTTTCGAGCGCACCACATACCCGAGGGACTCATTGAATGAAAGCTCAATTAATTTTTGAACCTGACTCAAGGAACCCGCACCGTCATGCAATACGCACAAGTTTTCAACCACTTGTGCCAGTACGCGGGATATCATACGGACAGTGATGCCCGCAAAAGAGATCGCTTTCGCCGAGGCCTGAACACCAAACTTAAAGAACGACTGAATTTGGTAAGGGCCGATAATTTCAATGAGCTGGTCAATATGGCCATCACTCAAGAAGACTGTATCTCAGCCCACAGAGCAGAAAAGAAAAGGAAAACACCCACAGGGCCCTCAATGACACAACCGCTAAGGTATCGGTTGGTCCCAAGCACCGCTCCTCGAGCCCCGCCTCGAAGCACTTTGCCTGGCAGATGGGTAGCTAGACCACCCCAACCGGCACGATTCAACCGACCATGACACCTCAGCCTCAGCAGCAACAACAACAAGGTCCGCGGCCGAGCTTTCCGCCCATCAATCAAGGCAGCTGTGACACTCAGGTAATTAGCATGGTCACACTCTAGATTTTTAGTGTGTTGTTATGTACAAAATGTGGCTAAAGTGTAATTAGAAATTTTAGTGCTAAGGGAAAAGGGTTACTTATATATTTATATTTTAATAAAGGTCTTTTTGTGCTAAATGGGTGAACTTGGAAAACAGAATTCAAAAGTATGAGGGTTGTTTTGCAAAAATTAAAAACTTGTGTTTAAATCGCAAAAGTAGGTGAAACTACCCTTTGGATATAAATGTGATGTAATTTTAAAATAGGATTTATGCAAAGTTTAGAAATCTTATTAAATTTCAAATTAATTGCATATCCTTAGCTCTTCTGTGGATGAACCTAAAAGCAAAGTTGTACATTTTGAAAAACCATACACTTTTGCTTTTGGGCCCATCTCAATTTGAGCACTGGTTTAAAAGTTATTGATGCATTACAGTAGGGTCCCTGCATTTCTCTAAAATTGCTTTTGGGTCCTCCTTCGTCTACCTCTCTCTCCCTCTCCTCTGTTCTTCTCTACCGCGCGCCGCCGCCGTTCTCCCGGCCATGTGCGCTGCCCCTGCCGTCTCTGCGCCGCTCAGGACCTTACCACCTGCCACCCCGGCCTCTGCCCTGCAGTTTCCCACCCCCGCGCTGGCCTCTCCCCGCTCGGCCACGTCGCCCGCCGTCTGCCTGAGCTGCGCCTCACCGCCGCTCGCCGTCACAGCATCTCCCGCGCCACCTCCTGCCTTCCGACGTCCCACGCGTCACCCCTCTGCTGTGCCGCTGCCCTCCCGACCCCGTGCTGGCCTGCCCATGCGCCCTCCACGTCATTGAGCTTCTGCCCGAGCGCCGCCATGATCGCCACGCACACCGCCGAGATGCCAGCTCCATCTTGCACCCAATCATATCCTCTTCTGGACCCCAAGCGCCTTCTCTAGCTCCTCTAGCACACGCTCTGGCAGTTGCAAGTTTCCTTTCCATCCAATTTCCACTGCTCCGTCCACCATTGCCCACCGGACCTCCGCCGTGCCTCTGGACCACAGTCGACCGACGCCCACATTCCCCCTGAACCCCAACCCAGTGCAACCTTACCTCCACCGTGACCTGCTGGTGCTCCTCAGCCTCTTCAATTTCGTTTTCTTCCACCCTAGCACCCTTTCCCATAGCGCCGGCGAGCTTCTAGCGCCGCCGCCACTCAGCCTCCCATTGACCCACCGATACAAGGCCTCCCCACTCCGATCAACGGCACCACCAGCACCACATCCTCCTCCTGAAGCGATCCCGCCACCCCTTCACCGCCCTCCGTCGCCCTAGCCTGTAGAACGCCAACCACCATTGCTGCCGGTGAGAACCCGAGCTCCACCCCGCCGTCGATCACCCCTCTCCGGCCTACTTCTGTCCAAATTGAGTTGGGGGAAAGCATCCCCGCACTTCCCCGGTGCTCGTGCGCGCCTTGTTCCCCCGTGTTCACCGGCCCCTCGCTGGGAACGATGACGCCCCGACGCGGCCGCCGCCATTGCTCGTCGCCGACCGTGCTCCACTAGTGCCCTTCGAGCACATCACCCCCCATCATGATCAGTAGCCTCTGTAGGTCATGTGGCACCGGTCCATCCCCACCCCGGACCTCGCCGCTGGCAGAACGCCGGAGACAGGAACGCCGGACGCCGTCGAGAGATGGCAAGGGCATATTTGTGATACTTTGTTTTGTTCTAGGGGTCTGTGTGCAAGAATCCAGGGACCCCGGTGTAAACCCATGTGTTATTTTATGTGTGTAAAGCGGCTGACTTGTAAAATTCATAGGAAATTGTAGAAAATTCCAAAAATTGTCAAACCAATTCTATTGGAAACTAGATTTCTAGCCCTACAACTTTTAGTAATGAGTTTGGTTTGAAGCTAAATATTTTTTGAATCTATTTTAAATTCAAAGTAACAGGGTATAGGATACATAACTTTTACATACTAACTTTGTTACTTGTAATTTTTGGTAAAAAGCTTCTATAGGTCATGTGTGAGCTTGTGTAAAAGTTTCAAACTTAGCTTTGATTTGTAGTTCAAGTTCTTTTGAAATTGGGCAATTCAAATTTGGGATGATTTGAAATTAATTAAGCATGTTCCTTGAGTTTATTTAATTAAATCTTTTTATCATAACTTAATGTGTTGATAATTGGCTTATAATTAAAATTTTTAAGACTTTATAATTTCATTTGCCTAAGTTTTGAATTTAAACTTGAAGTTTGAATTCAAATTTAGCTGTTTTCGTTTCTGTTTTCAGTAATTCCAGTACTGCCACCATAACTCAAGTATAAATGCTAATTTAAAAGTAAAATCCTCTTATTTCATGAATTCTCATGTGTTAATTGTTGAATTGCAACTTTATTGTGAAATAAAAATTCTTGAACTCAAGTACCATCTCATTTTAAGTTATTGCATGTCATATAGAATCAACGACTCTCAACGACGGAGACTACGAGCTGGTCTTGGGACAAGACCAAGTGTTTTCTAAAGACCCTACAAACGTCGCTGAGGATCTAACTGAAGCCCCGAACCAAAGTTCAGAAGTCTCTGACACTCCTTCCCCCACCCCCACTCAAGAAGGCAAGCCCCAATGCATACCCCAGTATTTCAATTGATTATAATTTCATTATTATATTATATATCTTGCATTACGTTTAGGAGTTGAAGTGAAACCCTAATTGCATAAGATCTTAGGAATCCTATGTATTGTACCCGAGTCCTTATCGCATAGACGCTCTGCTAAATAGGGCCGGTAAAAGTCGAGTGATTTCCTATCACTCGCGCAACATAGGAGTTGCATGTTTACTATTTTGCAATCACTATAAGGATGATAGACAGGGTCATGTACGATGTCATGACCTGGAGTTTTACCCTGTCTGTTTTGATGAAAGTTGTTAAGGTCGCCATGTGTGGTAGTGGTGGCTAAGCGTTTGAAAGTACTAGCCACATGCCGCGAAATATGGTAAAGCGGTAAGCCTAGTACCTGAGTGGCCCGGCAAATGGACATGTCTCCATCACTCGACTTTTAATTTTTATGTTTACACGCACCGACATGTGGGAGTGTGTTCTGCAAGGCAGACAGGAGTATGATCATGTAGTCGCGCTATAGACGTATGTCCTGCACAATTGGTGTGCGTACGGTTGGTGTGCGTACGATCTTTGGATGTTCCAAGCGTGTGAGTTAGGTTTACCCTTGCAAGGTTGAAACTCAATTCAGAATCGTCCATCTCTCGCGGAAATTGAGACTGCTTATTTCTTCTGCCACATAGAGTAGGAAGTGTAACAATAAATGGAAAAATCATGGTAAATGATAATCTCTACCTTGCTTGCTTAGTGTAGGTGCTAACCTAGCATGGATAATTACTAGAACATGAAAGCTAAAACTTGAAACTAGATCATACTCTTTGTTGCTTTTCAGCTAAAAATAAACCCGGGACCTTTACAATGCCTTCATGAGTCTAGTTACAGGCTAACATATACCAAATCTCGGATAAGCCTTGCTGAGTATTAGAATACTCAGTCTTGCTAGTATCATTTTTAGGTATAAGTTTCAAAAACACCACGGATAGTTCTACGTGGCCAACTTCTGTTCTACATGGCTGGACCGTGGAGTGGGATCCGTCCCCGACTGGCAGTGACCCTCCTGAGTGAGACCAGGCCTTGGGCTGAGCATGGTGTCAACCTTTGCGATGTATGTAGTCGCGTATTTATTGTTTCCTTCCACTGTGAGCAAGGACGAGCTGTTTAGCTTGTCAGTTTAAACACTGTTTATATAAGTTTCCTGTAAGTTTGAACAAGGTTTGTAATAATATTTGCATGTCTATAAATTAAAAGTTGATGAGCTGTACTGTGATTGTAAACTCGCCTTCGTGCGAGATAAACCTGCTTCGATCCTGTTGAACCGTAGTTGCATCGGGTGGAGACCCGACAGACCAATGGGTTGTTCCGTTTGAAGTGCATTGAGTTAGTATCGGCTAAATAGCACTGACTAGCGCACTTGAGCCGGAATAATTCAGGCGATTCTGCCATAGCTGGTATCAGAGCCGCAGGTTTACTTTTATAATTGCAATAGCTCTTAAAAGGTGTTTTCAGGATAAAATTGGTCAACAAATGAATTTACAACCTTCGTTGGATTTGTTAAGGTTGGTGTTAGAACGCAAAGCCCTAGGGATGTATATGGGAAGTATCAGGTGGCTGCTAATATATATATATATGTATAAATAGCTCTGACTTGCAGTACTACTTTCTGTCCAAACTTAAATTCATGCACAATCCAACCTTACTTCCTGTAACGACACCTATGATCATGAGGTAAGAAGGTAAGTATCCTCAGCTAACTGGGGAGTTAGCCTTCCTGTCGGTGATGCGAACTGAACGCTGGTTCTCAAGCAATGGTCTACTTGAGATGCTGCCAATATATCAACTTAGGTTGATCATGTTGGGAATATATGGTTCGGCGCAGGGTATGGCGATCGCTGTTCATACCCCCGTAATTTGCAGTACCCCTGTGAATACGTTGTTTTGATAACGTATGTTAACGTTGTCTGTATGGCGGTAATTGTACAGATGCTGTTTCTATAGCGAACAGTACTGGTTGGGGACGCTTTCATGTCGTGCTGCCATGAAAGGTTCATGATATATATATATATGTGATCTTCTGCAGGTACACTACCACGATTAATAGGTTAAGACGGATAGGACTTATGGACGAGTTATTAGTGAGAGACGTATGAGTATGCCACCGAAATTAACTGCGTAAGTCCGAAGGTATTCGGTAGTGTTTTTGGTTGTGAGAACGAATAGTGCGTGCATGCATCAATCATCATCAATTGCATGAATACAATGTATGTTTTTGTCTATTAAGCATGAATAGTGTGTTGTTTATCTCTAGAATGGGTTGATAGGATTCTCATGGTAGTTTTAAGTTGAGTATCTTAAGTACTTTAGGTATCGATCTGATTTCCAGTTTTTGCTGTTATCAGAATTGAATATCTCGTTCCATTTATCTTGTGATTTCTCAGCAAGGTAAAAAGTCTCACCATTTGCATTCTTGTTGCAGATGGTAGCCCCTCCTAACGTCTTTTGGGATCCGGCCGGGCATTTCCATACAGATGCTTTGCATTGGGAGGGTTTCCCTTGTTTGCTTTGGGAATCTTTACATTCTTTCTTCTATACCGAACCTCCACAGTATGACGCAGTGGAGTATCAGGAAGAGGGTGTTCGCCGATGTCGAGTTAAAATGACTATTCCTCAGCATCCCTTCCGCTCCCAATGGCAGCCTATTGAAGTTGATGTGATGGGCTATCGAATAGTTGACACCATTGAAGGAGCAGCACTGGAAACTATTTATCTTTTCTGTAATCAACATCCAAGAGAAGCTGCAGGACAGCCGATCGGTATATTTCCTACCACAGATCCCAATGATCCAGAATGGAACCTCAGAGTAGTTCCCGAAGGTCACAGGTTAGAAGGTTCCACGGAGGAAGCACTTCGGAGTACTATGCAGTTTATGGATGTGCAGCATCATTATCAACTACTACTACGTCGCGAGATGGGTCAGTTGATCAATACCGCATGAAGTTACTATAGGGAGGCTGATAGACAAGTCACCCAAGTTGACCAACTTCGAGCCTTGGTGATCGAGAAAGACAGGATCATCGCTACTTGAAATGAGACTATTCATCACCGGGAAGACCAGATCAATGAGAGTGATGCGATAATCACCCAACGCAACACGATCATTGAGTTCCTCCAAGAACAAATCCACGACCTCATCCTCGAGGTTGATGATGCCCAAGCCCAAATCAATGAACTTCAATAGCAGCCCGCACCTCCTGCTGTACCAGCCCCCGAAGAGGAAGAAGAAGATCCTGAAGAAATTGAAGGAGTCTCCGAGATCGATTCTGAGCACGGAGATCCTGTTATCAGTCCCCATCATTCTTCTTCTAGCAGTCAGTCATCAGTGGGCAACTTTGATGACTTTTAGTTTGGGTTGAGTGAGTGACAGTCTAATTGTAATTAGTGTAGAAAGATGTGACATAGGTAGTGCGTAGTATATTTAGATCAAGAGCCACTTGTTGTGTTATATGTGGCATGTGTACTTAGGCAATGCCTTGTAGTGGTTAAAGTGCGTTGTTGTAAGATGTAAGGATCACAAGTGTTTAAGTAGTAATCTAAATCTTGTGTTTTATTATCTTGCTCAATATCCTTGCATCTGATCTGATTGGATTGAATGGAGCATATGAATTATATTTTCATTTGGTAATTGTATATCATCTGAAAATTGGAGTAAGAATATGGTTGATAATGGATATCTCCTTTGTTTCAGATGGTTGGAGCTACTCGCGGAACCCCGGAAGGATTCCGGGCAGATCAGGCCAGTGGTTCTCAGCAACCACCACCGCCACCTCCAAATCTAGCCGAGGTTATGGCCCGACAAACAGAACTCCTCAACCAACTTGTGCAGGCTCAGATGGGCCACTTTCAACAGCAATCCCGAGGCCGAGATAAACCCCTATCGGCCAGTTATCAAGACTTCCTCAGTACCCAACCTCCATTATTCCATAAGGCAGACGAGCCTCTGGACGCTGATGCTTGGCTCCATACCATCGAGTCCAAGTTTGCCTTATTGCCAGCCCCATGTTCGGATGTGAATAAGGCACTTTTTGCAGCCCAGCAACTCCGTGGTACAGCTCGCCTATGGTGGGATCATTTTTACGCTATGCAGCCTGCCGATCATGTCGTCCCCTGGGACGAGTTTCGGACTGCGTTTCGAGCGCATCATATCCCCGAAGGTCTCATTGAGTGAAAACTCAATGAATTTTTGAACCTGACTGAGGGAACCCGCACCGTCATGCAATATGCACAAGTCTTTAACCACTTGTGCCAATATGCGGATACCATGCGGACAATGATGCCCACAAAAGAGATCGTTTTTTGCCGAGGCCTGAGCACCAAACTTAAAGAACGATTGAATTTGGTAAGGGCCGATAATTTTAATGAGCTGGTCAACAGGGCCATCACTCAGGAAGATTGCATCTCAGCCCACAGAGCAGAAAAGAAACGGAAGGCACCTACAGGGCCTACAACTACGCAACCGTCAAGGTATCGGTTGGTCCCGAGCACTGCCCCTCGAGCCCCGCCTCGAAGCAATTTGCCGGGCAGATGGGTCGCTAGACCACCCCAACTGGCACGATTCAATAGACCACTGACACCACAGTTTCAGCAGCAACAACAACAAGGACCGCGGCCGAGCTTTCCGCCAGCCAATCAAGGAAACAGCAACTATCGTTGTTTCAACTGTGGAAGCCCATCCCACTTTATCAAGGATTGCCCTCAACCTAGGAAGTCTTTCCAAGGGCAAACATCTGGTCCAACCAACAAGGGCAAGGGCAAGGGACAAGTGGTCCAGGTCCACCAAGGAAAGGTGAACCTCACCACACTCTCCGAACTCCCCGAAGGGATGCCAATAATGACGGGTACATTTTCTATCAACCAGCACCCAGTAATTGTTCTTTTTGACACTGATGCCACCCATAGCTTTGTTAGTGCAAAGTTTGGAACTAAAATAGGCTTGGACCTTTATCCTGTTAGTGGGGTTTATATGATAACAACTCCTGGTGGTAAAATCTCTTCAAACCAAGTTTGTAGAAGCGTGCCAATTCAAATGGGTAAAAATTTGATGAGGGCAGACCTACTCTTGCTAGACCTAGAAGGGATGGATATCCTCTTAGGTATGAATTGGATGACCCAGCATCATGTGTCATTAGATATCTCTTCCTGAATTGCGGAGATAGATTCACCTGAGTATGAACCTACCATTCTCTATCTCCCACAACAACAGTACCTTAACCCTTGCACCTATACTACCAGGGGGATCAAACTAAAGGATATCCCTATCGTTTGTGAATACCCAGATGTCTTTCCAGACGATTTGCCTGGGATGCCCCCAGATAGAGATATCGAATTTATCATCGAACTCCAGCCTGTAACAGCCCCTATCTCTAAGAGATCTTACCGTATGCCTCCTAACGAGTTGGCCGAGTTAAAAATCCAACTCCAAGACCTCCTCGACAAGGGTTTCATTCGTCCGAGTGCCTCACCATGGGGTTGTCCAGCCTTATTTGTGAAGAAGAAAGACAATAGCTAAGGCTATGTGTGGACTACCGTCCTCTCAATGCGGTAACCATCAAAAATAAGTATCCCCTACCCCGCATTGATATTCTCTTCGATCAGCTAGCCGGAGCTAAAGTATTTTCAAAAGTTGATCTTCGTTCCGGCTATCATCAAATTAAAATCCAGCCAAGTGACATTCCAAAAACGGCCTTCTCCACCCGATATGGTCTATACGAATATCTAGTCATGTCATTTGGTCTCACCAATGCTCCAGCATATTTCATGTATCTCATGAATTCTGTCTTCATGCAAGAACTCGAAAAATTTGTTGTGGTCTTCATTGATGACATCCTAATCTATTCCAAAAATCTAGAAGATCATGCCAAACATCTTCTTGTCATTCTTCAGCGACTAAGAGACCATCATTTATACGCCAAATTCTCCAAGTGTGAGTTTTGGTTAGATACAGTGAAATTTCTGGGCTATACTATCTCTGGTGACGGTATATCCGTTGACCCCAGTAAAGTACAAGAAGTAATGGATTGGAAACCTCCCACAACAGTCCATCAGATCCGTAGCTTTCTTGGTCTAGCTGGCTATTATCGTCGCTTCATTCCAGATTTCTCCAGAATAGCCAAACCTATGACCGAACTACTAAAGAAAGGTGTTAAATTCTCTTGGGATCAAAAATGCGAAGACGCATTCCACACTCTTCGAGATCATCTTACTACGGCTCCAGTCTTAGCTCAACCAGACGTATCAAAACCCTTTGACATCTATTGTGATGCATCAGGAACCGGACTTGGTTGTGTGCTTATGCAAGACAACCGAGTAATTGCATATGCATCACGAACACTCAGGGTTCATGAACAGAACTACCCTACCCATGATCTTGAACTTGCAGCAGTCATTCATGCCTTAAAGATCTGGAGACATCATTTGATGGGTGCGAAATGTCACATTTATACTGACCATAAAAGTCTCAAGTATATCTTTACACAGGCAGACCTAAACATGAGACAAAGACGCTGGGCCAATGTCATCCAGGCAAGGCCAATATCGTTGCGGATGCACTCAGTCGCAAGGCACATTGCTCTTGCTTGTTTGTAGAAGCTTTCAACGAGACTCTTTGTTGGGAAATGAGAAAGCTTAATCTAGAAATTGTTCCCCAAGGTGACTTGAACCATCTCTCAGTTGAAGTCACGCTTAGGGATAGTATTGTTCTAGCTCAACAGCGCAATAAAGGAGTCGGAATTATTAAGCAGAAGATAACACAAGGAGAAAGGAAGTATAAGTGCTTCTGAGTAGATCCAGAAGGAGTTTTATGGTTCAACGAACGTATCGTTGTACCGAAGGACCATAAGCTCCGTAAACAGATATTGGATGAAGCCCACCTATCTAAATTCTCTATGCACCCCGGCAGTACAAAGTGTTAGAATTTGCCAAAACTTAATATTAGCGGCACGTTATCCAGAATCTTAACATAACCTAGTTCATGACAAATCAATCTAATGCGGAATAAGTGGTAGTCATTATACCAGCGTTAGCAGTAGCAGCCACCATTTACGCCTGATCCGTAGAGGAAGTAGGCGTTCTTGTCGGTGTAGGAGATGCAGCAGCGAATCGGCGTACTCCGGGCGCCAACGGGAGTGCTTGGCCTTCCAAACCCCTCCAATGCCCTTAGCGATCAGACTAGCGGTGGCTAGGGTTTTAGATTGAGATTATTAGGTCATTAAGGTGCTAACCACGACCTTATGTTTATAGGCACTGTGGGGCTGGGGGCCAGCCTCTGGAAACAGGCCTAATGGGCCTGCTGATCACAGCCCATTAGGGTTTTATCATTAGGTTTCCTTAATCACGTTTAGATGGTTTAAATGTTTCCTTAACAGTGAAGATCACAGTATCTTAACTAAAATTTATTTCCTACATTCTTCCACTTGATCGAACGATTAAGACTAATGTTCGTATCATACTAATGTTCACCCTTAGTAGTAACAGAAAGTACCGGACCAATGCGTCGTCAGTAGCTTGATGCACTACTGGGACCCCATTACCCACAGTCTCATTGAAACACCTCAGTAGAACGCTTATTCGTTAGTTGGGAGTTATAATGGCCCTAAACCAGGACCTAAAGACTATCCACCAAACCCATATTAGTAACGTGCTGCTTAAACACGTTCGGTGGTAAGCCTTTAGTGAGCGGATCCACTAACATAGAATTAGTTCTTATATGCTCAATCTTAATGGTTCGATCCTGGCATCTTTCTTTCACAACACGATACTTAAGGTCAATGTGTTTGGAAGCACCACTTGACTTGTTGTTACTCGAAAATAATACTGCAGACTAATTATCACAGTATAACGTTATAGGTTTCATAATGCTGTCAATTACCTTGAGGCCCGGAATAAAATTCTTAAGCCAAACAGCCTGTCCAGTTGCTTCATAGCATGCCACAAACTCAGCTTGCATTGTCGACACTGCAACTAAACTTTGCTTAGAGCTTTTCCATGATATAGCTCCACCAGCTAACGTGTAGATATATCCTGATGTAGATTTCCTACTATCCACACATCCAGCAAAGTCAGCATCAGTATAACCCACAACTTCAAGGTTATCTGATCCTCTGTATGTGAGCATGAAGTCTTTAGTGCCTTGGCAGTAACGTAATGCCTTCTTGACACCAACCCAGTGGACCTTCTCGGGATTTTTCTGATATCTTCCAAACATTCCGGTAGCAAATACCAAGTCAGGATGCGTACAGACTTGTGCATACATCAGGCTTCCGACAGCTGAAGCATAAGGTATGTCCTTCATCTCATCTGATTCCAATTGGTTCTTAGGACATTGGGCTTCACTAAATTTATCGCCCTTCGCTAATGGAACAGGTGTGGCCTTACTCTTATCCATATTAAATCTCTTAAGCATTTTCTCAATATATGCTTTTTGAGACAATCCTACTACTCCTTTGGTCCTATCTCGGTGTATCTCAATGCCCAGAACATAAGAGGCTTCACCAAGATCTTTCATATCAAAATTGGATGAAAGAAATTCCTTTGTCTCATGCAGCATATGCTTATCGCTGCTCGCTAATAGGATATCATCCACATAAAGCACTAGAATTATAAATTTACCACCCTTTATCTTAGTGTAGATACAATTATCCACATCATTCTCGTTGAATCCGAATTTCTTAATCACTTGATCGAATTTAAGGTTCCACTGTCTTGACGCTTGCTTAAGCCCGTAAATAGATTTCTTAAGTCTGCATCCTAAATGTTTCTTGCCCTTCACAACAAAACCTTCCGGTTGTGTCATGAAGATGGTCTTATCCAAATCACCATTCAGGAACGCAGTTTTGGCATCCATCTGATGTAGTTCTAAGTCATAATGAGCTACTAGCGCCATAATGATTCTGAATGAATCTTTCTTAGACACAGGGGAGAAAGTTTCATTATAATCAACCCCTTCCTTTTGTGTAAAACCTTTGGCTACAAGCCTTGCTTTGAATTGTTCGACATTCCCTTTAGAATCACGTTTAGTCTTGTAGACCCATTTACAGCCTACTGATTTGACTCCATTAGGAATATCTACCAGATCCCAAACATCATTGGAACTCATGGACTTAAGCTCTTCTTCCATGGCCTCAACCCATTTGGCAGAGTTCTCACATGATACTGCCTCTCTAAACGAGTTAGGATCATCAGCTTTCCCAATATCATACATATCTTTACTTAAGTATGTCTCATAATCAGGGAAAACTATCTATTTCCTAGCCCGCTATGATCTTCTTAATGGTTCAACAGGCTGAGGTGCTGGTTGAGGTGCAACCTGAGGCACCTCGACAGGGTTATCATCTTCAGCATTAGGCGCCATTTGCTCAGCTTGTTGTTCACTCGCAGGCTCAGAAGCTACTTCAATAGGCGGAGTAGCGCTAGTTCTCTGAACAGGAGGCGTAATCTCAACAGATGGTGTACTCTGAACGGAAGGAACAAACAACGGCACTAACTGAGGCGTTACTGTTTCTTGAATTATAGGGATGGGAAGCTCAGCCCGTATTACTTCAAGATTAATTTCCCTCCTCGGAAAGCTCCTATTGATTCCTGCATCCTCTAGGAATACAGCCTGCCTGGTCTCAACGAACTTAGTGAGGCGATCAGGACAGTAGAATCGGTATCCCTTAGACTTATCAGGGTATCCGATAAAATAGCAGCTTACCATCTTATTATCTAATTTCTTTTGTTGTGGATTAAATAACATAGCTTCGGCTGGACAACCCCACACACGCAAATAATTAAGCGATGGTTTCTTCCGAAACCACAACTCATAAGGTGTTTTTGGCACGGATTTGGAAGGAACACGATTAAGTATGTGCGCAGCTATTTTTAATGCTTCCATCCACAGCTCCACAGACAAAGTAGAATAACTAAGCATGCTACGTACCATGTCCATTAGTGTACGATTACGACGCTCAGCAACTCTGTTTTGCTGTGGTTCGCCCGGTATACTGTACTGGGCCTTTATACCATTCTCTTCAAGATACTTAGCGAATGGTCCGGGTACTTGGCCAAATGGAGCATGTCTCCCATAATATTCACCACCTCGATCCGATCTCACTAATTTAATAGTGACATTATGCTGATTTTCCACTTCAGCCTTGAATATTTTGAATTTATCTAATGACTCGGATCGATCACGAATGGGGTAAATATAACCATAACGAGAGAAGTCATCTGTGAAAGTAATGACCGAGTCAAAACCATCAACAGACTTTACTGGGAACGGGCCACAAATATCAGTATGTATTATTTCTAATTGGCCCGAACTCCGAGTAGCTCTTTTCTTAATTGTCTTAGTGAATTTCCCCTTAAAACAATCAACGCATTGTTGATCTAAGTTTGAGAGATATAATGAATGGAGTATCTCTTCTCTTATGAGACGCTCAATTCTCCCCCTCGAAATGTGGCCCAAACAACAATGCCACAATTTTGAAGAAGTCTCATCATCACGCTTACGCTTATGCGATACATCATCCACATTCATTGCAAAATAAATATTATCAAGAGAGAGCAAATAAAGATCGCCTTGCAAATGACCAAGGCCCACACTTAAATTATGAAATTTAATGTTGCACATAGAGTTGCCAAACTCACAAATATGTCCCGACTTATCTAAACGCGAAACAAAAATAAGGTTTCTCTTCAAACTGGGAACATAAAGAACATCATGCAAACTAAGGTTGAAGCCGCCTGGTAACTCCAAATCGAAGCTCCCAATGCCTTCAACCTTCACTTCATTGCCATCAGCCACTCTTAGGCTTCGCTCCCCCTCTCTTATAGTTCGGATCGAACTGAATACCTGCAGTGAATTGGAAATGTGCATAGTGGCACCTGAGTCAATCCACCAAGTATTAGGAGAAAAATTCACTAAGAATGATTCATCAATAAAAGATACATAATCAGTAATTGTACCTTTGTTCTTAAGCCACTCCTTAAATCCATGGCATTCGTTCTGCTCATGTTTAGGTGACTTGCAGAACTTGCACAGCCTCTCATTAGAGGTCTTCTTATGTGACACGGCCTTGCTCTTATGGCCCTTAAACTTTTTCTTATGCTGCCTGCTGCTGCCAGACTCAGCCTGATGCTTAGGAGTGTTGCTCATGCTAACACGCCCAAAGCGCTCGCTGACCATGTTGACAGCATCCTTCATCCTTTCAGCTTTCTACCTTTCTTCTTCCTCAACACAGTAGCTAATGAGCTCAGCCATGCTCCAAGTCGCCTTCTGAGTGTTGTAGCTTATTTTGAAGGGACTGTACTGTACTGGCAGAGAAGTCATGATGAAGTGCACCAGAAAACCATCAGAGATAGCCATATCTAGTGTCTTCAGCTTATTTGCCATGTCACACATGCTCATAATGTGTTCCCTGATTCCACTTTGCCCATCATACTGTGAAGTCAGCATCTTCATGATCAGGGTGCTAGCATAAGTCTTGGAAGAACTCTTAAAGTTCTCCTCCACCTTGGCAAGGTATGCCTTGGCACTTAGATCATTACCATCCTGGTCCTTATCAGGAATAGCACCACAGATGGTCGGAGTGATCGTGTTCTTAATGATCATGTTGGCCATCCTGTCTGATCTCTCCCACTTCTCAATGGCAGTATGATCACCATCGGGATCAGCGGGCTCTGCTAGCTTGTCTTGACATAAGGCAAGATCATACTCACACACAGCAATGGCAACATTAACATCTTTATACCAGCTTGGATAGTTGGTGCCATTCAGTGGTTCAATGGATTTCAGGTAGCCCGTCACAGTGTTCACTAAAAATTATGAGAACAATAACTTCATTAAACTCACAATTAAGATGCGCATAAGAAGTATGAAATTAACCCTACGATGGTCTGATTAAAATCATACATAAATTTCAATTTGCATCACCGATGGGGAAAACAAATGAAATTTATCATTAAAACTCATAATTAAATCAATGATGGTCAGAATTAATTACAAGTTCTCTAAATAAACTTCCCTATGGTTCCATTTAAATAGAGTGCATCTTAATTGCTTATGGTGGATGAACATAATTTTTCAGCGAATAAATGCAACTAAAACAGGATTAAAAAAACATTTACATAACTCATGGAAATTAATTAACATAATGCTGGTAATAATAAGTGCAACAGAAATAATTAAAACTTTAAACATAGCAGCAATTAACTTGAGCTTTAAACATAAGAAATAGTAAATAAAAGACTTTAAATATTAATTGGGCTAAAACTCATAAACAGCACAAAACATCCCCTTTATACGCGCAGCCCAAACTGTGCATTTCACCCATTTGGCCCATCCCGCGAAAACCCTAATGCGGGTGAATCTGGACGCTCCATTCCGATCGGACGGCCAGAAACTCACGGCAACTCACATAAAAACATTCGGTCGGAACGAAACCCTAACACACACCCTCACTTCACTTCTTTCTTTTTCCCCAGGCACGGCCGCCGCTCAGGCAGAGAGGCGGAGAGGCGGTGCTGGCGGAGCGGCCAGGCAGTGCGTAGGCAGAGCGGTGCTAGCCCAGCAGTGCGGCGCGCAGACGGCGTGCCCGAGGAGTGCTGCGCAGCGGGCGGCCGGGCCGCAGCGTACGGGCACGCAGGCGCTGACGCGCGGGGTGGCGCGTGGCTGGCGCGGGTGGGGGGGGGGCGGGCGGCGCTGCGTAGGCGGTCCCTGCGCAGGCGGGCAGGTGGCCGCCGGGCGGTGCGCCCTGCGCTGGCGCGCAGAGGGCAGATGGTGCGCAGGTGGCCGGCCGCAGCACACTGAGCGGTGCTGGCGCGGGCGGCTGCTGCGCAAGCGGGCCCTGCGGGCAGAGCTCCGCGTGCTCATGGCCACACTTGTAATTTCTTCTTCAATCTTAAGGTTAGGGTTCATCACGGAATTTAGGGATTTCTCAAATCGATCTAAGATTTGTAACCCCTTCCTCTCAATGCTTACTTATGCATCTTGTTCATGATTTTTGGATCTAATTTTGCGGAAATTAAACATGAACAGAGATCTAATTTGGGAAACAAATTAAGTAGCAGTAAGCCCTAACCTTAATTGCATAGCTAATCATCAATTTGTCTCGGTTTAACCATGAATTAGAATAAATATTAAACATTTGCATCTAATCCGAGACAGTTAGCATTAACAGATCAAGATTAAACTTAAACTTAACATAAACCGAATTAGATTAGATCTAATCTCATGATCAGAAATCTAATTAACCATGATTTAGATCTAATCAAGCATGATTAACACATAAAAGCCTTTTTGCAGGAACTAATTGCGTCTAAAACATGAATGAACCTTAACTGTGCAATAGGATCTAATCTGCACAGCACCTTTGCATCTTAAACCGACGAAAACAGAGGCATAAACATTGCTCAAAAAAAAAATTTGACCCTGCATGACTAGGTTAAGATGGCTCATGATACCGATTGTTAGAATTTGCCAAAACTTAATATTAGCGGCACATTATCCAGAATCTTAACATAACCTAGTTCATGACAAATCAATCTAATACGGAATAAATGGTAGTCATTATACCAGCGTTAGCAGTAGCAGCCGCCATTTACGCCTGATCCTTAGAGGAAGTAGGCATTCTTGTCGGTGTAGGAGATGCAGCAGAGAATAGGCGTCCTCCGGGCGCCAACGGGAGTGCTTGGCCTTCCAAACCCCTCCAATGCCCTTAGCGATCAGACTAGTGGTGGCTAGGGTTTTAGATTGAGATTATTAGGTCATTAAGGTGCTAACCACGACCTTATGTTTATAGGCACTGTGGGGCTGGGGGCCAGCCTCTGGAAATAGGCCTAATCGGCCAGCTGATCACAGCCCATTAGGGTTCTATCATTAGGTTTTCTTAATCACATTTAGATGGTTTAAACGTTTCCTTAACAGTGAAGATCACAATATCTTAACTGAAATTTATTTCCAACACAAAGATGTACCAGGATCTGAAACAAAACTTTTGGTGGACTCGTATGAAACGAGAAATTGCCAAGTATGTCTCCGAATGTGATATCTGCCAAAGAGTCAAGGCCAGTCATTTAAAAACTGCTGGTATTCTTCAACCTCTACCTATTCCCTCTTGGAAATGGGAGGATATCAGTATGGACTTTATTGTTGGTTTGCCCAATACTTCTCTGAGGCTTGACTCTATTTGGGTAATCATTGATCGGTTAACCAAGAGTGCACATTTCCTTCTTGTGCATACTACATATAATGTCAAGAAGTATGCCGAGATTTACCTGGATCAAATTGCTCGTCTTCATGGGATACCTAAGACGATAATTTCTGATCGTGGAGCACAATTCGTCGCTTGGTTCTAGAAGCAACTTCAACGTGCTCTCGGAACTAAGTTAATTCGAAGCTCTGCATATCATCCTCAGACAGATGGACAAACTGAAAGGGTAAATCAGATTCTGAAAGATATGCTTAGAGCCTGTGTCCTTCAGTATGACAAAAATTGGGATAAGTGCTTGTCACTGGCAGAATTCTCTTACAATAACTGCTATCAGACTAGTCTCAAAATGGCCCCGTTCGAAGCATTGTACGGTCGCCGATGCCGAACTCCTTTGAGTTGGTCACAAACCGGCAAGTGTAAAATCTTTGGACCCGACCTAGTTATTGAAGCAGAGGATAAGGTAAAGATTATACAGAACAATTTAAAGGCAGCCCTATCTCGACAGAAAAGCTACGCTGATATATGAAGAAGACCATTACAGTTTCAAATCGGAGACTTCATATATCTTTGAGTATCTCCTACTCGAGGTATTCAAAGGTTCGGCGTAAAAGGGAAACTTGCTCCTCAATACATCGGACCCTTTGAAATCCTTGAAATCTGTGGACCCGTAGCTTATCCGCTTCAACTTCCTTCTCAATTAGCGGCCATCCATAACATCTTCCATGTATCCCAACTTAGGAAGTGTGTTAAGATTCCTACCGAGATCATTGATTCCCAAGCCATCGAAATTGAACCTGATTTGACCTATACGGAACATCCAATCAGAGTATTAGACACCAAAGAGAGAAGCACTAGAAGAGAAATCATTAGAATGTTCAAGATCCTGTGGAACCATCACACAGAAGAAGAAGCAACATGGGAAACCGACTCTTATCTTCAGCATAATTTTCCAGACTTCTTCCAAGCCAACCTCCCAACTTGATCATTCAATTCCATCCTATTCTGGAATCTCAGGACGAGATTCTTTTTAAGGGGGAAGGCTGTGACACTCAGGTAATTAGCATGGTCACACTCTAAATTTTTAGTGTGTTGTTATGTACAAAATGTGGCAAAAGTGTAATTAGAAATTTTAGTCCTAAGGGAAAAGGGTTCTTATATATTTATATTTTAATAAAGGTCTTTTTGTGCTAAATGGGTGAACTTGGAGAGTAGAATTCAAAAGTGTGAGGGTTGTTTTGCAAAAGTTAAAAACTTGTGTTTAAATCGCAAAAGTAGGTGAAACTACCCTTTGGGTATAAATGTGATGTAATTTTAAAATAGGATTTATGCAAAGTTTAGAAATCTTGTTAAATTTCAAATTAATTGCAAATCCTTAGCTCTTCTGTGGATGAACCTTAAAGCAAAGTTGTACATTTTGAAAAACGATACACTTTTGCTTTTGGGCCCATCTCCATTTGAGCACTGCTTTAAAAGTTATTGATGCATTACAGTAGGGTCCCTGCATTTCTCTGAAATTGCATTTGGGTCCTCCTTCGTCTACCACTCTCTCCCTCTCCTCTGTTCTTCTCTGCCGCGCGCCGCCGCCGTTCTCCCGGCCATGTGCGCCGCCCCTGCCGTCTCTAAGCCGCTCAGGACCTTGCCACGTGCCACCCCGGCCTTTGCCCCGCCGTTTCCCGCCCCCGCGCTGGCCTCTCCCCGCTCGGCCACGTCGCCCGCCGTCTGCCCGAGCTGCGCCTCACCGCCGCTCGCCATTGCAGCATCTCCCGCGCCACCTCCTGCCTTCTGACATCCCACGCGTCGCCCCTCTGCTGTGCCGCCGCCCTCCCGACCCTGTGCTGGCCTGCCCGTGCGCCCTCCACGTCACTGAGCTTCTGCCCGAGCACCGCCGCGATCGCCACGCACGCCGCCGAGACGCCAGCTCCTGCTTGCACCCGATCATATCCTCTTCTAGACCCCAAGCGCCTTCTCTAGCTCCTCTAGCACACGCTCTAGCAGTTGCATGTTTCCTTTCCATCCAATTTCCACTGCTCCGTCCACCATTGCCCACCGGACCTCCGCCGTGCCTCTGGACCACCGTCGACCGACGCCCACATTCCCCCTGAACCCCAACCTAGTGCAACCTTACCTCCGCCGTGACCTGCTGGTGCTCCTCAGCCTCTTCAATTTCGTTTTCTTCCACCCTAGCACCCTTTCCCACAGCGCCGGTGAGCTTCCAGCGCCGCCGCCGCTTGGCCTCCCGTCGACACACCGATACAAGGCCTCCCTGCTCCGATCAACGGCACCACCAGCACCACATCATCCTCCTGAAGCGATCCCACCACCCCTTCACCGCCCTCCGTCGCCCTAGCCTGCAGAACGTCGACCACCATTGCCGCCGGTGAGAACCCGAGCTCCACCCCACCGTCGATCACCCCTTTCCGGCCTACTTCTATCCAAATTGTGTTGGGGAAAGCATCCTCGCACTTCCTCGGTGCTCGTGCGTGCCTTGTTCCCCCGTGTTCGCCGGCCCCTCGTCGGGAACGCCAATGCCCCGACGCGGCCGCCGCTATTGCTTGTCGCCGGCCGTGCTCCGCTAGTGCCCTTCGAGCACATCACCCCCCTTCATGAACAGTAGCCTCTATAGGTCATGTGGCACCGGTCCATCCCCACCCCGGACCTCGCCGCCGGCGCGAACGCCGGAGACAGGAACACCGGACGCCGTCGAGAGCCGGCAAGTGCATATTTGTGATACTTTGTTTTGTTCTAGGGGTCCGTGTGCAAGAATCCAGGGACCCCGGTGTAAACCCATGTGTTATTTTATGTGTGTAAAGCTGCTGATTTGTAAAATTTATAGGAAATTGTAGAAAATTCCAAAAATTGTCAAACCAATTCTATTGGAAACTAGATTTCTAACCCTACAACTTTTAGTAATGAGTTTGGTTTCAAACTAAATATTTTTTGAATCTATTTTAAATTCAAAGTAAAAGGGTATAGGATACATAACTTTTATATACTAACTTTGTTTCTTGTAATTTTTGGTAAAAAGCTTCTGTAGGTCATGTGTGAGCTTGTGTAAAAGTTTCAAACTTAGCTTTGATTTGCAGTTCAAGTTCTTTTGAAATTGGGCAATTCAAATTTGGGATGATTTGAAATTAATTAAGCATGTTCCTTAAGTTTATTTAATTAGATCTTTTTATCATAACTTAATGTGTTGATAATTGGCTTATAATTAAAAATTTTAAGACTTTATAATTTCATTTGCCTAAGTTTTGAATTTAAACTTGAAGTTTGAATTCAAATTTAGCTGTTTTAGTTTCTGTTTTCAGTAATTCCAGTACTGCCGCCATAACTCAAGTATAAATGCTAATTTAAAAGTAAAACCCTCTTATTTCATGAATTCTCATGTGTTAATTGTTGAATTGCAACTTTATTGTGAAATAAAAATTCTTGAACTCAAGTACCATCTCATTTTAAGTTATTGCATGTCATATAGAATCAACAACTCTCGACGATGGAGACTACGAGCTGGTCTTGGGACAAGACCAAGCGTTTTCTGAAGACCCTACAAACGTCGCCGAGGATCTAACTGAAGCCCCGAACCAAAGTTCGGAAGTCTCTGACACTCCTGCCCCCACCCCCACTCAAGAAGGCAAGCCCCGATGCATACCCCAGTATTTCAATTGATTACAATTTCATTATTATATTATATATCTTGCATTACGTCTAGGAGTTGAAGTGAAACCCTAATTGCATAAGATCTTACGAATCCTATGTATTGTACCCGAGTCCTTATCCATAGACGCTCTTCTAAATAGGGCCGGTAAAAGTCGAGTGATTTCCTGTCACTCGCGCAACATAGGAGTTGCATGTTTACTATTTTGCAATCACTATAAGGATGATGGACAGGGTCATGTACGATGTCATGACCTAGAGTTTTACCCTGTCAGTTTTGATGAAAGTTGTTAAGGTCGCCGTGTGTGGTAGTGGTGGCTAAGCGTTTAAAAGTACTAGCCACATGTCCCGAAATATGGTAAAGCGGTAAGCCTAGTACCTGAGTGGCCTCGCAAATGGACATGTCACCACCACTCCACTTTTAATTTTTATGTTTACACGCACCAACGTGTGGGAGTGCGTTCTACAAGGCAGACAGGAGTACGATCATGTAGTCGCGCTACAAACGCATGTCCTGCACAATTGGTGTGCGTACGGTCCTGCAGTCGCTTGTGGTGGCCCTGATCCATAACCCGGAATATGAGGGAAATGGTTGCTTTGGAACGATCTTTGGATGTTCCAAGCGTGTGAGTTAGGTTTACCCTTGCAAGGTTGAAACTCGATTCAGAATCGTCCATCTCTCGTGGAAATTGAGACTGCTTATTCCTTCTGCCACATAGAGTAAGAAGTGTAACCATAAATGGAACAATCATGGTGAATGATAATCTCTACCTTGCTTGCTTAGTGTAGGTGCTAACCTAGCATGGATAATTACTAGAACATGAAAGCTAAAAATTGAAAGTAGATCATACCCTTTGTTGCTTTTCAGCTGAAAATAAACCCAGGACCTTTACAATGCCTTCATGAGTCTAGTTACGGGCCAACATATACCCAATCTCAGATAAGCCTTGCTGAGTATTAGAATACTCAGTCTTGCTAGTATCATTTTCAGGTATAAGTTTCTAAAACACCACGGATAGTTCTGCGTGGCCAACTTCTGTTCCACATGACTGGACCGTGGAGTGGGGCATGATGTCAACCTTTGCGAGGTATGTAGTCGCGTGTTTATTGTTTCCTTCCGCTGTGAGCAAGGACAAGCTGTTTAGCTTGTCAGTTTAAACACTGTTTATATAAGTTTCCTGTAAGTTTGAACAAGGTTTGTAATAATATTTGCATGTCTGTAAATTAAAAGTTGATGAGCTGTACTGTGATTGTAAACTCACCTTCATGCGAGGTAAACCTGCTTCGATCCTGTTGAACAGTGGTTGCATCGAGTGGAGACCCGACAGACCAATGGGTTGTTCCGTTTGAAGTGCGTTGAGTTAGTATCGGCTAAATAGCAATGACTAGCCCACTTGAGCCAGAATAATTCAGGCGATTCTGCCACAGCAACTATCATTGTTTCAACTGCGGAAGCCCGTCCCATTTCATCAAGGATTGCCCTCAACCTAGGAAGTCTTTCCAAGGGCAAACATCCGGTCCAACCAGCAAGGGCAAGAGGCAAGTGGTCCAGGTCCGCCAAGGAAGGGTGAACCTCACCACACTCTCCGAACTCCCCGAAGGGGCAGCAATAATGACGGGTACATTTTCTATCAACCATTACCCAGTAATTGTTCTTTTTGACACCGGTGCCACCCATAGCTTTGTTAGTACAAAGTTTGGAACTAAAATAGGCTTGGACCTTTATCCTGTTAGTGGGATATATATGATAACAACCCCTAGCGGTAAAGTCTCCTCAAACCAAGTTTGTAGAAGCGTGCCAATTTAAATGGGTAAAAACCTGATGAGGACAGATCTACTCTTACTAGACCTAGAAGGAATGGATGTCCTCCTAGGTATGAATTGGATGACCCAGCACCATGTGTCTTTAGATATCTCTTCTCGAATTGTGGAGATAGATTCACCTAAGCATGAACCTACCATTCTCTATCTTCCACAACCGAAGTACCGCAACTCTTGCACCTATGCTGCATCTGGGATCAAGTTAAAGGATATCCCTATCGTCTGTGAGTATCCAGATGTCTTTCTAGACGATTTGCCTGAAATGCCCCCAGATAGAGATATCGAGTTTATCATAGAAGTCCAACATGGCACAGCCCCTATCTCTAAGAGATCTTACCGTATGCCTCCTAACGAGTTGGCCGAGTTGAAAATCCAACTCCAAGACCTCCTTGACAAGGGTTTCATTCGTCCGAGTGCATCACCATGGGGTTGTCCAGCCTTATTTGTGAAAAAGAAAGATAATAGCTTAAGGCTATGTGTGGACTACCGTCCTCTCAATGCGGTGACTATCAAAAACAAATATCCCCTACCCCGCATTGATATTCTCTTGATCAGCTAGCCGGAGCTAAGGTATTCTCTAAGATTGATCTTCGTTCCGGCTATCATCAAATTAAGATCCGGCCAAGTGACATTCCAAAAATTGCTTTCTCCACCCGATATGGTCTATATGAATACCTAGTCATGTCATTTGGTCTCACCAATGCTCCAGCGTATTTCATGTATCTCATGAATTCTGTCTTCATGCAAGAACTCGACAAATTTGTTATGGTCTTCATTGATGACATCCTGATCTATTCCAACAAAACTCAAAAGATCATGCCAAACATCTTCATGTTATTCTTCAGCGATTAAGAGACCATCATTTATACGCCAAATTCTCCAAGTGCGAGTTTTGGTTAGGTACTGTGAAATTTCTGGGCCATACCTTCTCAGGTGACGGTATATTCATTGACCCCAGCAAAGTACAAGAAGTGATGGATTGGAAACCTCCAACATCAGTCCATCAGATCCGTAGCTTTCTTGGTCTAGCTGGCTATTATTGTCGCTTCATTCCGGATTTTTCCAGAATAGCCAAACCTATGACCGAACTTACTAAAGAAAGGTGTTAAACTCTCTTGGGATCAAAAATGCGATGAGGCATTCCACACTCTTTGAGATCATCTTACTACTGCTCCAGTCTTGGTTGTGTGCTTATGCAGGACAACCGAGTAATTGCATATGCATCACGAGCACTCAGGGTTCATGAACAGAACTACCCTACTCATGATCTCGAACTTGCAGCTGTCATTCATGCCTTAAAGATTTGGAGACATCATTTGATGGGTACGAAATGTCACATTTATACGGATCACAAAAGCCTCAAATACATCTTTACACAGGCAGACCTGAACATGAGGCAAAGACGCTGATTAGAGCTTATTAAAGACTACGATTTGGAGGTACACTATCATCCAGGCAAGGCTAATGTCGTTGCGGATGCACTCAGTCGCAAGGCACATTGCTCCTGCTTGTCTGTAAAAGCTTTCAACGAGACTCTCTGCTGGGAAATGAGAAAGCTTAATCTAGAAATCGTTCCCCAAGGTGACTTAAACCATCTCTCGGTTGAAGCCACACTTAAGGATAGTATTGCTCTAGCTCAACAGTGCAATAAAGGAGTTAGAATCATTAAGCAGAAAATAATACAAGGAGAAGGGAAGTATAAGTGCTTCCGAGTAGATCCAGAAGGAGTTTTATGGTTCAACGAACGTATCGTTGTACCTAAGGACCATAAGCTCCGTAAACAGATAATGGACGAGGCCCACCTGTCCAAATTTTCTATGCACCCTGGCAGTACGAAGATGTACCAGGATCTGAAACAAAACTTTTGGTGGACTCGTATGCGACGAGAAATTGCCAAGTATGTCTCAGAATGTGACATCTGCCAAAGAGTCAAGGTTAGTCATCTAAAAACTGCTGGTATTCTTCAACCTCTACCTATTCCCTCTTGGAAATGGGAGGATATCAGTATGGACTTTATTGTTGGTTTGCCTAATACTTCTCTAAGGCATGACTCTATTTGGGTAATCATTGATCGATTGACCAAGACTGCACATTTCCTTTCTGTGCATACTACATATAATGCCAAGAAGTATGCCGAGATTTACTTAGACCAAATTATTCGTCTTCATGGAATACCTAAGATGATAATTTCTGATCGTGGCGCATAATTCATCGCTCGGTTCTGGGAGCAACTTCAAGATGCTCTTGGAACTAAGTTAATTCGAAGCTCTGCATATCATCCTCAAACGGGTGGACAGACTGAAAGAGTAAATTAGATATTGGAAGATATGCTTGGAGCCTGTGTCCTCCAGTATGACAAGAATTGGGACAAATGCTTGCCACTGGCAGAATTCTCGTACAACAACAGCTATCAAACCAGTCTCAAAATGGCCCCGTTCGAAGCATGTTACGGTCGCCGGTGCCGAACTCCTTTGAGTTGGTCACAAACCGGCGAGCGTAAAATCTTTGGACCCGACCTAGTCATTGAAGCAGAGGATAAGGTAAAGATTATCCAGAATAATCTAAAAGCAGCCCAATCTCGCTAGAAAAGCTACGCTGATATACGAAGAAGACCATTACAGTTTCAAATCGGAGACTTCGTGTATCTTCGAGTATCTCCTACTCGAGGTATTCAAAGGTTTGGCGTAAAAGGAAAACTTGCTCCTCGATACATCGGACCTTTTGAAATCCTTGAGATCTGTGGACTCGTAGCTTACCGCCTTCAACTTCCCTCTCAGTTAGCAGCCATTCATAACATGTCAGACCCGGGGCCATGGGGCTGTGTACATTAAGGAGTCCGTATTGGACTAGGGGATAGGACATGTCCTGTACCTCATTTATGTTGTATTCTACTCGCATGCGGAGTAGAACTAGTCGATACAGAAGGAAACTACTCGAGTTGTACTTGAATACGATTCCTAAGCTAGTATCAGGCTAGGATTCATGTAACCCTGTCCCCCCGGATATATAAGGGCGGGCAGGGACCCCCTCAAAACATAAGATCACCAGATCAACACCAAGGCAATACAAACCATCATACAGGACGTAGGGCATTACGCATATTGCGGCCTGAACCTGTCTAAATCTTGTGTTGTCTGCACCTTCGAGTTCCTGATCTCGGCGCATCCCAACCTAAAACCTACCACCTCGGGTATACCACTTGGTGGGCAGCCGGATAAAACCCGACAGCTGGCGCGCCAGGTAGGGGGGGCGCATCAGAGATCCGCTGGAGAACTCGATGGCGATTTTTAAGTTCCCCAGTCCCGTGCTCCCTGAGGGCACAACCTTCGTTTTTGGCTCGTGGGTCTGCGTCGCTAACGGCGCAGGCGGTTTCCGTCGGCACACCGTCGACGACACCTTCAAGCTAAAAACACTTGCCGCAAGGCTCGACGACTTTGTCGATAATCTCGACGAGTTGCCGTTTTCTGACTCTGCCAGGGAAACCGAGGCAGCGTCTGTCTCTACTGTTCCTTTTTCCACGTTGGAAAAGGACTTGGACTCTTTGCTCCAGGCTGGAGGCTCCGAGGCCACCGCAAGTCGGGAGGCTGAGGATCACCTGGCCGCTTGCGGGCTGATGATCACCACCACCTCCGAAGGACGAATTGTTCATTGGAGGGGGATGAACTTGTCCGACCCACTCAGACATGAAGACCGATTGGTAGCCCATCTGGAGCCTTTGCCTTTTCAGGAGGGCAGGGCGTTGGCTGCCATATCCGAGGGCTCGACTGAGCTAGTCGAAGCCCCTTCCGAAGAACTCGCAACTCGCCAAGTCCTGATGGCGGAAGAAGGGGACGACGACGCCCTCATCCCCATTGGCGCACTTGACGGCATATCAGAAGATGAAGACACCGCAGAAGCCGAGAACGAGAACGACGCCGAGCGCGACGCGCGACGTGCAAGGAACAGAGCTGGCTGAAAAGATTGTGGGAGACATGGTCCAGGATTGAACCGTTAGTCAACATGATTTTGTAATATAAGAAACTACCTCTGTTCTCTTGTAGCCTTTGGTATGAAGTTTAGGAGCTCCGTCTGCTCTGTAGTGGGAACATATTACTTCTAAGTGCAACGACTTAGAGAGTGGTCGATTTGGCTCTTCACACGAGCTCGTCGGGTGAGTTAGGTAGGATCCCGCCAAAGGGATCCACTCAAGCCTGGATTGCGCCGTCTGTGGCGCGACGACTAGGATGCCCATGGCAAATAGTCGAAGACTACCCTGAGTGCAACGACTTTAGGAGTAGTCGATATAGCCCATCATGTGGACATGTCGAACGAGTTAGATGGAACCCGAGCCGGACGGCTCTAACCAGTTTGACAAAAATGCGATTATCATCGCGACGACCTGTATGCCTGTAGCAAGTAGTCGATTTGTATAAAACTTGAGCGTGGCCAAAGCCCCCGCTGTGTAGTCGAGAATATACATTTCGAGTCATGTGGCACGAAGCCGCCATATGGACCCAGAAAAGGAAGAACTTGCCCCTTAACGCATAGAGGAATTTAAAAATGAGTATGCTCAGGGGTAGAACCGTCGCAGGTGCTGGATATTCCATGAATTGGGTACGTCCTGGCCGTCGGGGTGCTGTAGTCGATAAGATCCTGGTCTTGTGACCCTCCTGACGATGAACGGCCCCTCCCATCTTGAGTTAAGCTTGTGTAAACCCGACTCATACGTGCTGCACAGCGCGAACTCGACGCCGAATTCGCCGCGGCAGATGAACGTGGTTTCAGGACTCCTGTGGCCAACATTGCTCGGGTAACAGCACTACTCGAGCGAAGCAACGACCCCAACGTCCGACAAGCACTCATCTACGCCCAACGGGCATGGGTCCAGTTGGACCAGCAGGCTCCGGCATCGCTCGTCAGGGACGAACACGTCGGAGACAGCCGAAGCCAGGCCCCAAGTCGAACAACGGGTCATCGCCCGCGACCCCAACGCACCAACAACAATGATGGCGTGGGTGGAAGCCAGATCACCGGTGGGAGGTGACAGCCACCTCCGGTAAACAACCCGAGGCAGCCTAATCCTCCGCGTCACCAACCTGATCTTCGTCAGAAGATCAATGAGGGGCGCGATGCCCGGTCAGTCCTGGACTCGAGGCGACGGGAGCGCGAGGTAGTCGAGCGAGACGATGCTGACTGCAGCGATCGTTTCCCCGCGTTCACTGCGAGATTCAACAACTACAAGTACCCGGAGGGTTTCAAGCCAATTGGCATTACCAAGTATGACGGCAAGCAGGCCCCCCAGCAATGGCTCCGCTGTTATTCTACTGCCACTGAGGTGGCTGGCGGCTCCAACACTACCAAGGTCGTCTACTTTCCGATGGCTTTGGAACCTGCACCGTTGACTTGGCTGGAAAGTCTCCCCAGCGATTCCATCGACTCCTGGGAAGGCCTCAAGAAGGTCTTCATCGATAACTTCCAGGGGGCCATATCTCGAGCAGGAACCCGGCACGACCTCGCCCAGTGCAAGCAAGAGCGCAATGAACTCCTCCGATCCTACACCCGCCGTTTCTTCGATGTCCGGGCCACCATCGCCAACATCTCAGAAGAGGACATTATCGACTGCTTCTACAACGGCCTCACTGACCCAGGTATATATCGTGATTTTGGGCGTAACAGGCCAAAGACAGTTGCAGGACTACGCGACATGATGCACGACTGGTCCGAACAAGAAGAAAAGATGCGCGAGAGGTTCCCAAGATGCACCGACCTCAACCAGAAGCGCAACAACGACAACCGGGCTGACAAAGGCCAGCAGGACTTTTCGGGTTCGTCCCGCAAACGCAAGCCAGACGATCTCGTCGCGGCTGTGGAACGCCCTTCGCGTGGCAAGAAGTCGACCACGCAGGAGCAGTTTGAAAAGCTTCTGCAGAAGAAGTGCCCGTGGTGTGTCAACTCTAAACACGCAGCGATCGACTGCTTTCAGCTCAAGCGTACTTTCGGCTCTCCTGGAAACGGCAAGAAAAACAAGTCGACGGGCAAAGAGCCCGAAGACGAGGAACAGGAGGATAAATCAGAGACGCCCAAGTTCCAGGATTTCTCCAAAACCGTCAATGTCATCTTTGGCGGTGATGAAGATTTTTGCTCCAGGCGGGAACAAAAGTTGCTGCTACGAGAAATTCTATCGGTTGAACCGGCGGTGCCACGACCGCTCCGATGGTCGGAGGTCCCCATATCTTTTTCCCGTGACGACCAATGGACCAGCTTTTCCGAGCCTGGGAAGTTCCCACTGGTGCTGGATCCCGTAGTCGCAGAAGTCAAGCTTACTCGGGTTCTTATCGATGGTGGGAGTGGACTCAATCTTATCTTCGCTAGCACGCTGAAGAAGATGGGTCTGGACCTTACCAACAAGCTCACTCCGAGCAAAGCTCCTTTTTACGGTATTGTCCCTGGCAATGCCGCGCACCCACTTGGAACAGTCGTTCTCCCAGTCACTTTTGGGACGAGGGAGAACTATCGTACCGAGTTCATCAAGTTCGAGGTGGCCAGCTTTGAATCTTCTTACCATGCTATACTGGGAAGGCCGGCGCTCGCCAAATTCATGGCGGTGCCACATTATGTCTACTTACTTCTCAAGATGCCAGGACGCAGCGGCGTGCTCACGCTCCGGGGTGACTTGAAGAAGTCTTATGATTGCAACCAAGAAGCCATCCAGTTTGCATCGACTTCCCGCGTGCCAGATGCTTCCGAAGAAGTACTCGCGGCCGCACAGCAACTTTCTCAAGCCTAGCTGGACATTCCGACAAAGAAGGCGAGCCAATCGGGCGTCAAGTCGACAGGCGATGTGGCTCTCAAGACGATCCAGCTCCAAGAAGGGGACTCATCCAAGACAGCCATTATTGGCGCAGGCTTGGACGACAAATAGGAACTCGCGCTCATCAGTTTCCTGCGGGCCAACCGAGACATATTCGCATGGAAACCATCGGATATGCCAGGGGTGCCCAAGGAGCTGATCGAGCATAGCCTTAACGTCTACCCACAAGCTGTACCAAAGAAGCAACGACTTCGTCGTTTTGCCCCCGATAAACGGGAGGCTATCAAACGGGAAATAGCTAAACTCCTCGCGGCTGGATTCATTAAAGAAGTAATCCACCCAGAGTGGGTGGCTAACCCCGTCCTTGTATTAAAAAAGAACAAAGAATGGAGAATGTGTGTCGACTATACCGATCTCAACAAGCATTGCCCAAAGGATCACTTTGGGCTCCCTCGCATCGATCAGGTAGTCGACTCAACCGCAGGTTGCGTATTGTTATGTTTCCTTGATTGTTACTCAGGTTACCACCAGATCGCTCTCAAGGAAGAAGACCAGATCAAGACCGCGTTCATCACCCCGTTTGGGACTTATGCCTACAAGACGATGTCTTTCGGGTTGAAGAACGCTGGCGCCACCTATCAGCGGGTAATTCAGATGTGCTTTGCTGATCAGCTACACCGGAACATGGAGGCCTACGTGGACGATGTAGTTGTGAAAACTCGAAGTCCCGAGGGCCTCATCGCGGATCTGGAGGAAACTTTCGCCAGTCTAAGGAAGTACCGATGGAAGCTTAATCCGACTAAGTGCGTTTTTTTGGTGTTCCGTCAGGAAAACTGCTCGGGTTCATAGTCAGTAACCGGGGCATTGAGGCCAACCCTGAAAAGATTACCGCCATCACTGATATGGAGGCACCTGCCACAATCAAAGATGTACAGAAACTTACAGGGTGCATGGCAGCTCTCAACAGATTCATCTCCCGGCTCGGGGAGAGAGGATTACCTTTTTTCAAACTCTTAAAGCGCCAGGACAAGTTTCACTGGACAGAGGAAGCCGAGCGGGCTCTGCAGGATCTCAAGCAACACCTACAGTCGCCCCCAATCCTCACGGCTCCATTACCGGGTGAGACCCTTTTACTTTACATGGCGGCAACTACCCACGTTATAAGTAGTGCCATTGTTGTCGAACGCTCCGAGGAAGGCCATGCCTTTGGCGTGCAAAGGCCTGTGTACTTTGTCAGTGAAGTACTCTCGGAGTCTAAGGTGCGGTACCCGGCGGTCCAGAAACTTCTCTATGGCATATTGATCACCTCAAGGAAATTACGTCACTACTTTGACGAGTACCAGATCACCGTTATCACAGACTACCCGCTGGCGGATATCCTACATAACCAGGATGCCACAGGGCGTATTTCAAAGTGGGCAGTAGAGCTAGGGGCTTTGTCGATCGACTTCAAGCCACGCACTGCAATCAAGTCCCAAGCTCTAGTCGACTTCATGGCAGAGTGGAGGGAGAATCAAGTTCCAAGTCCAGTTGACAAGCCAGAGCATTGGACCATGTATTTTGATGGTTCTCTCAAGCTCGATGGCGGCGGCGCTGGAGTTTTATTCATCTCTCCACGGGGCGAACAACTCAAGTACGTCCTTCAAATCCTCTGGGAGGTATCCAACAATGAAGCCGAGTATGAAGCCTTGCTTCACGGGCTTCGTTTGGCGATATCACTGGGGATCAAGCGGCTACTTGTGTATGGCGATTCACTTTTGGTCGTTCAGCAAGTCAACAAGGAGTGGGACTGCAACAAGGAGACCATGGAAGCCTATGTACAAGAGGTCCGCAAGCTAGAAAACAAATTTTCTGGTATAGAAGTTCATCATGTGCTGCGAGAGCACAATGTCGCTGCCGACGCCCTATCTAAACTGGGATCAACACGAGCACAAGTCCCAGCAGGGGTATTCGTTCAAGAGTTAAAACACCCGTCCATCAATCCTTCACCGCGGGTCTCCACCGTTACTGGCCCGGTACAGCCAGAACAGGAGATTATGCTGGTTGGCGAAGACTGGAGAAGACCTTTTATCGACTTCATCCGAGATCTTATACTTCCGGCAGGGATAAACCCTAAAAGCGCCGCTGCCGCCCGCGTCATGCGACGGAGCAAGGGGTTTGTCCTAGTCGAAGACAAACTTTATCGACGCGGCGCACGATCTGGAGTACTCATGAAGTGCGTCACAACAGAAGAAGGCCTGGACATTTTGCGAGAGATACACGAGGGCGTGTGCGGTAATCATGCAGCATCACGCACATTAGTTGGCAAAGCGTTTCGCGTCGGCTTCTGGTGGCCCACCGCCGTATCTGATGCCGAGGACCTGGTACGTAGATGTCAGAACTGTCAGTTCTTTGGCAAGCAAACTCATGTCCCGGCCCACACCCTCATCACTATACCGCCTTCCTGGCCGTTCGCTTGCTGGAGCCTCGACATGATTGGGCCCTTCACAACGGCGCCAGGAGGTTTTACTCATGTTTTGGTGGCTGTCGACAAGTTCACCAAATGGATCGAGTTCAAACCAATCGCCAAGCTCACTCCTGACAGGGTGGTTGACTTCATCTCTGACATCTTGCATCGGTTCGGCTTCCCCAACACTATCATCACCGATTTGGGTTCAAATTTCACGGCCAACCAGTTTTGGGAATTCTGTGAGAACTCGTCCATCGAGGTCAAGTACGTTTCGGTGGCACACCCAAGGGCAAACGGGCAAGTCGAGCGGGCAAATGGCTTGATCATTGACGGCCTCAAGAAGAGACTCTACGATGCCAACAGCAAGAAGGGCGGGAAGTGGATTCACGAGTTGCCACATGTCATCTGGGGGCTTCGGACTCAACCTTCAAAAGCCACAGGGCATACCCCGTTTTTTCTGGTCTACGGCTCTGAGGCGATTCTCCCAGCAGACATCATGTGGAAATCCCCAAGGGTCGAGATGTACAAAGAAGGCGAGGCAGACGAAGCACGACAGCTAGAGCTGGACTATGTCGAAGAGGTTCGCTGTTCTGCCCTCGTTCAGTCAGCTCATTACCTACAAGGAATACGGCGTTACCATGATCGCAACATTAAGGACAGGTCGTTCAGCACAGGCGACCTCGTCCTTCGTCGCGTTCAGGATGAGTCGGGTTTACACAAGCTTAACTCAAGATGGGAGGGGCCGTTCATCGTCAGGAGGGTCACAAGACCAGGATCTTATCGACTACAGCACCCCGACGGCCAGGACGTACCCAATTCATGGAATATCCAGCACCTGCGACGGTTCTACCCCTGAGCATACTCATTTTTAAATTCCTCTATGCGTTAAGGGGCAAGTTCTTCCTTTTCTGGGTCCATATGGCGGCTTCGTGCCACATGACTCGAAATGTATATTCTCGACTACACAGCGGGGGCTTTGGCCACGCTCAAGTTTTATACAAATCGACTACTTGCTACAGGCATACAGGTCGTCGCGATGATAATCGCATTTTTGTCAAACTGGTTAGAGCCGTCCGGCTCGGGTTCCATCTAACTCGTTCGACATGTCCACATGATGGGCTATATCGACTACTCCTAAAGTCGTTGCACTCAGGGTAGTCTTCGACTATTTGCCATGGGCATCCTAGTCGTCGCGCCACAGACGGCGCAATCCGGGCTTGAGTGGATCCCTTTGGCGGGATCCTACCTAACTCACCCGACGAGCTCGTGTGAAGAGCCAAATCGACCACTCTCTAAGTCGTTGCACTTAGAAGTAATATGTTCCCACTACGGAGCAGACGGAGCTCCTAAACTTCATACAAAAGGCTACAAGAGAACAGAGGTAGTTTCTTATATTACAAAATCCTGTTGACTAACGGTTCAATCCTGGACCATGTCTCCCACAATCTTTTCAGCCACCGGCCGGACCTCTAGCAAATACTCGCGGAAGTTTTCGTCAGTGCAATCAGCAGCTGCACCCTCCGCGAGTACTTCTAGCTGAGCCTTTGGCCAGAAGGACTTCACAAGGCCCAGAGCATGACCCACGTATGTTGTGGCCGCCTCGGTGACAAAGGTGAGGATCTTTTGCGGTGCCCCGTGAAGTCGATCCAGTAGTGGTGGCCCGTCTTCAGTGCCGTCTTCCCGAGGGTCCACCATCTCTACAAGTTCCTGGGCCGCCATCTTCAAATCATCGAGTTCTTTCTGGCGCTGCTCTCTTTCTTCGCCCAAAGTCTTGACCTGCTGGAGACAGTCGACGAACTGCTTCTCCGTGTCAGCCATCAGTTTCCGCAGATTTTCGACTTCATCTGCGCGGCGGTACAGCATGTTCTTCAAATCAGTAAGCAATTCCTCTTTATAATTTATGAGTTTTTTAAGTTCTGCGATGATAAACAGGTTTCAGACAATGGAGTTATCGACTGCGGGTACAATTTCGAGAACCGAATTCCACGTACCTTGATGGGCTTTCTGCTGTTCCTTGAGTCGGCCTTGGAGCTCGGTGATGGTTTGCTCGAAGCCGACTCGCTCCTGCATTAGCTCGTCGATGCGCCTAGTGGACTCCTCCAGCTGCACTGCCCGCTCATCAGCTTTTTGGCTCATATCCTGCACGATTCCGGATGTCAGGAACAGACAACTTGAGCATACAGTTACCAGTGGTATAGACAAGACTTACCAGGGCAAACTTATCGATCGCAATGTTGATCATTTGACGCATGCGGCTCAGGTCGTCCCTTGGGAGGTTCTCCCCTCCAGGAGTTGGCAGCACAGTTGCTGCGTTCAAAGCACCCGCACCCTCCAAGACTGACGGTGGTGCGATTTCTGCAAAGGACAAGTGTTTAACAAAGCGCCGATTACGGCAGAAAGCAGCTGGATCCTTTACCTGCAACGTCAGCGGGGCTGGTAACGGCGGTTTCGACTTGCTCATCGCCAGCGGTTTCGGGTTCCGCGTGCTGGAGATTGGGCAGCGGTGGGCCTGGCAGGACTACATCTGCCCTCTCAGCTGGCTCTGGCGCGTCGACTTGCTCGGGCGAAGGCTCGGGGGCTGGCGGAGCCAACTCGAGTTCTGGGGTAACTGCTGCTGTTGATCTGTTCATGACAGTAGCACAACATCTTTACCGTGATTTCCAAATATGGCCAAGGGCCGAGTCGAGAGCGTCACTTACACTCGGGATCGGATCATGGTTGGGCTTTTCAACATCAGCTTCAAGGGCTTCTTCGCCATTGTGCTCGTGGCTGGAGGTGCAGGCGTGCCAGTCGATGAGGCTGGCAGCGCCAGCGCGGCAACGGCTGCAGCCTCTACTGGTGGTGTCAGGGCCGCCTCAGTCGAGGGCACGAGTTCTCTTGAGGCAGGGCCCGACACGGCAATCGTTACCTCATCGGCATGAGACGGTGCTGGGTCTACTCTATCGGCTTCTGTAGGTCTGGCATCTGGAGCCTCACTTCCGGTGGCGGGCGTTTCAGCTACCCTTTGACGCTGGGGGCTGGGCAATGAAGACGAGGGGCTGCAAGACAGGGTTGTCATCAGTGTTCAGCAAAACAACTTGACAATTTTTATAGTTCGACAAACACTTACCCGGCAAGGTCAGTGGCGCTAGCTTTGCGTTTCCTCATATCCCGACGTCGCCGGGGAACGAGAGGTGCGTCGTCCGACCAGTCCACGGATGATCCGGAGGAGTCGTCGGCTTGCACCCTCTCCCCAGCCGCCCGGCTGCCCGTAGCTGATTCGCTGCCAACAATTTGTTCTTTCTGTGCTTTGGCGGCACTGGGCAGCGTATGGTAAGGCCGGGGCAGATCGGGGTGTGGCGGGTAACTCCGATACAATGCTGATGAATCCTGTATTAAGACAAATCGACAATCAATTAGTATCAACTCTTCAGCTCAAGGGAAGAAGTCGAGAAGTCGAACACTTACTGCTGGTGGTCGATTCTGGGCCGTAAACCCTGCTGGAATATACGGGATAGCATCCACATCCAGTAGAATTCGCTTAACGCGAACAAGCGCAGCATCATCTCCAAGCTCCTCTGCGCACATACGGGATGGGTCTTCAGTACCCATGTACTCGAATCCTAGGGTATGGCGCTGTTGGATGGGTTGAATTCGACATTTGAAGAATGATAACATCACAGACGCCCCGGTTACCCCCATCTCTTTGTGTGCGGCAATCAACTCAAGCAGCTCTTTTACTTGGTCCATCTCGGCTTCACTGGGCTCCAATGTCCACTCGCTGCGTTGTATAGGAGGCCTGCCGGACCGCACAGGGAGTTGGGGGGCATGGTTCGTAATGTAGAACCATTGGTGTTTCCACCCAGGGACATTGGAAGGAAATTTGTACGAAATGTATTTGTCACTAGCGTGTTGCCTAAGCTGGATCCCAGCACCCCCAATTGTAGAAGGATTTTTTGAGGTGGGTTGGGGCTTCATGCGGAAAAGATAGCGGAAAAGCGCCCAATGGGGCTCAATTCCAAGGAAGGCTTCACAAAAGTGGATGAAGATGGAGATATGGCAGATCGAGTTGGGGTTGAGGTGTTGCAGCTCGATCCCGTAGAAGTAGAGAAGACCGCGGAAGAATGAGCAAGTGGGGAGGGCGAATCCCCGTTCAGAAAAAGAGCAGAAAGAAACAATCTCATCGACGCTTTCCATGGGGAAGGGATCACGAAAAGGAAGGCGCCAATTAATGAGATCCCTTTCTTGAAGCAGACCTCCCAGTACTAAACTTGCAAGATTTTGGCGAGAGCACTTACTAATTGACCATTCGCTGGTCGCCGCCTGCGCTTCCTTCAATTCTTTTTGGTTGATCTTCTTCGGCGCCATTTCCACCCCTTTTCCGCCACGAGTTGTTCGCACAATGCTCGGGGGCTACGGTGGTGGGCTCGAAGTTTTTCGACTACGCAGGGCGGCGAGAGGGCGACGGTAGGACAAGTCAGCCTCTAATTGGGATTTTGTTTTTCTGGTGGCGGCGTCAGATCTGAAGGCACAGGAAAAACCCTAACTGACTGCGGGGTTAAATAACCAGCGTTCAGGCAGTGGTTTACTGTGTGAAAGATGAAGCGTCACGCAATGGGATTAGTTGGATACAGGCAGGTTTTTTTAGCAGATTTTTTGGGCCGTTACCTGATTCACCATTTTTTCTGGGTTAGTTTTCCCGAAAAAAGAGGTTTTTCGGGTTTCGAGTCTAATTTTTGCTAAATTGCCTCTTCTTCGACTTTATTTTTCAAAAGGAACTCTTTTTTGCCACGACCTTTGGGATCCTTTTTTCCAAAAGATTTGGACTCAAGGCTCGGGGGCTGCGAGACACGTGGCATCGACTACTTATTTTTCGAAAGTACTCGAAGGATAAGAGAGAACTATTCAAGGCTAGTTTGACCCTCAGCTTGATTCTTTGATCTAACTTAAGGCTCGGGGGCTACTCCATATGGAGTGCGATTATTCATCGCACCCCATATAAAAGAAAGAATTCGGGGCATGAGCACCTCATAGCTTCGATGCAGTCAGAAGAGTACTCGAAGAGAAATTTCAAGACGGAGCTTCGAAAGAAGTCGAAAACAGCTTCAGAAGTACTGGAAGAGTCTGCAGTACTCAGCTACGAAGAGCTCGGGGGCTTGTCAGACCCGGGGCCACGGGGCTGTGTACATTAAGGAGTCCGTATTGGACTAGGGGATAGGACATGTCCTGTACCTCATTTATGTTGTATTCTACTCGCATGCGGAGTAGAACTAGTCGATACAGAAGGAAACTACTCGAGTTGTACTTGAATACGATTCCTAAGCTAGTATCAGGCTAGGATTCATGTAACCCTGTCCCCCCGGATATATAAGGGCGGGCAGGGACCCCCTCAAAACATAAGATCACCAGATCAACACCAAGGCAATACAAACCATCATACAGGACGTAGGGCATTACGCATATTGCGGCCTGAACCTGTCTAAATCTTGTGTTGTCTGCACCTTCGAGTTCCTGATCTCGGCGCATCCCAACCTAAAACCTACCACCTCGGGTATACCCCTTGGTGGGCAGCCGGATAAAACCCGACATAACATCTTCCATGTATCTCAACTTAAGAAATGCGTCAAAGTTCCTACCGAGATCATCGATACCCAAACCATCGAAATCGAACCTGATCTGACCTATACAGAACATCCTCTTAGAGTGCTGGACACTAAAGAAAGAAGTACTAGAAGAGAAACCATCAGAATGTACAAGATCCAGTGGAACCATCATACAGAAGAAGAAGCAACGTGGGAAACTGAATCCTATCTTCAACACAATTTCCCAGACTTCTTCCAAGCCAACCTCCGGACTTGATCATTCAAATCTATCCTGTTCCGGAATCTCGGGACGAGATTCTTTTTAGGGGGGAAGGCTGTGACACTTAGGTAATTAGTGTGGTCACATCCTAAATTTTAGTGTGATGTTATGTGCAAAATGTGGTAAAATTGTGTTTAAAAATTTAAATGCTAAGGGAAAAGGTTTGTTTATATAATTATATTATAATAAAGGTCCTTTAGTGCTAAATGGGTGAACATGGAGGGTACAATTCAAATGTATGAGGGTTATTTTGCAAAAGTCAAAAACTTGTGTTTGAATCGCAAAAATAGGTGAAACTACCCTTTGGATATATTTGTAGTGTAGTTTTTAAATAGGGTTTGTATAAAGTTTAGAATCTTTGCTAAATTTTATTTTAACTCCAACTCCTTAGCTCTTCTGTGGATGAACCTTAAAGCAAAGTTGTACATTTTGAAAAACCATACATTTTTGCTTTTGGCCCATCTCCATTTGAGCACTGGTTGGAAAGTTATCTGTACATTACAGTAGGGTCCCTGGCTTTTCTGCTTTTTGCACCTAAGTCCTCCATTGTCTTCCCCGAGTCCTCAAGCTCCTCTGCCTCTGCAGCGCGCGTGACCCACCGCCGCCGGCCGATTCCCGAGCTGCACCGCTCTTCCTTCGCCCACGCGTCGCCCCACCGCTCCTCCCACCGCCCGTGCTGCCCCCACTAGCCGATCCCCGTGCAGCCACGTCGGGCCGCCGGAGCCGAGCGTCTGCCACGCATCCGAGGGAAACACCGGCTCCGCCCGCCATCCTGAGCCTGATCCCGTGACCACTTCTCCTCTCCCTCTCTTCTACGAAGCAATGCGCTTCTATAAAACCCGACCCAAAGCCCCTTTCCCTCACCTGTTCTTCTCTTCTTCCTCCTCGTGACACCGAGCCCGCCGCCACACTTCCTCGCCGGAATTCACCTCGGCCGCGCCACCCCGCCCAAATCCCCGCGGCCCACCGCTTCCCCACTTTCTCCCCGAGCTCCCCGACCTGATCCGGTCCAGCCCCCCGCCTCCCTTCGCCGGAATCGTTCCAACCCCGTGCCGCCTCTCACCGGAGCCGCCCGAGCTCGACCTCACCGTCGATGACCTACTTCCACCGCTTCTGCGGCCAAACCAAGTACGGGAATCGTATCCTCATCTCCCCTTGGTGCTCTTGCGCGCTTTAATTCCCCATATTCGCCAGCCCTTCGCCGGGAACGGCTACGCGCCGCCACGGCCGCCGCCCCTCCTCGCCGCCGGCCGTGCTCCACCCCTGCCCGTCGAGCCCCACCCCCTCCAACCGACTCCCCACACCCCGTAGGCCGTGCCAAGCCGACCCCTCCCCGCCGGCGACCTCGCCACCGGTGGGAACATGCCGGAGCCGATCGGCCGGCCGCCGTCGGGGCCTGGCAAGGGCATATGTGCGAGTATATATTTTGTTCTAGGGACCCAGACGCAAAAATAGTAAGGACCCCCCCCCCAAGTGGTTTGTTATTTCATGTGATCAATGCTACTGCCTTGTAAAATTTGTAGAAAACTGTAGAAAAATCCAAAAATTGCCAAACTAATTTTGTTGGAAACTAGATTTCAAACCCTACAACTTTTATTAATGAAGTTTGGTTTGAAACTAAGCATTTTGGAATCTATTTTAAACTTAAGGAAAAAGGGTATAGTGTGCATAACCTTTACATACTAACTTTGTTTCTTGTAATTTTTGGTAAATAGCTTCTATAGGTCATGTGTAACCTTGTGTAAAAGTTTCAAACTCAGCATTGTTTTGTAATTCAAGTTCTTTTGAAATTGGGCAATTAAAATTTGAGATGATTTGAAATTAATTAAGCATGTTCCTTAGGTTTATTTAATTAGATCTTTTTATCATAATCTAATGTGTTGATAATTAATTCATAATTAGATTTTTCAAAACTTTATAATTTTATTTACCTAAGATTTGAATTTAAACTTGAAATTTGAATTCAAATTCAGCTGTTTTAGTTTCTATTTTCAGTAATTCTAGTGCTACCACCGTAGCTTAAGTATAAATGCTAATTTAAAAGTAAAACCCTCTTATTTCATGGATTCCTATGTGTTAATTGTTGAATTACAACTTTATCGTGAAATAAAAGTTTTAAAACCTAAGCACCATCTCACTTAAATTATTGCATGTCATGTAGACTCAACGACACTCGACAATAGAGACTACGAGCTAGTCTTGGGGCAAGATCAAGGGTTTTCTGAAGACCTGACAAACGTCGTCGAGAATCTAACTGAAGCCCCGAACCAAAGTTTGGAAGTCTCTGATACTCCTGCCCCAACCCCACTCAAGAAGGCAAGCCCCGTACCCCAATATTTCAATTCATTACAATTTCACTATTATATTATGTATCTTGCATTACGTCTAGGAGTTGAAATAGAACCCTAGTTGCATATATTCTAGGAATCCAATGTATTGTACCCGAGTCCTTATCGCATAGACGCTCTGCTAAATAGGGCCGGTAAAAGTCGAGTGATTTCCTGTCACTCGCGCGATATAGGAGTTGCATGTTTACTATCTTGCAATCATTATAAGGATAATGGATAGGGTCATGTGCGGTATCATGACCTAGCAGTCTACCCTATCTATTTTGACAAAAGATGTTAAGGTCGCAGTGTGTGGTAGTGGTGGCTAAGCGTTTGAAAGTACTAGCTAGATGCCGCGAAATATGGTAAAGCGGTAAGCTTAGTACCCGAATGGCCTGGCAAATGGACATGTCTCCACCACTCGATTATTTGGTTTTTGTTGTACACACGTACCGACGTGTGGGAGTACGTTCTGCATAGCAGACAGGAGTACGATCATGTAGTCGCGCTACAGACGTATGTCCTGCACAATTGGTGTGCGTACAGTCTTGCAGTCGCTTGTGGTGGCCCTGATCTATAACCCGGAATATGAGGGAAACGGTTGCTTCGGAACGATCTTTGGATGTTCCAAGCGTGTGAGTTTGGTTTACCCTTGCAAGGTTTGAAAATTCGATTCAGAATCGTCTGTTTCTCGCGGAGATTGAGACTGCTTATTCTTTCTGCCACATAGAGTAAGAAGTGTAACTAATGATGGAACAATCTTGATCAATGATAATCTCTACCTTGCTTGTTTAGTGTAGGTGCTAACCTAGAATGGATAATCAACTGGAATATGAAAGCTAAAAATTTGAAAGTAGTTCATACTCTTTGTTGCTTTTCGGCTGAAAATAAACCCAGAGCCTTTACAATGCCTTCATGGGTCTAGTTACGGGCTAAAGTATACCCAATCCTGGGTAAGCCTTGCTGAGTATTAGAATACTCAGTCTTGCTAGTATCATTTTTAGGTATAAGCTTCGAAAACCCCACGGATAGTTCTGCGTGGCCAACTTCTGTTCCACATGGCTGGTCCGTGGAGTGGGATCCATCCCCGGCTGGCAGTAACCCTCCTAAGTGACACCAGGCCTCGGCACTACAAGAAACCCTTTAATCTATGACAGATTTGCAGTGACGTTTCTACAAAACGTCACGAATAAGATACTAATAGTGACGATTTCCAAATTTTCGTCACAGATTGCAATGGCGGGCTACCCGGCCCAAAAATTATGACGAAATTGATTTTGTCACTATTGCTGTATCCAAAATAATGCTCATTCAATCGGTTATATGTTTATTACAAATATTTTATTAAATCAGAAAAATAGGGCTAGCAATTTTTTATTGCTGACTTAAACTTCCTCAAGAGTGGGAATGTAAAAAAAAAATGAGCTTTAGAGATTTGAACTTGCGACCTCTCTTCTGTGTAAAGGCAAAACTCTATGCTATACACGGTGCTGACCGCTCAGCACTGCTTCAATGTCATTACGCTGGAAGGCACCAAATTTTTTATACTGTGTTCAGTCAGTATAATCATAGAGCGGGCAGCAAAAATACAAATACTAGCTGAGTGGAGAATCGAACACACGATCTCTGAGCACAGGCCACGACCACCTGACCACCTGGGAGCTTGCGAGATAGTTGGACGTATGGCCTCTTAATTTTATTTATTTATTTATTCTGTCCTTTAACAAATCGAGATCCAATCGGCTAGAGGATGCCTTCTTGTTTCAGTCTCGCTGCACCGCCGCTCTAGACGCGTCTGCAATAGCGCCGACAATTGGAATCGCTGCCAAGTCTTCCCCAGCACCGCAGTGGTGTCGCGCGCGGTGCCCCCCTCTCTCCCTCCCCGTCCCCCTCCCCTGCTGCTATCCCCAACCCATCTGCATCCCAGTGATCTGCGTTTCAGGTTGCCCCTCCCCCTTCCATCCCCAACCCATTGATGCCGGCCGTTGGAGGTCAGCAGCAATCGGTGGTCACGCTTCTGCAGCGCGTATTTCAGCTACAGTATATCCTTCGGGGACTGCACACAAAGCACCCCCTTCTTCCCAGCTGAACAACATTGGACAGTCAAGGTATTTCTTTAATTGTTGTTGAGCTAGTTTCATTTATCTGTTTTATTCGGTGAATTGATGATTTAAGTTCCTATGCAATTCTTGATCAGATGGATAGAAGTTGGGTGCATGCTAGATTGTTTTCCCATGAATACATCAATGGCGTCAAGGAGTTTATGAGTTTCATTCACGAGAAATTTGGTGAGGACGAAGAAATTTTATGCCCATGTAGTAGATGTCTTAATCAAAAGTACCAACATCAAGCTCTTGTAGAGAGGCATGTATTGATGAATGGTATGGAAAGCACATACACTCGATGGATTCATCATGGAGAGAGTCTTGATGCATATTTTGAAGAACATCCTGTTGATGTGCATGATAATGGCTTGTTTCATGGGTTAGGTGAGACCGAGGAGAACAATTGTGATGATGATAATTTGAACAGATTGTTACATGACCTGCACAGTGCAGAGAATTTGAACCAAGATGGTGAAAATGAGGATGGAAACCGTGATGCAGAACCTAGTGATGATGAGTCATTTTTCAAAGTAGTGATGAAAGAGGCTAAGCGTCAGCTTTATCCAGGTTGCACCAAATTCTCCTTGGGCGTGCATGGATGAGTCAAATTTCATGATGGCTTTGCTTATTCCTGGTCCCGCATCACCTGGGAAGGATTTTGATGTATTCTTAGAGCCTCTTATAGAAGATTTACTTGAGCTTTGGACAGGTGTACGTACTTACGATGCTCTAAGTGGAACAAAGTTTAACCTTCGTGCTGCAGTTTTATGGTGCATCCACGATTACCCAGCTTTGAGCACTCTTTCAGGGCGTACAACCAAAGGCTATTTCGCATGTACTCATTGTGACAAGCACCCTCTTTCATACAGACTAAGGAGCAAAATTGGTTATTTTGGGCATTTTCACTTTCTTCCCGTGGGACATCGTTTGCGTAGAAATAATGAATTTGTTGGCCTTCATGAAAGCAATGATCCCCCAAGTAAATTCTCTACAGAAGAGTTGATGGCTGAACTGGAGAGAGTTAAACATGTCAGGCTTGGAAAGCATCAAGAAAGTAAGAAAAGGAAGCATTCTTGTTTGGACAACGATCATGTAGTAATTTGGAGTCGGATGGTTAGTTTATGGAAGTTACCATATTGGAATAATTTGAAACTGAGACATAATCTTGATATCATGCATATCGAGAAAAACATATGTGAGAACATAATTGGGACAATTCTTAATATACCTGGGAAGACAAAGGACACAGTTAAAGCTAGACTTGATCTGAAAGATTTGGGTATTAGGAAAGAGCTGCAATTTAGGGTGAATGGAGATTCATGTGAGATGCCTCGTGCAAGATATACTTTGTCCACAGAACAAAAGAAGGCCTTTTGTGATTTTTTACGAGAGGTGAAGTTTCCAGATGGATTTGCCTCCAACATATCAAGATGTTTAAATGTTGAGGGAACCAAGTTACAAGGGCTTAAAACACATGATTGTCACATTCTTTTGCAAAGAATATTACCAGCTGCTATGAGAGGGTTTTTGGACAAGGATATTTATGAAGCGTTAGCGGAGTTGGGGAAATTTTTCAGGGAATTGTGCAGCAAAACTCTTAACAAGGATGTGTTGGCTGAAATGAAGAAAGAAATCCCAATAATTTTGGTGAAGCTTGAGAAAATATTTCCCCCGGCTTTCTTTGATGTGACGGTTCACTTAGCTGTACATGTACCTGATGAAGCATTGCTGCGAGGTCCTGTGCAATATGGTTGGATGTACCCAATTGAAAGGCGGTTGTATACTTTAAAGCGCTATGTGAGGAATAGGGCGCGGCCGGAACGCTCAATTGCTGAGGCATATATTGCGGATGAGTGCTTGACGTTTTGCTCTAGATACATGGATGATGTTGAAACAAGATTTAATCGGGAACCAAGAAATAAAGGCTTTTCTAATGAGGATGCCTATAGCGTTGATATTTTTGGGCATGGAGTTCATTTCACCTCTGCACCTGAACTTGTATTTGATGATACTGCCATTGATCAAATGGTGTGGTATATTCTAAACAATTGTAGTCAGGTTGACAAATATATGAGGTATGTTCTTTATTATATTATTGAGTTTACATGTTATATTTGAATTTAATATTTGTTATCTTCATTTTTGAAACTGCAGAATGTATATAGAAGAATTAGAGGGAGCAGGGACACCTAACATTGAAAGAACATTGCGGCAAGGATTTCAGACTTGGTTCAGGAACCAAGTTAGTTGTAATTTAGATCTTTTTAGGCTATATTTTTGGGCCACAGAATCTGATATGTGTGTGTTGCATTGGGCAGGTGCTACGGTTGCGGAATATGAATCAAGAAGAGGTTGATGATGATCTATTTTCATTAGCTTGTGGTCCTGATTTAAGAGTTAGAAAATACTCCTCATGCATAGTGAATGGTGTGCGGTTTAACACCATCGACCGTGACAAGCATCGAAAGACACAAAATTGTGGAGTAATGACAAGAGGTACACATAACAACGACGAAATTGATTTTTTTGGAACCTTAAGGGAGATTATTCAGTTAGAATATAACTTTGATGGGAGATCAGTAGTTTTGTTTAAATGTGATTGGTTTAAACTGGATGGGAAGAGGACTGAACTTAAAGATGATGGTTTCTTTAAAAGCATCAATCTTGGAAGTCTATGGTACAAGAATGATTCGTTTATTTTGGCCACTCAAGCAAGGAACGTCTTCTATTTACCGGACACAAAGTTCGGCAAAAACTGGTATGTTGTCCAGTCATTTGACCATAGGCATCTTTACAATGTGAGTGAAATTGAAACTGCACAATATAATACTCCTGCATATCAAGAAGATGAGTGTTGTGAAGAGAATCGTAGCCGAGAAACAGTTTCAGACATTATCTATAACAAGCCTTTAAGTAGAGATGATGAACAAGGCCCTATTTTTGAAGCTGCTGAAATCACAAAGTTAATGAAAGGAAAAGGCCTAGAAGTGCATCAAAGTGATAGTGAACAAGAAGAAGATGATGACACAATTTTGGAGTATTGCAGTGAAGCTGAAGAAGGAGCCGCAAATGAGATTGATAGTGACGATGAATAGCCAATTCAGTTTGATACAATTTTCAGACCATTTTCTTGTAATATCATTTGTAATATTTATTTCGATAGACAGTTAGTATTTTGTAATATTTAGTTGTGACATTTATCAGAATGGACCATGTTCAATTCAGATGTATCTATTTTTAAACCACATTCTGATGTGGATTGAAACTTGTAATGTTTGTTCAGATGGCAAGTAAGAACAGAATCTGTACATGTTTGTTCAGATGACAAATTATTCTACGTTGCTCTCAATAGTATTAGGATTACAACAAATCTGTACATGTTTCAATACCTAGGACATTTTTCAGGTGTCTGTACATGTGCATGTTTGGCTATCTAGGATTTTCTGTACATGTAAGAACAGAATCTGTACATGTTTCCGCGAGGCCCCTAAATCTGTACATGTTTGGCTATCTAGGATTTTCTTAACTAATATTACAGCATCATTGTAAATTGTTTCATGTGCCTTCGGAGTCTTTGTGATCCTGAAGCAGCTACGCTGATTGTGAGGAGCTTCAGGTGCCTTTGTTCTGGGAATTGGTCCTGCCTTTGTTCTGGGAAAGATTGTAGCAGCCTCAGGCACAAGCAGCTGGCAAAGCAAAGCTTAGCTGCCGCAGCTCGAGACTTCAGACTGCTAGAATTTCAGGCACAAGCACCTGTTCACTCACTGCCCTGCAACAAACATTCAGTATGTCTTCAGCATCATTTTAGGATCGCAAATTGTACTAGTAAATCAATAAACAGTCTGCTACCAACAGGAATAGCACGATGTCTGTCTATGTGAGCACCAACAGAACAGAATAACAAGCATTCCTCTGCCACTCTGTCTTGGCAGTGCATTGCCCCTGCAACTAAAATTTGCGCAGGAAGAGGAGGGACGAATTGCGTACCAGAGGAGCTCGCTCCAGGGGGCCGCGGGGCGGGTGACGGAGCATCAGCCTGAGGGCAACCAGCGGATGGCGGCGGAGAAGCCTCCCGGACGTGCGGCGGGTGGGGCCTCGCGGACGGCGGAGCGCTGGCTCCCCAGCCCGACGGTGGAGGAGGAGCCTCCAGGTCGTGCGGCACATGGGGCCTCGCGGACAGCAGCGCGTTGGTTCCCCAGCTCGGCGGCGGCGGATGGGGTCCCAGACGGTGGTGGAAGAGCCTTCCAGCCGGCGGCGGGCTGGTTTCCCCAGCGTTTGTGGCCGATGCTTTGGGTGAGAAAGGGGATATGAGCATCCAGCCAATGACTCGTGGGCCACACTTGAAATCCCGTGTGGGCGCGCTTCGTGAAAATTTCAGTTTGCACGGGCCTTAGGTTTTCACGGTGCTTCTCACAAAAACAATCGCCCTCTCTCCAGCCGCCGCCCAGCTGCCGCCGCCTCCCTCCCTACCTCCATCTGCGGCCTCCTCTCTCCCTCCCTTCCTCCATCGGCGGCCTCCTCTCTCCCTCCCTACCTCCATCTGCGGCCTCCTCTCTCCATCTCCCACAACCCGCATCGAGGATGACCTCCTCCATCTCCTGGAACCCTAGACCGAAAATTTGGGGGATTGGCTGAAGACCAACGTCAGCTCCAAGATTTCTGAATCGACAAGGATGGCTCCTGGCCGTAAGTATGTTGCAGAAAAAAATCACAACAATCTCAGCTATCAGGTGCAGTAATATTACTTTCTGCTTGTGTGAATGTTTCGTATGAGTGGTAAATTACTGCTGCTTAAGTAATATTATTTATTTATGTTTTCTCTCATATTAGATGTGCCATTGCATCCGTATGAACGTCAGCGCCTGATGCAATGTATGAGGAATAATGCAAGACTACGAGAGCTAGGAATTTTTTATTTATGTAATGAGCTTGCGGAAGCAAACAAGATTTCTCATAAAAAGAAGAATAACCCAAGTTCTAGAAATTCTGAAGATTCTGAATCTGAGTATGAACCTTCTGAAGATGACACTAATGATGACAATGCTAAGGTCGTATTCCTCTATTTTTACTAGGAATTAATATTATATTTGCTTGCTAAATATATCTTTTCTTTTTATTGATTGATCCACGCTTCCTTTTCATGAAGGGCTCAAAGGAATGCAACATAAGAACTGCAAACAAGACTCTTGGTGCAATCCAACTTCGCTCTAAGCGGATTTTTGCAGAGCAAGAAGTTACTAGAAATACAAGGTCAAAAAAAACCATTGTCCAATCAGCTGCCACTCTTGCACCAAGTTTGGACATTGATGACCACACCTAGGCTACAATTGAAGGCTAGTTCTATGTTTCTTATTGCTATTCTATAGTGTTAATTGTATGATAACTGCTCTCACTAACTATAGTTTGTTTCAGCTGATGGTCCTGCCCAGTTGGACAAGAACACCCATGTGGCTAATGAAGGTCATGCTGTTGCTCCTCTTGGTGGGCAGAACAATACATGCAACGAAGGTGATGATTTGCAACTACCATTTTCCTAGTTTCATTGGTTAATGAATCCATTCTTATGTTTGCCATCTTTTAGATAATGGGCATGCCCAAGCTGATGCTAACATGACAAATGGAGATGAAGTTAATGATGACAGCAACCTGATGCCCAACAAAGGTGATTTACAAATTTAATTTTGCTTTCAATTTGGCCATTTTCTGCTTATCTTGGATCCATGTACTATCCATCTCAACTATTCCTACTTCTTTGTAGATGTAGAACTAGGTGAAATTGATCACCGGGAAAGAGGAACCAACATGGGACATGGTCTCTATAGGATTAATCGAGCTCTGCGTGGGAAGCTACCAATTGTCATTCCTGAAGGGAAGATACGACCTGTGGCGCCACTTGTTGCTGCTAAGTTTGCAACAGAATGTAACATTGCAGTCAGGAACCATGTGCCGGTGTTGAAGCATTGGAAGGAATACAAGAAAAAGACGGGCCTACTTAAACTATTTACAGGAAAACTTAATGTAAGTGCATATCTCTCATTTAATCCTTTATACTGTTTAGTTACACAAAATTTGATATCATCACATGTGGATATCTAACATATTCTTTCACTTGAATATAAAGGCAAAGTTTGACATTAACACAAGGGATGCTTCAGTTCAAAATGCTTGTTCCAAAATGATGAAGAATGCAGTTCGGCAGCAGCGATACCGGCTCAAGAAAAAGTACTTTGATCCTTTTCCACTCCATTTGGTGATCAAAACATCTCCAGTCAGATTGATGACTGATCATGAGTGGAATGAACTTGTGGAATATTGGAAGACTCCAAAAAGAATGGTATGGTTCTTTCTGAAAATTGATTTTTTGCCTCATCCATGGTACTTGTGCCTTACATTTACTTTGTAATTGGTGTAGGAGACATCTCAAATAAACAAAGAGAATCGATCCCATGTTATATACCATCAAACAACTGGCTCTCGTAGCTACCAGGTTCATGTGGAAAATTTGGTAAGATACTCATGTTTACTTGTAGTCTTATGATTTATTGATAAATATGAGAAAAGTACATGTGCTGGTATAATCAAAAGTAGCTGTTCCAGATTTCTATTTGCTGTTCCAGATTGTGTTTCTAGTTCCTTGAGGAATAATTTGCAGCAGATCTATGAACAAGTGCTGTTCCAGATTGTGTACTTAGTTCCTAATGTTTGAAAAATCGAAACAGAAATTATCTAACTTGTGAACCAGTTTCTAATCAAGTGCATAAGTGTTGTGATCAAATATTTAGCTGCAAGATGTATGTTTGTATTCACATGAGTAAGTATTCTGATCAAACTAGTTGCTGTTCATGTGGGAAGCTAGCAGAAATTAAATATTGCTACACATTCTTATTGCTGCAACTCCTACACATTCTTATTGCTACAACATTTTTATACTAGGGAGATAAATACATTGATCAAGAACCTGATGCATTGGATTTGTTTAAGGAGTGCCATTACAGCAAGAAAAATAAAGGCTACTCACCTATTGTACAGGAAGCTATAGTAAGACTTTGTCATGCCAAAAAAATTCTTTTTCAAAAGCATATATAAAGGTTTCTTGATTAGTGATCATATTTGTTTCATGTATGCTAGACTCAAATGCAAAACAAGTTGTCTACATCAACTGAAGGTGAACAAATGTCTGCGACACAAGTTGTAGCTGATGTTCTTGCTGAAAAAACAAGGAAAAATCTGTTCCTTCAAAATGTGGGGATACAAAATGCCTGTCCTAGGTCTAGCATAAGAAGTATTGAAGCACAATTGGAAGCGGAGAAGAAAGCAAATAGTGATCTAAGGTCTGTTGTCCATGCCCAACGTGAGCAATTGGATGTGTTGTCAAGGCAAGTGCGGGAAACAGAAGAGTCAAGGCTTAGGGAGCAAGAGGAGATGAAGAAGAGGCAAGCGGAGATGGAAGCTGACATGAAGAAGAGGCAAGCTGACTTGGATGCCAAATTTCAGTCTCTATTAAGTAAATTTCAAGCAAGTTAAGTAAATTTGGTGGTATGTGCCAAGTTAGATTTAACATAGCACTTGCTCAAACCTCTTTTGTTGATGGGCAAACAGTTCTTTTGTTTTTGGTGCTTCATGATGAGCTGAAGCATCGCTGGTGCTATATATTTTGTTATGTCTATGGGTGTGGCTGGTGCTATGTATTTTGTTATGTCTATTGGAGTTGCTTCATGATGAGTTGAAGCATGGCTGGTGCTACATTGGACGTTAATTTATTATATGTGAAGTTATATTATATGTCTACTTGAACTAATATCTTGATTCTATGGTGTAATATTATTTTTAAGTTGAATCGTGTTTTTGAAATGTGCTGAAATGAAATTAGTACATGCCATGTGGCAGCAATGTTCATGACGAATTTGGTAACCATTGGTGACGTTTATTTTCGTCACTAAACTTGGGCTTGGGCTGGGTTGAGTGGGCTTCGGGTCTTTCTGTGACGATCGAGAAACGTCACAAATCGAGATGATTCATGATGATTTTCTACAATCGTCACAGATTACCATCTGTGACGCCCAATACATGACGTTATGAAAAAACGTCACAATATCAATTTTGTGACGGTTTTTTGCTAATTTATGACGAAATTGATCCGTCATTGATTAAAAGATTTCTTGTAGTGTGGGCTGAGCATGGTGTCAACCTTTGCAACGTGTGTAGTCGCGTGTTTATTTTTCCTTCCGCTGTGAGCATGGACAAGCTGTTTAGCTTGTCAGCTTAAACACTGTTTGTATAAGTTTCCTGTAAGTTTGAACAAGGTTTGCAATAATATTTGCGTATCTGTAAATTAAAAGTTGACGAGCTGTATTGTGATTGTAAACTCGCCTTTGTGCGAGGTAAACCTGCTTCGATCCTGTTGAACCGTGATTGTATCGGGCGGAGACCCAACAGACCAATGGGTTCCACTAGTTCTAGTGTTTATTTGATTTCGGGAGCTCACTGTATAAATTTTGGCATCATGGCCTTTCAGGCCCAAACTTCACCTGCATGCACACAAAACAAGTCTAAACCATCCTGACTGGCAAATGATCAAGGAAACCATCCTACGGTCGAAAGGCTTGAGCCATGGATTGATGGACCCACATGCAACGTCTACTTAGTCTTGATGCTCAAATTGACCCCCTGGAGTACATGCACATGTTGATCAAACAAGTCAATGCAACGGAGGGCCAAGAGGAGCTAGAGGGCTTATCGGCCTTGACCAGGCTGGCCGCCCTCCAATCACTTTGCCTCCAGGAGCAATTAGGAGCGTCCACAAGAAGGTTGGTGCTAAGTGGCCACAATCCAAGGCCGGCTGGCCTAGGAGAGGCTGGCCGGCATGCCACTGGCATGATAGGTGTCCATCTTTGCTATAAGCTACATCAACCGCCATACCTACTTACAAGACAAGCTACACAGGATGAACCGACCTTGCAGGCCTATAAAAGGCAGCCCACACCTCCATTCAAGACACACCATCCTTGGAGAGAAGAAGAGTCTTAGTGTTGTTGCTCTACCTTAGTGTAGAATAGGTAGAGTGTGAGGTGAGAGCTTGGGTGAGAGCCAAGCTAGGAGGGGAGCTGGGTTGCCTCGGTCCTACTCCAATTCTGTAGCCATCTCGGAGGAATAAAGCTTCTTTAAGTAAGTTCCTCGTTTATCTTCAGTATCTCCCTAGTTCTTCTCTTTAATTTTAGTAATTTATTTATTTACTTCCTTTGATCTGCGGGATCCCTTATATGCATTGGTAGCAGGTTCTATCCATTTGGGGTTTCTTCTAGCCTTAGCGCGAGGCAGAAGTCAGTAACTTGATAGTGTAGGCGTGGTGCCTAGGCTAGATAGTTATCTTGGGTTGTGTTCCACCCCACTGAACCGTTGTGGTAGGCGGCAGGTGGTGACAGCCCTGTCCGTCCCTCGTAGTCCACCACGTCGGGTGTTTTCATAGCAGTAGTAGCAGGTTGCTGTTGGACTCCCCTCTCACCCCTTTCTGAAGTCCTTCCTCATCTAGCCGCTGAAGCAGATCAAGTTAGTGAGTAGCAAGTTATCTGGGTAACGAGTTGGCTAACTGAAGTTAGGGCCTCCACCCTCTTACCTCTTCTCCCCTGGTGGGTCCAGTTGAATAGTTCTAGGTGTAGTTTCATGTATCATTCCTTGGATTCGATATCACAGGTAAACTCCCTAGTGAAAGCTACATCGGTATCCGTACGCTTGCGGATTAGTTCGTACAGGCTAAGGAGTGCCAACAAGCTTTCGAGCACTGTTGCCGGGGAATGGTAGCAATACTAGTTTAGAGCTTTTTCAGTCATACACTTTCCATACCCTTTCCACCTTACCACATGGAGTTTTCTCCTAGTTATCCGGTCGTTCCATCTCGCGAGTATTTGGAACCGCCTCCATCTTGCCACCCTATTTTATCTGATGGTTATGAGATGCGTCCCAGTCTCATAGCCATGGTTCGTGCATAGTCTTTTTTGGTAGAAAGGATGAATGTCCCTATGCTCACTTGCAGGAATTTGAGGAGAATTGCTCTCTCCTCACCATACCCGGTATGAATCAAAACACCCTACGGTGGAAGCTATTCCTGTTCTCTCTAACGGGGGAAGCGAAAGTTTGGTACAACCGGAAGGCAAGGAGAGTTGGAGGAGATTGGATAGAGTTGAAGGATGAGTTCTGCTTATTCTTCTAACCTGTTGCCAAAGTGTTGCCACTTCGCATTCAACTGTTGACATTCAAGCAAGGCGAAGAATCATTTGGAGCAGCGTGGGAAAGATTCACGCAGATGGCAAATTCTGGACCACCTCACAGTGTTCCAGAAGAGATGCTCATGTAGCACTTCGTTGGTGGTCTTAATCCGGATAGCGCACTTTTCATGAATGTCGCCTTTGAGGGATCCATCATGTACAAGACAGTGGCTGAAGTAAGAACCATTCTGGAGAAGGTCCTTGACAGCACTCAGCCAACGGGAGTCTTTGACGATCCACCCGAGCCAACTGATTAGCCTAAAGAGAAGCAACAAGTTCATATCCTACCAGCTAAATCCTCTCCATCTCCACCATACATAGAGGAAATCACCGAACCAACCAAGTCCATAGATTATGAGCCACTCATAGAAGATATGCAAATGTTCATCCCTGATCTCTTCACAGAAGAAGAGTATATGAAACTCGGCAATGCTTTAGCCATGCCGAAGGAGCACAAGTGCGTATGCTCAAGATCTGAGGCATTCATTCCAGATGCCACACCGCAGATTGAGGGTCTTACTGCAATTATGAACAAGGAATGGATAGAGGAAGAAGAATCCAGCAATAGCATCATACAAATCTACTACTATTTCAAAATACTCCTCTGCACTATTGGGGACGCTGCACCGCAAGAAGTCTTTTATGATCCGAAAGTCAGGGTAAATGTGATGTCCAAAACAATGGTAGAACACATTGCACCAGAAGAGCCCATGACTTTCTCTTGTAAGCACCTGAAGTGGATCGACAGCCACATTATGGAGAGTAAAGGAATCCTTCGCATTATGTCCCTGAAGATGGGGCATAACAAGATCTTCCTGGATTTTCACATCTTCGATATCCCTGAAGGTGAAGAGTTCGTCTTGATCGGACAACCAATAGGGCCACTTGTCAACCCAAAAAAAGACCGAGCAACCCTCAAGGTTAAGGTTGGCAAAGACAGAATCCTGGTCAGCCTAGTTCGTTCATGTAACACCTAGTTCGTTCATGCAAGATCCAGTGGAAGAGGCAATGAGCATTATTCAAGAAGGGTTAAATCAACCAAATATTGAACAAGATGCCATTCACTTCACCTAGGAAACAGATTCGGACGGCAAGAGTAAGCTTAAGAAAGAAGAGAAACCGCAACCTTCTCTTCCTGAGTTGAAGCCATCGCATGCTTTCCTCCACAACAATAGAGGCATGCCAGTCGTCATCGGTGATAAGCTCAAAGAGAATGAGATTCGGCGACTCATTGTGGTCTTGGGCAAGTACCAATCCATCATTGGGTATTCTCTACAAGACTTGAAAGGGATCAACCCCAACTTATGCACCCATCAAATTCCTATGGAGCCAGACCATAAGCTATCAAGAGAACATCAGTGACGGCTTAATGATGTGACGAGGGAGGTAGTAAAGAAAGAGGTTCTGAAGCTATTGCACACGGGCATCATCTACCCCGTGCAAGACAGTGAGTGGGTCAACCCAGTTCAAGCTGTTCTGAAGAAGGGAGGCATGACAGTAGTCAAGAATGAGAGTAATGAGCTCATACCTTAGCGGATAGTTACTGGATGGTGGATGTGCATCGATTACCGGATGCTCAACAAGGCTACTTGGAAAGATCACTTCCCTCTCCCCTTCATCGATGAGATGCTTGAACGGTTTGGCAAAGTACTCATTCTTTTGCTACTTCAACGAATAGTCTGGTTATCACCAAATTCCTATTCATCTGGATGACCAGAGTAAGACTACCTTCACTTGTCCCTACGGCACGTTTTCCTATAGGCGAATGTCGTTTGGTCTTTGCAAGGCACCTGATCGATAACATCATGGAGGTATTCATGGATGACTTCTCAGTCTATGGCAAGAGCTTTGAGGATTGCCTTGAGAATTTGGACAAAGTTCTCAAGAGGTACCAAGAAATGCACTTAGTCCTTAATTGGGAGAAGTGCCACTTCATGGTCAGAGAAGGGATTGTCCTTGGACACAGAGTGATAGAAAAAGAGATAAAAGTGGATCGGGAAAAGATCGAGGTGATTGAACAGTTGCCACCCCCGACAAATGTCAAGGGAGTTTGAAGTTTTCTGGGGCATGCTAATTTCTATAGGAGATTCATCAAGGATTTCTCCCATATAGCCAGACCTTTGACAAGCCTTCTTGCCAAAGAAACCCCATTCAACTTTGATGAAGATTGCCTCAGAGCCATCTACACCTCAAGAAGGCACTCAATCACACCCGGTTTCAAAAAGGAACCAGATGCATCTCATATGTGAGCCGGGATCAAGTTTACACACATATGATAGACGTCATGTGAAAATATCAAAGACAGTGTTCAAAGCGTAAACAAGATAAGGTAAATAACATTATTACACTCTGAACAAAATAGACATGAAGGTCTTAAGCATTTCACCGATATCCTAAACGAGATCTAAAACGAAGCTTCTTCCACAGGCGATTCACTGGTGAATGAACGCCTAGAACTCCTCGAAGTTGCTATAGTGTTCAACTTCCACGTTCTCTTCTGAAAAACAGTTAGGCAAGGGTGAGTACTCTTATGGTTGGTACTCAACAAGTGGAGGAAGATGCAAGGCCATCAAGGAGAGGCTGGGATTTATAGTAGTTAGCATTTTTAGTTGGTCAAATTTTATTAGCAAGCACCTATTATCTAGGTAAAAGTTTATACCAACCCAATTAAGCATAAAGGAACCAACACCATAACAAAACCAAGGAACCATAGATTAAATTATTCTTTAAGTTCAATTATCATGTGAGGGTCCAAGCCACTCGTAACCATGAGCACAGCTGATATATCAGTTTTCACTCTGCAGAGGTTGTACACTTTCACCACAAATTATGTTCCCCTGAGTTGCCCGGGTTTGCAAAGCCCTTAAACACTTCCGATGTGAGTGGCAAGGGGTTCACTACAAAACCTTTACAAAGACATATAGAAAACTAGATAGCCCGCTAGAGTTTCAGTAGTGGTGTGAACCATAACCCTCCCTAGTGGTTATCACCTTAGCAAAGGCTACTACCCAAGAGGACCGGGCTATACCCCAACCCCGACCCCCTCCTTGCCCTTTTGGTAAGGCTATCAGTTAACCACATGCCTAATTATTCAGCTAAGGTCAGAGCCATGTGACAATTGTGGTTGTACGGTTTTCTTAGGTGGTTCTCCATGTTCCAATTAAACAAATTGATCTTGTAAATTATTCAGGTATAACAAAAAAATAAAACATGATTATCATTCTCAAAAGTTTATGATAACAACATTTCCAAAGTTAAGAAACTAAGCATTTCTACCCATCAAAAGATTAAACCCGATGTTCAAGGCTTGGGTGAAAAGACTAGGTGAATCCTTAGCAGGTATCCCATCAAGTTTATGTAATATAGCAATAAAGTAAAGTATTTTGTTCATGCTATTCTTGGGACAAAAATAGAACATGTAGGGGGAGAAGTCCACTTACCTTCCTCGTCAAACCGCTGATTCTCTTCCTCGTACTGCTGCTCTTGATCTCGCTCGAACGGCACATCATCTACACGATCACACAAGCAAAACATACAAAAAATACGAAATAGTACGACAAACAGAACAAACATAGCAAGATAAGGTCATAAAGCTATAGAGCATGATGCAAGGATCGTGTGAGCGCAAGAGTCGATGAAAACAGAGATAAAACGAGAAAGATATGGCTAAAACAAGGTTCTAGGGGCTTACTTGCAAGAGATTTGAAAGAAAAAGGGCTTTGAACTAAAAACTGAGGGCGAAAACTAGATTAAACATAAAATCTAGGGGTTAGATTGAAATAGAGTTGTCCTGGATGGAGGGTTTAAAAAACTAGAAACTTCAAGGCCTAAACAGAAGAAAAAGGACCTAAAACTAATTACTTTTGAACTGGACAGGATGGTGGGTTGATTTATTTAAATAGAAGGGCCTTTTTGCAAAAATTTTCAAGGGTTGACCGGTATGGGTTTGGATTGACTTGGATTTGGATCGTCGGATCTTGATCCGACGGTGCGGAGCTGCTCGGCTGACTCGGCTCGACTCGGGCGAACGGCTTGGGTGGGCGGCTTGGGTAGCCAGCAGTGAGGGCTGGCAGCGGTGAGCGGTGGCGGAAAGGTGAGGGGGGTGATGGCGGCTCGTCATGAGCATTGAACAGGGCGTGGCAGAGGTGAGTGAAGGGGGAGATGATAACAGGCGCGAGAGGAGCAGGGAGTAACGGTCGGCGGTGTTTGGGGTAGAGGAGGCATAGCGGAGGGAGGTGGAAGATGGAGCTGACTGGTGGGGCCCTGCTGGCGGTGAGAGAGAAGGGAGAGGTGATAGGAGGTTGAATCCCGACCTTCCGACAGGTACGGTAGACTTGATTGGTGGAGAACTCGACGTTGATGATCCAAGGCTCCGAACAAACAGAACCCCGCAATCACTACACCACTGCTCCGTTGGTTATCACCCGTATCACATGAATGATCTTGCCACGAAGGCTTATCCCTGCAAGCGCAATCAAGAACACAAGCAAGAACAGTAGATGCAATCAAACAAACTTGATTACAAGGTGGAGTCTCACAAACCGATGAACGGCGACACTGTTCGATGATAGATTGAATCTAAGCAAAACCCAAAACCTAAGATGGCGATGGCTACTAAATAAAAGAAAGTTAGGGGCATGCAAGTCCCCTGGACGCAACCCTAACGGGCTTCAACACGGTACACGGGCCAATGGCCCAAAAGACGGTGACACAGCACCCTGTTAAATTCTGGATGCTCAGTTGTGTCGATGATTCCTATCAACTCAGAAGGAATTTTGAGCTGGGACCAATGCCATTGGAAGCTCTATGAAATTCTAGTTCCAACCATATATAGAACATCAAAATCTGACTGTGTATGTGAACAGGGCGTCGGTTTTGGTGAAGTAAGGTTCTGGAATCCGAGGTGGACTCGAATTTGATATTGTTTACGACTCTAACTTGGGTTGGACGTCCCTTGCTGGTCCTCTCCCCCTCCATGCCTATCATTGAGTACTCCATCATCATCTCCATGATTCCTAATTATAATAATATTTTTAGGTAGCAATCTATTCTCAAAATAAGTAAACAAATAACATAGGAACAAGCTCACCTTGTCTTTAGCACGAATGGTTGTACATAAGCATATCACATACTCATCATCCATGTCTCTCCCCAAATATGTTCTTATTATGTTTGTATCCATACGAGTCATGTCCTCATCAAGAGGGTGGTGGAATGGGCCGGCTGGGCTGATTGGGCCACGCGGGAAAAGAAAGGGAGAGAAGAAGAGAGAGCTTGGCCGGTTGGGAGAGAAGAGAGAGAGAGAAAGAGAAAGAAAAGAGCTGGGCCAGGCTGAGTCTTTTTTTTTAGATAAGGATGTTGCAAAACTTACCCCCCTTAAAGAGAATCTCATCCTCGAGATTCGAGAAGATTGGAGAATAATTGAGGGAACTTTGCCATAAGCTCATCTTCTCTTTCCCACGTAGCCTCATCCTATGAACAGTGACTTCATTGAACTTTACACATTTTTATTACTTTGCTCCGACTGACTCTCTGGGATGTTTCCAAAATTTTGACTGGATGCTCTAAATAAGTCAAGTTATCTTGCACATTAAGTTCTTCCAGTGGCAACTATTCTTACGGCACTCTTAAACATTTCATTAGCTAGGATATGTGAGACAAGTCATGGACATCTGACAATCGTGCAGGTAGTTCCAGTTGATATGCCACTTCACCCTTCCTTTCCAGGATCTGAAAAGGATTGATATACCAAGGTGACAACTTTCCCTTTACCTTGAATCTTCAGAGACATCTGACAGGTGATACCTTGAGATACACAAAATCTCCCACTTTAAATGTCAATTACCTTATCCGTATGTCATCGTAACTCTTCAATCGTGACTGTGCAGTCTTGAGATTATCCTGGATTATTTGGACTTGCTTTTCAGTCTCTTGAAGAATTTCTAGCCCAAAAACCTGACTTTCTCCTATATGACTCGAGTACAATGGCGTTGTACACTTTCTCTCGTGTAATGCTTCAAATGGGGCCATCTTGAGACTTGCTTGGTAGCTATTATTGTAGGAGAATTCTGCATATGACAAACTTTTATCCCAACTACCACCATGCTTTAAAGCACATGCTCTTAGCATATCTTCTAGAACTTGGTTGGTTCTTTTAGTTTGACTGTTTGTTTGTGAGTGATATGTGGACTGAAATTAAGCTTTGTATCCATTGATTCATGTAGCTTCTGCCAGAACCGAGATGTGAATTGAGTACCTCCGTCAGATACTATCTTCTTCGCAACACCATGTAGACACACAATCCATGACATGTATAGCTCTGCTAGCTTGGCTCCGGTGTAGGTTGTTTTGACTGGTACGAAATGAGCAACTTTAGTCAACTTATCCACAGTAACCCATATTGGATCGTAACCGTCAGGTGTGCGAGGTAACCCCACAATAAAATCCATACCAATTTCTTCCCATTTCCATTCAGGTACTTTCAATGCTGGAGTAAACCTGCAAGCCTTTGGTGTTCTGCTTTTACTCTGTAGCATACATCACACAAGGTAACATGGGTTGCTACATCTCTTTTCAAACCATACCACCAGTACTTCTCTTTCAAATCTTGGTACATCTTCGTACTACAAGGGTGAATGGAATAGGCTGAATCATGAGTTTCCTTCAGAATGAGTTCACGAAGATGCTCAATGTCAGGTACACAGATCCTTTTTCTGAATCATGTGTTTAACCTCCAAGCCCACCGAGGGATACCCCCGAGGTGGTAGATTATAGGTGGGGTGTCGCCGAGATCAGGAACTCGAAGGTGCAAGGAACATGAAACTTTAGATAGGTTCGGGCCACCGGGAGCGTAATACCCTACATCCTGTGTAGTGATTTGCATTGCCTTAGATTATGTAATGTTTGGAGGGGGGTCCCTGTCCGCCCTTACATAGTCTAGGGGGATAGGGTTACATGGAAGTTCTCGCCAAATACGAGCTTACGAGTCCTACCCGAGTACTACTCGGGTAGTTTTCTTATGTTCCGACTAGTTCTACTCCTGTACGAGTAATTACAACTGGTGTGGGGTGTGGGCCATGTCCCATCCCTTATCCTAGAATATGTACGCCATGTGCGCAGTCCCGTGGCCTTGGGTCTGATAAGCCCCCAAGCTCTTTGTAGTCGAGTACTGCAGGCTTTCGAGTACTTCTGAAGGCGTCTTCGATTTCTTCTGAACTTCATCTTGAAGGTGTCTTTTGGGTACTTTCTTGATAGTATCGAGGCTGTGAAGTGCTCATGCCCCGAGTAGTTTTCAAGTCTTCTTTTATATAGGGTGTGATTAAACTCACACTGCATATGGAGTAGCCCCCGAGCCTTAGGTTGAATCAAAGAATCAGGGTGAGGGTCAAATTAGTCTTGAATCTTCTGCTCTTATCTTCCAAAAATTTGAAAAATAAGCCATCAATGACATGTGTCCCACAACCCCAGAGCCTTGAATCCAAATCCCAAGGTTTGGAAAAAAGGATCCAAAGAGTCGTGGCATAGATTGTGGAAAAAATAAGAATTTGACTTGATGGTTAAAATGAGTAAATTGGTTCAGAAATTTGAAAACCCCTTTTTTCAGGATAATATCCCTAAAAACTGGTTAAGCAAATAACTTTCCCAAAGTAACCCGAAATTACCGCTCAAAACAAATCCTATCCCGAGGGAAATAACCCTTCGCATTCCACACAGTAATTGCAGGGCCACCGCTAGTTATTTAACCATAGGGTAACTTAGAGTTTAGTCAGCCCTTCATTTGCATTCTTACTGCTTTGGCCATTCGCCTTCATCTGTTCTGCAGCCGCCTCTACTCCTAGAATTAGATCTAGTTTAGTTCCAGTTTGCACCCTATGCGGAAAGTAGTTGCTGAGAGCCCCTGCTTCCCCCGAGCGCATCTCCGCCACCTCCATCCTGAACCCCCAAGCACATGCGAGTGAAAGAGCTTGTGACATCAAGAATGGTGGGCAAGAAAGGCGTCTCCAAGGGGAAATGGAAGGAATCCAAGCCCGTCGCCACCACTGGGGATGGGTTGAGAAAAAGTAAGTGCTCCAATGCCGATCTAAAAGCGCTTGTAGATGAGGGACTGCTTCAGTCCCAGGAAATCATGCATAGTTTCCACGTTTTAGATCCGTTTCGATCCATTCTGTGTGCGTTAGTCTTCTAAAACTCTAAGCTCATTTAGTAGCGTTGTTGTTCTTGTTTTTAAAATTTAATATAGATTTAATTTGATTAATATCCTCTCATCTAGTTTTTCTAAATAAAATCCAATTATGTCTATATTCCGGTTTTCATAATTATTATTAACTTGATTAATATCAACTGAAATGTGTTTGTAATTTAATTTGTTTAGTTCAACTCTAATCATAAAGTTATACGTTTAGATGTTCTCACAAGTTTTCTTTTCTAATTAATTATTTCATTAGTGTGATTTGTACGTAGACAATTATATATAAAATTTGACTAAGTTGTACCTCATCTTTATAAATACAAATATAATATGAGTTAACTATAATTAGAGATATTCTCTTTTATATATTTTACATTAGTTTTCTAAATTAAAATAAATGAAAGACTATAGTTCTGTTATTTCTTTTATAATATAAATCTCCCGATAGCCGTTTCTTTTGAACTCTAGCTCCGTTTTCCGTGTTTGTTGCATTCTCGTGACCCTACCAATGAACCCTATCCTTTAGTACGCTCTTTTAAAGCTTTGCTTTTGTTTGGTGTACCCGTTCTTAGTTGTTCTTGTTTGTTTGCTTGCTTGTATGATTTTGGCCCGATGCTTGTGTGATGTTAGAAGGAACGTGATCCAAGAACTTTGAAGATTTAGAGTTTCAAGAACAAGAGTTGAAGACTCTGAGCAGCTATTCTCTAAAAGAAAGGCAAGTGTTTCCTTGATCATTCTTTTGTCCTAAAAATCACAATAAATACAACTTTTCTTTATATGCATGCATGTGTCCTAATTTTGATGGATCCTGATTAAGGATATTCCTAGTCTTTATGATCATTCCTTATCAACCTGGGTTTTACCTTTATGTTGGGTAGCTATTGCTTAGTTGCTAAAACTGGTTCTGGTTTGGGAATAATATATAACCATGATGACAATAATGATGATACTACACCTGTTTTATCCATGTTCATGCTCTTTGTGTTGTTAATCACAAGATTATATGTTTTAATCGGAACATGGAGAACCACCTAGGAAAATAGTGCAACCACAATACTATATGGCTCTGGTCTTGACTAATTAATTAGAAACTCTAGCTTGTGATGATCTTACTGAAAGGGCAAGAGGGGAGTGCGTTGATGCGGTATAGCCCGGTCCTCTTGGAGGCTTTGTTTATGGTCCTTGGCTAAGGTACCGCCTCATTAGGGAGGGTTATGACCACTACGGCCTAAAACCTTAGCGGATTGTTATAAGTTAGGGAATCTTTGTAAAGGCCTCGTAGTGAATCCCTTGCCACTCACCTCGGAAGTGTTTAAGAGGCTAGCTACCTCGGGCAAATCGGGAGATATGATTTGTGGGTAAAGTGTACAACCTCTACAGAGTGAAAACTGATATATCAGCCGTGCTCACGGTTAAGAGCGGCTTGGACCCTCACATGATAATTGAACTTCAAGATGAATTAAATCATGGACCATGTTTATGGTTATGGTTATTATGGACCATGTTTATAGTTTTGGTTATGGTTATGCTGTATCTCTTCTATCTTTTTTAGTGTGGGTTGGTATGAACTTATACCTTAGTAATCAGGTGCTAATAAAATTTGACCAACTAAAATTGGTTATCGCAGTAAGCCAGTCAGCCTTTCCTTGCTTTTGGCCTTCATGTCATATAATTCCCAACACTTGGTGAGTACCCAGGGGGTTGCGCAGGCCTAGAACTCAGCATCATCTTCAAAAGACTTCACATCACTTTCTCCTCTGAGCAGCAAGTGTTGGGAATTATATGACATGAAGGCTAAAATCAAGGAAAGGCTGACTGACTTACTGCGATAAGCAATTTTAGTTGGTCAAGTTTTTATTAACACCTGATCACTAAGGTATACGTTCATACCAAAACCCACATTAAAAGAAATAGAAGAGATATAGCAGAGATATAACCACAACCATAAACATGGTCCATGGTTTAATTCATCTTCAAGTTCAATTATCATGTGAGGGTCCAAGCCGTTCGTAACCGTGAGCACGGCTGATATATCAGTTTTCACTCTGCAGAGGTTATACACTTTACCCACAATTCGTGTCTCCCGATTTGCCTGAGGTAGCTAGCCTCTTAAACACTTCCGAGTGAGTGGCAAGGGATTCACTACGAGGCCTTTACAAAGATTCCCTAACTTATGACAATCCGCTAAGGTTTCAAGTCAAAACGGTCATAACTCTCCCTAATGAGGCAGACGCCTTAACCAGGACCATATCATACTCTCAAGAGGACCGAGCTATACCCCGACGATGCAACCCGTCTTGCCCTTTCGGTAAGATCGTCATAAGCTAGTGTTTCTAATTAATCAGCCAAGACCAGAGCCATATAGTATTGTGGTTGCACTGTTTTCCTGGGGTTCTCCATGTTCCAATTAAAACATATAATCTTGTGATTAACATCACCAAGAGCATGAACATGGATAAAATAGGTGTAGCTTCATCATTGTTCTCATCATGGTTATAAATTATTCCCAAACCAAAACCAGTTATAGCAACTAAGCAATAGCTACCCAACATAAAGGTAAAACCCAGGTTGACAAGGAATGATCATAAAGACTAGGCATATCCTTAATTAGGATCCATCAGATTAAGACACATGCATGCATAAAAGAAAGTTATATTTATTGCGGTTATTAGGACAAAAGCATGATCAAGGAAACACTTGCCTTTCTTTTAGAGAATAGCTGCTCAGAGTCTTCAACTCTTGTTCTTGAAACTCTAGATCTTCAAAGCTCTTGGATCGCGCTTCTTCTAACGTCACACAAGCATCCGACCGAAGCATACAAGCAAGCAAACAAACAAGAACAACTAAGAACAGATACAACAAACAAAAGGAAGGCTTTAAAAGAGTGAACTAAAGGATAAGGCTCGTTGCTACGGTCATGAGAGTGCAAGAAACACGGAAAACGGAGCTAGGATTGAAAAGAAACAGCTATCGGAAGACTTATGTTATGAAAGAAATAAAAGAACTATAGGCTTTCATTTATTTTAATCCAGAAAACTAATGTAAAAGATATTCAAAAGAGAATATCCCTAATTATAATTAACTCATATTATGTTTGCATTTATAAAGATGAAGTAGAACTTAGTCAAATTTTATATACAATTCTCTATGTACAAATTACACTAATTAAATAATTAATTAGAAAAGAAACTGGTGAGAGCATCTAAACGTCGAACTTTATGATTCGTGTTGAACTAAACAAATTAAATTACAAACACATTTAAGTTCATATTAATTGAGTTAACATTACTTATGAAAACCGGAGAATAGACTTAATTAGATTTTAATTGGAAACACTAGATAAGAGGACATTAATCAAATTAAATCTATATTTAATCTTAAAAAATAGGAATTACGGCACAACAATGCTACTAAATGATAGCTTAGGGTTTTAGAAGACTAACGCAAAAAGAACCGATCAAAACAGATCTAAAATACGGAAACTAGGCATAAAACAAGGCTGCAAGGACCTATACGCAATTAACTATAGACTTCAAGGGTTAGCTGAAAAGAAAAACAAGACACAAAAAAATAGGGCTCACAAATACAGAAAAGATTAGGGTTAGATCTGAAAAATTCTATGGTGGGGCTGGATTGAAAAGATGGAAAAGATCTAGGAGGTTTTCTGCAACTTTTGCAAGACACAGAAAATTACACGATAATTATAGATTCTTCAGGGACTAAATTGAAAAAACTTCACAGCACAGCTCCAATGGTGGCTGCGGCCACTGTTATCCAAATTGCCGGCGATTTCGGGCATGGGAGGTTGCGGGAAGCTGGGCAAATGAAAGAGGACGACGAGGGGATTCTGTTCCATACCTTACTTACCGCGGAGACGCATCGTGGTGATCGAATTTTGCGGAGGAAAATCACGGTGGCTGTTCTGTTCGTGATGGTTGCGGTCTGTTCCTGGCGGCGGCGGTGCTCCTGGTGGTGGTGCTGGGCAGGGGTGGCGTCGTTGCAGGAGAGAGGTAGGCAGGGGGCGGGGGCGGCTCACGGACTCGCAGGTAAACAGAGGCGCCCGGGACGGCAAGAAAACGGGCGGCGGTGCTTCTGCTCGTCCCCTGTTCTAGGCGGCTGCGGCCTGTCCCTATGGCGGCGGCCTGTAGGGAGGAGCGGGCAGGGCAGGAGCGGCACGGCTGGGCGGGGCTAAGGCGTGCAGGTGATGCAGGACCTCAGGCGCAGGGGTAGTGGTCTGCTGGGTAGGCCTGGCGCACAGCGGCACTGCGTAGGAGAAGGGCGGCGCTGCAGGGGAAAGGGCACGCGCAGGGGGGTGACACGGGGAAGAAGGGCAGCACACGGGGGTGGGGGCTAGGGTTACGCGAGGATTTATAGGCGCGGAGGAGGTTTAATGAGCTGGGAAAGCGGTGCGAGGCTGAGGGGCTCGATTGTGGGCCAAAACAATTTCATCTATGGGCCGAGAGAAACCTGGACTGGCCGAGCAGATTCATTTGGTGCGAGCCTGGAACGCTGAACTGGGCCACGGAAAGAAGAAAGACGGGGAGGTGGAACCGCATTGGCGCAAACCGACGGGTTATTCGAGAGCACAAAACAAAAGATATACATAAAGAGAGAGGAGGATCGGGCTAGGTTGTTCGCGGACAGATCGGATCTTGCAACGGCGATGCAGGTCGCCAGAGCTGGCACTTACGAAACCATAGACATCATTGAAAAATACCGAAGTCGGGCTACGACTCCGTTTCGAATGAGGTTTGATCGAGAAGAAAGGTCAGAGGATGGGTACCATGATGGGACAACTAATGGCCTCGGATAGGATGAAGGAAAAATGACGGATATTGAGGAAACGAATTGGTCTAACTATGATAAGAATTTGAACTTCGGAAAGGAAGTCTACGTTTTGATGGCGGAACTCGAAACATGACGAGATCAAAGCGATGGTCGAGCTCAAGCTTACGCGTGGCACGATTCTAGGATTTAAGGCTGATTAGACGCAGAACAAGTTGAATCCAGCTCGAGATGAAAAGAAAACAAATTCATTCTCCAGAACATATTCTCAAGCTTAAAATAACTCTAGAAGAGTCCAGATAAATATTTTAAACCACGAAAAATATATCCAGAAGAGTCCCAAAAATTCTGAGGAAAACTCGGGAGGTAATTTGGGATATGAGGAATCCAAATAAAATACTTGGAATTCGAGAGATAGATTTTTAGAACTTTCCAGTAAATAGATTTTGCTCTACGAAAAAGAGAATAATCGCCAGAAAAATCTGGAAAATTCTAGAAAAACCCTATAGATGGTTAAACACATTCTTAAAGATACTCACATCCTAAATTAAATATTTTAGGGTGTGAGACAAGCCCACCGAAGGATACCCCCAAGGTGGTAGATTATAGGTGGGGTGTCGCCGAGATCAGGAACTCGAAGGTGCAAGGAACATGAAACTTTAGATAGGTTTGGGCCGCTGGGAGCGTAATACCCTATGTCCTGTGTGGTGATTTGCATTGCCTTAGATGATGTAATGTTTGGAGGGGGTTCCCTGCCCGCCCTTACATAGTCTGGGAGGATAGGGTTACATGGAAGTCCTCGCCAAATACGAGCTTACGAGTCCTATCCGAGTACTACTCGGATAGTTTTCTTATGTTCCAACTAGTTCTACTCCTGTACGAGTAATTACAACTGGTGTGGGGTGTGTGCCATATCCCATCCCTTATCCTAGAATATGTACGCCATGTGCGCAGTCCCGTGGCCCTGGGTCTGATAAGCCCTCAAGCTCTTCGTTGTCGAGTACTGCAGGCTTTCGAGTACTTCTGAAGGCATCTTCGATTTCTTCTGAACTTCGTCTTGAAGGTGTCTTTCGAGTACTTCCTTGACAGTATTGAGGCTCTGAGGTGCTCATGCCCCGAGTAGTTTTCAAGTCTTCTTTTATATAGGGTGCGATTAAACTCACACTACATATGGAGTAGCCCCCGAGCCTTAGGTTGAATCAAAGAATCAGGGTGAGGGTCAAATTATTCTTGAATCTTCTGCTCTTATCTTCCAAAAATTTGAAAAATAAGCCATCGATGACACGTGTCCCGCAACCCCAGAGCCTTGAATCCAAATCCCAAGGTTTGGAAAAAAGTATCCAAAGAGTCATGGCATAGATTGTGGAAAAAAAATAAGAATTTGACTTGATGGTTAAAATGAGTAAATTGGTTCAGAAATTTGAAAACCCCTTTTTTCGGGATAGCATCCTTAAAAAAATGGTTAAGCAAATAACTTTCCCAAAGTAATATGAAATTACCGCTCAAAACAAATCATATCCTGAGGGAAAAAACCCTTCGCATTCCACATAGTGATTGCAGGGCCGCCACTGGTTATTTAACTACAGGGTAACTTAGGGTTTACTCACCCCTTCGCCTGCGTTCTTACTGCTTTGGCCATGCGTCTTCGTCTGTTCTGCAGCCGCCTCTGCTCCTAGAACTAGATCTAGGTTAGTCCCAGTTTGCACCCTATGCGGAAAGTAGTCATTGAGAGCCCCTGCTTCCCCCGAGCGCGTCTCCGCGACCTCCGTCTTGAGCCCCCAAGCACATGTGAGTGAAAAAGCTTGTGACATCAAGAATGGTGGGCAAGAAAGGCATCTCCAAGGGGAAAGGGAAGGAATCCAAGCCCGTCGCCACCACTGGGGATGGGTTGAGAAAAAGTAAGTGCTCCAATGCTGATCTGAAAGCGCTTGTAGATGAGGGACTGCTTCAGTCCCAGGAAATCATCCAATGGCGCGCTGACACTAGGGATAAGTGGCCGTACGAAGAGGCTGATGAAATAGTACTATTCCAGCACTTTGTCGAGCATGGGCTAGCGTTGCCGATGACTAATTTCTTCCGTGGCCTCCTTTTTCACTGGGGCTTCCAGCTTCGCCACCTGAATCCCAACTCAATTCTCCACATAGCCATCTTTGTACATTTCTATGAAGCTTTCGTAGGGATTGAACCCCATTTGAACTTGTTCTATTATCTTTTCCATATGAGAGCTGTCACACCCGATTTATAAAGAACATAAATCGAGGAATCATTTATGCGCCAGGATCAAGTCACGCATATATACAACAGAATCATCAAGATATCACAACACATATCACGAATGACAATAACATAAACCGTAAATGATTTATTTTATTACAACCGAATCAAGAATCGGTTCAAGAGTTGCGGAAGCGTAAAATGAAGTACATGAAAGGTAGGGCGCCACAGGGATGTCGACTGGGAGACAAACGCCTAGAAGTCGTCGAAGCCGCTGACGTAGTCCTCCACGTTGCCGGGCACTGAGCAGCGGTCGAAGGTATCCAAGAGAACAGAAAAGTAGAGAGGCAAGTGTGAGTACAAACTCGTACTCAACAAGTATAACACAAACTATGAGGCTCTAAAGTTTAGCTGACTCAACTGCAGTAGCTTTTAGTCTTGGCAAAATTTTATTAAAGCTAATTACTACAAGTGGATGAATTACCATAAACCCACATTTCATAATAAATTAATCAGTATTAATTAAGAACTACTGAAAAACCATCCAAACCAAAACCACCCGGGGAATCTCCCTAATCAAAGGTAGACAACCCCACTAATCAAAAGGAGGATCTGGGCCGCTCATGACTGTGAGCACAGCTGATATATCAGTTTTACACTCTCGAGAGGTTGCACAACTTTACCCACAAGTCGTGAGCTACGCTAGTTGTTCATCACACTTCCTTAGGTCTGATGGCTAGCAAGCACACTACGAGACCGTTACAAAGGATCACGTTGGTAAGGTGTAACCGCTAAGGATTCTGGATCAGCGACGATGGGGCCCACCTCCGGGGGTACAAGCACAAAGCATAGACCAAGCCGGAGGAGCAGGGACCATTGAAGCCTACCACCCCTCTTGCCCATGCAGATAAGTTACTCCCGAACCAACATGACCTAATTAGTAAGTCAGGACCGTCCCATTCCAGTCTTGTGGTTGCGCGGTTGTCCCAGGTTGTCGCTCTATGAACCGGTCCTTATGGAGAGTGGCCAACCAAGCACTAAGCACCGTGCTGGCCCCCTAAACCATGTTTCTAACAAAAACATCTTTTAACGAGACGTGAGCCGCTCAAGCACACAGCACAGAGGGCCACTCTCAAAATTAAGTTGCATATACCATTAATCAGGTTTAGTTAAAAAGGACCATTATGTGTGAGAGCGCAGCACCTAGCACAACTAACCAAAATGCAACCCAAGGTATAAATGTAAAGGATAAGGTGGCTAGAAAATCCTTATAGGCATATAGAATTAAAATGCAGTATGAAAATGTATTTAAAAGTGATAGGAGGTTCATGTTATACTTGCCTTCCTCGAAACTCTCCTGCTGCTGCTCAAACTGCACAGAAGATGGCGGCTCCTGGTACTGGTCCAAAGGCTCCGCGTCTACTCACGATCGCAACGCCAAAACATGGTCTAGCACATACACATACATGCAAACGAGGACAAAATATAAGAAACAGTACAACATTACATAGGAACAGACACAAAACCATGATAGAACTATTCTACATGTTACAAGGATCGCGTGAGCGCAAGAATCACCTAAAACGGAGCTAAGACGTGAAAGCTAGGGCTAAAACAGGGTCCAGGGGCCTTTCTGTAAGAAAACAGGAAGTTCTAAGGGGTTCTGTGCAAAAACCAGGGACCTCAACGTAGTTAAAGGCTAGACACAGGGGCTTGCCTGCAAAAACTCAAGGCATGGACGGCGGGTTCTATTCTTGAAGAACTTAGGGGCCTAAATGAATAAAACAGGACCTATCTGCGAATATCTTTGAACTACACAGGAGTGCGGGTTGATTCCAGGAAAACCCGAGGGCTCTTTAGCAAAGAGATCAGGCTGAAACAGTATGCTCTAATTAGGGTCGTTGGATCTAGATCCAGCGGTACGAAACAAAAAGGGGTTGGGGGTCAGGGGCCGGCGGCGGCGATTGCTCGCCGGAGGTCATCCCCGTGGCGGCGGCTCGCCGGAGATGGCCTATCTCGGCCATCTGGGCCCCATCTTGCACGAGGTCAGGCCCTGGAGGAAGCTCGCGGTACCGTGAACCCTACAGGACATCCAGGACGGCGGATCGGGGTCGGGTCGAGGCTCCCCACAGCAGAGTGCGGCACGGGGTCGTCGGCGAATGGCGCGGATGCGGTTCTAGCTCGAGTTTGAGCTGAGCTCCGGACGGTTCCGCACCAGCACGACCCCAGGAACCTACTGAGGGTCTTTTCACGGGGTATAGGGCATAGGAGGGGGGGCGGCCAGCGGAGGAGGCGGATCCGTGCGGGCGAAGCTCACCGGGGATGGTTTTCCGCTCACGGGGCCGGCTTACAAGCCTCGGTTTCTATCTTAAGAGCAAGAGGAGGTTGGGGCAGTGCTCACCGGGGTACAAATTGGACAGTGCGGCCGTGCGGGGAATGCTGGCGTCAAGATTAGGCGGCAGCGCGCACGGGGTGCTCGCTGACAGCCCGCGGTGGTGCTCCTCCCAGCCTGCTAGTCCACCAAGACGACATGTACGGGTCCTGTGAAGGTGCAAAGGGGGTCAGCTTGGCCTGCGGCCTACCGGCGGCGACCAATTGCCCGGAGCGGCTTACGGCTTACCAAAAACCGAGCGGTGGAAAGGGCCGTGCAGGGGGAGGCTCGGGCGGCGTATGCAGAGGCGGCTGAGAGAGAGCATGAGGGACAGCTGCGGCTAAGAAGAGGGTGGGGGGCTGGCAGCCTCGGCGTGCGGATCGCCCGGCAACGGATGCCGCGCCTCCCGCGGGTTGTTGCGGCTCGGCCTAATCCAAGCACGGGCGAGCTTCTAGAAGGAAGAGAAGGCTCGGGTGCTGGCTAGTGGGACCTTGCGAGCGTGGGGAAGAGAGCCCAAGGGTGCGGCGGAGCGGGGCCACGCCCAGGGACGGGCGGCCGGACCGGCGGGGAGAAAAACAGGGGAGGGGCGCGAGGGGGAAGAAGCGTCTAACCAGTGGGGCCATCGGGTCAGAGAGAGAAAGAGAGAGGAGGCGCGCCTGGGCTGAGGGAGCTGGCTGGCTCGGCCCACGCGAGGGAAAAGAGAGAGAGGGGAGTGCTGGGCCTCGGGATCGGCTTGGGCCACGGAAAAGAGAGAGGAGAGAGAGCCCGTGAGAGAGGGAGGGAGAGGGGTTTTGGGCTGGTGGCTGGGCTGCTACTCTCCTTTCTTTCCTTTTCTCCTTTCCTTTTTCTTTTCTACACCCAACCATTCAAACAAATCTATTTGAATTCAAATAAATTTGAATTCAAACCCTATAAACTCAACTGAAAGGATCGATGGACCAAGAGGGGGGGTGAATTGGGCCTTTTTCAATTTCTAAAACGAGGTAAAGCAACCTTAACCTATGCAAGGCTAGAAAGGCACCAATTCACCAACCGGGTAACTAAACTACTTACGCAAGCTAGGAAGGATAAAAAGAGGTAGAGCCTAGCAAGGTAGAGCAACGTAATGATCCCTAAATTAAGCACATAAATAAATTGCATGAAAGATAATGCTTGAATAAGTAAAGTGGACAAGAGACAACCGGATTTTTTTCCGTGGTATCGATGTGTTGGCACACACCCCTAATCCACGTTGTGACACTCACAAAGAGTTTTGTCACCTCCCAAGTCACCAAGACAAGGGCGCTCACTAAGAGTCTCCGTTCACCATCCCGGTGTGGTGGAGATCAAGCCACGTACAATCTTCTTCTCCGGGCTCCCACAATCCTTGGCAAGCTCCGCAAGAATCACCTCGATCACCAAGATCGCCTAGGTGATGCCAATCACCAAGAGTAACAAGCTAAGGCCTTCATTTGAGCAAGAACCGATCACCAAGAATGGATGCACACAAGCTTCTCTCTACTCAAGTCCTTAATCTTGCTTCTTGAATGATTGAATGAACAAGTATGTGAAGTGATGAAGCTCAAGGTGGCTCTTGACTATAGTATGAGTGTTTGGACGTTGCCTGGTGTCAAGAGTAGTAGAATGACCCATTGGAGGGATATATATAGGCAGCTCACACGAATAGAGCCGTTGGAGAAAAAACTGCCAGAAAACTGCGTAGCGCCGGTTAATCCGACGTACCTCCAATAGTCATCGTCGGTTTAATCGGCGAATGTAAACTACCCCTTCTGAAAACTAGCCGTTACAACTTGGGTAGATTAACCGACGTATCATCGGAATAACCGGTGAGTGTAGTTGTCCACTGATCAACTGAAAAACCAAGTCTCTGCACTACTGCACCGACGTCCAATTTCAAATATCGTTGGTTTAACCGGTGTATTGATTTGTCCAGACTCTGCTGATCTCGTTGAACCGACATATATAAAAGTTGAAGCGTCGGTTAAACCGGTGTTAAGGATTTTTCCTGATTTTGCCTTTTCTGACTTGAGTCTTGAATGAAATCCAATTATTCTTGAGATATGAGTTGAGAACCACTTATTTGAGCTTCTAGAAACCTGAGTGACCATTGTGTGCATCCATTTTTAAATGACCATGTCCATGCTCAAGTTACTTAGCCTAAACCCCTCTTAATAGAGCGATCACTACAAAACTATAAAACCTATACTAACCTAAGTGTCCTTCTCAACCTTATGACACTTAGGACTAGAAAGATCCTTAGTCTTGACATATTATTGAGTTGAATGCCGAGATCACCTTTTTGAATAATGAAAATTAGAGGCCTCTTTGACATATGACCAAATGAGCGATAATGATCTATAAAGCTGCACAAACTCATTAGTCACAATAATGGTTGTCATTAATCACCGAAACATACCTTGAGGGCCTAGATGCTTACAATCTCCCCCTTTTTGGTGATTGATGACAACACAAAACATAAATAACGAGAGAGCGAGAAAGATAAGGCAAGAATAAACACAAGCAAACTCGGAAAGAGAGAATCAAAGAACTCAATGGCTCAAACGAAATCCATAGATATGTCTCAAAAACTCAGCATGCTCAAACGACAAATGTACATATCCATGAACTAACACCAAATATGATACAATATGAAACATCAAAGTCCTGATCACGAGCTCTCTCTAACTCTACCCTCCCCCTGACTCTCACTTCCCTCTCCCCCTTTGGCATCAAAGCACAAAAAGGAGCGAGCTACGGATCCAGCTGACGTGGTACGGCAAGGAAGCGATCCGGGTCGTCGTCGTCGTCGTCGGACGGTGGATCCTCAGTGACGGACGGGAGCTGCTGATCAGAACTGCCTGCTAGCGCTAAGCTGATCGGAGGAGTGGCAGTCGTGGAGGCTCGTGTGCTGGCACTGCCTGGAAAAGGGTCCGTAGAAGTAGTGACCGGCTCAGCAGAAGATGTGTCAACATCTGAAGTGGTAAGTGCTGAAGCTACCGGCTGTGTCGACTGCTGAAGCACGGAACCCTCTCCACCTCCCCCTGAAGGTAAAGGCGGTGGTACTGCTGGGACGGCGATTGTGTGAACTGCTGAGGGAGACTCCTGGAAAAGTGAAGTCGCTGGCAGTGGAGAGAAGAAAGGGCGACCCGCAGACCCAAGAAGTGCTGACATCGAGAACATGGTCTCCGGAGTCGCGGAAGAAGCTGGAGCAGTAGAGGCTGGAGCTGGAGTGACTGCAAGTGGAGGTGCTCCAACACTCTGAAGGCCTGGCTGACCTGGCTGCTGCGGGGCGAGTCCGGTGTGAGAGTACAGCTGTGAGATCATCCCGAACATCGCCATCATGCCCTGCTGCATCTGCTGGAACTGAGCGTCTGTCCTCTGAGAGACTCTATCAATAAGACCGACAAAATGCTCCTCTGTCGCAGCTCTCTCTCGGGCGGCCTCCCTCTGTATAGCTGCAAGCTGGGCCTCATGGGCTCTCCTGGCCTCCTCCTGTGCACGATGGTCCTCTCTCTGCTGTGTCACTAGCTGCTGTAGAAGTGCGGTGAGCTCAGACGGCTGAGACACCTGGGACTCAGAAACAGTAGCAGCAGCGGCTGACACTGGAGCTGGCTCTCCGGACCCCCCTGCCTCATGATCATGATTAGCTGGGGCTGGTGCAGGGAAGTACTCCTCATCCTCGGAGGAGTCTGAATCAAGATCTGACTAGTGAATCTCATCCTCTCCTCCGGGAAGCTGTGCCTCGGCGGCAAGCAGTGCCTCATCCTCCTGTGCTACACGAGCCTGTACCTCAGGTGACAGCCGTGCCATGGCAGCTCTATCAGCCTGCCTGCCTCTCCTCCGGTCCGAAGGTGCTGTCGGACGGTAGACGGGAAACCATGGAACCTCGTCCTGACGGTATACAGCACTGACGGGTGACTCAGCAGGCATGATCATGGAGCAAATAAAGCTGATCCAATGAGCATAAGGAAACTGTCGTACAATGCCCATCCCGTCAGTGATAACATCCTCAATCTCAGCCAAGATAAAATCAACTATGTCAAACGGCTCATGAGTGAGCATGTGAAGAAGCAGTAGCTGCTGCAGACCTGTGAACCCCTCTGGGTAGCCACTCCTCGGGAGCAAAGTCCTTCGGAGTGCCATGTGAACTGCGTACGCCTCTGGAGTCAACAGGCTGGGAACTCTGGCGTAGGAAGCAGGGAATGGCTGGCGGAAACACTGAGAGATCGCCTCGTGTGAAGGTGCAATGCGGCCAATCATAGCTCTGCGCGGTGGATCTGCATCACCATAAACCATCTCGTGCAGGGAGACGTCAACTAAGTCAACTCCAAGAATCCCTGCAAGTGTAGCCCTGGACAGACCAAAGACCTGGCCTCCAAACATGAAATGTACTGCTCTGCACTCTGGGGCAATCCAAGCTGTGGCATAAAAGACTCGAACCCAGTCCTCAATATATCTGTTCCGCTCAATCGAAAGCAACCTGGGCAGTCCCCTGAAGTGAGCAAAGTGCTCCCTGACATCGGCTCCCCCTGCGGCTGTCCTCAGAGATACCCAGTCAAGCACTCTGTGCGGGAAGATCCTGTGGCCCCGCCTCTGGTAGGTCTCGTAGAAACTGGCCTGAAGAAGCGTCCAGAACCTACGGTCGACCCTGCTGTCTCGTGTCACGGGAAACCACTCCTCCTCCTGAACACTCCACCTGAGCCTCTTGACCTTCGCCGCATTGGCCTTGGTCAAGTTCTGGAGCAGCACACCTGGCTCCAGACGCACGATAGTGTCCATGCGGAACACTGCGCGCTCAGCCGCTATGGCCTCGGCTCGACGAGCTGCTGCTGCGGACCTGCGAGGCTCCTGTGGCTGGTGACCTCCTCGTGTCCTCGGTCTGGTGCGACGCTCGGTCGCTGGCGAAGTGTCGTCTGCTGAGGACGTCTGCCGAGTGCGGCCAGAACATCATGGAATCGGTGACTCCTGTGTATCCTGCCCCTGAGACTGCTCAGACTGCTCTGCCTCTGTATCTGAATCTGTCTCTGCAGCTGAAGGTGACTGATCTGACTCTGCTGCTGCTGCCGCAGTCGTGGCTCTGGTGGCCCTGGCACCTCTGACTCTGCCCATTCCTCGACCTCTGCCTCTGCCCCTGGCTGACGGATCCCTGATGGTGAAAGGGCGAGCATGGCCTGCTGCCTGCTCCTCGGCGGCCTTAGCCACCATCTCGGCCCTCTCGGCCTCTCTCGCTGCACGAGTCCGCTTGCGAGCGGGCTCCTCGACCACAATCTCCTTTCCCTTTCTCTTCTCACGACCCATCTCGATCACAGAGAGTAACAAGGACGCGGCGCGGTGACGGTTGTGCGCGGGCGGCACAAGTCGGCAGTGGCGACGGCGCGGTGGCGTGCGGGCGGTGGCGCGTAGGCGGCGCTGTGGCGGTGACGCGTGAACGGCGGCGCGGTGGCGGTGCAATGCAGCTCACGGCGGCGCGGTGGAGAAGCAGGGCAGTGGTTTGCGTGCAGGCGCGGGTGGCGGCGGCGCAGAAGGCGGTGGCGGCGGCGCGGGGGCGGCGCAGTGGCGCGTGGGCGGTGCAGAATGTGGCTGCGCGCGGGCGGCGCAAGGCTAGGGCGACGGCGGCAATGGTGCAAACGGTGCGCAGCGGCGGACGGCGACGGCGGCGGTGGTGCACGGGCGGCACAAGACGGCGACGGCGAGGACGGGAGCGGGTGACTGAAGGTGAACGGGCGGCACAATGCGGGAGAGAGAGCGAGCGGGCGAGCGGTGGCAGGAGAAATATATGACAGGTGGACCCCGCTGATTTTCTTATTGCCGGTTGATCCGACGCTTAGGTTTCGAACGCCGGTTGATTGCGTCGGTGTAGTTTACCAGAGACTCTGCCAAAACTGCATCTGTACACCGGTTGAACCGATGTTCTGAAAAATGAACTCGTCGGCTGAACGACGCAAACAACAGTTGATTTTCAGGTCAGATTTGTGGTCTGTTCACCGGTTGATCCGATGCTGCGAACTTTGTATACACCGGTTGAACGCATGAAATGACTGAGCTGAAGCTGAAGCTTAGTAACGCCGGTTAAACCGATGGGTGAAGATCCTTTGAGCGTCGGTTTAACCGGTGAAGCCAAAAACCCTCTCTCAGCTTACTCTTCTATGCTAAGTCCAATGAACTTATAAAATTCAAATAAACTCAAGCTAATGGACTTGCATAGACGACTTTACCCCTCAACGTAAATAGGATAGCTTACAAGCTTAAATAATTTTTCTTTTCAAAACCAAAGAGAAGTCGCAAGAGAGACAAAGCGCCAAATTAAAATGTACGAGCTATGTCGTAGGAGCATTGAAGAAGGAAAACTTCATACTCATCACGACATTGCTTGCTAGGCAATAACGCACCTAACACTTTACTCTTTTCACTTTTCATGAATTAAGATCTTGTATATAAAACAAGTCTCATTTTCATCAAGTGATCTCCTTTGTGACCTTTACGCATGCAATGATGATGCAAGCTATAAACACATGCGAAAGTAAGGTAAACATGAAGTGCACATCTATATGACAAGAAACGCATAGCAAGAATCTGAATTCTGCTTGTCAAGTTTGAACCCACGGGAAGCTTCATCATGATGAGCCTTTCTACAAGCCTAGAGGAAAATAAGTGGACCACCACCTCTAGCTAAACCCTTGCTCATCACTATCTTACCGTGGTTAGACAAGTGTCCTATATGTATGCATTTTTCTATATGACATGGCAACTTACATGATGTTTGCCGCATCTAACACATTAAGCTCATTCCTTAGCCTAACAAAAGTACTCTCGTTTAAAGGTTTTGTGAAAATATCCGCCAATTGCTCCTCGGATCTCACACCTTGAAGGGAAATATCCCCCTTGGCTTCTTGATCACGCAAGAAGTGATGGCGAATATCAATGTGCTTTGTGCGAGAGTGTTGAACCGGATTCTTGGCAATTTTTACAGCACTTTCATTGTCACAAAGGAGTGATATTCTTTCTAGTTTCACACCAAAGTCCAAAAGGGTTTGTTTCATATATAGAATTTGGGCACAACATGCACCGGCCGCTATATATTCCGCTTCCGCGGTGGACAAAGCCACGGAATTTTGCTTCTTACTCGACCAAGAAACTAGAGAACGCCCAAGCAAGTGGCAACCCCCGGAGGTACTCTTGCGATCCTCACGGCTTCCGGCAAAATCCGAATCCGAGTATCCCAAGAGATCTAAGCTAGCGCCTTTGGGGTACCACAAGCCTATGCTAGGGGTGTGCTTGAGATATCGAAGGATCCTATTCACAGCCGAAAGGTGTGATTCCTTAGGGTTAGCTTGAAAACGGGCACACAAGCACACACTAAACATTATATCGGGCCTAGATGCGGTAAGGTAAAGCAAAGACCCTATCATAGAACGATAGATAGATTGATCAACCGATTTACCGTCCACATCCAAGTAGAGATGCCCATTTGTAGCCATGGGTGTCTTGATTGGCTTGCATTCATCCATCTTGAACTTCTTCAAGATATCTTTAGTATATTTTTCTTGATAGATGAATGTCCCTTCCTTCATTTGTTTGACTTGAAAACCAAGGAAGAAAGTCAATTCGCCAATCATGGACATCTCGAATTCCCTAGACATCATGGTAGCAAACTCATGGCTTAGTAAATCATTAGTTGAGCCAAAGATAATATCGTCAACATAAATTTGACAAATGAAAAGATCCCCGTTGACATCTTTTGTGAACAAGGTAGTGTCCACCCTCCCGATCTTGAAGCCTTGCACGATTAGGAAGTCACGAAGCCTCTCATACCAAGCCCTTGGAGCTTGTTTGAGCCCATAGAGTGCCTTGTGCAACCTATAAACATGGTTAGGATTTCTCAGATCTTCAAACCCGGGAGGTTGCTCAACATAAACGAGTTCGTCAATAAAGCCATTTAAGAATGCACTCTTCACATCCATTTGATATAACTTAATGTTATGATGTGAAGAGTAAGCAAGAAGGATGCGGATAGCTTCAAGTCTTGCGACCGGAGCAAAAGTTTCACCAAAATCCAAACCTTCGACTTGAGAAAACCCTTTTGCCACAAGTCTTGCTTTGTTGCGCACCACCACCCCATGTTCATCTTGCTTGTTTCGAAAGACCCACTTTGTGCCGATGATGTTCTTGTCTTTCGGAGGAGCTTCGAGGACCCAAACTTCATTGCGAGTGAAATTGTTCAATTCTTCTTGCATGGCCATCACCCAATCCGAGTCCTCAAGTGCTTCCTCTATGCTAGTGGGTTCAATACAAGAAACAAACGAGTGATGTTCGCAAAATGAAGCATGCTTAGAGCGAGTTCTTACTCCTTTGGAAGGACTACCAATGATTTGACCAATTGGATGATCCTTGGAAATGCGACCATGCTTCACTAGCGGTATTTGCATGGATGCTTGTTGGGGTGGATCATGAGTGACTTGTGCTTGTTGTGGAATATTTTGCTCTTCTTGTTCTTGGACTTGGGGTGTTGGCGTTGACACATTTTCTTGAGGTAGTGGATCAACTTTATCTTGATCTTCATCCACTTGGGGTGCCGTGGAGGTGCTTGGTGAAGATGAGGAAGGTCCTCCCCCTTGATCATTGTCTTCATGCACCTCCTCCGGCTTGATATCCCCAATGGACATCTTCTTCAAGGCTTCTTCAATCTCTTCATCCCCTACATTTTCATAGCCAACGACCTCCTCTTGGGAGCTGTCAGACCCGGGGCCACCGGGCTGGGCACATAACGTAGTTTAAAGAGGTTTAAGAGATTGAGTCCGTCTTATCTCTTATTCATCTTATTTATCTCTTATTTATTCCGTTTAAATAGGAGATAGAGCTAACCAACACAGAGAGGATCTACTCGAGATCAGTTTGGGTGTGATCCCTCGGAGGGGGGTTCGTTAGCATCTTTGTAACCCTGGCCTCTCGGATATATAAGGGAGGTCAGGGACCCCCCTAAAAGAGAGAGATCATTAGGTCGTTCAATACAGAAGGCAATACAAACCATACAGGACGTAGGGTGTTACGCTCCATGCGGCCCGAACCTGTCTAAGTCTTGTGTTCCTTGCACCTTCGAGTTCCTGATCTCGGCGTCCCCTCACCCCAAAACTTACCACCTTGGGTATACCCCGCGGTGGGCAGCCGGTTAAACACCGACAGCTGGCGCGCCAGGTAGGGGGGCGCGTCGAAGATCCACCGGGGAACTCGATGGCATCTTTCTAGTTCACCAGGTGGTGGATTGCTACCTTCACGCATGTGCATCGACGGATCGATTCATCGAGTTCGAGATCGGATCCTTCAGCGAACGGCTACATGGACCTCGACTACCCTGCTCGACTTCACCTTGCGCTGCAACGTCGATGCACCGCGGCCGTCGACCTCGACGACCCGGCTCAACTTCGGCTTTTGCCGCAATATCCGCGCGCGGCAGCAACGTGTTCGACTACTTCGACTTCGCGAGGACGATCGGCAGCTCGCTGACGACTACATCAACTACTCGTCTCGACTTGAAAACTAGTCGGAATCGGTTCCAACTAGTCGAGCTTCATCAACGAGCTCCACGGCTTCGTCAACATTCGTCCACGAATCAAGCTAAGTGATTTATACCTTTTCTTCACAAGATCGGCTACCTTTTTTGGTACGCCTCTCGACGGGCATGAAACCCTCGGGGGCTACACCATGATCGATTACTTGTCCGTGTATGACTCTCGATGGGCATGAAACCCTCCAGAGCTACACTTCGCCGACTATCTTTGCGCACTGCGCATCCTCTTTTTCGCATGACGACTTCTTTGTCTTCTCTTAACGGTTGCTAAAGTACTCGGGTAGCACGCGCCTTAATCCGTGAAACCTCGACTCTTCTGTAAGCCTATGCTCCTACGCGTGCATGCGGCTAAGCTCCCTACGCTATGGTCTACGGCCATCAGGGATCAGGTGTTTAAACGTAAGAGGCTAACTGCCTGGGGAAATTACATGGCCTAGCAAGAGTAAGACGCGAAATTTTTACACCGAATAAATTTTGGTTTCTTCACATTATTACTGAGTACTACTCGGTATCTTTGCATTATGCTACATAATGTATGCATTGTCTTTTTTCAGATCAAGCTTCGGCAACAACCCTCCAGACAGCACGGCATGCCATCACAGTTTCGCTAGTTCCCAGGCTCGGGGGCTGGGCGATGCACACTACTCGACATGCCTCCTTCGGCTCTCTTGGCTCGTAAGCTCGGGGGCTGGATGCCGCAAAACTACTCGAAGAAGACTCATATGAAGACTGAGAGTGCAGAAGAAACCTTAAGTCACCGCGCGGTTAAATAAACCAGCGGGAGGCTTAATTTCACTATGCAGGAAGCGAAGAGTTTTTCTCGGTATTTCAGAGTAACACCAATACCACGATTCTTGGATCCTTTTTCCCAAACCTGGGAGATTTGGGTTCAAGGCTCGGGGGCTGCGGGGCTCGGGGGCTACTCCATATGGAGTGCAATTTTTCAAATCGCACACCATATCAAAAATAAAATTCGGGGCATGAGCACCTCATAGCTTCGATGCAGCCAAGCAAGTACTCGAAGAAGGACTTCAAGACGAAGCTTCGGAAGAAGTCGAAGACTGCTTCGAAAGTACTCGATAAGCCTGCAGTACTCAGCTACGAAGAGCTCGGGGGCTTGTCAGACCCGGGGCCACCGGGCTGGGCACATAACGTAGTTTAAAGAGGTTTAAGAGATTGAGTCCGTCTTATCTCTTATTCATCTTATTTATCTCTTATTTATTCCGTTTAAATAGGAGATAGAGCTAACCAACACAGAGAGGATCTACTCGAGATCAGTTTGGGTGTGATCCCTCGGAGGGGGGTTGGTTAGCATCTTTGTAACCCTGGCCTCTCGGATATATAAGGGAGGTCAGGGACCCCCCTAAAAGAGAGAGATCATTAGGTCGTTCAATACAGAAGGCAATACAAACCATACAGGACGTAGGGTGTTACGCTCCGTGCGGCCCGAACCTGTCTAAGTCTTGTGTTCCTTGCACCTTCGAGTTCCTGATCTCGGCGTCCCCTCACCCCAAAACTTACCACCTTGGGTATACCCCGCGGTGGGCAGCCGGTTAAACACCGACAGGAGCCATTAGATTCATCAAACTCCACATCACATGTTTCTTCAACTAACCCGGAGGTTTGATTGAATACTCTATATGCTTTGGAGTTTGATGCATAACCAAGAAAGAAACCTTCATCACATCTGCTCTCAAACTTACCGAGCCTTTTCTTCTTATAGATGAAGTATTTGCAACCAAAGACTCGAAAGTATGATATATTTGGTTTCCTCCCGGTGATGAGCTCATACGGAGTTTTCTTGAGGAGTCGGTGAGGATACACTCGGTTGGATGCATGACATGCCGTGTTGATTGCTTCCGCCCAAAACTTCTCGGACGTGCCATAATCATCCAACATTGCCCTTGCTAGGGTGATGAGTGTCTTGTTCTTTCTTTCCACCACTCCATTTTGTTGAGGCGTGTAGGTGGCGGAAAACTCATGTTTGACTCCTTCTTCATCGCACCATTCTTCAATCTTCATATTCTTGAACTCGGTGCCGTTGTCACTCCGGATCTTCACAATTGGGGAATTATATTCCCTTTGAGATTTTCTTGCAAATGTCTTGAAGATCTCCGGAGTTTCACCCTTATCACCTAGAAACATGACCCAAGTGTAGCGTGAAAAATCATCAACGATTATTAGGCAATAGAGGTTACCACCAATGCTCTTGTATGAAGTTGGACCAAAGAGATCCATGTGTAGTAGCTCGAGCGGCTTGGAGGTAGACAACATCGTCTTGATAGGATGATGGGTTGCAACTTGCTTCCCGGCTTGACATGCTTTGCATAACTTGTTCTTGTCAAAAGTGACGTCCTTTACGCCGGTGATTATCCCTCTCTTGTGGGCTTTCTTGAGGTTGCTCATGCCAATATGAGCAATTCTTCTATGCCAAAGCCACCCAAGAGACGACTTGGTGAAGAGGCAAGTCATGGTGCTTGTTTGCTTTGAAGAGAAATCCACCAAATAGATGTTGCCATGCCTAAACCCCATGAATACCAGTGACTTGTCTTTTTCATGAGTTACTACAACACCATTCTTGTCAAAGACACACGTTAGTCCAAGATCACATAATTGAGCAATAGAAATAAGATTAAAACTAAGTGCTTCTACAAACAAGACATTTGAAATAGATAAATCTTTTGAAATTGCAATTCTACCCAAACCTAAAACTTTCCCCTTGGAGTTATCACCATAAGTGACATGTTCATGATCGCCGGGGTCTTTAAGAGAGGTGAACATGCTATCATTGCCGGTCATGTGTTGAGAGCAACCGCTATCAAGTACCCAATGTTTTCCACCGGCTTTGTAGTTCACCTACACACATGAGAATTCATTTTTGAGTTTTAGGAACCCAAACAAGCTTTGGGCCTTGCACGTGTGTGACAAGAGCTTTTGGGACCCAAAGTTGCTTGGGGAGCTTCTTCTTCGACTCCTTAGCAATCTTGCCAATGAACTTGGCCTTCACCTTGCCCTTCACTTTACTCAAGAGAAAATGGTTATTTTGGAACATTGATGAGTAATTCTTGGGTAAGTTAGGAAGAGGACGTGATGGTAAGGTGCACTCCCTAGTGTGGTGCCCGGTGACTTGGCAATGTTGGCAATATGAACCAACTTCCTTGATGAAGCTTGTCTTGATCTCCGGAGAAGGAGTTGTAGCCATGTTTGGCTCCGGAAATGAACCAAGACCTCTCTTGCCATAGTCACGCGCATTGTTGAAGAGAATCTCCCTGTGGATGTATTCTCCTCTTGAGAGTTTCTCCACACTACTCTTGAGGCTTGCCACTTGATCCATCAATTCCTTTTCCCTAGAAGGAGCAAGCTTGGGCACAACATCAGTGGCATATGCATCAATGAGTAGGTCATCACATGAAGTAGAAGCATTGACCTTTTCATGATCAAATTTCTCAAGACTTGAGTCAATAACTTCATAGGCAAATTCAAGTTCTTGATATTTGTGAGCCAACTCTCTATGCTCTTGTTTGAGCTTTTTGTAGCTTTCTTCAACTTGCTTAGCAAGTACAAATGACTCATTATGCTTTTTGAGCAAGTCATTGTACTTACTAAGTAAGTCGGAGTGGGCAAGCTCTAACTTAGCATGAGTGCTCTCAAGAATTTTGACTTTGCCCTTTTCCCTCTTGATGACGGATGTATACTCATTGATGAGGTTAGTGAATTCATTAGGATCAAGCTCTTCATCACTATCATCTTCACTATCTACCTCACATACCTTGGTGTTACCTTTTGCCATGAGGTAGTGGTGGTTCTTCATTGGTGAGGGCGATGGTGACGATGTCTTCTTCATCACTTGAGTCTTCGCTTGATGAGACATCGGTCACCCATTCTTGTTTTTCCACCAAGAAACTTTTCTTGGTGTGCCCTTTCTTCTTTGGGAAGAGCTTGGTCTTCTTGTCATGGGTCTTCTTCTTCCCAAATCTCTTGTTTTTGTTCTTCCTCTCCTCTTCTTCATCATCGCTTGAATCATGGCGATGCTTGTTCTTGTTGTCCTTGTTCCTTTTATCCGGCTTGTGACAATTTGGACGGATGTGACCTTTTTCTCTACAATTGTAGCAAATCTTGTTCTTGACATCCATAGGCCGGAACATTCCCTTTTTGGAGTCAAAGTTGAAACCCTTTTTGTTGATCTTTTCATTCAAGCGTGTGAACTTTCTCATCATGAGAGCTAGTTCTCCATCATCTTCAACATCGGATGAGCTTTCATGATGATCATCTTCTTCATTGCTTGAGCTTGAATCTTGCTTGATCATCTTGAGCTTGTGGGATTTGTTTGTCTTGGTCTTTAGAGCAATTGATTTGCTTGAAGTTGGCTCTTCGGACATACCAAGAATGCTCATTTCATGAGCGCGAATTTCCCCCACAAGTTCTCCTACTTCCATTGTGTCAAGATCCTCTTTTTGAAGCATAGCATTAATGATGTTATACTTGGGCTTCGGGAGGAGCATGAGAATCTTCCGATTGATGGATGCACTGTCAATTTTGGATATTTCAAGTGCATTAATGTCCTTGACAATGACATTCAAGCGAGAATACATATCATTGCAATTTTCATGAGCTAGCATTTTAAAGGAATCATACTTAGCTCTAAACAAGTGATATTTTTGCTCACGAACTTTAGTGGAACCTTCATGAATTTCAATGAGCTCCTTCCAAATATCACTCGCTAAGTCCATGCCATTAACTCTAGCAAAGACTTCCTTACTAATAGCTTCAAAAATTGCATTTCTAGCTTTAGCATTCCATTTTAATTGTTCGGTGGTGGGAGTTCCGGTGAACCCAGCTTTAGTTGCCAACCATACTTCGGGGGCAATCGCATCAAGGTATGCGGCCATGCGAACTTTCCAATAAGCAAAGTTCTTGCCCTCGAAGTGAGGCGGCGAACCACCCATCTTGGCCATGGCTCTAGGCGGTGAAGCCTAATGATCCAAATGAGCAACCAGGCTCTGATACCAATTGAAAGGATCGATGGACCAAGAGGGGGGGTGAATTGGGCCTTTTTCAATTTCTAAAATGAGGTAAAGCAACCTTAACCTATGCAAGGCTAGAAAGGCACCAATTCACCAACCGGGTAACTAAACTACTTACGCAAGCTAGGAAGGATAAAAAGAGGTAGAGCCTAGCAAGGTAGAGCAACGTAATGATCCCTAAATCAAGCACATGAATAAATTGCATGAAAGATAATGCTTGAATAAGTAAAGTGGACAAGAGACAACCGGATTTTTTTTTCCGTGGTATCGATGTGTTGGCACACACCCCTAATCCACGTTGTGACACTCACAAAGAGTTTTGTCACCTCCCAAGTCACCAAGACGAGGGCGCTCATTAAGAGTCTCCGTTCACCATCCCGGTGTGGTGGAGATCAAGCCACGTACAATCTTCTTCTCCGGGCTCCCACAATCCTTGGCAAGCTCCGCAAGAATCACCTCGATCACCAAGATCGCCTAGGTGATGCCAATCACCAAGAGTAACAAGCTAAGGCCTTCATTTGAGCAAGAACCGATCACCAAGAACGGATGCACACAAGCTTCTCTCTACTCAAGTCCTTAATCTTGCTTCTTGAATGATTGAATGAACAAGTATGTGAAGTGATGAAGCTCAAGGTGGCTCTTGACTATAGTATGAGTGTTTGGACGTTGCCTGGTGTCAAGAGTAGTAGAATGACCCATTGGAGGGATATATATAGGCAGCTCACACGAATAGAGCCGTTGGAAAAAAAGCTGCCAGAAAACTGCGTAGCGCCGGTTAATCCGACGTACCTCCAATAGTCATCGTCGGTTTAACCGGTGAATGTAAACTACCCCTTCTGAAAACTAGCCGTTACAACTTGGGTAGATTAACCGACGTATCATCGGAATAACCGGTGAGTGTAGTTGTCCACTGATCAACTGAAAAACCAAGTCTCTGGACAACTGCACCGATGTCCAATTTCAAATATCGTTGGTTTAACCGGTGTATTGATTTGTCCAGACTCTGCTGACCTCGTTTAACCGACGTATATAAAAGTTGAAGCGTCGGTTAAACCTGTGTTAAGGATTTTTCCTGATTTTGCCTTTTCTGATTGAGTCTTGAATGAAATCCAATTATTCTTGAGATATGAGTTGAGAACCACTTATTTGAGCTTCTAGAAACCTAAGTGACCATTGTGTGCATCCATTTTTAAATGACCATGTCCATGCTCAAGTTACTTAGCCTAAACCCCTCTTAATAGAGCGATCACTACAAAACTATAAAACCTATACTAACCTAAGTGTCCTTCTCAACCTTATGACACTTAGGACTAGAAAGATCCTAAGTCTTGACATATTATTGAGTTGAATGCCGAGATCGCCTTTTTGAATAATGAAAAGTAGAGGCCTCTTTGACATATGACCAAATGAGCGATAATGATCTATAAAGCTGCACAAACTCATTAGTCACAATAATGGTTGTCATTAATCACCGAAACATACCTTGAGGGCCTAGATGCTTACATCAACACAAATAAAACAATGCTCCAGCATGAATGCACAAGCAAGTTGATCCTATAATGAATTTTATTTTCTTGTGTTATAAAATTACTTTAAATGCAAGATAATTTAGAGAAAACCCTGAAAATTTTATTTAAGCCCAAATAAATTCCCTAAAAATTTGGGAAAATTACATTAGGGTGTTACAAACCTACCCCCCTTACAGGAATCTCGTCCCGAGATTCTGTTAGGCTAGCTAGCAAAGAGATCGGGATATGTCTTTCTCAACTCATCTTCTCGCTCCCAAGTAGCCTCGTCTTCCGTGTGGTGGCTCCACTGAACACGGCACATCTTTATTTTCTTGTTCCTGGTAACTCTCTCAGATGTCTCCAGAATCTTCACCGGATGCTCGGTGTAAGTCAGATCTTCCTGTACATCCAACCCTTCTAGCGGTGCCTGTTCTTCCGGCACTCTCAGGCACTTCTTCAGCTGAGACACGTGGAATACATCGTGCACTCCTGAGAGATTGGGGGGCAACTCCAAACGATATGCCACCTCCCTTCCGTTCCAACACCTTGAACGGACCAATGTATCGAGGGGCTAGCTTCCCCCTCACATTAAACCTGCGGATTCCTCTCATCGGTGAGACCTTCAGGTACACATGATCACCCACTACAAAGGTCAAATCCCGACGACGAACATCCGCGTAGCCCTTCTGACGAGTCTGTGCGATCCTCAGGTTCTCTCGCACCTGCTGTACCTGCTGTTCTGCCTCTTCAACAATATCCGGACCAAACATCTGCCTCTCGCCAATCTGATCCCAATACAATGGAGTCCTGCACTTCCGACCATACAGGGCCTCGAAAGGAGATTTCTTCAGACTGGCCTGATAGCTGTTGTTATACGAAAACTCTGCATACGACAGGCATTTATCCCAGCTGGTACCGTACTGAATGGCACAAGCTCGAAGCATATCCTCCAACACTTGGTTAGTTCTCTCTGTCTGCCCATCTGTCTGAGGATGATAAGCAGTACTGAAGCGTAGCTTCGTATCCAACGAATCATGCAACTGCTCCCAGAACTGTGAAGTGAACTGAGATCCTCGATCAGATATGATCTTCTTCGGAACTCCATGCAGACAGACAATCCTGGAGATGTACAACTCTACAAGTCTAGCACCGGAGTAGGTAGTGTTCACCGGAATGAAGTGGGCAACCTTCGTCAACCAGTCCACTACTACCCATATAGAGTTGTACCCTTTCTGAGTACGAGGCAAGCCAACAATGAAGTCCATGGTGATCTCCTCCCATTTCGACTCTGGAATCTTCAACGGCGGCAATAGACCTGCTGGTCTTTGATGCTCTGCCTTGACACGCTGACAAGTGTCGCAAATAGCCACGTACTCTGCAACGGAACGCTTCATTCCATACCACCAGAATCGTTCCTTGAGGTCATAATACATCTTCGTGCTGCCTGGATGAATGGAATACGCTGTATCATGAGCCTCACTCAAGATCAGCTTCCTGAGATCTGCTACATCTGGCAAACATATCCGGCCCTTGTACCACAAGGTACCCTGATCATCCTCTCTGAAATGAGGGGCTTTACCAATCTTGAGTAACTCACGAATCTCTTGCAGCTTCTTATCATCTTTCTGATGCTGCCTGATCTCTGCCTCTAGAGTGGGTTCTGCCTCGAATGATGCACTCGAGGTGTGATGCAAGAAACCCAGACTTAGCTGCTCAAACTCCTCGCATAACTCCTGATGTGATAGTTCGTGTATTTGTAATGCTAGACTTATATTTCGATAGTGTGAAGTGTATGCTTGTTGGTGTAAAACTTTTGTGTGTTTGTGTGAAGTTCTTGAAAATCTTAAGTAAAAAGGGTATTTTCGTAATTATGGAAAAACTAGGGTTGTTTTTGCAAAATGTAATTTGATAAGAGGTAACCTCAAATTAAGTAAAGGGTAGTTTGGTAAATATATTTTACTCTATGTCTTGTAAAAAATATATATTTACCCAACAGTTGCATTAGAAATGTAGGAGTTAAATTGTGTAAAAATTTGCGTAAAGTTGAGGAAATAAGGGTATTTATGAAATTTTATAAAAGAACAAGCCCTTTTATGCAAAATAGGTAATTTACAAAAGTAACTTTCCAAAATTACTAGAAGTAAAAAGGTAATAATGTAAGTAATCATGACTTACTTAGCAAATTGCGAACAGGCCCAAGGTTATATATAATTTATACTAACAATAATAAAGATGTTATAAAATTCAAATTTAGTCCAAGTCTTAAAATAAAACTTCATATTGTGAGTTTTGGAGTTCAAACCCTAAAACAAAGTTGTAGAGCTTGAAAAGTTGTACAACTTTCATTTTGGTCATATTTTTGTTTGAGCCCTAGAACAGTGGTTAAATTTGTCTTTACCAAGAGGTCCCTGCAATTTTCTAAAATTACAAACAAGTCCTCAGGAAATTCCCTTTGTCTTCCTCCTCTGGCGCTGCTCTATTTTTGCTCTGCAGCTGCCGCTTTACCGCTGTTCCGATTGCCACCTCCTGCTGCAAACAAGATCCAGCAAACAAGATCCACGCGTCTTCCTCAACAGGCAATAGCAGCTCACGGCAGCCCCATCCTCACCTCCCTTATCTGTTCCTATCCTTATCTCCCCATTCCATTTTTTTTCCTTCACTCCCTCTCTGTTTCCTTCCTCACACAGCAGACCGGCGAGCGGTAGGCGGCGCTAGAGCTGGCGCTCGTGCAGCGCCAGGTCGCGGCTGGAGGAGCGGCCCGGCGTGGGCCCAAGCGCGCGGACTGGCGGTGCGGGAGCCAGGGCGGCGGCGCACGGACGCGCGGGAGCGCGCGGCCCAAGCGCGGGCGGTAGCGGCCGAGCCAGGGCGGCGCGCGTGCGGCAGTGCGCGGGGCCCAGGCGGCGCGGCCCAGGCAGGGCGGCTCGGCGCTGCGCTAGAGGCAGGCGGGAGCAGCGCGCGGCCAGGCGCGGGCGAAGCCCAAGGTGGCGAGCGGAGTATACAGGCGGGCCGCGGCTGGACGGTGCGCGCGGCTCGGCCAGCGGCCGGGCGGGTGCAGCGCGTGACGAGCAGCGGGTCTAGGCGATGTGGCGGCGCAGGCGGAGGCTGGACAGGGAGCACGGGCTGCGGCTGACGCAGGGCCCAGGCGGTGGCGCGGTTCTGGTGGGGCGCGCGGCAGGGGGAGCCGGCGGCTGGCGTCGCGCAGGTGAAGTGCGCGTGGGAGCGGGCTCGGGTGAGCGGTTCCGAGCGGCTGGTGGCGGCACGGGTACAGACGCCAGGCGAGCACATAGGCTAGGCCGAGCGGTGTAGTGTAGGTGGCCGTATTCCACGTCGGGGAGCTGCAACACGAGGGGGAAATTGGAGGGCAGGTGATACGCGGTTGTTCGGGCGACGCACGCGTGGCGCGGACGGTGGGTTGAGCGGAGGCTGGGCCGAGCACACGGACGAGCGTGCGGAGCGCACGGCGCGACCACGGTTAGGCACTGAGTGGCTCGGTTTGAGTGCGCACAGGCACGATGCAGGAGCGGAGCTCAGGGCTCGCGATGCCGCGGCGTGACGACTCGGCGCGGACCCGCACGGGGCAAACAATGGAACCGCGCGTGAAGGACATCGGAGATCGTTGTGGAGCGAAGGCGGCAGTCAGACGTGACGAGCTCGAAGGAGCCTCTATGCAACCAAACACAACTGTAACGAGCTACAGCAGATGGAACTCGCCATTACCGCCGGTGAGAAACTGAGGGCCTTTCTACGAAGCTCTTTTATTATTTCATGTGTGCAAAGCAACTAACTTATAAAATTCGTAGGAAATGATATAAAAATCGTAAAATGTCAAATGAAGATGTTATGGAATCCTTGTGAGTAGATTTATGCAGTATGTGTATAATTTTGTACGTGTTAGTAGAAAAATCTCACTTTAGACTTTTGCTTATACTTGTTAGGGTTAAATTCGTATCTGTAGTTGTACTGCTCCAATTGCAATGAATTACAATTCATTTATATAATCTTTCCAAGTTGTTGAAGAACAACATCCTTGGTAGGTTAGACATCTAGGTATGAATTTCTGAAGTTACCCGTCAGATTTTGCTCATGTGCTGTGTAGTCCTTAATGTTTGTGATGTTATGTTTGTGATGTTTGGTTAACCTTCATTTATATAGATGCTTATGCCTTTACCCTGGTTTTAATTGCAATTTTGTTAGAGCCCTTTCTATATAAAGATCCTGGTCATACCTTGTGTATCGACTACTTAGTTGATATACCTTTGTAACTAGACTTAGCAATCGGCTACTAGTTCAGCTGATTTTCGATAGGCACGACCCTATCGGCTATATACCTTTTTGGCTACAGATCTGTAGGACCCCATCGGCCATAAGCCTTTTGACTTCTTCCCTATCGGCAAAAGCCCATCGGCCAGATGTTAACCACCCTATCGGTCCGATCCAATGTTAGTGCCCTAATCGATCTAGTCCGATCTATACCACCATACCAGTTATGCGTTAATCAGTTATTTATTAATATCATCAAACCACTTAAACACTGATTACTCCGGTTAACACTCCAGTCAAGAATCGGATAGGCACACCCAATAAAGAACGTATCTATCGGCTAAGCACAGCCAGTACAGCATAGGTAATCGGCTACTTATGCCGATTCACAAATCTAACGCATGCGCACATATTAACTCGGCTGATGTTCACAGCTCGACTAGTTTGCTAAGAACACAAATCGGCTATGCCGATGCGCACAGAGATCAACTAGCCATCCAATTTAGATAACGTATCGGCTGCCCATAGTCAATGCACACACGATCTTAGAGTTTTGTTACCCTTTAATCTAAGCCGATTCTAGTTGTTTTCCATAGCGGTCAATTATGGCCGGTCAATCCTTAGTTTTCCCATCCTTATCCGCACACTGTTATCAGCCGATTTATCGGTTGAGAGATCGGCTATATGTTTGCCGGTTACATACCCTCAACCACATCCTCTTTAGTCTAACTCTGCACTTATGGTCTCACCAACCTAGTTTAATATTAGTGTTCTGTTACATCTAAATCTTGAAATAGGTCTAACTTAGATAACCCCATCGGCTGTACAGCACTCAATTGTTGTGTTGATGTAATCCAGCCAATGCAACCACATCTAGTTACCTAAGATAACACTTAAGCACATCGTAGTTAGGCACACCCAGTGCAGAGTAGGACAATCAGCTACACAGCTGATATGCCCCAGAAGATATAAGAGAACATTAAGGATGAAAACCGGCTACACAGCTGATTCACCAATCGGCTGAATACGCTGAGACACAGACCGTACGGATACATAGTTCGACTAGTCTATCAATACACCATCGGCTAGTTACTTGCTTTAGTCAACTAGCTATGCCGATACATCACTTGACTAATTCTACCCGATGTGTAAATCGGCGAATGTGCCGATACATTAAATCGGCTAGAAGGTCAAATCACTGATCGACTAGTTTTACTAAAGCATGGATCCGCTATGCTGATACGCACGCGATCAGTTAAGTACGCCGATGCTCACACAGATTAGCTAGGACACAGCCGCTTTAGAAAACATCCTTCTACTAAAGTGATCGATGTTTTCATCGATCAATTAGAAAACCAGTGCACCTGTCAATCGGCTACCCAGACCAAAGTACACAACCTTGGATCAGTAAGATCGCACAGTAGACACGTCTCTGTTAGGCCCGACCAAAGCACGTCTATCGGCTAAACCTGATTCATCCTCATCGGTTAAGGCCAAGAACTATACACCAACTAATTAAATAACCAAACATGCTACCTAATGAAATTAGTATGGATGTTTAGGGTAACCCCCTGTTGCCTAACGAGACTAGTTAGTTTAGTTAATACTCGATAAATGACTGCCCAGTACAGGGTAGTTAGGTTGTTTGTTGAAATGTAATGTTCCTTTATTTGGATTGCAACTTTATCGTGAATTGAAATGAAAGTGTATGCAATCATTAAACTCCATCTTGCATATCATATAGATTCGACCACTCTCGCCGACGGAAATTACCAACTAATCCCGGAACCAGAAGGAAGTTATTCTGAAGACCCCGGGAACTTCGTCGCGGGATTATCTGAAGCCCCGAACCAAAGTTCGGAAGATATTGACTTACTGACTTCAGACCCACCAATAAAGGCAAGCCCCGGACATAACCCCTACTTTACTACGCTGCAACCTATATTATTTATGTATATCTGTATGCATTAAGTTCGTAGGAGTTGTGCGGAAACTTTAGTTGCATTGTTCTAGGAACCAATGTATTGAACACTAGAACTTGAGTCGACTAGCTGCTCTGCTTATAGGACCGGTAGAAGTCGAGTGATTTCCTGTCACTCGCGCGATATAGGAGCTGTAATGTTTACATTCCTGTTATCACTATAAGGATGACGGACGGGAGTTGTAAGGTATCATGGTTGAGATGATACCCCGTCTGTGTTGTGGAATTTGATAAGGTCGCAGTGTGTGGTAGCGGTGGTTAAGCGTCTGAAAGTACTAGCCACATGCCGTGAAATATGGTAAGCGGTAAGCCTAGTAACCGATCGGCCCGAGGAGTGGACATACCCCCCACCACATGTATTTGCTTCTTTTGGTTACTCTGTTCGACGTGTAGGCATACGTGTCGCTGGGCAACCAGGAGTACGGGTTTTGTAGTCGCGCTACAGACGTACGTCCTGCACTTTGGATGTGCGTATGACCTGCAGTCGCTTGTGGTGGATCTGATCCACGAGTCGGAATGAAAGGTAAACGGTTGCTTCGGAACAACCCTGTGGTGTTCCAAGCGTGTGTGTTAGGTTTACCTTGCAAGGGTTGAATCTCGATTCAGAATCGTCCGCCTCTCACGATGTATGAGACTGCTTATTCTCTTTACCACATAGAGTAACAAGAGTAACTATGTGATTATTCAAGATGATGTTTGATTAAAGATTCTACCCTGTTTGAATAGTTATAGGTGCTTACCTAGAATGGATAAACAACTAGAACCTGAAAACTAAAAGTTGAAATTAAGGACCTACTCGTTATTGCTTTTCAGCTGAAAATAAACCCAGAGGCCTTGAAAAGCTTTCATGAGTCTAGTTATGGGCTAAGGTATACCCAATTCCGGGTAAGTCTTGCTGAGTATTAGTATACTCAGCCTTGCTAGTTATATGTTTTGCAGATAATGTCTGGAAGACCCTACTCTTCCCTTGCCTCGGCCCTGTGCTCTCCCAGAAGGTTGGTCCGAGGAGTGGGATCCGTCCTCGGCCAACATTGATGATACTGAATGATGTCATGCCTAGGCTTAGCATGACATCCATCTTGACGACGTGCTGTAGATCATCACGTATGATTTCCGCTGCTAAAAACCATAACTTTATCAGATTGTTTGGTTTTCTATAAATTTGAAACTTTGCTCTATTGTGAAAACTCTTGTAAAGTGATTTCCTGTGATGTAAAATATGTGGTGATTGTATCTCTGGACTCACCTTCGTGTGAGGTAACCTTATTTGATCCTGTGTATCGGTGGTTTATCGGGACGTTACCCGACAGACCAATAGTATTATACCGTTTGAAGTACGAGGTAGCCCTCCGGCAAGGACTCGCGTACTTGAGCCGGTATAATTCAGGTTGGTCTTGCCACACCTGAGGCATCTAAAAAGCCACAGCCATGTTGACATAGCTCTTCCTGCTTAGAGCATCTGCCACGACATTAGCCTTACCCGGATGATAGTGAATCTCTAGGTCATAATCCTTGACCAACTCGAGCCATCTTCTCTGCCGCATGTTCAACTCGCTCTGCGTGAAAATATACTTGAGGCTCTTGTGATCGGTGTAAATGTCACACCTCTACCCAAACAAGTAATGCCTCCATATCTTCAGAGCATGCACAACTACGGCTAACTCCAGATCATGAGTGGGATAATTTAGCTCGTGCCGGCGCAACTGCTGCGAGGCATAAGCTATCACTCTGCCTTCCTACATCAGGACGCAACCAAGACCATCCCTCAAAGCATCACAATACACTGTGAACCTCTTGCTCTGGTCTGGCAGAGTAAGGACTGGCGCCGTGGTCAACCTCTTCTTCAACTCCTCGAAGGCCTTCTGACGCTCATCAGTCCAAAAGAAATCCACACCCTTCTCTAGCAAGGAAGTCAAAGGCTTCGCAATCTTGGAGAAACTCTCAATGAACCTCTGATAATATCCTGCTAAGCCCAGAAAAGAGCGGACTTCCTTCACTGTCTGCGGTACCACCCAGTCGATCACATCCTTCACCTTTCCGGGGTCCACAGCAATACCTCCCTTGGAGATGACATGACCGAGGAAAGGAACCTCGTCAATCCAGAATTCGCACTTGCTGAGCTTGGCATACAGCTGGTGCTCTCTAAGCCTCTGCAACACAAGCCTCAGATGCTCCTCATGCTCTGCTTCTGACTTGGAATATATCAAGATATCATCAATGAATATCACCCTAAAGGTGTCCAGATAATCCATGAAAACCTTGTTCATCAGATGCATGAAGAAAGCCGGAGCATTGGTCAAGCCAAAAGACATGACGTATACTCGTATAGCCCATACTTGCAGGTGAATGCCGTCTTCGGGATATCCTCGGAACGAATCTTCAGCTGGTGATAACCCGAACGTAGATCAATCTTCGAGAATACACAAGCACCCTGAAGCTAATCAAAGAGATCCTCAATATGGGGCAATGGATGCTTGTTCTTAATGGTGACTGCATTCAGATCCCGATAATTGACGCACATTCTCTTTGCGCCATCCTTCTTCTCTACAAGCAATACAGGAAAAGCCCAAGGAGAGAAACTACGACGGATATAGCCCTTGGCTAGCAACTCGTCGACAGTCTTCTTAACTTCCTCATGCTCAACGGGTGCCATACGATAGGGTCTCTTAGCAATAGGAGCTGTGCCAGGCAAGAGATCAATAGAAAACTCAATGTCGCGATTAGGCGGCATACCTGGCAAATCATCCGGAAAGACATCCGGGAATTCAGACACCACGCGAATACCATCTATGGGCCTAGCCTCCATCTGATGAAGAAATCCAGAAGGCTCTGTAGCACCGACAGTGATCTCCTGACCATCCGGTGCTGATAGAAGAACAGTCCTCTGAGCACAATCTATCTGGACTCCCCACTTAGCAAGAGTCTCCATCCCTAAGATCACATCAATACTCTTGGTGTCTAGCACCATCAAATTTGCACTGAACTCTACCCCCCTTATGGCCACACTGACTCTGGGACAGAAGATATGAGACCGCAACTGCCCTCCCGGTGATGATACTAACATGCATCTCTTTAATGTGCTAGTAGGAATACCATGATGCTCGACAAAAGACTGAGTGATGAAAGAATGCGTAGCACCAGTATCAAAAAGCACTATAGCAGGATGGGTGTTGACCATAAACGTACCAATGACCATGTTGGGAGCCTCGGCCGCTGACTCGGCCGTCACATGGTTCACCCTGCCCTGGGCTGGGGCCTTGGGCGGTGCTGCACGCCCTTGCTGTCCTGACTGTGCCTTCCGGGGACAGACGTTGGAGTAGTGTCCTGGCTCGCCGCAGTGAAAGCACACCCGCGGAAGTGCTGGAGCCTGTTGCCCGGCAGGAGGAGTAGGCACTCCCTGCCTCGGAGCTGGTGGAGCCGGAGGTGCTGGAAGCCTCTAACCCTGTCCTGCCTGCTGCTAGGGACGAGGAGGAAACTGCTGCCGCTGCTGGTACTGCTGGGTCGGCCTCTGCTGCTGTGGATGCTGATATCGGGGATGAGTGTTGCTGCCCGACGAGGATGGAGCCATCTTTCTCTTCTTATCCTCAATCTCCCGGCGCTTACGCTCGGTGTGATCATCCACCAGCTGGTTGAAACTGTCGAAGCAGTGGTTCAGCAGCGCATACTGGATGTGATCATCCAGTCCCTCCTTGAAATACTCCTGCTTGTCGCTATCACGGGCGACGTCAGCAGGGGCATAACGAGCCAGCTGAAGGAAACGGTCACGGTACTCCGTCACCGTCATCGATCCCTGAAATAATGAACACAGATAACAAGGATAGAAATCGCTCAATGTGTCAGGCTTACAAAAGAGATCAAGGATAGATCGAAGCTCAAAAGAAATTGCAGGGAATTCCATTTAATTTACCTACTTAAGGGCACGGAACTCTTTCTGCTTCATCTTCATAATCCCTTCAGGAATATGGTGGCTCCTGAAGCGCTCACGGAATTGGACCCAGGTGAGAGAGTCGCGGTCCTGAGCCGGGTAGGACTCCCACCAATCAAGAGCTGAGCCTCGCAGCTGCCCTGCTGCGTACAGAACCCGCTCCCAGTCGTCGCACTGCGAACAACCAACTGGTGCTCCACCGAACGAAGCCAGTCGTCTGCCTGGAGTGGGTCCGTGGCGTGAGAGAAAGTCGGAGGATGACCTCTCAGGAAATCCGCACGCCGGTCACGAGGCTGGGGCGGCGGAGGAGGCGGTGGCTGAGCGTGGATCTGCTGCAGAGCCTGAACGGTGTTGTTCAGGGTCGCCATCATCTGCATCTGGAGCTGGAAGAACTGCTCCGGGGTCAGTGGTGGCGGCATCGGCAACGGCTGACCAGTACTTTGGTTGTTCTGCTCCTGCTGGTCAGAACCGGAACCGGTGCGCCTGGTGTTCACCATCTGATTGCAACAAACGAAATTTTATGAGAACGAGGTATTGTGCAGCTGCGGAAATGAAACTTCGGAAGGATATGACAGAGAGAAAAGGAATATAGGTTTTACCCCCAACGTTCTAACTCAATTTTATTATTTAGTTCAAGTTGTGTTAGGGTCGATTTGCATGAGCAAGTTTAACTACTAGACTATGCAATTAATCCAAAAATCCAAATCAAACATTTGCACAATAACAAACATTCAATATTCACAACTTAGTCGAGTTTTTCACACTACTCGACCAACACACTCATTCTAGCGTAGTTTTATAGGGATAGCCTAAACTTATAGATTACAAGATTAGACGACTCAGGCCAACCTCTACGGAAAACTCAAGCTGTTTCTCAGAAAAGACAAGAGAGAGATAGCAAATCAAGGGCTTAAGACTCAAGGAATAGAAGCAGAAAAATGATTTTAGAATATTTACGGAGGCAAGGCAAGGGAAGAGAAGTCCTATACTCATCCAGATCTGTCTAGGCTTTGTCCTACAGTCAATATGGCTCTGATACCAATCCTGTCACACCCGATTTATAAAGAACATAAATCGAGCAATCATATATGCGCCAGGATCAAGTCACGCATATATACAACAGAATCATCAAGATATCACAACACATATCACGAATGACAATAACATAAACCGTAAATGATTTATTTTATTACAACTGAATCAAGAATCGGTTCAAGAGTTGCGGAAGCGTAAAATGAAGTACATGAAAGGTAGGGCACCACAGGGACGTCGACTAGGAGACAAACGCCTAGAAGTCGTCGAAGCCGTTGACGTAGTCCTCCACGTTGCCGGGCACTGAGCAGCGGTCGAAGGTATCCAAGAGAACAGAAAAGTAGAGAGGCAAGTGTGAGTACAAACTCGTACTCAACAAGTATAACACAAACTATGAGGCTCTAAAGTTTAGCTGACTCAACTGCAGTAGCTTTTAGTCTTGGCAAAATTTTATTAAAGCTAATTACTACAAGTGGATGAATTACCATAAACCCACATTTCATAATAAATTAATCAGTATTAATTAAGAACTACTGAAAAACCATCCAAACCAAAACCACCCGGGGAATCTCCCTAATCAAAGGTAGACAACCCCACTAATCAAAAGGAGGATCTGGGCCGCTCATGACTGTGAGCACAGCTGATATATCAGTTTTACACTCTCGAGAGGTTGCACAACTTTACCCACAAGTCGTGAGCTACGCTAGTTGTTCGTCACACTTCCTTAGGTGTGATGGCTAGCAAGCACACTACGAGACCGTTACAAAGGATCACGTTGGTAAGGTGTAACCGCTAAGGATTCTGGATCAGCGACGATGGGGCCCACCTCCGGGGGTACAAGCACATAGCACAGACCAAGCCGGAGGAGCAGGGACCATTGTAGCCTACCACCCCTCTTGCCCACGCAGGTAAGTTACTCCCAAACCAACACGACCTAATTAGTAAGTCAGGACCGTCCCATTCCAGTCTTGTGGTTGCGCGGTTGTCCCAAGTTGTCGCTCTATGAACCGGTCCTTATGGAGAGTGGCCAACCAAGCACTAAGCATCGTGCTGGCCCCCTAAACCATGTTTCTAATAAAAACATCTTTTAACGAGACGTGAGCCGCTCAAGCACACAGCACAGAGGGCCACTCTCAGAATTAAGTTGCATATACCATTAATCAGGTTTAATTAAAAAGGACCATTATGTGTGAGAGCGCAACACCTAGCACAACTAACCAAAATGCAACCCAAGGTATAAATGTAAAGGATAAGGTGGCTAGGAAATCCTTATAGGCATACAGAATTAAAATGCAATATGAAAATGTATTTAAAAGTGATAGGAGGTTCATGTTATACTTGCCTTCCTCGAAACTCTCCTGCTGCTGCTCAAACTGCTCAGAAGATGGCGGCTCCTGGTACTGGTCCAAAGGCTCCGCATCTACTGACGATCGCAACGCCAAAACATGGTCCAGCACATACACATACATGCAAACGAGGACAAAATATAAGAAACAGTACAACATTACATAGGAACAGACACAAAACCATGATAGAACTATTCTACGTGTTACAAGGATCGCGTGAGCGCAAGAATCACCTAAAACGGAGCTAAGACGTGAAAGCTAGGGCTAAAACAGGGTCCAGGGGCCTTTCTGTAAGAAAACAGGAAGTTCTAAGGGGTTCTTTGCAAAAACCAGGGACCTCAACGTAGTTAAAGGCTAGACATAGGGGCTAGCATGCAAAAACTCAAGGCATGGACGGCGGGTTCTATTCCTGAAGAACTCAGGGGCCTAAACGAATAAAACAGGACCTATCTGCGAATATCTTTGAACTACATAGGAGTGCGGGTTGATTGCATGAAAACCCGAGGGCTCTTTAGCAAAGAGATCAGGCTGAAATGGTATGCTCTAATTAGGGTCGTTGGATCTGGATCCAGCGGTACGAAACAAAAAGGGGTTGGGGGTCAGGGGCCGGCAGCGGCGATTGCTCGCCGGAGGTCATCCCCGTGGCGGCGGCTCGCCGGAGATGGCCTATCTCGGCCATCTGGGCCCCATCTTGCACGAGGTCAGGCCCTGGAGGAAGCTCGCGGTACCGTGAACCCTACAGGACATCCAGGATGGCGGATCGGGGTCAGGTCGAGGCTCCCCACAGCAGAGTGCGGCACGGGGTCACCGGCGAACGGCGCGGATGTGGTTCTGGCTCGAGTTTGAGCTGAGCTTCGCACGGTTCCACACCAGCGCGACCCCAGGAACCTACTGAGGGTCTTTGCATGGGGTATAGGCCACAGGAGGGGGGGCGGCCGGCGGAGGAGGCGGATCCATGCGGGCGAAGCTCACCGGGGACGGTGTTCCGCTCACGGGGCCGGCTTACAAGCCTCGGTTTCTATCTTAAGAGCAAGAGGAGGTTGGGGCAGTGCTCACCGGGGTAGAAATTGGACCGTGCGGCCGTGCGGGGAATGCCGGCGTCAAGATCAGGCGGCGGCGCGCACGGGGTGCTCACTGACAGCCCGCGGTGGTGCTCCTCCCGGCCTGCTAGTCCACCAAGACGACACGTACGGGTCCTGTGAAGGTGCAAAGGGGGTCAGCTTGGCCTGCGGCCTACCGGCGGCGACCAATTGCCCGGAGTGGCTTACGGCTTACCGAAAACCGAGCGGCGGAAATGGGCTGTGCATGGGGAGGCTCGGGCAGCGTATGCAGAGGCGGCTGAGAGAGAGCGCGAGGGACAGCTGCGGCTAAGAAGAGAGGGGGGGCTGGTAGCCTCGGCGTGCAGATCGCCCGGCAACGGATGCCGCGCCTCTCGCGGGTTGTTGCGGCTCGGCCTAATCCAAGCGCGGGCGAGCTTCTAGAAGGAAGAGAAGGCTCGGGTGCTGGCCAGTGGGACCTTGCGAGCGCGGAGAAGAGAGCCCAGGGGTGCGGCCGAGCGGGGCCACGCCCGGGGACGGGCGGCCTGGCCGGCGGGGAGAAAAACAGGGGAGGGGCGCGAGGGGGAAGAAGCGTCTGACCAGTGGGGCCATCGGGTCAGAGAGAGAAAGAGAGAGGAGGTGCGCCTGGGCTGAGGGAGTTGGCTGGCTCGGCCCACGCGAGGGAAAAGAGAGAGAGGGGAGTGCTGGGCCTCGGGATCGGCTTGGGCCAGGGAAAAGAGAGAGGAGAGAGAGCCCGTGAGAGAGGGAGGGAGAGGGGTTTTGGGCTGGTGGCTGGGCTGCTACTCTCCTTTCTTTCCTTTTCTTCTTTCCTTTTTCTTTTCTACACCCAACCATTCAAACAAATCTATTTGAATTCAAATAAATTTGAATTCAAACCCTATAAACTCAACACAAATAAAACAATGCTCCAGCATGAATGCACAAGCAAGTTGATCCTATAATGAATTTTATTTTCTTGTGTTATAAAATCTCTTTAAATGCAAGATAATTTAGAGAAAACCCTGGAAATTTTATTTAAGCCCAAATAAATTCCCTAAAAATTTGGGAAAATTACATTAGGGTGTTACAAGAGCTCAACCTAGCGCGGACAAGATAGAAGTAGTCGAAGGAGCTGGTCTTCAACTGAGGTAGGGAATCGAAAAGGTGTACATCCCTTACAAGTTTCCATCTAGCTTGTCTGGCTAGAAAGAACGCTGGTTCTACATTGGAAAGTATGGGCCTTCACTCCCAGAGAGGGCCGCTAGGGTCCCAAAAATAACTGGAGGGTGGATGAGGAAAGCCCCTGAGCTAGCCAAGTCAATGAGCTGCTTGCCAAAATTAAAATCCTCAAGGATGAGGGAGTTACCGGAGTGTCGGTGATGTATTCTTGGATAGGCAGGCGAATTCAACCGCTGCAAGAGCGCACTCGCTTCAGCTTCAAGTACGTGGGCCTCAAAGATCCGTCTTGGTTCTATGCATAGCAGATTCATCAAGCTGAAGCCTTGAGGCGGGTGAGCCGAGTACTTCTTGATGCTGGGATGGTGCCCTAAATGCCATCCAAGTTGTTTACCATAAAAAATCCTCCCAATCAGGTAAGGGTTAGCAGTCATGTCTTTCTATCGAGTATTCTCAGTCCTTGATGTTGTCGTGTATTGACAATATCTTGAACCTATTACAGGATGATATAAATGTGTATAGGAGCATGCCGCAGATGCAAGACATCGATCGCCCAAGCCACTTGATGTCTTCCACCTGTCCTCTTGCCATCGCAGCAACAAGCGAGGAAGATGAGGGTGATGAAATTGACGATTACTACCCCCTGTCTGAAATGATCAAGGGCAAATCCATGAAGACCTCGTAGGAAGGCGCAAGCTCTCCTGGTGGTGCTTTCTTGCCAAATCACCCTAAGGGACCAAGGGCTGCCACCAAGAAGCGCAGCACTAGTGCTTCTCTGGTAGTGCTGAAGATGAGATACCTAGGTGAGCATTGTTTCCTTGACCTTGGTGAATACTTTTGCTCGATGTGCAGTTGCTGAGTTTTGTTGAATTTTCCTGTTTTCTAGATTCTGAGCTAGTAGATCCTAAAACCCCTTGCACTCAAAGTGTCGGTTTCGGAATTGGCCGGCAGTTAAACCTACTCGAAGTGTGTATCGTGCATCATAATCGGATGTGGCCTAGCACGCAATGACTTAAGATTTGTACTGGTTCAGGCAATCATGCCCTACGTCCAGTCGAGGGTCAGTCTGATGTATTTCTTGAGCCTAGGTGCTCATGAGAGTTGGGAGTTACAAGCTTTCGAACGGGAGATGTGGTGCGTTGTCTACTAGTCGAAGATGTCCTTTGCCTAGGCGGCTGACTGTCCCTTTTATAGCCAAAGGGGGGGGTCAGCTTTTACAGGGGAACTACGAGTAGAAAAAGGTTGGTGGAGGAAGAGTTCCTAGCCTTGTCGGTCGAGATCGTCAACTCTATCAGTCGGGCCTGCCAGCTCTATCAGTCGAAGTCCTCCATCGTCCACCGTCCAAATCCTATGTCATGGAGTAACTGTCCCTGTCTTGTCCCTGTGCGTCGTACTCCATCGGTCGAGGGATGAGCTCGTGCCGATAGGTACAGCACGATAGTCATGCCCTGTCCCTAGCGCCATACCTTGTCACTCCGTCATGATGGAGGCGTGCCCACCATGTTATGATGACGTGCGCCCCGTCCCTTCGCAAGGATAGGCAGGTAGGATAATGGCGGCCTGTTGCCATAGCAGAGGGCACTGTGACCCCCACGGAGGGAGTGGTTGGCCGTGCACAACAAGTTGACCCCGATGCTCATCCTTATCCTCCGCACCTACTCCTGGGGCCCACTGGTACGCTGGGCCTGGCCTCCCGACCAGCCTTTCGGTCGGTGAGGTGGGCATGTGCAAGGTGGAGCCTAGTCGGAGTCCTCGGTCGGAGCCTTTGTTCGGACCCGGCCTCCGATCGTTCATACAGTTGGGGACATAGGCCTTAGTCATCCCGACCATGCAGTCAGTTAGAGTTGTGGGCCGAGGTGGCCCAGATAAAGTTGTCGCCTCATGCAGATAGGCTCTTGTTTGTCACACCCTAAAATATTTAATTTTGAGGATCTTAATGTCATCCATCTTTAGGGTTTTTCAAGAATTTCCATATTTTTCTAGCAATTATTCTCTTTTTCTGTAGAGCCAAATCCATTTATCGGAAGGTTCTAAAATCTTTTTGTCAAATTCTAAGTATTTTCTTTGGATTCTTCGTGTCCCAAATTATCTCTAGAGTTTTCCTCAAAATTTTTGTGATTCTTCTGGATATATTTTTCATGGTTTAAAAATATTTATCTAGACTTTTCTAGATTTATTTTAAGCCTGAAAATATGTTTTGGAAAATGAATTCTTTTTCTTTCATCTCGAGCTGGATTCAACTCATTTCTTGTCCAATCCACCTTAAATTCTAGAATCGTGCCGCGTGCAAGCTTGAGCTTGACCACCGCCATAATCTCATCATCTGTCACGTTTTATCGATAAAAACTTAATCAAAAGCTTCTATTTGATGTACTGAATCAATCCCCCTTGTTTTCCCCTTTGTCGTTCCTTCTTGAAGTTTGTTGAAGCTAGCTAACAGCCTGTCACTGTCGATAGCCTTCTTCCACCGAGTTGATGTTGTCTACAAGCCTTTCCGTGAGGTGAGGAAGCTCCCAAAATCATTTTCCCTTTCTTTGTTTTCCTCATTCTATAGTTCCCAGTTTCTCATCATTGTTAGACCGAGCCATTTCATCACCATCCGCCCTTTTTCTCCTCCGTGGTGTCCGTCACCCTAAACTGCCCCAATGAGTTCCATGTTCTCTAATCTTTCTCCCTGACCAAATCACGCTTCGAACGGTGCCCCGTAACTGTGACACCCTGGGTGTCTAAATGACTAAACAAAGATCCATAACATGAAATCAGGCATAAAAGAGCAACATAAGTATAAAACAACCTATCAAAATCTACCTTTCAAGCAAATGTATATGTGTATATGTATATATGCCTATACATGTGAACCCTTGCAAACAAACCCTTCTAACTTTCAAAGTTGATCACAAATGATCCTAAAAACTTAATGGCACATCTGTCATAACAAGAGCAACAAAAGTCTAGTTGAACACAAGGGCTAAAAATACAAAAATTCACCTGAAATGACATGTCATTTAAATACTAGTTTTTGAAAATTCAAAATAACTTTTTCTACATTGCTCAAATGAACATAGTCATGAAAGAGAAAATGTATACCTTGAAAAGTTGAGAAAAAATAGTATTCAAATGTTTTTGATTTAACCTTGGGAAGAATGAGTTTTAGCTGCCTTTTCACACAGGCCTCTGCTGTTTTTGCTTTTTGCTCTTAAGTCCCTCACCTTCTCCCTCCTCACTCCTCCCTCCGCCCTGTCCCATCGCCAGCAGGCCAGCTGGACGGCGCATGTGACATTTTAGGTACTTAGGAGCTAGGCACATTAATTTCTAGTATGAAGTGGTGCTTAGTGTGTGTTTGTTTTGGATGAATGACTTTAAAAACTTAAATATACACTAAAGGGTATTTTTGTAATTATGGAAAAACAAGGATTCTTTTGTAAAAAGGGTTTGAATGAAAGGTAATTTCAAAATGCATGAAGATTTGTGTTGCAAAAGCAAGTATTTACTTTTAAAACACTGTAAGAAGTGGAATTATCCTAAGGTTTCATTTGGAATGTGAATTTTAAATAGGTTTTAATTGAAATTGCATAGTTTGTCGGATTTTAGAATAGTTTCAAAACCCTAACTCTTTTGAAGTTAACCCTTAAAGCAAAGTTGTAGTTCTTTTTAAACTCTACACTTTTGCTTTTGGGCATATTATCATTTGGGCTATGGTTTGAAAGAAAATCTTATTTCACAGTGAACCCCTTAAACTTTTGAAAAATTTTGAACAAGTCCCCATCGTCTTCCTCTCTCCCCTTCCTCTCTGTTGCTCTACTGCACCGCCCGCCGCCCCTCGCCGGTGATCCTCCATGCTGCCAACTACCCCTCGCCGCCCTAACCCCACCACCTAGCCCTCCAACTCGCCCACCCACCGCTCGCCTGACCCCCGCTGGCTTTTCCCCGCCCCGCCACGTCGCGCCGCCATCGCCCGCAGCCGCCACGTGTGCCGCCGGCCGCCAGCAGCTGCTCCAGCTCGCCCGTGCCCTTTCTTGGTTCCGCAGCACGTTCAGGAGCATTCATCAACTTCTTTTATCCTCTCACACGCCAGCATTTCGCCCCTCTACTTCTTCTCCGCTTAGCACCGCCGCCAAACCTCCGCCACCGTCTCTGCTCACCGTCATCCCGACGCTCCGCCCCCTCTTGGCCCTCACCATGCTCACCACCAACACCACATCTACGTGTAGAAGCTTCCTGGCCACATCTTCACTGCCGTTCTGCACTCCGACTGCCGGAACACCGCCGCCGCTTGGGAACCTCGTCGCGCCGGCTCAGTCCTCCGTCGAACCGCCGTCTCCGCACCTTCCTTCTTCGATTCCGGCCACCCCCGAGCCCGCCGTGAGCTCCTGAACCTTTTCCCCCACTTCCCCCTCACTGCCGGTGATCCTCCTCGCCAGAATTTGATCACCGTCGTGTTGTCCCTCAGTTCAAACTGACCAAGGACCCAATTGCAAGCATTCTTTTCTTTCTAGGGTCTTCTCTACAAAAATATCAGTACCCCCAATTCAAATCAGCCAGCTTTGAAAATCGATAGTAATTTGTAGAAAAATTCTAAAATTGTCAAACCAGTTCTGTTATATTCTAGAAGTCTAGTTCTACAACTTTTGTTACTAAAGTTTAGTTTGAAACTTAATATTTTAAGTTCTATTTTAAACTCTATCAAAAGTGAAACTTTTAAGTATCTTTTACATGTTAGCTTTATTTCATGTAATTTTTGGTATGCAACTTGTATGTGATATGAGTGAACTTGTGTGCAATTTCATCATCAGTACTGCAATTTAACTTGAACTCATTTAAATTGTGCAAAGTAAGCTTGAAATGAAGTAAATTTATTCAAGCATGTTACTGATACATTCATGCTTGGATTTTTTAACCATGTGTGTTTCTGATGTTGAGTAATTCATAGTAAGCATGTTACTGATGTTGAATTTAATTCAAATAACTTAGTTGCTGCTTTCAAAAATTTATGAAAAAATTATGACAAGCTCATCTGATAGAGGTGAACACACTCATAAAAATTCAAAGCTAGAGCCTCTATAACTTTCAAACTAACAATAAAACGTGTTGTCTTAACTTTAAATTTGTTCATTTTCATACTACTATTCTATTAGGTTTAAAAATATAAAAAATTAACAGAAGTCTTGTATTCACTTTAGGTGTGTGTAGTTAAATTCCGAGCCTCAGTACTCCTACGTTTGAAGCTGATGCTAGTAAAGTTAATTGGTTTAAATTATAATAGATAACATTGAATTCTTGGAATTCAAATCCTTTGCTTTGTGGTGTTTTGGATGTGAATTGTTGGATTGCAACTTTATCATGAAGAAAAGTTATTGACTTAATAATCACTTAATTCAAATCATTGCATATCATGTTGAATCAACGACGCTTGAGGACGGCACCTACGAATTGGTCCCGGAACCCGAGCAGGGTATATCTGAAGACCAAGTGAACATCACCGAAGATCTTACTGAAGCCCCGAACCAAAGTTCAGAAGATATTGACAATCCTGACCCCAGCCCCACCCAAGAAGGCAAGCCCCGGTGCATAACCCAGCTTTTCTATATTGTGCATTACGTTTTAGGAGTTGTAATGAAACCCTAGATGCATGAAAGTTAGGAACCTATGTAATGTTTTTCCGAACCTCTACCGAATAGATGCTCTGCTAATAGGACCGGCAGAAGTCGAGTGATTTCCTGTCACTCGCGCGATATAGGAGTTGATTGTTACCATTCTGCAATCACTATAAGGATAACGGACGGGGTTATGTATGATATCCTGACTTGAAAGAGTACCTCGTTTGTGTTGGTTGAAGTTTGATAAGGTCGCAGTGTGTGGTAGTGGTGATCAAGTGTTTGAAAGTACTAACCACATACCGTAAATATGGTACGCGGTAGGCCTAGTACCTGATTGGCCCGGCAAGTGGACTTACCCCACCACTCAAATTTTGGTTTTTGTCACACACACGCACCGACGTGTGGGAATACGTTCTGCATAGCAGACGGGAGTACGATCATAGAGTTGCGCTGTAAACGTACGTCCCGCACAGTGAATGTGCGTATGGTCCTGCAATCGCTTGTGGTGGCCCTGTTCCACGTCCCGAAATATGAGGGGAATGGTTGCCCGGAAAGTTAAAGTTTCCGAGCTTGTGAGTTAGGATCCCTTGCAAGGTTATGAAATTCGATTCAGAATCGTCCATTTCTTGTGGAGATTAAGACTACTTGATACTTCTGCCACATAGAGTAATAACAGTAACAGTTAATGGAAAAATTTTGATGTATGCTTAATATCTACCTTGCTTGACCAGTATAGGTGCTTACTTAGAATGGTTAAATGAAACTAGAATCTGAAAGCTAATATATAAAAGTAAGGACATACTCTTTGTTGCTTTTCAGCAAAAGAAAACTAGAGCCATTCAACCTATCATGGTCTAGTTATGGGCTATGTATACCCAAATGTCAGGTAAGCCTTGCTGAGTATTAGTATACTCAGACTTACTAGTAATATGGTTTTCAGGTATGTCATTCGTGACTCAAGAGGATAGTCTGACTTGGTCCGGCAATGTTCTGCTTGGCTGGTCCGAGGAATGGGATCCGTCCCTGGCCAGCAATGACCCTTCGATGTAATGCCATGCTTTGGGCTGAGTATGGTGCCTACCGCTGCGACATATGTAGTCGCGTTGTTTTTCCGCTGCTAACTCTGAATACTGTCTGGTAAACTTGAAGTTTCAAATAATACTTGTATAAATTTGAATTAGCTAGGATGAAACAAAACCTCTGTGTAATAATGTTTAATTATCCCGTGGTGTAAAAGTTGCGAGCTGTTGTAAGGATGGACTCATCTTCGTACAAGGTAAACCTACATCGATCCTGTGTAACCGTGGTTGTCTCGGGCGGTGACCCGACAGACCACTGAATTGTTCCGTTTGAAGTGCGTGGAGCTTCTGTCGCCTGCCTAAGCGATGTCTAGCGCGCTTGAACCGGAATAATTCAAGCGGTTCTGCCACAGCGCACCCCGGCACAACCGAGCCCGCTCAACCATGTTGGCCTGCCAGCACACTGGAGATCCCCTGCTGGCCCACAAAATCCCGCTTTACCCCTCAGGAACCCTCCACACGGCGGCATTTTTCTGCCGCAGGCGCTACTTGCGCCATGGCGAGACTCGCTAGCGACAGCGAGGCATGCGCGCCCCCAGTTTTGTACCCCCTGGTCGTGCCTCCACCAACAGCTCATGCCCAGACTACCATCCTCACTCTCGCACCTATAAAAGCCCCACCCGAGGCCCCTGAGCTCGCCGCCCCCATCCCAACTGCAGCGAGCCTAGCTCCACCTCACCTTCCCTATGCGCCTATCAAAGGGCTGCACCGAGCCCCTGCTCACACACGCTTGAGGTGAATTCTGGTTGGATAGTCAATTCTTGGGCTACACTATCTCCAGTAATGGTATCTCAATTGACCCTAGTGAAGATCAAGAGGTGATGGATTGGAAATGTGGCAGAATCGCCTGAATTATTCCGGTTCAAGTCCGCTAGTCATTGCTATTTAGCCGATACTAACTCAACGCACTTCAAACGGAACAACCCATTGGTCTGTCGGGTCTCCGCCCAATGCAACCACGGTTTTCGAAGGAGGTTTACCTCGCACGAAGGCGAGTTTACAATCACAGTACAGCTCATCAACTTTTAATTTACAGACATGCAAATATTATTACAAACCTTGTTCAACCTTACAGGAAACTTATATAAACAGTGTTTAAACTGACAAGCTAAACAGCTTGTCCTTGCTCACAGCGGAAGGAAACAATAAACACGCGACTACATACGTCGCAAAGGTTGACACCATGCTCAGCCCAAGGCCTGGTGTCACTCAGGAGGGTCACTGCCAGCTAGGGACGGATCCCACTCCACGGTCCAGCCATGTGGAACAGAAGTTGGCCACGCAGAACTATCCGTGGTGTTTTCAAAACTTATACCTGAAAATGATACTAGCAAGACTGAGTATTCTAATACTCAGCAAGGCTTACCCGAGATTGGGTATATATTAGCCCGTAACTAGACTCATGAAGGCATTGTAAAGGTCCTGGGTTTATTTTCAGCTGAAAAGCAACAAAGAGTATGATCTACTTTCAATTTTTAGCTTTCATGTTCTAGTAATTATTCATGCTAGGTTAGCACCTACACTAAGCAAGCAAGGTAGAGATTATCATTCACCATGATTGTTCCATTTATGGTTACACTTCTTACTCTATGTGGCAGAAGGAATAAGCAGTCTCAATTTCCGCGAGAGACGGACGATTCTGAATTAAGTTTCAACCTTGCAAGGGTAAACCTAACTCACACGCTTGGAACATCCAAAGATCGTTCCGAAGCAACCGTTTCCCTCATATTCCGGGTTATGGATCAGGGCCACCACAAGCGACTGCAGGACCGTACGCACACCAATTGTGCAGGACATGCGTCTGTAGCGCGACTACATGATCGTACTCCTATCTGCCTTGCAGAACGCACTCCCACACGTCGATGCGTGTAAACATAAAAATTAAAAGTCGAGTGGTGGAGACATGTCCATTTGCCTGGCCACTCAGGTACTAGGCTTACCGCTTTACCATATTTCGCGGCATGTGGCTAGTACTTTTGTGATATCCATGTAGTTAGACAATTAGATGTTAAGTTTGGGTATAATATATGTAAGCAGGATGTAGTGTATACAACTCGTACAAAGCAATAAGGGTATATTTGTAAATTATGAATTTTATAAATTCTTATGTGCAAGTGTGTGAAAATGTGCATAAGTGTCAAATTTTAGTTGGTTATAGAAAAGGAAAGAGCAAAGGTTAAATAAACACAAGGGGAAATAAACTTTATATGAAATTAAGGACCTTTGTGTAATTAATACAAACATATAAGGACTTACATGTGAAATGGTAAAAAGATAAAAGTAAAACTTAGTTTTACCTAAGGACTAAAGTGTAAAAAGAACTAGTAATGATTACTGCAGGAAAACTTGCAAAAAGACCCTAAGCATTAAAGCATTATGTTGAATTACACAACAAAGTTTATAATTTGAATAGTGCTCTAAAGTTTAAAATAAAACTATATTCTTTGAGATTTTGAACTTGAACCTTAAAGCAATCTTGTAGGATTTAAAATTCTCTACAACTTTCATGTTGAGCACTTTTTCATTTGACCTTTGTAGCAGTGGGAAAACTTTAGTTTACAGAGGGGTCCCTGAATTTTTTAGAAATTGAGAACAGGTCCTCCTGACATCTCTCTGCTTCTTCCTCCTCTGGCCGCGCCGCTTCCCCCTTCTGCGCCGCTCCTGCCACCGCCGCTCGCCGCCGATATCGCGCCCCGAGCGCCACCTCCAGCTGCCACAACCTCCCACGCGTCATCCCCTCTCGGTCTTGACTTCTTTCCTCTCCCCTCCTGGCTTCATGCGCGCGCGCCACGGTAACCCGAGGCTACCGCCGGCCGCCACCTCCTGGTCGCCGTGGATAGGCCACCCCGGTGCCTTAATTCCCTCTCCCTCGCGCGCAGCAGCACCACATCCACACCCACCTGCTGTTTTGCTAACCCCAGCGTCCAATTTCCAGTACTCGAGCTGCACTCCGCCGCCGCCGTCCCCTTCCTCTCCGGCCACGCACCACCCGCCCGTGGGCAGCCCACACTGGACCACCTCCGCCCAAGCCAACACTTGCACAAGCTCTTCCGTAGTCCACTGGTGCTCCTCGACCACTTGTGGCCCTCCAATTTCCATTACAAACTCGTCGCCGACGAGCACCATCCGCCGCCGCCCTCGGCCTCACCGTGGGCAGCACCCCTCAAGCAATCCCGAGCCACCACATCACCCTAGACAGCACCACATCATCGCCCTGAAGCTATAGGACCCATCCATTGATCCTCTGGTGCACCACAGAGCTTTCCCGACGCTCGCCGGCGATCTTCCTCGCCGCCGCCGCCTCGGTCTCCGTCGAACTCCCTCAATCTTGCGTGAATTCATCCAATTGTTGACACGTGCACGTTCCTCACGACTCACTGGTTCTCGTGCGCAGGTTGGCTGCCGACGTTCATCGCCGGAGCACCCTCGTCGCCGTTGACCCCTCCGCCGCCGCCTCGGGTCCTCATCGGGATCCCTCTTCCCGGCCGTTCCAACCCTCGACACGTGGCGCATAAAGACCCTCGTGAGCTCCTGTTCCTTTTCCTTCCCTTGGACCTCGCCGCCGGCGACCACCGTCGCCGGAACACGGCCGCCCCCGCTTGGCTCTGTTCGGTTCCCAGCCCAGGGACCTCGGGTTAGAAGATTCAGAAACCCAGGGGGTTTTCTGCAAAGCCCTAGACTCAGTTGAATAGTGCCGAGGGACCTCCTTATGTAAATATAGCTGCTAGCTTAGAAATACCATATCTCTTCAAGGAAAATTCATAAAATAGTAAACTAAATTTTGTTAGAAACTTTAGACAAAGATCTGTAACTTTGCTTTAAGAGTCGACTTCAGTTTTTAAATGTTTGATGACCTAATTTAAATATCAAAGTTAATTGCTTGTAGGCTTAAGAAATACATAGTAATTCATAGAAAAATGGTAAATTAGTAAAACCAGTACTGATAATTTTCTTTTAGCATGTAGAATTGAAGAAAAATAATGATCCTTGCACTTTAGTATTATTTTCTTGTTAAATAAATTTTGTTAGGAATAAGGAGTAGTTTCCTTAATATAAATAATAAATATAGTTTGAAATATTCTAAAATCATAAAAATAGATTAAGGTCCTGTTTTGTAAGATTATAACATGTTATTAAAATTTTCAACCAAGAATTAGATGTTAATTAAATTAGATATAATATATGTGATTTTTAAGGTCATGGTAACTTAAAATTGAGAAGTTAATATGTAAAGCTTTTAATATAAATATTAATGGAAACCACACCACCTGTTGCCCCATGATACTAATTGAACACTTAACCTAGCTAAATTTGTTGTTTAATAAATCTAAGTAAACTTATTAGTGCTCAATAAATGACTGCCCAGTACAGGGTAATTAGGAAATGTATCAAAATAAAATATTATTTATATTGGATTGCAACTTTATCGGGAAGTAAAATAAAAGTAAAGGCATTCCATAACTTGTAATTTGCATCTCATGTAGACTCGACCACTCTCGCTGACGGGGATTATCAACTGATCCCAGAACAAGAAGAAGTTTATTCGGAAGACCCCGGGACTCTTGTTGCGGATTTCTCTGAAGCCCCGAACCAAGGTTCGGAAGGAGCTAGTTTGACTAACCCCAACCCTGCTAGCGAAGGCAAGCCCCGGACATAACCCCTACCTTATTACACTGCAACTTATATTACTTATATATATATATTTCTTTATGCATTAGGTTCTTAGGAGTTGTTTGGAAACTTAGTTGCATTGTTCTAGGAACCAATGTACTGAACACTAGAACTGAGTCCGACTAGCTGCTCTGCTTATAGGACCGGTAGAAGTCGAGTGATTTCCTGTTACTCGCGCGATATAGGAATTGTAATGTTTACATTCCTGTTGTCACTATAAGGATACCGGATGGGAGTTTTATGAGGTATCATGGACAAGATGATACCCCGTCTGTGTTGATGAATTTTGATAAGGTCGCAGTGTGTGGTAGCGGTGGTTAAGCGTTTGAAAGTACTAGCCACATGCCGTGAAATATGGTAAGCGGTAAGCCTAGTAACCGATCGGCCCGAGGAGTGGACATACCCCCCACCACATGTATTTGCTTCTTTTGGTTACTTTGTTCGACGTGTAGGCATATGTGTTGCTGGGCAACCAGGAGTACGGGTTTTGTAGTCGCGCTACAGACGTACGTCCTGCACTTTTGTAGTGCGTATGACCTGCAGTCGCTTGTGGTGGATCTGATCCACGAGTCGGAATGAAAGGCAAACGGTTGCTTCGGAATTACCCTGTGGTATTCCAAGCGTGTGTGTTAGGTTTACCTTGCAAGGGTTGAATCTCGATTCAGAATCGTCCGCCTCTCACGATGTATGAGACTGCTTATCCCCTTTATCACATAGAGTAACAAGAGCAATTATGTGATTATTAAATATGATGTTTGAGTAAAGATTCTACCATGTTTGGATAATTATAGGTGCTTACCTAGAATGGTTAATCAACTAGAATCTGAAAGCTTAAAATTGAAAATAAGGATCTACTCTTTGTTGCTTTTCAGCTGAAAACCCTACCCAAAGCTAAAAGCCATCATGAGTCTAGTTATGGGCTAAGATATACCCAATTTCGGGTAAGTCTTGCTGAGTATTAGTATACTCAGTCTTGCTTTGTTGATTTACTTCAGGTAACCCTTCTGATGAGCCAGCGTTCATTACACCATGGCCTTACCCTTTGCCTGATGGTTGGTCCGTGGAATGGGATCCGTCCCCGGCCAACACAGACCCCGCCGAGTGATATTATGCCAAGGGCTAGCATAATGTCTGTAATGACGCCGTGTATATTAACTCCGCTTTTCAAATTCCGCTGCTTTAACTAGAAACTTGAACTTGTGTTGTAATAAACTCTACTCAGTGAAGACAAATGTTATTTTGTACATTTTTATAATATAACTGCCTGTGGTGTAAATTATTTTGGCATTATATCTCTGGACTCACCTTCGTGTGAGGTACCTTGTTGGATCCTGAGGTCGGTGGTTTATCGGGACGTTACCCGACAGACCAATAGTATTATACCGTTTGAAGTGCGAGGTAGCCCTCCAGTGAGGACTAGCGTACTTGAGTCGGTATAATTCAGGTTGGTTCTGCCACAGCTGGTATCAGAGCTAACAAGTGTACCCCGGAGATATAATTAGCCTTAAAAAGTAATTTTTAGTATAAAATTTCATTAATCAAGTATTTGCGAACTACGTTGGTTCGTTAAGGATTATGTATAGTACGTAAGCCCTAGGGTAATACTATTATGGGAATTAAAGGTGGCTGTAATATATATATATGACTAACTTCCAGCATTTCTTTCAGTTGAAATTTAATTTCATGTATAATCCAACTTTACAATTATGTAACGACATCTTCGATCGGAAGGTAAGAAGGTAAGAATCCTCAGCCAACTGAGGGAGCTTGGCCTTCCTGTCGGTGATGCGAACCGAACGCTGTTTCTCAAGCAGTGGCCTACTTGAGATGCTGCCAATGTACCAACCTTGGTTGACTACATTGGGAGTATATGGTTCGGCGCAGGGTATGGCGATCGCTGTTCATACCCCCGCATTTTGCGGTACCCCCGTAAATACGTTATCCAATAACGTATGCTAACGTTGTCTGTACGGCGGTAATTGTACAGATGCTGTTTCTATAATGAACAGTAATGAATGGGGACGCTTTCATGACATGCTGGCATGAAAGGTTCATTGGATATATATATATGCATTGTGGTTTTCTGCAGGTACACTAACCACGATTCCGAAACTAGGACGAATAGGATTTATCGACTAGTTAATAGTGAGAGACGTATCTATATTATGCCACCGTAACTAACCACGTAAGACCAAGATTACTTGGCAGTTATTTTTAGTTGTGAGATCGCTTAGTACGTGCATGCATAAATCCATTAATCAACTAAATTGCATGTTTAAATCGATACTTCTTAAGAAATAGATAACATGTTGGTATTTCTTAATTTGGGTAAGTAAGAATCTTTAGTTGGGTATCTTAGGCATCCGTCTGATTTCCAGCCTTTGCTGTTATCAGAATTCGCTATCTTAATCCATTTTACCTTGTAAGCTTTCTCAACAGGGTAAAAATATCTTACCATTTGCATTGTTGTCGCAGATGGCTGCTCCTACTAGTACCTTTTGGGATCAGGAGGGGCACTTTCACACCAATGGTTTACATTGGGAAGGATTTCCTCGTCTTTTGTGGGAATCCTTGAGTATGTTTCATTATACCGAGCCTCCTCTGTATGATGGGGTAGAGTATCTTGAAGAAGGAGTTTCCCGCTGCAGGGTTAAGATGATGATTTCTCAACACCCTTTCCGCTCCTTATGGCCTCCCATAGAAGTGGAAGTGGTTGGATATCGTGTAGTGGATACTCTTGAAACTGCTGCTTTAGAAGGAATCAAACTCTTCTGCAATCAACATCCGATTGAAGTTGCTGCATATCCTATTGGGTTATTTCCTACCATAGACCCAAGTAATTCAGACTGGGATATTCGGACAGACCATTATGGTCATTTGCTAGGAGATGTAGCTGAAGAAACCGTCCGTATTATTACCAGGTTTATGGATGTGCAATACCGTTACCAAAAGCTACTGCGTCATGGGGTAAGTCAGATAACCGGTGTGGCTCAAGGCCACTATCGGAATGCTGATCACCGAGTGACCCAAATAGAAGAGTTACAAGCTTTGGTAACTCAAAAGGATGAAATCATTGCAGCTAGGGATGAAACAATTCTTCACCGCGAAGATCAGATCATGGAGAGTGATCATCTTATCACCCAACGTGATGCTGTTATAGAATTTCTACAAGAGCATATTCATGATCTGATGCTCGAAGCGGATGATGCCCAGGCTCATATTGAAGAATTGCAGCAGCAACCCATCCTTCCTGCTATACCCTTAGTACCTGAAGAGGAAGAAGAAGAAGACCCAGAGGAAATTGAGGGTATTTCAGAGATTGATTCTGAGCATGGGGACCCTGTTATTAGTCCTCATCACTCTCTTTCTGGTAGTCAGTCTTCTGTAGGAAATTTCGATGATTTTTAGTAAATCGTCAACTTTCGAGATGTAATCTAAGGGAATGTAATAGTTAAGTAGTCAAACCTCGCGCCATTTGATGTAACATAGATGGCCTATGTAGTAAACTTTCGATATGCGATGTGGGAACTATCTGAATCACCAATGTAATATAATTTCCGGTTTTAATCATCTTGTTCATTATCTTTAATTCTGAAATGAGATGATGGTGCGGAATATATGCATTGTTGTGCCTTCTGAAATTGGGAGTAAGGATATATGGTTAATAATGGACATCTCCTTTATTTCAGATGGTTGGAGCTACAAGAGGAACCCCGGAGGGTTTCAGGGCTGATCAAGCCAGTGGTTCTCAGCAACCACCACCACCTCCTCCCAACCTTGCCGAAGTCATGGCTCGGCAAACGGAATTGCTTAATTTGCTAGTTCAAGCACAGCAGAATCAGCAGCAACAATTCCGAGGAGGCCGGGAAGATCGTAATCCTCCTGTGGCGAGCTACCAAGATTTCCTCAGTACCCAACCGCCTTTCTTCAGTAAGGCCGAGGAACCATTAGATGTCGACGCCTGGCTCCACATCATTGAGTCGAAGTTCGCTCTCCTGACCATACCATGTGCGGATTCTAGCAAGGCTTCTTTTGCTGCTCAACAACTTCGTGGTGCTGCTAGAATCTGGTGGGACAATTTTTATGCCATGCAACTGCAGGGCATGTCATCACATGGGATGAATTCCGGGTTGCCTTCCGAGCGCATTATATACCCGCAGGGTTATTGGAGCGAAAGCTTAATGAGTTCCTGGCTCTTACCCAAGGTGCCAGTACAGTGTTGCAGTACGCACAGAATTTCAATCATCTGTGCCAGTATGCAGGGTATCACGCAGATAATGATACCAAGAAACAAGACCGTTTTCGTCGGGGCCTGAACACCAAACTCAAAGAGCGCCTGAACCTTGTGAAGGCAAATACTTTCAGTGAGTTGGTCAACATGGCCTTAACTCAGGAAGATTGCATTGTGGCGCATTATGCCGAGAAGAAGCGGAAGAACCCTGTTGGGCCCTCGAGTGCTCAACCACCAAGGTATCGGGTTGTTCCCAATACGCCGCCCAGAGCACCACAACGCAATGCCCCTACGGGAAGATTGGTTTTTAGGCCGCCTCAGCAGCAAGGAAGGTTCAGACCTCCTGTGCCACCACAACAAGCACACAATCTGGCCAACGGCCAAATATTCCGCAAGTGCCACAGAAAGGCAACAACTATCGCTGCTACAATTGCGGAAGTGCGGATCATCTCATCCGAGATTGCCCGCGGCCTAAGAAATCCAATCAAGGGCAGAGCTCCACCCAGGGAAACCAGAGTCAGGGCAAGAAGCCGGTGATGCAGGTCCGACAAGGACGAATTAACTTCACCACTCTTGCAGAACTTCCAGATGGAGCTCCTGTCATGTCGGGTACATTTTCTATTCACCACCAATCAGTTGTTACTTTATTTGACTCTGGGCAACACATAGCTTTATTAGTAACAACTGTGGAACCCGACTAGGACTTAATTCTTGTCCTACCCAGGGGTCATATATGATTTCTACCCCTGGAGGAAAAATCACCTCCAATAAAATGATTAAAAGTGTACCAATTCAGTTAGGAAGCATTGAAATTAAAACTGATTTGGTTTTAGTACAATTGGAGGGTATTGATATTATACTTGGGACCGACTGGATGACTAAGCATCAAGTCCAGTTAGATATCTGTTTCCGAGTGGTTGAAATCAATTCACCATACTATGGGATTACCACTCTTTATCTGCCCCAGCCAGAGTATCTGCACCCCTGCACATATGCTATCACCGATATCAAAGTTAAGGATATTCCGATAGTATGTGAATTTCCAGATGTCTTTCCAGACGATTTGCCTGGAATGCCACCAGATAGAGATATCGAGTTCATTATTGAACTTCAACCTGGCACTGCTCCAATTTCAAAAAGGCCGTATCGCATGCCTCCAAATGAGTTGGCAGAATTGAAAATTCAGCTACAAGATCTTCTTGATAAAGGTTATATACGCCCCAGTGCTTCACCTTGGGGTTGTTCTGCTCTCTTTGTCAAGAAGAAAGACGATAGTCTGAGGCTATGTGTCGACTACCGTCCACTCAATGCGGTTACTATTAAAAATAAGTATCCTCTTCCCCGCATTGATATCTTGTTTGATCAACTAGCTGGAGCAAGGGTCTTTTCTAAGATTGATTTACGCTCCGGTTATCATCAGATCAAGATCCGGCCTAGTGACATTCCAAAAACGGCCTTCTCAACCAGATATGGGCTTTATGAATATCTGGTCATGTCATTTGGACTTACAAATGCGCCGGCATATTTCATGTATCTCATGAATTCCGTATTTATGCCGGAGCTTGATAAATTCGTCGTGGTCTTCATCGATGACATTCTGATCTACTCCAGAACCAAAGAAGACCATGCTAACCATTTACGTGTCGTTCTTCAACGATTACGGGATCATCGCCTTTATGCCAAATTTTCAAAATGTGAATTCTGGCTGGATAGTGTGAAATTTTTGGGACATACTATCTCCAGTCAAGGCATATCGGTTGATCCAACCAAAGTTCAAGAAGTTATGGACTGGAATCCTCCCACCTCAGTCCATCAAATACGGAGTTTCCTTGGATTGGCAGGTTATTATCGCCGATTCATTCCAGACTTCTCCAAGATAGCTAAACCCATGACTGAGCTACTCAAGAAAGAAGTTAAGTTCCGTTGGGACGAGAAGTGTGAGGAAGCATTTCACACTTTGAGAAAACTTCTGACAACTACTCCAGTACTAGCTCAGCCAGATAGTAACCAGCCTTTTGATGTCTACTGCGACGCTTCTGGAATTGGCCTTGGTTGTGTTCTTATGCAAAACAACCGGGTTATTGCTTATGCATCCCGAGCACTTCGGACTCATGAGCAAAATTATCCAACACATGATCTTGAATTGGCAGCAGTTATTCATGCTCTCAAGATCTGGAGACATCATCTTATGGGCACTAAGTGTAACATTTACACTGACCATAAGAGCCTCAAGTATATTTTCACTCAGGCTGATTTAAATATGAGGCAAAGGCGTTGGTTGGAGTTAATCAAGGATTATGACCTTGAGGTACATTATCATCCGGGTAAAGCTAATGTGGTTGCGGATGCACTTAGCCGCAAGTCACATTGTTATTGTTTAACCATGTCCACTTTTAATGACACTCTTTGCCATCAAATGCGGAGACTCAATCTGGAGATTATTCCCCAAGGTAGTTTAAACTTGATCTCCATTGAGTCTACTTTGCGGGATAAGATCGTCATGTCACAGCTACATGATGAGGGTGTCAAAATTATTAAATCCAAGCTATCATTGGGAGAAGCTAAGTATCAGTGTTTTCACACCGATCGTCAAGGAGTCCTATGGTTCAACGATCGACTTGTTGTGCCTAAGGATCATCAACTTCGTAAGCAAATCCTCGACGAAGCACATTTGTCCAAATTCTCTATTCATCCTGGTAGCACCAAGATGTATCACGATCTTCGGCAACATTTTTGGTGGACCAGAATGAAGAGAGAAATTGCCAAATATGTGTCTGAGTGCGATACATGCCAGAGAGTCAAAGCCAGTCATCTCAAGGCTTCTGGTACACTTCAGCCATTACCCATTCCGTCATGGAAATGGGAAGACATTAGTATGGATTTTATTGTCGGTCTTCCCAACACATCTCTAAAACATGACTCCATATGGGTAATCATCGATAGACTCACAAAAACAGCTCATTTCCTTCCGGTGCATACCACTTACTCTGCTAAGAAGTATGCCGAAGTCTATCTGGAACAAATCGTTCGATTGCATGGGATTCCGAAAACTATCATATCTGATCGTGGGCCCCAATTTATTGCACGGTTCTGGGAGCAGCTACAATCAGCTCTAGGAACCAAATTAATTCGAAGCTCTGCATATCACCCCCAAACTGATGGGCAGACTGAGCGAGTTAACCAAATTCTTGAAGACATGCTCCGAGCTTGTATTATTCATTATGGTACAAGTTGGGACAAGTGTCTTGGTCTAGCTGAATTTGCTTACAACAACAGTTACCAAGCTAGTCTTCAAATGGCTCCTTTCGAAGCGTTATATGGTCGTAGATGCCGAACTCCTTTGAGTTGGTCAGAGACCGGTGAACGCAAAGTCTTCGGACCAGACCTAGTTGTTGAAGCCGAAGATAAGGTTAAGATTATTCAATCTAATCTTAAAACCGCTCAGTCCAGACAAAAGAGTTATGCAGATAAGAGGAGAAAACCTCTACAATTCCAGATAGGAGATTTTGTCTATCTCCGAGTATCACCTACCAAAGGCGTCCAACGCTTTGGCATAAAGGGGAAATTAGCACCTCGGTATGTCGGACCCTTTGAAATTCTTGATGTTTGTGGCCCAGTGGCTTACAAACTTCGTCTTCCATCTCAATGGGCAGCTATTCACGATGTCTTTCACATCTCTCAACTTAAGAAGTGTGTCAAAGTACCCACAGAAATCGTTGAGACAGGTACCCTTGAGATTGAACCTGATTTGTCGTACATCGAACAACCTCTTCGAATTCTGGATACTAAGGAAAGATTCACTAGAAGAAGGGCAGTTAAGATGTACAAACTATTATGGGATCATCATACCGAAGAAGAAGCGACTTGGGAGACTGAGTCTTATCTTCAACGGAATTTTCCAGACTTCCTTCAAGCCCATCCCCAAATCTAATTATCCATCGCTGTTCAGCTTCGGAATCTCGGGATGAGATTCTTTTTAAGGGGGGAAGGCTGTGATATCCATGTAGTTAGACAATTAGATGTTAAGTTTGGGTATAATATATGTAAGCAGGATGTAGTGTATACAACTCGTACAAAGCAATAAGGGTATATTTGTAAATTATGAATTTTATAAATTCTTATGTGCAAGTGTGTGAAAATGTGCATAAGTGTCAAATTTTAGTTGGTTATAGAAAAGGAAAGAGCAAAGGTTAAATAAACACAAGGGGAAATAAACTTTATATGAAATTAAGGACCTTTGTGTAATTAATACAAACATATAAGGACTTACATGTGAAATGGTAAAAAGATAAAAGTAAAACTTAGTTTTACCTAAGGACTAAAGTGTAAAAAGAACTAGTAATGATTACTGCAGGAAAACTTGCAAAAAGACCCTAAGCATTAAAGCATTATGTTGAATTACACAACAAAGTTTATAATTTGAATAGTGCTCTAAAGTTTAAAATAAAACTATATTCTTTGAGATTTTGAACTTGAACCTTAAAGAAATCTTGTAGGATTTAAAATTCTCTACAACTTTCATGTTGAGCACTTTTTCATTTGACCTTTGTAGCAGTGGGAAAACTTTAGTTTACAGAGGGGTCCCTGAATTTTTTAGAAATTGCGAACAGGTCCTCCTGACATCTCTCTGCTTCTTCCTCCTCTGGCCGCGCCGCTTCCCCCTTCTGCGCCGCTCCTGCCACCGCCGCTCGCCGCCGATATCGCGCCCCGAGCGCCACCTCCAGCTGCCACAACCTCCCACGCGTCATCCCCTCTCGGTCTTGATTTCTTTCCTCTCCCCTCCTGGCTTCATGCGCGCGCGCCACGGTAACCCGAGGCTACCGCCGGCCGCCACCTCCTGGTCGCCGTGGATAGGCCACCCCGGTGCCTTAATTCCCTCTCCCTCGCGCGCAGCAGCACCACATCCACACCCACCTGCTGTTTTGCTAACCCCAGCGTCCAATTTCCAGTACTCGAGCTGCACTCCGCCGCCGCCGTCCCCTTCCTCTCCGGCCACGCACCACCCGCCCGTGGGCAGCCCACACTGGACCACCTCCGCCCAAGCCAACACTTGCACAAGCTCTTCCGTAGTCCACTGGTGCTCCTCGACCACTTGTGGCCCTCCAATTTCCATTACAAACTCATCGCCGACGAGCACCATCCGCCGCCGCCCTCGGCCTCACCGTGGGCAGCACCCCTCAAGCAATCCCGAGCCACCACATCACCCTAGACAGCACCACATCATCGCCCTGAAGCTATAGGACCCATCCATTGATCCTCTGGTGCACCACAGAGCTTTCCCGACGCTCGCCGGCGATCTTCCTCGCCGCCGCCGCCTCGGTCTCCGTCGAACTCCCTCAATCTTGCGTGAATTCATCCAATTGTTGACACGTGCACGTTCCTCACGACTCACTGGTTCTCGTGCGCAGGTTGGCTGCCGACGTTCATCGCCGGAGCACCCTCGTCGCCGTTGACCCCTCCGCCGCCGCCTCGGGTCCTCATCGGGATCCCTCTTCCCGGCCGTTCCAACCCTTGACACGTGGCGCATAAAGACCCTCGTGAGCTCCTGTTCCTTTTCCTTCCCTTGGACCTCGCCGCCGGCGACCACCGTCGCCGGAACACGGCCGCCCCCGCTTGGCTCTGTTCGGTTCCCAGCCCAGGGACCTCGGGTTAGAAGATTCAGAAACCCAGGGGGTTTTCTGCAAAGCCCTAGACTCAGTTGAATAGTGCCGAGGGACCTCCTTATGTAAATATAGCTGCTAGCTTAGAAATACCATATCTCTTCAAGGAAAATTCATAAAATAGTAAACTAAATTTTGTTAGAAACTTTAGACAAAGATCTGTAACTTTGCTTTAAGAGTCGACTTCAGTTTTTAAATGTTTGATGACCTAATTTAAATATCAAAGTTAATTGCTTGTAGGCTTAAGAAATACATAGTAATTCATAGAAAAATGGTAAATTAGTAAAACCAGTACTGATAATTTTCTTTTAGCATGTAGAATTGAAGAAAAATAATGATCCTTGCACTTTAGTATTATTTTCTTGTTAAATAAATTTTGTTAGGAATAAGGAGTAGTTTCCTTAATATAAATAATAAATATAGTTTGAAATATTCTAAAATCATAAAAATAGATTAAGGTCCTGTTTTGTAAGATTATAACATGTTATTAAAATTTTCAACCAAGAATTAGATGTTAATTAAATTAGATATAATATATGTGATTTTTAAGGTCATGGTAACTTAAAATTGAGAAGTTAATATGTAAAGCTTTTAATATAAATATTAATGGAAACCACACCACCTGTTGCCCCATGATACTAATTGAACACTTAACCTAGCTAAATTTGTTGTTTAATAAATCTAAGTAAACTTATTAGTGCTCAATAAATGACTGCCCAGTACAGGGTAATTAGGAAATGTATCAAAATAAAATATTATTTATATTGGATTGCAACTTTATCGGGAAGTAAAATAAAAGTAAAGGCATTCCATAACTTGTAATTTGCATCTCATGTAGACTCGACCACTCTCGCTGACGGGGATTATCAACTGATCCCAGAACAAGAAGAAGTTTATTCGGAAGACCCCGGGACTCTTGTTGCGGATTTCTCTGAAGCCCCGAACCAAGGTTCGGAAGGAGCTAGTTTGACTAACCCCAACCCTGCTAGCGAAGGCAAGCCCCGGACATAACCCCTACCTTATTACACTGCAACTTATATTACTTATATATATATATTTCTTTATGCATTAGGTTCTTAGGAGTTGTTTGGAAACTTAGTTGCATTGTTCTAGGAACCAATGTACTGAACACTAGAACTGAGTCCGACTAGCTGCTCTGCTTATAGGACCGGTAGAAGTCGAGTGATTTCCTGTTACTCGCGCGATATAGGAATTGTAATGTTTACATTCCTGTTGTCACTATAAGGATACCGGACGGGAGTTTTATGAGGTATCATGGACAAGATGATACCCCGTCTGTGTTGATGAATTTTGATAAGGTCGCAGTATGTGGTAGCGGTGGTTAAGCGTTTGAAAGTACTAGCCACATGCCGTGAAATATGGTAAGCGGTAAGCCTAGTAACCGATCGGCCCGAGGAGTGGACATACCCCCCACCACATGTATTTGCTTCTTTTGGTTACTTTGTTCGACGTGTAGGCATATGTGTTGCTGGGCAACCAGGAGTACGGGTTTTGTAGTCGCGCTACAGACGTACGTCCTGCACTTTTGTAGTGCGTATGACCTGCAGTCGCTTGTGGTGGATCTGATCCACGAGTCGGAATGAAAGGCAAACGGTTGCTTCGGAATTACCCTGTGGTATTCCAAGCGTGTGTGTTAGGTTTACCTTGCAAGGGTTGAATCTCGATTCAGAATCGTCCGCCTCTCACGATGTATGAGACTGCTTATCCCCTTTATCACATAGAGTAACAAGAGCAATTATGTGATTATTAAATATGATGTTTGAGTAAAGATTCTACCATGTTTGGATAATTATAGGTGCTTACCTAGAATGGTTAATCAACTAGAATCTGAAAGCTTAAAATTGAAAATAAGGATCTACTCTTTGTTGCTTTTCAGCTGAAAACCCTACCCAAAGCTAAAAGCCATCATGAGTCTAGTTATGGGCTAAGATATACCCAATTCCGGGTAAGTCTTGCTGAGTATTAGTATACTCAGTCTTGCTTTGTTGATTTACTTCAGGTAACCCTTCTGATGAGCCAGCGTTCATTACACCATGGCCTTACCCTTTGCCTGATGGTTGGTCCGTGGAATGGGATCCGTCCCCGGCCAACACAGACCCCGCCGAGTGATATTATGCCAAGGGCTAGCATAATGTCTGTAATGACGCCGTGTATATTAACTCCGCTTTTCAAATTCCGCTGCTTTAACTAGAAACTTGAACTTGTGTTGTAATAAACTCTACTCAGTGAAGACAAATGTTATTTTGTACATTTTTATAATATAACTGCCTGTGGTGTAAATTATTTTGGCATTATATCTCTGGACTCACCTTCGTGTGAGGTACCTTGTTGGATCCTGAGGTCGGTGGTTTATCGGGACGTTACCCGACAGACCAATAGTATTATACCGTTTGAAGTGCGAGGTAGCCCTCCAGTGAGGACTAGCGTACTTGAGTCGGTATAATTAAGGTTGGTTCTGCCACAATAATAATTCATCCACTTGTAGTAAATAGCTTTAATAAAATTTGCCAAGACTAAAAGCTAATGCAGTTGAGTCACCTAACTGTAGAGCCTCATCATTCGTGTTATACTTTTTGAGTACAAGTTGTGTACTCATACTTGCCTTCTCTACTCTTCTGTTCTCTTTGGGATATCTTTGACTGCTGCTCAGTACCAGGTGATGTGGAGGACTGTATTAGCGGGTTCGACGATTTCTAGGCGTTTGTCTCCCAGCCAATGTCCCTTTGGCGCCCTGTTCTTCATGTATTTATTTTACGCTTCCACCCTCCTTGAACTGATTCTTGATTCAGTTGTAACAAAGATATTCATTTATGATTTATACCCTTTTATTTCGTGATATGTGTTGTGATATCTTGATAATTCTATTGTATATATGCGTGACTTGATCCTGCCGCATATATGATTGCTCGGTTTATGTCCTTGTAAATCGGATGTGACAGGCGTAAATGCTAAAAATAGGACTTAAATGGAATTACTTTTGAACTAACATGGACTGCGGGTTGGTTTCGGGAAAGCTCAGGGGCTCTTTAGCAAATCTGCATGGCTGAAGCGGTATCTTCTCTTCTGGGCCGTCGGATCTGGATCGGACGATCCGATTTGATGGGGTGGTTTCGGACGGTCCGATCGGACGGGGTGGATCGGACGGTCCGATCTGGACGATGGATTTGATCCGCTAGATCTGGATCGAAGGGCTCGGGTTTGAAGAGAGGTGAACTGGTACCGAGTAATCTAAACCACTGGAAATAGATCCGAGGGCTCCTATCCCCTGGGGTTTAGATCTAATCTGGGATGCCAGCTGCGGATCGGGCAGCTCACGGGGTTTAGGCACGCGGGGTGGTGGCGGCGGTCGCCGGCGACCAATCCCGCGGTGGCGCACGGCCGGAGTTCTTCGATCTCGACATTCCCAAGGTGAATCAAGCTAGGGTTTGGTCGGGGAGCACGCCCGTGGCATGTGTAATCCACTAGAGTGGTTTGCACAGTGCTGCCGGTTGCAGAGAAGAGCGTGCGGTGGTAGAGGCGGCTTGGTGTAGCAGAGCTCGCCGGCGTGCGCGCGTTCGCGCTGTTCTGGTCACGGGAGTGGGTGCAAATGGGGCTGTGCGCGTGCGCGGTACAAAGCCAAACCAAGGAAGGGTGAGAGCGGCACTGTAGGAGGCTCACTACGGAGAGGCTGCAGTGCGGGCGGCGATGGAGCACCGGCGGCCGGCGTTCCAGTACCTAGGGTACGCCATGGCCTATGACATCTAGCGCAAAAGGAGCAGGAGAGGGCGCTGGTGCTCACTGAGGGTTCAGGTCGGGCTGGAGGGCCATGCAGAGGTGTCGGCGATGAGGTTCGAGCGGCAGGTCGGCGTGGAGCTCGTGGAGGAGGTCGATGCAGGGGTTCCCCGGGCTCTTGGGCTCCACGGGTCGACTCGTGAAGCTCATGCGGAGATGCTACGGGGGTCAAGAAGGTCAGGGAGCCACCAACGGTGAGGAATCGAGGTGGCAGAGCAACTCACTGGCGGCGGTCCTCGGTGCAATTCTGGCGCTACATGGGTTGGGGTCACGGGTGGCGAGCTTGGGGAGCTTCCTGGTGGCGAGGCGGAGCTATTGCAGGGGTTGGCAGGGACGGAGGTGCAGCGGGGCGGCAGGTCCGTGGTGGCGCAGGGAGCTTTGCGCGGCGGAGCAAGGCGGCGATGGCACTAGGGTTTGGTGGTGGCCACGGGATAGGGGATAAGGCGTAGGGGGTTGGGAATCCTATTTGTGGGGCGGTGGGGCATCCTCGGCATGCGGGCCCAGCGCCGAGGCTCGCCGGAGATCTCAGGCGGCCGTTGCGCGTCGGGGAAGAAGGAGAAGAGGGAGAAAGGGTGCTGACGAGCGGGGCCAAGTGATCAGAGGGAGAGAGAGCGCGTGTGCTGGGATAGGAGCTGGGCTGCGGGGAGCGCGGGGCACGGGCCGAGTGGAGCAGGCCATGGGGAAAAAAAGAGCGGGCCGTGCTAGCAGGGCCGAGCGCGGGAAGGAAAAAGGGAATGGGCCGCGGGGAAAAGGAAGCCGGCCCGTGGGGGGGAGGGGCAGGCCGGGCTGGGCTAAAAGCTAGGTTTGCGTTCCTATTTCTTTTCCTTTTCTTTTTCTGATTCTTTTGAAACTCAAATCTATTTGAATTCAAATAAATTTTTGAATTCAAACCCTATGCACTCATTCAAATAAAACCTATGCACCAACATGAATGCACAAACATGTTGAACCTAAAAGGAAATTTTAATCCTCTGTGAAATAAATTATAATTATATGCAAGCTAAACAAAGAAAAACCTTAGAAACTTTATTAAGGCCAATTAAACTCATTATAAAATATGAAATTTTACATTAGGGTGTTACAGAGGCTACGGCCACGATCATGATATATCAACTTCTTGTTGTGAGTTTGATGAAGGCTACGGCCACGTCCATGCTTTATCGACTTCTTGCCATGACCTTTGATGGCCTTTTGTGATGACAATCGCATCTTTCCCAACAAGATCGATCCGTTCGATTGGTTTATACCTAACTTGTTGGATGGGCTCACATACGGAGCTATGTCGACTACGCCCAGAGTCGCTGCACTCGGGGCAATTTTGACTCCTTGCCAGAAGCACGGTAGTTGCGCGACGATGCTCGCATTTTTTTCCCAACAAATTCAATCCGCTCGATTGGTTTATACCTAACTTGTTGGATGCGCTCACATGAGGAGCGATCTTGACTACACCCAGAGTCAGTGCACTCGGGGTAGTTTCGTTCTCTTTGCCATAAACACGGCAATCTCGCGACGATGCTCGCGTTCTTTCCTAACAGGTTAGACCTGCTCGATCGGGTTACGGCTAACTTGTTAGTTGGGTTCCTACTCGGAGCTACTACGACCACTTCTAGGGTCGGTACACTCGAGGCAGTGTCGACTACCTTGCCTTTAAGTCTGGATGTTAGTTCAGCTAAGGCATACACAAGTAGAGATATCAAATAAGAATATATACAAGACAATGAGTACTTGTTCTTTACACCCTAATCTTGCAGTACACTTTGTACTATCTGTTCTGCTACAGGTTGGGCTTCTTGGAGGCACTTGTTGAACTGCTCTTCAGTGCACTCCGCAGCCACTCCCTGCGCGAACATTCCCAGCGGAGCTTCTGGCCAAAAAGATTTTACAAATGCAAGGGCATGGCTGACGCATGCGACTGGGGCTTCCGTGAGGAACTTGACAACTCTTTCCGGCGCCCCACGAAGTCGCTCCAGCAGTAGCTGCTTGTCTGCTTCGCCTTCTTCTGCTGGATCCACCATATCCACGAATGTCTGGGCGGCTTCCCTGAGAATCTCCAGTTCCTTCTCCCGCCGCCCTTTCTCCTCGCCCAGCGTCTTGATTTGCCGAAGGCAGTCAGCGAACTGTTCTTCAAAATCAGCGACTACCTTCTGCAGCCTCTCGACATCATCTGTACAGCGATACAGCATATTCTTCACGTCAGTAAGCAGTTTTTCTTTGTATTTTAAGATTTTCCTAAGCTCTGCGGTGAAGATATTTTCAGTGTCCAAGGAAACCTGTTAAAGGAAAGTACTCGAGGAAGGAAAAAGGCCTACCTTGGTGCGCTTTCTTCTCCTTGAGCTGCTCCTCGAGATTGCGCAGGTCATTCTTGAGAAGCCATGTCTCTCAAGTACATTCCTGCTTCAGCATGTCGAGTTCTCTCCGGAGGTAGCTGTTCTTCGTTTGCTCCTCGGATATGCGCTTCTCCCTGGCAGCAAGCCCCTGGTGACCACTCACGACTACTTTTAGCTTCTCCGATTTCTTCTGTGAGTGCGTGATTACGTTCTGCATAAAGGAGGAGAGTCAGACAAACAACTCGACAATGTATACAAGCAGGAAAGTGCTCAGGTCTTACCATGGCAAAGTCATACAATTCCTTGTATGCCCTCTTGAAGGTCTTTATGTTGCCGGCCGTCAGCATCGGATCATCCACCAGATCGGTGGCGATGATGTCCTGGCACCAAGCTCGGCCATCAGCAGCTCCTCGGGACTCGAGGTCCCTGCGGCTTCTTCAGCAGGTGGCTGCTGGGCACCTGCAAGTCCAGATGCTTTCAGTACATAACGCCTGGGCCTAGGCAGCTAGCCGTGGGCGGTCAGATGCTTACCTGTGCCATCCGTAGGAGCGGCATCAGGGGCCTCGACTTGTTCCTCGTCACCAGCTCTGGCTTTGCCTTGTTGGAGCTCGAGAGGCGGCAAGTCGGGCAGCGTCACGTCTGCCTTGGGGCTGGCTCCGTGGGTGTGGACTCTCCTGGGGCTGATGGCTCGGGGGCTGGAGTAGCCGTGGCTGGCTTCGACTTGTGTGGAGCGGCGCTTGCAGACCTAATAAAGCAGACTCAGTTATACCATCATACAAGTCGAACAGAGTGCAAACTTACAGTGTCGACTTCTTCATGACCGCCTTCTTCACCCGCATAGCCCGTCATGGGGTACTCGTTGTCGGCGGCGTGGTCACACCAGCCGCTGGCGCAGTGCCCGCCACGGCAATGGTAACCGCCGCAGAAGCCGTTGGATCTGCTTCCATTTCTGGGCGCTCGGGCTGGGGTGGAGAAGCTGGAGGACTGCAAACGGGAAATGTTAGCATGCAACAACATTGGTGTATGACAACAAGGTAGCATGTTCGTACCTTGAGGACTCGACTGCTTGCGCCTTTCATTTGTGCATGACTCGGCGAACCTGCGGTACTGCGGGCAGGGCGTTGGCCAACTCCATGGATGGTCTAGGGGAGTTGGCTCTGCCCGCCTCCTCCTCGCTTCTTTCTCCCCCGGGGGCTTCCGCTGTGGCAGAACCAACCTGAATTATGCCGGCTCAAGTACGCGAGTCCATTCCCGAGGGCTCCAACGTGCTTCAAACGGTATAATCCCTTGGCCTGTCGGGTAATGTCCCGATAAACCACCGATACACAGGATCAATAAGGTTACCTCACACGAAGGTGAGTCTAGAGATACAGTCACCATCATATTTTACATCATAGGAAATTACAATACAAGGGTTTCTTAAAGCAGTACGAAGTTTCAAATTTAGAGAAAACATTACAACTGTTAAAGTTATGGTTTTTGGCAGCGGAAAAAAAAACATACGCGATGATTTACAACACGTGGTCAAGACGGATGTCGTGCTAAGCCCGGGCACGACATCACTCGGTATCATCAGTGTTGGCTGGGGACGGATCCCATTCCATAGACCAACCTTCTGGAAGAGCACAGGGCCAAGGCAAGGGAAGAGTAGGGTCTTCAAGACATTATCTGCAAAACATATAACTAGCAAGGCTGAGTATACTAATACTCAGCAAGGCTTACCCGTTTCATGGTATACTTAGCCATGTAACTAGACTTATGAAAGCTTGTAATGGTTCTGGGTTGAATTTCAGCTGAAAAGCAGTAACGAGTAGATCCTTAATTTCAACTTTTAGCTTTCAGGTTCTAGATGATTATCCATTCTAGGTAAGCACCTGTAACTACTCAAGCATGGTAAAATCTTTAACCAAACATCATCTTTGATAATCATATGATTGCTCTTATTACTCAATGTGGTAAAGGGATCAAGCAGTCTCAATCTTCGTGAGAAGCGGATGATTCTGAATCGAATTTTCAACCTTGCAAGGTAAACCTAACTCACACGCTTGGAACACCAAAGGGTCGTTCCGAAGCAACCATTTGCCTTTCATTCCGACTCGTGGATCAGATCCACCACAAGCGACTGCAGGACCATACGCACTTCCAAAGTGCAGGACGTATGTGTGTAGCGCGAATACAGAACCCGTACTCCTAGTTGCCCTTGCAACATGTATTCCTACACGTCGAATCAAGTAACCAGAAGAACCAAAATACGAGTGGTGGGAGGTATGTCCACTCCTCGGGCCGATTGGTTACTAGGCTTACCGCTTACCATATTTCACGGCATGTGGCTAGTATTTTCAAACACTTAACCCGCACTACCACACGCTGCGACCTTATCAAATTCAGCAACACAGATGGGGTATCATCTCAACCATGATACCTCACAAAACTCCCGTCCGTCATCCTTATAATGATAACAGGAATGTAAACATTACAACTCCTATATCGCAAGAGTGACAGGAAATCACCCGACTTCTACCGGTCCTATTAGCAGAGCAGCTATTCGGACTCAAGTTTCAGTGTTTAATACTTTAGTTACTGGAAATATGCAACTAGGGTTCTCAAGCAATTCCTAAGAACTTAATGCATGGAAGTATATAAATAGATATAGATTGCAGTATAAATAAAATAGTGGGTTATGTCCGGGGCTTGCCTTTACTGGTGGGGCTGAAGTCAGTAAAGTTAAGATCTTCCGAACTTTGGTTTGGGGCTTTAGATAATCCCTTGGTGATGTTCACTTGGTCTTTAGAAGCATCCTCTGCAGACTCCTGGGAGATCTCATAGGTACCGTCTATGGAAGTAGTCGTATCTACATGCAATGCAACATTACATTCAAAGTGTGTATATAAAACTATCTTACTTCACAATAAAGTTACAATCTAGCACTCATCTAACATACTACTCGCACAACAATCAGAAAGATCTGAATTAAAGTTAGACAGAGCTTTAGGGGGACAACTAATTAAGAAGGACTATATGTTGAAGACTACAACAGAGTCGATTGGATAACAACAAGGTTTTAGCTGATAGAATTGGCAAAAGAGGGAACCATCTATACAATATTAGGAAATCTACTGATTTCATTTCGGAAGAGAAATCGGCAGGAGTAATCTCTGTATATGAGTAGAAAGGATTAGCCAATTTGGTTCACCTGAAGTTAAATCGGCTGATATGGAGAGGAACATTGAAGGTATAGTACTTCAAGTGCAGAAAGAGGAAGGATCTTGCCGATTGGATTATCAGCATGTCTTTGATCTATCCGATTGGTTGGTGCATTGGTTTCCTGATTGATCGATGAAAACATCGATCACTTTAGCAGAGGGATGATTCCTAAAATAGTTGTCTTGACTGAGATGTGCTTAAGTGTTATCCTAGGTAACTAGGTGTGGTTGTATCGACTCGATTACATCAGCACAACTATTGAGTGACGTACAGTCGATTGGAGTGTGGTTAAGGGTGTGTGACCGATAGATATATATATAGCCGATCTCTCTGCCGATATATCGGCTGATAGAAGTGTGTGAACAAGGATGGGAAAACTAAGGATTGATCAGCCATATTTGACCGATATGGAAAACAACTAGAATCAGCTTAGATCAGCCAATAGAAGATCATGTATGTATCTTCGATACATCGACTATGTGCAGTCGATGTAGGACAGAACAAAAGAATTGTATCGGCAGTAGCCGATATTAGAAGGGTAACAACCGGATCAGCTAACCAGCCGATGGTAGAAGCATACCAAAAGAAGTGCATCGGCTAATAGTTGTTACACAGAAACATCATAGACTCAAAGGAAACGGATGCTTAGCGACGGGGCTGATAGCCGACGCTGAAGCATAGCTACAGAGATGTATTAGCTAAGTAGCAGATACACATGAACTAACAAGGATCCTTATACGAAAAGGACCTTAAGGAAACGACAATCAAGACAAGGACAATGTCTTGAGGGCAGAGATACGAGCACTCGGGTGATAGGATTAACTAACTGTCACGCATCTCTATTTAAAACATACATCCTATGATTACTTTTCAGCTATGGCCACGCTCAAGCTTTATACAAATCGACTACTTGCTAGTGGCACATGGGTCATCGCGATGATAATCGTGTTTTTTCAAACTAGTTAGGCCCGTCTGGCTCGGGTTCTATCTAACTTGTTTGACATGTCTGCATGATTGGCTATTCCTGCGGTTGTTACATCTCAGGGTAGTTTTCGACTATTTGCCATGGGCATCCTAGTCGTCGCGCCACAGACTGCGCGTTCCGGGCATGAGTGGATCCCTTTGGTCGGATCTTATCTAGCTCACCCGATGAGCTCACGCGAAGGGCTGAATCGACTACTCTCTGAGTCGCTGCACTCAGAGGTAGCATGTCCCTACTACAGAGCAGACGGAGCTCCTAGACTTCATATAAGGCTACAAGAGAACAAAGGTAGTTTCTTATATTACAAAGTCATGTACACTAACGGTTCAATCTTGGACCATGTCTCCCACAATTTTTTCAGCCACCGGCCGAACCTCTAGCAAATACTCACGGAAGCTTTCGTCAGTACAATCAGCAGCTGCACCTTCCCCGAGTACTTCTAGCCGAGCCTTTGGCTAGAAGGACTTCACAAGGCCCAGAGCATGACCCACATATGATGTGGCCGCCTCGGTGACAAAGTTGAGGATCTTTTGCGGCGCTCCGCGAAGTCGATCCAGTAGTGGTGGCCCATCTTCAGCGCCGTCTTCCTGAGGGTCCACCATCTCTACGAGTTCCTGAGCCGCCGTCTTCAAATCATCCAGTTCTTTCTGGCGCTGCTCTTTCTCCTCGCCCAAAGTCTTGATCTGCTGGAGACAGTCGACGAACTGCTTCTCCGTGTGGGCCATCATTTTCCGCAGACTCTCGACTTCATCTGCGCGGCGATATAGCATGTTCTTCAAATCAGTAAGCAATCCCTCTTTATAATTTACGAGTTTTTTAAGTTCTGCGATGATAAGCAGGTTTCAGACCATGAAGTTATCGACTATGGGTACAAATTCGAGACTCGAATTCAACGTACCTTGATGAGCTTTCCGTTGCTCCTTGAGTCGGCCTTGGAGCTCAGTGATGGTTTGCTCGAAGCCAGCTCGCTCCTGCATTAGCTCGTCGATACGCTTGGTGGACTCTTCCAGCTTCACTGCAGTTTTTTGGTTCATATCCTGCGCGTTCCCGGACGTCAAAGACAGACGACTTAAGCATACAGTTACCAGCGATTTCAACAAGTTTTACCAAAGCAAACGTGTCGATCGCCTTGATCATTTGACGCAGGTGGCTCAGGTCGTCCCTTGGGAGGTGCACCTCTTGGAGTGTATCGTCGTTCTCTTCTCCAGGGGTTGGCAGCATGGTTGCTCCGCTAGAAGCACCCGCACCCTCCAAGGCTAACGGTTGTGGGGTCTCTGCAAGGGACAAGTGGTTAACATAGCGATGATTACGGCAGAAGGCAGCGGGATCATTTACCTGCAATGTCGACGGGTACGGCAACGGCGGCCTCGAGTTGCTCATCGCCAGGGGCTTCGAGTTCTGCGTGCTGGAGCTCGGGCAGTGGTGAGTCAAGCACGACCACATCTGTTCTCCCTGCTAGCTCCGGCACGTTGGCTTGCCCGGGCGAAGGCTTGGAGGCTGGTGGAGCCAACTCGAGTTCTGGCGTCACCGCAGCTGTTGACCTGCTTAAGACAACAGCACAACACTTTTACTGTGATTTCCACACATGGCTAATGGCAGGGTCCAAAGCGTTACTTACACCTGGGATCGGATCATTGTTGGCTTCCTCCAAACCAGCTTCAATGGCTTCCTCACCATAGTACTCGTGGCCGGAGGTGCAGGTGTGCAAGGCGAGGGGGCTGGCAGCATTGGCGTGGCGATGGCCGCGGCACTTACTGCTGGCAGCGGAGCTGTCTCAGTCGAGGGCGTTAGCTGCCCCGATACAGTGCCTGCCACGGCGATCGTCACATCATCTGCAAGAGAAGGTGACAGGTCCCCCCTATCGACTTCTATGGGTCTGGCTTCTGGTGCATCTTCCCTGGTGGGGGGCATTTCGGCTACCCTCTGGCACTGGGGGCTAGGCAAAGAAGATGAAGGACTGCCAAACAAGATTGGTTATCAGAATTCAGCAAAACAACTCGATACTTATAATTTGACAAATACTTACCCGGCGAGGTCAGCGGTGCTGGCTTTGCGTTTCCGCATCTCCCGGCGCCGCCGGGGAACTAGAGGTGAATCGTCAGATAACTCCACGGATGATCCGGAGGAGTCGTTTGCTTGCATCCTCTCCCCGGTTGCCTGGCTGCCCATGGCCGACTCGCTGCCAGCAATTCTTTCTTTCTGTGCCTTGGCTGCAGCGCTGGGCAATGTGTGATAAGGCCGAGGCAGATCGGGTTGCGGCGGGTAACTCCGATACAACGCCGTTAAATCCTATGTTAAGATAATCAGTTAGTCTTAACTCTTCAGATCAAGGGAGAAGTCGAACACTCATCGATGGTGGTTGATTCTGGGCTGAAAATCCCGCTGGAACATAAGGGACGGCATGCACATCCAGCAGAATTCGCTTGACGCGAACAAGCGCAGCATCATCTCCAAGATCTTCTGCGCACATACAGGATGGGTCTTCAGTACCCATGTACTCAAATCCTAAGGTATGGCGCTGTTGGATGGGTTGAATTCGGCGTTTGAAGAATGATAACATCACAGATGCCCCGGTAACCCCCATCTCTTTGTGTGCGGCAATCAACTCGAGCAGCTCTTTTACTTGGTCCATCTCGGCTTCACCGGGCTCCAATGTCCATTCGCCGCGCTGAACAGGGGGCTTGCTGGACCGCACAGGGAGTTGGGGGGCGTGGTTCGCAATGTAGAACCATTGCTGTTTCCACCCAGGGACATTTGACGGAAATTTGTAAGATATGTATTTTTCACAAGCGTGTTGCCTAAGCTGGATACCAGCGTCCCCTATCGCAGATGGATTTTTTGAGGTAGGCTGGGGCTTCACGCGGAAAAGATAGCGGAAAAGAGCCCAATGGGGCTCAATTCCGAGGAAGGCTTCACAGAAATGGATGAAAATGGAGATATGGCAAATCGAGTTCGGGTTGAGGTGTTGCAGCTCAATCCCATAGAAATAGAGAAGGCCACGGAAGAACGAACAAGTGGGGAAGGCCAATCCCCGTTCAGAAAAAGAGCAGAAAGAAACGATCTCGTCGACGCTTTCCATGGGGAATGGATCACGAAAGGGAAGGCGCCAATTGACGAGATCTCTCTCCTGAAGCAGACCTCCCAGCACCAAATTTGCGAGATTGTGGCGAGAACACTTACTAATTGACCATTCACCGGTTGCTGCTTGCGCTTCTTTCAAGTCCTTCTAGTCGGTTTTCTTCGGTGCCATTTCAAATATGTTCAGCCACGAGTTGTTCGCACAACGCTCGGGGGCTATGGTGGCGGGCTCGAAGATTTTCGACTACGCAGGGCGGCGGGAGGGCGAAGGCAGGACAAGCTCTAATTGGGGTTTTGTTTTTTTTCTTTGGTGGCGGCGTTAGATCTGAAGGCACAGAAAAACCCTAACTGACTGCGGGGTTAAATAACCAGCGCTCAGGTAGTGGTTTACTGTGTGAAAGGTGAAGCGTCGCGCAATGGGATTAATTGGACACGGGCAGTTTTTTGGTGGATTTTTTGGGCCGTTACTTGACTAACTATTTTTCAGGGTTAATTGTCCCGAAAAAAGAGGTCTTTTGAGTTTCGAGTTCAATTTCTGCCAATTACCTCCTCTTAAACTTTATTTTATCAAGAGGAAGCATTTTTGCCACGACCTTTGGGATCCTTTTTTCCAAACAATTTGGATTCAAGGCTCGGGGGCTGTGGGACACGTGGCATCGACTACTTATTTTTCGAAAGTACTCGAAGGATAAGAAAAAAAGATTCAAGGCTAGTTTGACCCTCAGCTTGATTCTTTGATTCAACCTAAGGCTCGGGGGCTACTCCATATGGAGTGCGAATATTCATCACACCCCATACAAAAAGAAGAATTCAGGGCATGAGCACCTCATAGCTTCGATGCAGTCAGAATAGTACTCGAAGAAGGATTTCAAGATGGAGCTTTGAAAGAAGTCGAAGATTGCTTCAGAAGTACTCGAAGAGCCTGCAGTACTCAGTTACGAAGAGCTCGGGGGCTTGTCAGACCCGGGGCCACGGGGCTGTGTACATCAAGGAGTCCGTATTGGGATAGGGGATAGGACGTATCCTGTACCTTATCTATATTGTATTCTACCCGCATGTGGAGTAGGACTAGTCGATATAGAAGGAAACTACTCGAGTTGTACTTGAGTACGATTCCTAAGCTAGTATCCGGCTAGGATTCATGTAACCCTGTCCCCCCGGATATATAAGGGCGGGCAGGGACCCCCTCAAAACATAAGATCACCAGATCAACATCCAGGCAATACAAACCATCATACAGGACGTAGAGCATTATGCATATTGCGGCCTGAACCTGTCTAAATCTTGTGTTGTCTGCACCTTCGAGTTCCTGATCTCGGCGCATCCCAACCCACTACCACCTTGGGTATACCCCTCGGTGGGCAGCCGGATAAAACCCGACAACCTTCGACTGCTGCTCAGTGCCCGGCAACGTGGAGGACTACGTCAGCGGCTTCGACGACTTCTAGGCGTTTGTCTCCTAGTCGACGTCCCTGTGGCGCCCTACTCTTCACGTATTTCATTTTTACGCTTCCGCAACTCTTGAACCGATTCTTGATTCGGTTGTAATAAAAATAATTCATTTACGATTTATATTAATATTATTCGTGATATGTGTTGTGATATCTTGATGATTCTGTTGTATATATGCGTGACTTGATCCTGGCGCATATATGATTGCTCGACTTATGTTCTTTATAAATCGGGTGTGACATCGCATCACCGACGGGAAGGCTAACTCCCCAGATAGCTGAGGATCCTTACCTTCTTACCTTACCATCGAAGGTGTCGTTATAAAATGTAAGGTTCGGTTGTGCATGAATTTAAGTTTTGACAGAAAAGTAATGCTGGTGGTTAGGGTTATATATATATATATATACTACAACCAACTTTAATTTCCCCTTACACATAACCCTAGGGCTTTACGTACTAAGCACGATCCTTAATGAATCCAACGTAGTTTTGCCAAACATTTTGTTGGTCAAACTTTTATACTGAAAGCATTTTTAAGATAAAATATATCTCCAGAGTAACCTTATAGCTCTGATACCAGCTGTGGCAGAACCAACCTGAATTATACCGGCTCAAGTACGCGAGTCCATTCCCGAGGGCTCCAAGTGCTTCAAACGGTATAATCCCTTGGCCTGTCGAGTAACGTCCCGATAAACCACCGATATACAGGATCAATAAGGTTACCTCACACGAAGGTCAGTCCAGAGATACAGTCACCATCATATTTTACATCACAGGAAATTACAATACAAGGGTTTCTTAAAGCAGTACGAAGTTTCAAATTTAGAGAAAACATTACAACTGTTAAAGTTATGGTTTTTGGCAGCAGAAAAAAAACATATGCGATGATTTACAACACGTCGTCAAGACGGATGTCGTGCTAAGCCCGGACACGACATCACTCGGTATCATCAGTGTTGGCCGGGGATGGATCCTATTCCACAGACCAACCTTCTGGAAGAGCACAGGGCCAAGGCAAGGGAAGAGTAGGGTCTTCAAGACATTATCTGCAAAACATATAACTAGCAAGGCTGAGTATACTAATACTCAGCAAGGCTTACCCGTTTCATGGTATACTTAGCCATGTAACTAGACTTATGAAAGCTTGTAATGGTTCTGGGTTGAATTTCAACTGAAAAGCAATAACGAGTAGATCCTTAATTTCAACTTTTAGCTTTCAGGTTCTAGTTGATTATCCATTCTAGGTAAGCACCTGTAACTACTCAAGCATGGTAAAATCTTTAACCAAATATCATCTCTGATAATCATATGATTGCTCTTATTACTCAATGTGGTAAAGGGATCAAGCAGTCTCAATCTTCGTGAGAAGCGGATGATTCTGAATCGAATTTTCAATCTTGCAAGGTAAACCTAACTCACACGCTTGGAACACCAAAGGGTCGTTCTGAAGTAACCATTTGCGTTTCATTCTGACTCGTGGATCAGATCCACCACAAGCGACTGCAGGACCATATGCACTTTCAAAATGCAGGACGTACATCTGTAGCGCGACTACAAAACCCTTACTGCTGGTTGCCCTTGCAACACGTATTCCTACACGTCGAATCAAGTAACCAGAAGAACCAAAATATGAGTGGTGGGAGGTATGTCCACTCCTCGGGCCGATTGGTTACTAGGCTTACCGCTTACCATATTTTGCGGCATGTGGCTAGTACTTTCAAACGCTTAACCCGCACTACCACACGCTGCGACCTTATCAAATTCAACAACACAGACGGGGTATCATCTCAACCATGATACCTCACAAAACTCCCGTCCGTCATCCTTATAGTGATAACAGGAATGTAAACATTACAACTCCTATATCGCGCGTGTGACAGGAAATCACCCGACTTCTACCGGTCCTATTAGCAGAGCAGCTATTCGGACTCAAGTTTCAGTGTTCAATACATCGGTTCCTGGAAATATGCAACTAGGGTTCTCATGCAATTCCTAAGAACTTAATGCATGGAAGTATATAAATAGATATAGATTGCAGTATAAATAAAATAGTGGGTTATGTCCGGGGCTTGCCTTTACTGGTGGGGCTGAAGTCAGTAAAGTTAAGATCTTCCGAACTTTGGTTCGGGGCTTCAGATAATCCCTTGGTGATGTTCACTTGGTCTTTAGAAGCATCCTCTGCAGACTTCTAGGAGATCTCGTAGGTACCATCTATGGAAGTAGTCGTATCTACATGCAATGCAACATTACATTCAAAGTGTGTATATAAAACTATCTTACTTCACAATAAAGTTACAATCTAGCACTCATCTAACATACTACTCACACAACAATCAGAAAGATCTGAATTAAAGTTAGACAGAGCTTTAGGGGGACAACTAATTAAGAAGGACTATATGTTGAAGACTACAACAGAGTCGATTGGATAACAACAAGGTTTTAGCTGATAGAATTGGCAAAAGATGGAACCATCTATACAATATTAGGAAATCTGCTGATTTCATTTCGGAAGAGAAATCGGCAGGAGTAATATCTGTATATGAGTAGAAAGGATTAGCCGATTTGGTTCACCTGAAGTTAAATTAGCTGATATGGAGAGGAACATTGAAGGTATAGTACTACAAGTACAGAAAGAGGAAGGATCTTGCCGATTGGATTATCAGCATGTCTTTGATCTATCCGATTAGTTGGTGCACTGGTTTCCTGATTGATCGATGAAAACATCGATCACTTTAGCAGAGGGATGATTCCTAAAATAGTTGTGTCTTGACTGAGATGTGCTTAAGTGTTATCCTAGGTAACTAGGTGTGGTTATCGACTCGATTACGTCAGCACAACTATTGAGTGACGTACAGTCGATTGGAGTGTGGTTAAGAGTGTGTGACCGATAGATATATATAGCCGATCTCTCAGCCGATAAATCGGCTGATAGAAGTGTGTGGACAAGGATGGGAAAACTAAGGATTGATCGGCCATATTTGACCGATATGGAAAACAACTAGAATCAGCTTAGATCAGCCAATAGAAGATCATGTATGTATCTCCGATACATCGACTATGTGCAGTCGATGTAGGACAGAACAAAAGAATTGTATCGGCAGTAGCCGATATTAGAAGGGTAACAACCGGATCAGCTAACTAGCCGATGGTAGAAGCATACCAAAAGAAGTGCATCGGCTGACAGTTGTTACACAGAAACATCATAGACTCAAAGGAAACGGATGCTTAGCGACGGGGCTGATAGCCGACGCTGAAGCATAGCTGCAGAGATGTATTAGCTAAGCAGCAGATACACATGAACTAACAAGGATCCTTATATGAAAAGGACCTTAAGGAAATGACAATCAAGACAAGGACAATATCTTGAGGGCAGAGATACGAGCACTTGGGTGATAGGATTAACTAACTGTCACGCATCTCTATTTAAAACATACATCCTATGATTACTTTTTAGCTATATCACATGCATATAACACAAGGTACAAATAAAGCACACATTTCCTAATATTTAACCTATACCACACTTCAAAGACCTTTAGCTCAAGATCACAACATAAAATTTGTAGATTTTGACCTAGGGTTTCAAACAAAGCTGATTTTGTACTTTTATGAACTTCTTACGAAAATCTATGAAATGTAGAAGTTCATTGAGTTGAAATAAATAAAGCTCTAGGAATTTTACAAAGAACACCCTAGAACTTTCTAAATCAAAGCAATTAAGTCCCTGGTCGGGGAAAATAGAGAACAGGAAGATAATGATGATATTCCAGCAAAGGAGTCGCCGGCATTAGGAAGATTTAGTGGATCAGGGCAAACCTTGGGGTAACTTTGGTTGTGGAGGAGAACAGATGGAAAGTGAACTCCCGTGGCGAACAAGATCGGCGATAAGATGAGCTCGACGATGATGAGATTCCATGGGTGACGAAGAAGTTTGCTGGGAATTGTAGTGGGTGGAAGATAACCGGAGAGATATTCCTCACGTGATCCGTGGCGACGATAGTCGGCTTTGCCACGGTGATGATGTTCTGGCGAAGGAATCCGAAGAAGCTCGATAAGAGGGTTCACGAGCTTTCTGGATGTGTTGTGGTCTTGCTCGGACGATCGAAGAGAGATAGAGGCTGCTGGATGTCGTGGACCCCTGGGATGAGACGATAGAGCCGGACTGGTTCGCTATGCTATCTCCTCCGCGAACCTCAGGGTTTTCCTGCTCACAGCTAAGCCTCCATTGCTCACGCGCGTGTGCTGCAGAAACTCGGTCGGCACACCCGCGTAGCCTCCTGCAGGATCGCCGCGCTTAGTTGCATTTCCGGTGCGCCACTTCTGCTCTGCTCCCGCATCAACGGCCTGTGGAAATGAACTGAGCCGACCATCAGTCCTCCGCCTGTTCCTGTTCCAGCGCGCGCTCTGCTCCAGCCTTTGCGCCAGCGCCGCCACCAGCCGCATGGCTCCGCCGCCGCGCCACCACCGCGCTGAACCGCGACCGCCCCAGCCGCGTGCGCCAGTGTCTACTCCAGCTCCCGCCCGCCGTCGCCAGCCTCCGCGCGCTCCAGCGCCTGCGTGCTGCGCCCGCGCGCTTGGAGCCGCCCGCGCCATGCTGCTCGCCTGCTCGCGCCGCGCAGCGCCCGCGCCAGCGCGCTGAGCCGCCACTCCAGCCCCGAGCCGTCGCTGGCCCGTGAGGGAAGAAGCCCCAGGGCGCCGCCGCCTGGAGCTGCTAGGCGCCGCCCAGCTCCTGCTGCAGCATGGAGAAGAGAGGGAGGGAAAACCGGTGGAGATAAGGAGGAAGCCAAATAGAAAGATGCTGCCGATGTGGAGAAAAGGAAGGGCGCCAGGGGAAGGGAAAGCTGAGAAGGAGAAGTGGAACTCTTCCAAGGACTTGTGCGCAATTTAGAAAAACTGCACGGACTGTTCTATAAAGCATAAATTTCTCATCAATCTAAAACCCTAATGAAGAAATGCCCAAAACGAAAGTTGGAGAGTTTTTCAAACTCTACAACATTGCTTTAGGGCCCAAATTCAAAAACTCAAAACTTGTATCTTTACACATGAAATTTTGAACAAAAGTTGGATTTGAATTGCTTTTGTCCTAAAGAGTATAACTTCATAAAATTCAGGACCTAAATGCAAGCATTTATGACATGTCATGATGACGGGATAGACTTGTCATAATGATTGGATACACATGTCATAATGACTTGCACCTTTTACACTTTAGTCCTAAGTAAATTTTGAAAGTTACCTTTGTAAATCAAATACTTGCATAAAAGGGCTTGCACTTTTATAAAATCACATAAATACCCCTATTTTTACCACTTTACCCAAAATTTTTACACATTTCAACACACATGTTTCAAATGAAACTTTTGGATAAATATATATTTCTATACAGGGGATAAAGTAAGGAAAACCTGTTTGCAAAACCATCCTTCACTTATTTTGAAATTACCCTTATCCAAATACATTTTGCAAAAACAACCCTAGGTTTTTCTGTAATTACAAAAATACCCTTTTTACATGCACTTTAAATTTTCAAAAGCTTCACACAAACACACACAGGCTTTACACTCACAAGCACATACTTCACACTAATAAATTATGTGCCTAGATTACATATACATGAACTGTCACATCCGCCTTCCGTGGACTCGCTGCCGGGCAGAGCCTCAGCTACTCGAGCCCTCTTGGCTTCGATCGTGGCGCTGGGGAGGAGGTGGTCTGGCTGAGGGATGTCAGGTTGCGGCGGATAGCTCCGGTACAGCTCTGTGTGCCCCTACAGAAGGTTTTCAGTTAGCAGCGGCAGAATAGAGTTTGTTTTCAACAAAAAGTAGTCGAATACTCACCGGTCTTGGAGGACTTCGCGCGGAGAACAGTCCTGGGACGCAGGGTACTGCATCCACATCCAACAGCACCTGCCTAACTCGGAGGTGCGCGGCTTCATCTGACAGCTCCTCTGCGCACATGCGAGATGGATCTTCAGCGCCCGTGTACTCGAAGCCAAGATGGTGGCGTTGTTGGATTGGTTGGACTCGGTGTTTGAAGAAAGAAAATATGACGGATGCGCCGGTAACTCCCATCAGCTTATGAGCTGCTATGGTGTCTAACAGCTCCTCCACTTGATCCATGTCCCCCCTGGAAAGCTCGATATTCCACTCCGACCTCACAACAGGTGGACTGTTTGACTTTTCTGGGAGTTGGGGGCATGATTTTCGATATAAAACCAGTGGTTTTTCCACCCGGGAATGTTGTATGCAAGGTACTTTTCACTGGCTTGTTGTCTAAGTTGGATGCCGGCGCCCCCTACAACGGATGGTTTCTTGGAGGTGGGCTGTGGTTTGACTCAGAAGAGGAAGCGGAAAAGATCCCAGTGGGGTTCAATTCTGAGAAAAGCTTCGCAAAAGTGGATAAAGATGGAAATGTGGCAAATGGAGTTTGGGTTTAGGTGATGGACCTCAAGCCCATAATAATAAAGAAGGCCACGAAAAAAAGAACAAGAGGGGAGGGCCAGACCCCGTTCAGCAAAATGGTAAAATGTGACAATTTCGTAAACATTTTCCATGGGAAAAGGTTCACGGAATGAGGGGTGCCAATTGACAAGATTCTTGTCTTGGAGCAATCCCTTGGAAACTAGCCTATTGAGATTGTTGAGGGAGCACTTACTGTGTGTCCACTCTCCGATCGGTGGCTGCGCCTCCTTCTTCTTCCTTTCATTCTCTGATTTCTTGGACACCATCTCTGGATCCGCTCGCCACGAGTTGCTCGGGGGCTGTGGGGAGAGGGGCGGGGAGATCTGGGGGATTGGGATTTCTTCGGGAGGATGAAGGCGGAGCGCGGCTCTATTTGGTGATTTTGGCGGCTCTTGGCAAATTGCAGATTGGAAGCACAGTTTTTACTCAATGTTACTGCGGGGTTAAATAACCAGCGGTTGGGTGCAGCTTTACTATTTTGAAGTTGAGGAGTCGTTTCAGGAAATGTTTGGAAGTTGAGGGGTCATTTGATGGATTGTTTAGATAAAATATTCGATTAATCATTTTATAGGGTTAATTATCCCAAAAAAAGGGTTTTTTCAAATTCCAGATCTAATTCCCATCATTTGTACCATCACACCAGTTCTTTACCATACTGGCAAGTTTACACTGCTTGCCACGACTTTTGGATCCTTATTTCCAAACCTGAGAGATTTGGATTCAAGGCTCAGGGGCTGCGGGATATGTGGCATTGACTACTTATTTTTTCGAATTTATTTGAGAAAGTAAGTAAGGAAGATTCAAGACTAATGCGGCCCTCAGCCTGATTCTCCAATTCAACCTAAGGCTTGGGGGCTACACCATATGGAGTGCGATTTTTCAATCGCACGCCATATCAAAGATAAAATTCGGGGCATGAGCACCTCATAGCTTCATGGCAGGCGGACAAGTACTCGAAGAAGGACTTCAAGACGGAGCTTCAAAAGAAGTTGAAGACTACTTCGAAGGTACTCGATAAGCCTGCAGTACTCAGCTACGAAAAGCTCGGGGGCTTGTCAGACCCGGGGCCACGGGACTGTGTACATAACATTGTTTAAACAGGTTTAAGAGATTAAGTCCGTCTTATCTCTTATTCATCTCATTTATCTCTTATTTATCCTGTTTAAATAGGAGATAAAGCTAACCGATACAGAAGGAATCTACTCGAGATATGTTTTGGTATGATTTCTTGGCTAGTGTTGGTTAGAATTTTTGTAACTCTGACCTCCCGGATATATAAGGGAGGATAGGGACCCTCTCAAAATAAGATCATCAAGATCATTCTACACCCAAGTCAATACAAACTGAAGCGTCCCCCCATCAGGGAAGATCTAAAAGTGTTACTTTATCAGTCCCAGGAGGCTGATAACACTTTTATTACATCAGATGGTACATCACCGTACAACTCTTCGCGGTAATGGGCAGTGAAGAGCCACTATCGCGAGGATTACAACTAAAACCCACACTACTACGCTAGCTACGAAGAGGGAATCATCAGAGTCTTGCGCCATGCGGAGTTCCAACGGTGACCTCACCCACAGGCAAGACTGGGTGCAGGACGGAACCCTACTCGACGTCTTCGGGGATGTAGTCTGGATCTTCCACTGTAAAAGTAAGAATGGGGTGAGTACGAACGTACTCAGCAAGTCCAATCACACCCGCGGAGGGGGTTATAACAGAATTAAATGCACAGGATAATCCAAGGATAAGGTTATGGTTCATTCGCGGAAAAATTTGGTTTTATGCAAAAGTTCATTTAAAACATTTTCAAAACAAGTTTTCAAGTGCCAAGGAGTACGTGCTGTTGGTCCAGACAGGATCCAAGTTTTAAACCGCTACCGGACTCCCCGTCCGCCGTAGCTCACACGACTCAACTGCCGGATACTTTCCAAACAACTCACACCAGCCCAACCGTTCCAGAGAGAAACACTAGTTATGTGACCACACTATAACTTGCCCAATACCGTGGGCACGGCTATTCGAATAGATTTTCAACTCTGCAGAGGTGTGCAACTTTACCCACAGGTGAGGTACCACAGCACGAACACCTTAGTGCCGGTGTAGATCCCATCAAAGCCCTTACCCACCTTAGCTAGACCTGGCTAGCCACCACGGGATCTATCAAGGGGTCATTTGACCTATCACCGAGGTTTAACCGGGGCATAAGTCACACAGAGCTTATCCTGTCTCCTTGATCACCCGTTGCTCCCAGCTCTCCTGATGGCTATCAGACTAACTAGTGGGGTTAGGCTAAGCCGTTGCCCATACAACGGCCAAGTGGTTTGCACGACAGGAAGCTAGGTGAGACGACACATCAACTCGGTCCTTAGAGGTGACAAGATGGATATCTCCCTTCCTCGCTCAACCACACAGGTACGAGCACACCAATCGGCAATTCACACAGAAATGCCATCCATCCCGTCTGACTCATCTTTCAAAACCACATTTTATCCCTTCCCACACACACACATTCTTTATAAAACCAGATGGTCAAGGTATGGTCATCACAAACAAGGGTGGCTATCCTACCATGTTTTCAGTAAGCAAAACCATGCAATTTATAAAACAGGCCACTGGGTTGTGTTTATAAAAACTAGGATAGAAACATGCATCAAAGGGTGGAGTTGAACTTGCCATCGTCAAGTCCTTGCGGGAGGTCCTGATCGAAGCACTGTCCCTCAGGTTCGGAGTCGCAGAACAGGTCCTCGGTCGCTTGATCACGCTCGGGAACTTCTTCGTTCACTCCGTGTCCTACGACGCAAACAAACAGGCATACAATCAAGCGAAAGGACTAAAAGCTTTTATCGTTGAGCTTAAATCGGAAATAATTCAGTTACGGAGGTAGGGGTAATATTTTCGGGTGGTTTCTTAATGGCATGGTTAAAACTATACTAGAAAGGGCGTGGTAAAGTTTCGGGTTGATCGGAGATCGATTCGCACATAAAATGACGAGGCGAAGGGGGTTTCAGGGGCTAAACAAGGGCCTAGGGGCTTATTTGTGATTATCCGAAAAGAGTAGGGACCTAATTGCGAATCCTAGAAATATTAGAGGTGCAGCAAAAGTGCGAGGGATCTACTTGGAAATAAGCTTATATAGTGGAGGGGTCTAGTTCTGGAAATAGCAAAGGGAGGGGGCTCATCTTGCAAAGTTGTAAGGGAGTGGAGGGGTTCTTAAACAAATAGAGGGGAAGGGAGGGGCCTAAGGGCAAAATTACCCCTTTCTTCCTCCTCTTGCCAGTAGGAAACAGAGGAGGGGAGGGGGAGGTCCGGCGCCGGCCAAATCCCGACGGCCGGGGCCCGGGGCGGCTCGGGGTTGAGGGGGAAAAGGGAGAGGGGAAGGAGGGGAGTCGATTCCCCCACTCACCACGGGCTGGGGTGGAGCAGGGAGGTGTGCCCACGGCGGGCGGCGGGCGGCGGCAGAGCCAGAGGCGGCAGCGGCGCTGCGAGCTGGGGGAGGAGGGCGCGCGGTGGCCAGGGCGATGGTGGTCGTCGGGGCTACGCGGGGACCCTATTTATAGACCGGGGAAGGCAGTGGAGGGGTGGTCGCGACGGTGGCCGGTGCGGGGCGCCATTAATGACGCCTCGGCCGCTTGTTGTCGTCGCGACGCGGCGTGCGGCGAGGGCGTCGAGGCGTTGTCGGGCACGTGGGGAAGGAGCTGTGCGAGCACAGGGCGGGCGCGCGCGGGGTGCGGCAGGGGACAGCGGCGGGCGGCGCGGCCGACGACGGGCGGCGCGGCCGCGTTCAGGGGCGAGTACGCGTGTGCACGCACGGCGCGGTGAAGCGCGGGCCAGGGGCACGGCGCGTCGCGCGGTCACACGTTGCGCGTGCCTGGGGGCGTGCGCGCGGGGGAGGGGCGGCGTGGCTCGGGGAGCCAGGGGCCGGGCGGCGTTCAGGAGCAGGGAAAGGGGGAAGAGAAGGGAGGAGAAGGGAGGAGGGAAAAGAAAGAAAGAAGGAAAAAGGAAAAAGGAAAAAGGGAAGAAAGGAAAGGAAAGAAAGAAGGAGAGAGATTGGGAAAAAAAAGAAATGGGAGAGAGAAAAAGAGAAAAGAGGAGAGAGAGAGAGAGAGAGAGGCACGTCGGCGCCGATCGCGGCGGCGACCGCGGCCAGTCGGCCACGCGCGCGCGTCGTTCGCGCGCTGCGCGAGGAGAAAAGAATCGCGCCGGCGTTAATTGCGGAAAGCGGTCGCGCGCGGTCCTCGGACCGCCGAGCGGTGCGGAATTGGACAGTGGTCAAGCGCAGTGTCGGTCTGAAGGGGTTAGGGCTAGGGTTTTGATGAACGAAGTACTTTAGCGTGCGATTTAATTTGGCGAGTTTTTCAGGGTGTCACACAAACCACCACACAGGACGTAGGGTATTACGCACCTCGCGGCCTGAACCTATCTAAGTTTTGTGTTCCTTACACATTCGAGTTCCTGATCTCGGCGTCTCCTCACCTAAAACTTACCACCTTAGGCATATCCCTCAGTGGGCAGCCGGTAAAACACTGATAGAGTGCACCAGCCAGGAGCCGGCTGCGGGTGCAAGAGTGCACCATGGGATGGCTTGAGCGCCACGAGCAGGGGCGGGCATGGGGAGAGCCCTGAAGGTGGGTCGCAGGTGCGCAACTGGGAGGCTGCTCGCGTGCAGGCAGGGCTGGAGGTCCCGAAGGGTTTCTGGTTGTGACATTTTAGGTACTTAGGAGCTAGGCACACTAATTTCTAGTATGAAGTTGTGCTTGTTAGTGTGAAGTTTGTGTTTGCTTTGATGAATGCCTTTAAAAACTTAAATACATGTTAAAGGGTATTTCTATAATATTGGAAAAATTAGGGTTCTTTTTGTAAATTGTGTGTAAATGGGAGATAATTTCAAAAATTTATGAAGGGTTGATTTGCAAACATAAGTTTTATTACTCTTCAACCACTATAAGAAGTGTAAATACTCCACGGCTTCATTGAAGAGGTAAAATTTATTTTGGATTTATTTGAAATTGAATGATTTGTTGGCTTTTAAAAATAATTTCAAAACCCTAACTCTTTTGAAGTTGGACCCTAAAGCAAAGTGGTAGATCTTTTTAAGTTCTACACTTTTGATTTTGGGAATAATTTAATTAGAGTTATAGTTTGAAAGAAAATTTTACTTTACAATGAACTCCTTGAACTTTTGCAAAATTTAAGAACAGGTCCTCTTCTACTTCCTCCTACTTCCCCCTCTCTGTTTCTCTGCAGCACCGCCCGCCGCCCATCGCCGGCGTTTCCCCCGGCCACCAGCTGCCCCCTTGCCGCTCTTCCTGCGCCACCTGGCCCCCAGCTCGCCCGCCCGCCGCTCGCCCAACCCCACTGGCTCCTCCTCGCGCGGACACATCGCACCGCTGCTCACCCGAGCCGCCACGCGCGTCGTCGTCCGCCAGCAGCTGCTTGCCACCCGCCCGCGCGCCTCTTTTTGGCTTTCGAATGCGCCCAGTAAACTTCTTCCTTCTATTCCCTCGCGCGCACCCGCATTCCTATTATTTTTTCTTCTCCGCTCGACTACTTCGCCGGAGCTCCTCTATCCACCGCCGTCAGCCGCCTCCGCCACTCCTCCTCTCCAATTTCATGGTCCACCAGCACCGCCGCATCTCACTGCCCTTTCCTGACCCGCTCTTCTTCCTCCTCCCGCGCGCGCAGCCCAGAACGCCGCACCGGCGATTTCACTCCCCGCCGCCGTCCTGTTTCTAGTCGAACCAAAGTTTCACCTCTTCTCCTCCCTCACTAAGAGCACCATCACCACCACATCTCCACACCGAAGCTCCCTGACCAATACCCTTCGCCTTCCTGCACTCCGGTCGCCGGAACACCGCCGCCGCCCTTGGAACCTCGCCGCGCTGGCTCTGTCCTTAGTCGAACCGCCGCCTCCGAGCTTCCCTTCTATGATTCCAACCACCCCCAAGTCCGCCGTGAGCTCCTAAACCTTTTTCCCCACTTTTCCCTCGCCGCTGGTGAGCCTCCTCACCGGATTTTGATCACCGCCGCTTGGCTTCTTCTGTTCAAGTCGATTAGGGACCTAGTTGCAAGCCTTTGTTTCTTTCTAGGGTCTTTTCTGTAAAATACTAGGAATCAATCGGCTACACATCTGTAAGTTACACGCCCGTCAGCTACACACCCATCGGCCACACGCCCATCGACTACACGGCGATTGGCTACACCTCTATCGGCTAATTTTGCCAAAGAAAAATCAGGCCGATGCGTGCACAAGTAGTTACCTAGGTTAACACCTCAAGCAAGTATCAGCTAGGCACAGCCGATATAGAACACATCAATCGGCTAGACACAGCCGATGCAAAATGCACAAATCGAACTTTTCCAATGCACACGCGATCGACTAGTTACGCCGATGCTCACACAGATCGGCTAAGGCGAGCCGATGCACACCCCAATTGGCTAGACAAGCTATCTGAAAAATATGCTGTGAAGTAGATTCGATCAACTCTGTAGTAACCTTCACCAAATAGCCGTTTTGAACAAAGTTTCTACACCAGAAACTCTACTTAAGTTTATTTTCAAATCTTTTTATTGTTTGTACAAATTAGTGAAGTCTTGAGGTGATGTATTGAATGTATTCTTGTTGGATTGCAACTTTATCGTGAAAACCAAATAACCATTTGCTTCAAATCATTGCATATCATGTAGATTTGATGATACTCGCCGACGGTACCTACGAGCTAATCCCGGAACCCGACGAGGGTATTTCTGAAGCTCAAGTGAACGTCGCCGAGGATCTTTTCAAAGCCCCAAACCAAGGTTCGGAAGATACTGACATCACTGACCCCAGCCTCACCAGTGAAGGCAAGCACCGGTGCATAACCTAGTATTTTAAATTATGCACTTATATTGTTATATATCTATATTGTGCATTATGTTCTAGGAGTTGTTATGAAGCTCTAGTTGCATGAAATCTAGGAACCTATGTAATATTTCTAAGTCCTTATCGAGTAAATGCTCTCTCCTAATAGGACCGGCAGAAGTCGAGTGATTTCCTGTCACTCGCGCGATATAAGAGTTGATTGTTTACTCTTCTGCAATCACTATAAGGATCACGGACGGGTTATGTGCAGTATCATGGCTTGGAATGGTACCCCGTCTATGTTGATCAATTTGATAAGGCCACTGTGTGTGGTAGTGGTGGTCAAGCGTTTGAAAGTACTAGCTACATACCGTAAATATGGTACGCGGTAAGCCTAGTACCTGATTGGCCCGGCAAGTGGACATATCCCCCACCACTCGAATTTTAGTTTATATTCACACGCACCAACGTGTGGGAGTACGATCTGCACAGCAGACAGGAGTACGGTCATACAGTCGCGCTGTAGACGTACGTCCTGCACATTGGATGTGCGTATGGTGCTGCAGTCACTTATGGTGGTGCTGATCCACGATCCGGAATATGAGGGGAATGGTTGCTCGGAAAGGAAAGTTTCCGAGCATGTGAATTAGAATCCCTTGCAACGTTATGAAATTCGATTCAGGAATCGTTCATTTCTCGTGGTGATTGAGACTGCTTGATACTTCTGCCACATAGAGTAATAAGAGCAACAGTTGATGGAACAATATTGATGTATGCTTAAATACCTACCTTGCTTGTCTAGTATAGATGCTCACTTAGAATGGTTAATTGAACTAGAATCTGAAAGCTAAAATATGGAAATAAGGACATACTCTTTGTTATTTTTCAGCAAAAGAAACGTAGAGCCTTTCAACCTCTCATGGTCTAGTTATGGGCTAAGTATACCCAATTGACGAGTAAGCCTTGCTGAGTATTAGTATACTCAGTCTTGCTAGTAATATGGTTTTCAGGTATGTCATTCGAGGACTCAGTTGCTAGTTTCCCTTGGCCCTGCACTTTACCGCCTGGTGGCTGGTCCGTGGAATGAGATCTGTCCCCGGCTGGCAATGACCCTTCAGAATGACGCCATGCTTTGGGCTAAGTATGGTGTCTGCTTTTGCGACGTGTAGTCATGCTGTTGTTTTCTTTCCGCTGCCATCTCTGGACTCGCCTTCGTGCGAGGTACGCTTGATCGATCCGGAATTCGGTGGTTTCATCGGAACGTTACCCGACAGACCATTAGGTTGTTCCGTTTGAAGTGCGTTGAGATCATGTCGCCTGTATAGTGATGGCCTGCACATTTGAGCTGGAATAATTCAAGCGGTTCTGCCACAGTGGTGCTGTGCGAACGTGCCTGGCAGGAATCATGGCGGCTCAGATGCAAAAGAAAAGTTCTGATCTAAATGTGGTTACGTAACGAGCTTTTGCATGACTTTAGGTAATGAGACACTAATCTCACTTTGCTGCTCATTTCGCTTGTTTCTGATGAGAAACTAAGACTCATATGACCTGACCTGTGTGATGAAACTCTTAATGTGTGACAAATTGATATTGAGCTATTGTACGTGAGATATTTATATCATTTGTCTGAATCATTATTTATGTCAATCATTTGTAATCCAGTAAATCATTATTTTTGATAATTATTTTTAATTCAGTAAGCCATATTGCCATTTGTGTTAGTGTGAATGTCAAAATTTTTAAGTAAATATGAGATAGCAATGGCAGGCAAGGGAACCAGCTAAAACTTACTTCGTTGTCATGGGAGGGGTAAAAGAGTCCTTTTCATGGTAAGTTAACTGTACTATAATAGTTTACTAATATCAACGGTATTGAGAGGAGTGTAAATTTCAAACAATGGCACACAAGGAAAGTCAAAAATGTAAATTTCAAACAATAGGAAAGTCAAAAATTTCATTGGCACACAAGCTCTTCATCCTACGATACGGGCTCCCCGTGCGCACCCACATGCAGCTGACCGGCGGTCCCACATTTTGAAAGGGGGGAGAGGGGCGGAGAAAATTATTCCAAACATCGGGGTCGCACGCCTCACCCCTGTTCATCTCGTTTCCCCTCCCTCTCTGTAGGGTTAGTCTCTCTGTCGTCTATTTGTGCTCACATCGACCGGCGATTTGCATCCAACCTCTCCCATCCCCCACACATAGGCACCCTCTGCTGGATTCGGTGGCCATCTACGGCATCCCCCGACGAGGTGAGCGATTTTTCCCCGCTGCCGCGCGCAAAAATGCCCCCTCCTTATGTTTTTTTCGTCGATTCTTTTGATGCGCTCTGATTTTTATGGATTTTATCGGCGCGCTCATCAGCTAGGGATTCCGTAGCGGCATCCATGCACGGGGTGTGGAAGCGCAGATCAAGAAAGGTGTGTTTCTCTTCCCTCTCCCCTGTTTCCGCGTACATCCAATCCTTGCGTGTGCCCTGTTTTCTAGTCGAGATTTTGATTTTGGGGGCCGTTTGTTTTGGAGATGTTCACGGGTGCCCATCCCCGGATGATTTTTGCAGATATTAACAGAGAAGGGGGTCTGGAATCAGTTAGGTTACGTTACCGGGCCGTATTTGTAGGTGAGCTACCCATCACTTTTGAGAAATTTTACAATGGTTGAAAAAAAAGGACTGTCCATCCAGAAGAATCTAGTGGTTGAGAAATAGAAAGTACCTAAAGAAAAGTACTGTAAAGTACAAAAAGGTGGGCCTAGTACTTAAAAAAGTGGGACTGTAACTCATATTAATTTATTTTTTATTTTGATAAAGGGTATATTTGTAAACTCTCCAATACATACTTGTGATCACATTTGGGCGTGTCCGATCGTGTGGTGTGAGAGAACCGTTGCAAACCCAATTGAATTATGGGACATGCATGCATCCCACGCATGTTGAGTGTGAGCTGCAAATTGTGTGTACGCATAACGTAACTACGTGTTGCAGCTGCAATTGCCTCCTGCTAGCTTCTGTCATGAATGTTGTCCGTGGTGCGTTCCCGGCTTGCACCGCAACCGCTGTGCTCTCAACTTGTAGCCACCACATGCCAAATGCCACCGCTCACCGGAGGAGCTCAAACTTTCGGTGGCTATTTGGATCTTCCAAAAAATAAAATCAGTTTTAGTCAAACAAGGTATCCATAAATCAAATTTTCACAACATATGCAAATAAAATTTTAGAGAAGCAGGCAACAAAGCTCACCGGTTATCAAAGCCGCCGCCGACCACCACCGCCCTGCAACCCCACCGCCACCGCTGCCGGAATTTCCTGCCGCCCCCAGCTCCCTTTCTAAATCCGGGGAACATCACATCCCCCGGAAGGACCCCCCCGCCCCCCCCCTCCGGCGGCCATCACCTCTTGAAAAAAGGAAAAATGCTGGAAATCTTGCCATCCCGCACGCGCCGTCGTTCGTTCTCTATCCGCTGGGAGGCACGCGGATGCGGCGACAGGCAAAATCAAACTCGTATCCGTCTGCAGCCATGCCCGAGCTCAACTGCATCTTGTTCGTCCCCAATCCACAGTCCCGATCCCGATTCAGTTCTTCCACAAACCTCTGAGATTCTTGATTCCGTTAGCCTGGTTCCTGTAATCTCGGGAGATGGATTCGGTAGTTGCTCATGGATTAAGGTTCTGCCGCTACCTGGAGGCCGGCGCCTGCACCGCCCCTGCAGATCACCCCGTCGGCATTAGGGCTGCCACCAGAGGTTGCACTCACCTGCGTCTGAGCCGAGCGACCGAGCAACGCGTTGGCCTCTTCCACTCGACGGCGCCGCGCCGGCCGCCACCGCGCGTGGTGCACCCGGTGGTCCGCCCCGCCACTTTACAATTCAGGGCCACTTGGTTTCTATTTCCCCATGGGACGTGTACTGCATATTAGGTCTAGTTGACAAAGGAGAAAAGATTGAAATTAGTAGGAAGCAAGCAGACCGTAAATGGTTTAGTGTTTATAAACAAAAGGGTGATACAGCAATCACTTTCAAATACTTGGAGGAAAGAATACCAAGGGAGGCTGATGCTGATCACTTTGCTAGCATGTTTGTGCTATATGCTATAGGAACAATTTTGGCACCTAGTTCTAAGGGATATGTTGCCAGCAACTATTTAGAGTTTGCGGTTATTGTTTCAAGAATCAAGGATCTCAATTGGGTGCGATTCACATTAGTTCATTTGTTGGACAACCTGGTTGAATTCAAGATGAACAGAAGAACTGGACTTGCTGGAAATTTGGCACTATTCCAGGTGATTTTTTGTGAATACTAGATTTAGTATTGTTCATGGTAGCACTGAAAACGTTATACATCAATGATTTTCGTTATGTGCCCAGGTTTGGTTTTTTGAGCATTTTCAAGCAGCTGGTGATGGCTTAGATTATGCACTGCATCAACATTCGTTGATAAGAAATTGGAATGAAGACAAAGTTTTGAAGCGGGCACGCATTCAAGCTATAAAGAAATTTGGGGCTGAAAAGGTAATTTAGACTGTGTTATTTTGCCTTGTGTCTAATCTGGTGATGGATGGTAACTCACAAGAGAATTATTTGTTGTATGAATCATGTCTATGATGGTAATAAATTCAAAAATTATATGCTGTTTCAAATGCTTGTAAGAGTTAATTTGATGTCACTTCTAAGCTCTTTCATTTTCGTAATCCACCTTTCACCTACATCCATATGTGCATCTATCTCGACTTGTCTAAAGTCATGTCGTTGTAATCGTTTGATGTTGCACCTTGACAATAGCAAATGCATCACTTTCATAAAATTAGAATTGCCATGTGTCATTATGTCACATTACGAAAAATAACACGTTGTCGCGGTAGGTCTAAATGTTACAACTTGTTCATGTCACATTACAAAATAAATATTACACCACCTATGTCACGTTACGAAAAATAATGTTACAACTCACCCATGTCATGTTACGAAATAAATGTTAAAACTCATCTGTGTTATGTCACGTTAGGAAATAAAAAGATGTTACAACTGACCCTATCTCATATCTATTATAGATCTACTAGCACTACCGTCGGGGCGAATATCACGGACCTCCCACCTCCCAAAAGTATGTTCCCTAGTAAGATAATTATGTAAGATAATTATGGGTTAGCTCTCCCGCAATATGCGGCTCAGCCTAATCAGGCTGTCGCACGGCCACGGACGGTCCACAAGAAGAAGGGGCACCGACGGCCCAATACCAAGCCCAGACAAAGGGCACCAGCCACCTCACCCGACCACCAGAGGTTAGGCTCCGCCCCACCCGACCCTGAGGGCACGGGCTCGGCCTCGCCTAACCCCGAGGGGGAGCTCCGCTTCGCCCGACCCTAAGGGAACGGATTCGGCCATACCTGCCACAGGGACGTGGGGCCCTCAGGGTCTCACGGAATTACAGGTCGAACCTCTAGCACGGGGATGGGTAAGGACGTGTCTCGACATGACCTCTGGAGAGGACAAACCATTACCGCGAGCCCTGGTCGTCCGTGCAAGCTGTAGAATGCGCCGGGGGCTTACATCGCCCATCTTGTCGGGGCGCACGTCGCCAACCAAGCACGCCAAGGGCCCGCGCCGTCCGCCCTCTTGAGATGCACGTCGCAAGTCGCACCAGGGAGTGGCGTAGGGACACCCCATTGTCGTCTACAGGACCAGCGGGGACCACACGCAGGGAGGAGGAAAAGCGGGATCTCGACAACCTCTCTCTTTCGTGTATCCAACCCCTGCCCCTTGGCATATAAAAGGAAAGGGGAGGACCCTCGTAGGAGGGAGGATGAAAAATTCAAAATACTCACGCACCCACACAACACTTCTCCACCAGAGACTTGGGAGCCTGTTCCCTCTCTCGTCCGTTTGTAACCCCTACTACAAATCAGCGCAGGAACACGAGCAGTACGAATTGGACGTAGGCATATTCCGCCCGAACCAATATAAAGCTCTGTGTCTTCCTTGCACACCATCCGGTCTAAACGCGCAAACACAAATTCACTAGTCGGCAGTCCGAAATACCGACAGTTGGCGTGCCAGGTAGGCTTTGTGCATCTCGACGACTTCATCAGGCTGCGGATGGCCAACCACACTGGAGGGTGGGTCCTAGGCATGCTCGTGTGTGACGGGAGCCTAGACTTCATCGTCACCACGGGTGGGGGACTAGAGCAAATTCACGTTCCAGTCCGCCCCACCTGCACTGCCAACCTTGACCCCGTTGTTGAATCTTTTGAGGGGTTGTGTTTACACACCCCGGGGGATCGTGCCTTCGAGGGCGGCTAGCTCCTTGATTTCCGTTACGAGATGCTAGGGCATCAGCTGCGCGTCTTCTTAGGTCCTCGACCGAACCAGGATGACTTACATCAAGTTCTCTTTTTGTTCACTAGTGTCACGGTGCAGCTCTCCGAAGGAGGGCCGCTATCCCCAAAAATCATAGCCAGGAATGCCCCGATGGCGTCTCCCTACGGTTTCTGCAACGCAGCGGAGGACATGTGCCGCCTCTTGGCGTTACGCCTTGGTTCGCCCCCCACGTATGATGAATTCGTGGGAATGGCGGACTATATTTCGGAGTCCTTCCACGACCTCCTCGCGGGGGAGTTGGAGACGTTCTCTGACTCTAACTCCAGCAGGGGAAGCCATCACCCCTCACTGGAATGCTTCATGGCGGACTCTCCTGGGAGGCGCGTCGAAAGCGCCCACGATGGAAACACATCCCCGGACGTCTTCAACAATGGAGTCCGGGAGAGAAACCAAGCTCCACAGCACGTGTGGCTGGAGCAGCTATGGGAGCGGCAAAGGGAGCTCGAGGAGGCACGCCTCCAGCTAAAGCAGGAACACGCCAAACTCGAGCGTGAGATCGGACATCGTGTAGGTGGTGGGTGCGTATGCACTAACACCTGTGATGTCAACCGTAGGATCCTTGAAGATGACAAGGGAGCCCCGCTCTTAGCTAGGGTGAGCCACAACATCGCTGCTACAGCGGCTCTGCTCGAGGGACTCCCAGACCATGCAGCGCCCGAGGCGCATCGTGCCGACCACAAGCTGTGCATGATCCTTGAGCGTGCAGCATGACAATAGGCAAAGAGCTCGATGTCTCGGCGACGTAGGCCCAACGCCAGCCAGCACCCTCTGCGAAGCAGGGTGTCAAGGATGTGTCCGTCCACCAAGCCCCGCATGAGGGAGAAGATCCTGCGAACGCCCCTATTTGAGGACGCCTCAACGCCGTGATGCACGCCTTACCCATAATGCCCGCAAGCACGGGCATGAGGATGACCAAGCTGCGGCGAGCCGAGGGTATTACGCTCGCCGCGGCGGATGCCACGACAGCTCTGAGGACCGAAGCCCGAGCCCCGATCCGCCAGGCCCTAGGGTTTTTAGCTCACGTATCCGAAGCGCGGCGTTCCCCAGCGAACATCACTAAGTACGCAGGGGAGACAAACCCCAGCCTGTGGCTCGAAGATTACTGGCTCACCTGTCAGGCCGGCGGGCGGATAGTGATTACTTCTTCATCTGCAACCTACTATAGTTCCTGGCCGACTCGGCACGAACGTGGCTCGTACATCTCCCCTTCGATCGGATCCAGAACTGGTCGGACCTGAAGGAGATTTTCATGGGGAATTTACAGGGTACCTACGAGCGCCCCGAAAACCCATGGGATCTCAAGAACTACTGGCAGAAGCTGGGAGAGAATCTCTGCGAGTACATCAGCGCTTCTCTAGGGAGTGCAATGCGTTGCCCAACATCACCGACATCGACGTTATTGGGGCGTTCCTGTCTGGGATCACCTGCGAGTCCCTGGTCCATAAGCTGGGATACAAGAGCTCGCAAACCAGTAGGGAACTCCTCGACATCGCAACGAGCCACACCTCGGGAGTGGAGGTGGTTGGGGCGATCTTCGATCATTCCAAGGGCAAGGCGAAGTGTGATGAGAGCACCAGCGAGGGCGCCTCGAACCGCCCAGGGAAGAAGAAGAACAAGAGGAACAATGGGGGTTCCCTCGGAGCTGCCGCCGACCGTAAGGGAGGTAAGGCGGCCGCCGGGGAGATCCCCGATCATTTCGAGAAGATGCTGGAGAAGCCATGCCCGAACCACGCCTTCCCCGTCAAGCACCTATATAAGGACTGCGCCCTCATGAAGAAGTACCTATCAGGAGGTTCTAGGAAGGGGGAGGAGAAGAAGAAGCCCAAGTCGGCAGAGGGCGACGCCGAGGGGAAGGATGACGGCTTCCCGACACCAACTGCTGCCTCATGATATTTGGCAGGCCGATGGCTTACGAGTCCAAGCGCCGTCGGAAACTTACAATTTGAGAAGCCTATGCGGCTAAACCGGTTACACATTCGTTTCTCCGGTGGTCAGAGTCGGCTATCACTTTTGACCGATCCGACCACCCAAATAGCGTGCCATAGCTAGGGAGGTGCCTGCTCGTGGTCTATCCGATCATCAGCATGAAGCGCCTCACAATGGTGTTGATGGATGGGGGCAGCGGCCTCAACATCATGTATGCCGAGACCCTGGATGCCATAGGCATCGACGGTCGCGCATTTGGCCGTCCGGAGCGCCATTCCACGGTATCATGCTGGGGAAGCAGGCGATACCACTTGGGCAGATCAACCTACCCGTAACATCCAGGGATCCAACCAACAATTGGACGAAGACCCTCACCTTCGAGGTGGTCGGATTTCACAGATCCTACCACGCCATCTTGGGGCGGCCGTGCTACGCGAAGTTGATGGCCATCCCCAACTACACATAACTCAAGCTCAACATGCCGGGCCCGCATGGGGTTATCACTGTCGGCTCCTCTTTCTAGCATGCCTACAAGTGCGAGGTGGAGAGCTGCAAGCTCGCCTCGGCGGTCATCAGCTCTGAGGAACTCGCAGTCATCTGGGAGAAAACCGCAGAGGAGGCGCCCGACTCCAAGCGGAACTCTGGATCCTTTGAGCCCACGGAGGGCATCAAAGAAATCTTGGTCGACCTCGACAACTCGGGGGGACAAGAGGGTGCGGATCGGAATAGCGCTCTGCCCCAAATAGGAAAGCGCCCTCATCGACTTTCTCCGTGCCAATAAAGATAACTTTCCATGGAAGCCCTCGGATATGCCAGGCATACCGAGAGAAGTCGCCGAGCATGCCTTGAAGATTAGGCCACGCTCCAAGCCGGTCAAGCAATGTCTGTGCTGCTTCGACGAGGAGAAGCGCAGGGCCATCAGCGAGGAGATTGCAAGGATTTTGGCGGCCGGATTCATCCGGGAAGTGTATCACCCCGAGTGGTTAGCCAATCCTGTTCTTGTATGAAAGAAAAGTGGGAAACAGAGGATGTGTGTTGACTACACAAGCCTCAACAAAGCGTGCCCAAAGGATCCGTTTCCTTTGCCCCGCATAGATCGGGTAGTTAACTCAACCTCAGGGTGCGAAATCCTCTGCTTCCTCGATACGTACTCCGGGTACCATCAAATCGTGATGAAGGAGTCCGACCAGCTCGCAACTTCCTTCATCACCCCCTTTGGATTGTACTATTACGTCACCATGCCGTTCGGTCTGAAGAATGTGGGGGCTAGTTATCAGCGTTGCATGCTCAGGTGTTTCGGCGACCTCATTGGGTGAACCGTCAAGGCATACGTAGATGATATCGTGGTCAACTCCCAGAGGGTCGACCAGCTGGTGGCCGACCTAGAGCAAACCTTCACCAGACTCCGAGCGAATAGCGTCAGACTCAACCCTGAGAAATGCGTTATCGGGGTTCCCAGGGGAATGCTACTCGGTTTCATCATTTCGGAGCGCGGCATCGAAGCCAACCCGGAGAAGATTGCAGCCATCACAAAGATGGGCCCGATTCAGAACCTCAAGGGGGTTTAACGGGTCACAGGGTGCCTCGCAGCACTCAGCTGTTTCATCTCACGCCTTGGGGAACGAGGTTGTAACATCCCGGATTTTTTCAGAATGTTCTAAGATGCAAAAATCGTGAATTTCAAAAACTTTTTGTGCAAGTGTTAGAACCTTGGGATAATATAAGGATATCTTTCTTGGATCCCAAATTCCTAGCAAAATAAAACCTAATATAAGTGAAGGATTAATTTGTTAGTGTGAATTAATTTGGAGTTATTCGAGTTTCTCCGAATCCGCTTATGTGATTTGTTTGGTTTGAATTAGATTAAGGATTTCTTGTTAGTATGAATTTATTTGGAGTTGTTGGGATTCAATTGAATTTATCTTGTTTATTTGAATTTATTTTGAATGATTGAAATTGAGTTGAATTCAAACTTGAATTATGCCCTTCGAAACTGAATTCAAAAGCTAACTATCCCAACTGAGCTTGCTATCCTAACCCGATCCACTGCTCAGCACAGCCCTAACCCAAGACCAAACCATGATCCTACCCTAATCCACCGACAACCAGCCAAGCCCAATTGTGCGAGTGGCCGTAGGCCAAGTTCAGCCTGCTGACCGCCCGTGAAGCTCGGCCTGCCCGCACAGTACATATGCCGGCCCAACCCCATGCTGCTGCCCCAGCCCGACACCACCTCCCTCGCCTCACCCGCTCGCCCTAGCCACTGATGAGTGGGACCCACTTGTTAGCTTTCCATTTTCTACTTGTTTCACCTAAACCCAAGGGGCTTGTACTGCAAAACTCATAATACAATCATTCGGATTATATAATAATTAAATCCATGTTTGAATCTATGCGATGTTTGACTAAGATATCTGCCTGAGATGAGTTCTGTATGTGATAGCTGCTGATCCAGGGACTATCACGACGATACAGAGTGTCGGATTCTCCATTTGAAAATCCAGTTCGTCACAGAAACCTTCCCCTCTACCGGCTTCTGAGGAAGACCGACCATTTTGCGTGGACCAGCTAGGCTCAGGAGGCGCTCGACAAGCTTAAGTCCCTCCTGATGAAGGCCCGATCTTGGACCCGCCGACCGACGGAGAGCTATTCCTACTCTACATTGCGGCGACGATGCAGGTGGTCAGCGCCGCTCTGGTCGTGAAGCGGGAGGAGGAGGGGCATGCCCTCAAGGTGCAACACCCCGTATACTTCGTAAGCGAAATCTTGGCCGATGCCAAGACTCGCTACCCCCAGGTCTAGAAGCTCCTGTACATGATGTTGATCGCCAAAAGGAAGCTGCACCACTAATTCGAGTCACACCTGGTGACAGTGGTCACGTTTTTCCCTCTTGGCAAGGTTGTTCGTAGCCCGGATGCCACTAGGAGGATCATGAAATGGGCCCTTGAGTTGATGGGTCAGGGGATCTCATACGCCCCCAAAACAGCCATCAAGTCCCAAGTACTCGCCGATTTCATCGTAGTGGACCGAGACTCAGATGCCCCCTGGACAATGTACTTTGACGGATCGCTGGTGAAGGAAGGAGCTGGCTTGGGTTTCGTCTTCGTCTCTCCCCTCGGCGTGCGCATGAGGTATGTGGTCCATGTTCATTTTCCTGCTTCAAATAATGTGGCTGAGTACGAAGCGCTCATCAACGGCCTACGCATCGCCATCGAGCTGCGCATCCGATGACTTGAGGAATAAGTGGATTGAGGCTTAGCCGATCGCGATGATCGGATCCAAGCAGGATGTGAAATTTTTCCTCGACATCATCTACCGATTTGAACTCCCAAACTCCATCATCATGGATAATATTACGCAGTTTACCACATCCGCATCGACTGGGCCACCGTGGCGCACCCCTGCACGAACGGGCAGGTCGAACGCATGAACGACATGATCTTGCAGGGACTCAAGCCCAGGATCTTCAATCGATTGAATAAGTTCACTGGGTGGTGGGCTGCCGAGCTCCCTGCAATTCTCTGGAGCCTAAGGATGACTCCTAGCCGAGCAACCGGCTTCACCCCTTTCTTCATGGTCTACGGTTCCAAGGCACTCTTCCCGAGTGACCTAGACTATGGAGTGCCAAGAGTTAGGGCGTACGACGAGCAAGGGGCAGAGGTATCCCTCGAAGATGTGATGGACCAGCTCGATGAAGCACACGACATCGCCCTCCTCCGATCAGCCAAATACTAGCAAGCACTGCGATGGTACCACGGCCGCCAAGTTCGGGATCGGGCATTTAACGTCGATGACTTAGTGATATGGCTTGTCCAGAGCAACAAGGATCGTCAAAAGTTCTCCCCGCCCTAGGAGGGGCCCTTCATCATCGCTGAGGTGCTCCGGCTAGGCTCCTATCAGACCCGGGTACACGGGACTGTACATATGGCATACTTCTCTTAGGATACGGGATGGGACATGGCCCACGCCCTACATCTGTTGTAACTACTCGTAGTGCAGTAGGACTACTCGTAGTGAAACTAGTAGGACACGGAAGGAAATTACCTAAGGAGTATTCGGATAGGACTCCTAGGCTTGTACCTGACTAGGACTTCCATGTAAAGCTGTCCCCCCCCAGACTATATAAGGGCGGACAGGGACCCCCACGGGGACAATCATCATCAAAGGCAATACAAACCACACAGGTCGTAGGGTATTACACTCTCCGTGGCTCGAACCTGTCTAAACCTTATGTTCCTTGCACCTTCGAGTTACTGATCTCGGCGACACCCTACCTACAAACTCACCACCTCGGGGGTATCCCTCAGTGGGCGTGGCAGTAAAACACCGACAGCTGGCGTGCCAGTTAGGGGTGTTCATCAAGCATCCACTGGAGAATTTGATGGCATCTTTCAACTTCACCAGCGCTGTGCTTGATGAGGGCACAACCTTCATCTTCGGCTCCTGGATCTATGTCGCCAACAGTTTGGGTGGCTTCAACAGCCACCTAGCCAACTCCAAGGAGCCGCAGGCCTATTCATCAACTCCAAGCAGTGATCTCGATGAGTTCATCGACAACCTCGACAATCTGTTGTTTCCTGATCTGGCCCAGCAGATTGAAAAGATGTCCGTTTACAACATGACTTCCACTCGTGACACACCAAATCTAGTCGGGTCGGATTGAAACTGATCTGAAAAGACCACAAGATCTAAATGCCTCCCCAACTTGGAGGAGGATTTGGATCTCCTGCTCAAGATCAAGGACGTGGGCGCCAGCGCTTGCCGAGGGCCCCCATTTTCGACATCCATTTGGACTCCAACGAAGAGTACTCCCAGTCTCGAGAAGGACTCGGAGATGAGGGAGCCACCACTCGTCGGGCGGCACTCGCCCTTGAGAACCACTCGCAACCTGATGGCTACACCGAATCATTTTCTAGCAGCCATCTGGGTTTAGCCATAACGTCAACGCTGCAGGGCTGTTTCATGTACTGGAAGGGCTTTGAGCCCTTCGAACTACTCGATTACAAGTCATGCCTTGTGGCCTTCATGCAGAAACTGACCTTCCAGGAGGGTAGACCTCTCTCTCCCATCGCGGAAGAAGGAGAAAGTGGCACAGAGCTACTCGAGCACAGCCTTAGGGCTAACAACTCACCGAATCATCAAGTCCGTATGGCTTCCCATTGCAATGCGGAGGATGACGAGCTGGACCCCCAGTACAACAATGAACAACTCGTGGATGTCTCAGTCGATGAGCCCACAGCTGATGCTCCCCAGGATGAAGACGAGGAGCACCAAAGGATCTGGCGAGTAAAGAATGCCAAACGTGCCCAACACAAGCGCAACGCGCAGAATCGCGCCCGCGAACCAAGGGATCTAAACAATGCTTTTAAAGAAGTCGCGGATTGGGAGTACTATACGTCGATTGGCGCCATCCCAGAGGCAACTATCTTAGCTCAACAACTCCCACCCAATCCTTAGATATAAAGGATGCTGTATCTGACCCAGCACGCGCTCGTGCAACTCGATGGGCAACATCTAGCATCTTCCACTCGGAATCAGCCCTCGAGGTCTGAGCGTCATGGTGATACCACCCTGGTCAGTCGCACCCCTAGAGGAGGCCCCGAGAGCTAGAGGAATGACAGCTGCCAACGCAACGAGGTCCACCCATCCTCGCGTGGCAACAATGAACAAGAAGTACAACAACCCACTCGCAACCAGCATGGGGCAAGGCATCAAGGCCAAGATCCACTCAAGGGCAACTTTCATGATGCTCCCACGGTCGACCTCAGGCAGAAGATCATTGAAGGCTGTGATGCACGGCTTGTTATTGAAGCGAGGAGAATGGACCGTACAGGCAGGCGCCACGACGACGACGACAACAACCGCTTCCCTGCCTTCATCACCAGCATCACCGACAAGTCCTATCCAAAGGACTTCAAACCAGTCAGAATCCCCAAGTATGACAGTAAGCAGGACCCATGCTAGTCGATTCAAAACTACTCTGTTGCTATTGAAGTTTCAGGGGGATCCAAATCCACCAAAGCTCTCTACTTCCTAGTGGCTCAAGAGTCTGCACCCCTCATGTGCCTTGAAAGCCTCAAGCCAAACTCTATTGACTCGTGGGAGGACCTCAAGCGGGCCTTCTGTGACATTCAGGTACTTAGGATTAAAACGCACTAGATGCTAGTAGGAAGTATGTATGTTTGATCTTTTGTATGCGTGCTAAAACTTGAATGCAAAGGGAAAAGGGTATTTATGTAATTTTGGAAAATTTAGGTCTTTTAGTGTAAAATGGGTGAGAATGGTAGGTAAAATCAAAACATATGAAGGTTGTTTTGCAAAAAGGCAAGAAATTACTTTTAAACCACAAATAGAGGTGAAACTAACCAAAGGATTCAAGTGAAGTGTAGATTTTAAATAGGATTTCTCCGAAGTTTAAAAACTTGCCAAGTTTTAAATTAGATTCAAATCCTTAGCTCTGTTGCAATACACCTTAAAGCAAAGTTGTAGATCTTACTAAACCCTACACTTTTGCTTTTGGGCACATTTCCATTTGAGCTATGGTTTGAAAGTTAACTAGGCTTTACAGTGGAGTCCCTGCACTTTTGGGAAATTGCAACTAAGTCCCCTTCGTCTACCCCCAGCTCCCTCCTCTCTCTGTTTCTGCTCGCGCCCGTGACCCGCAGCCCTCGCCGGCCATGTGCCGAGCACCAGCTGCGCCCACGCCGCTTCCCTCTGCGCCACGTGCCGCCCCAGCACCCGCGACGCCGCTCCCCACCCTGCGCTAGCCCTCTCCTCGCTGATCCACGTCGCGCCACCGCCGCCCGAGCCTCCACGCGTGCTGCCGGCTTGCCAGCAGCAACTCTCACCCGCCGTGCCTCTTTCTTGACTTGAAGTACGTCCTGGAGCTCCCCACGGACTCACTCTTGCGCTCACACACGTGCATTTCCACTGCCTTTCGCTTTCCCGAGCTCCACACCTCGCCGGAGCCCTGCTGCTACCTCGGCTCACCATCGACAGCCGCCTCCGCTGCCTCCCACCCCCGATCTAGTGCTCCAGCAGCACCGCCATGACCCACTGAAGCTCACAAGCCCGTCCAATTTCGTTCTCTCGCGCTAGATCGCCCGGACCACTTCGCCGGTGAGCTCGAGCTTCCGCCGCCGCTCGGCCTCACCGTCGTCCCAACAATCTACTGCCTCTTAGCCCCAGCCAAGTGTACCATCAGCACCACATCATCGCGTGGAAGCTCTCTGGCCACTTCCTCGCCGCTCTCCTGCCCTCCGGCCACCGGAACGACATCGCCATCCCTTGGACCTCCGCCGCCTGTCTTTGTTCGCCGTCGATCCGCCGTCTCGGTCCTTCTCTTCCCCAACACCGGCCACCCCCATGACTGCCGTAAGCTCCTGAACCTTTCCCCTCACTTTCGCCTCACCGCCGGTGAGCCCCCTCACCGGAATTTGATCGGCACCGATTGGCTTTCCTGTGTAGCCCGGCCAAGGACCCAATTGCAAGGATTTGAATCTTTCCAGGGGCCTTTCCGTAGAAAAATCAGAACCCCCCATTCAAAAATAGCCAAACCAATTTTGTTGTGTTCCAGAAGTTTAGCTCTACAACTTTTGTTACTAAAGTGCAGTATGAAACAAAATATTTTTAGAGTTATTTTAAAGTTGAGCAAAAGGGTATCTTGAGTATAACTTATGCACATTAGCTCTATTGTTTGTGAATTTTGGTGAGTAGCCTGTTTATGGTATGAGTGAGCTTGTGTAAAAATTTCACCTACATTAATAAATCCTAGCTTAAATTAATGTAAACTTATGCAAATCAAGCTTGAAATGGTTTAAATTTATTCAAGCATGTTACTAAGGTTTTCATGCTTAGATCTTTTTACCATGTGATGTTCTACAATAGAATAGTTCATAGTAAATCTTTCAAAAATTTATAGCACTGTTTTGCTTAAGATTTGAATTTAAACTTGACATTTGAATTAAATTCAAATACTTTAGTGTTTGTTTTTAGAAAATTATGAAAAATTCATAGTAAGCTCATCCAATAGAAATAAGCTTACTCATAAAAATATAAGACCAAAGTCTTTATGGATTTCAAATGAAAAAACAAACTTGTTAACTTAATTCAATTAAATCAATTAATTTGATAATTGAATCAAAGTACACATGGTGAGCTTGAATTCAAACTTTCTGCTTTATGAAAATATGTTTATCAATTGGTTAGATTGCAACTTTATCATGAAGTAAAATTCTTAACTCAAGAACCATCTAATTTAAATCATTGCATATCATGTAGAGTCAACGACACTCGACAATGGAGACTACGAAATAGTCTCGGGATCCGAGCAAGGGATTTCTGAAGATCCTGCGAACGTCGCCGAGGTTATAACTGAAGCCCTGAACCAAAGTTCGGAAGTTTTTGACATCCCTGACCCTAGCCCGGCTCAAGAAGGCAAGCCCCGATGCATAACCCAATATTTCCAATTATTACACTTATACAGTTTATTACTTATATATCTATATTATGCATTGCGTCTAGGAGTTGAAATGGAACCCTAGATGCATGAATCCTAGTAACCTATGTATTGAGCCCGAGTCCTTATCGAATAGATGCTTTGCTAATAGGACTGGCAGAAGTCGGGTGATATTCTATCACTCGCGCGATATAGGAGTTGAATGTTTACGATTCTGCAATCACTATAAGGATGATGGACGGGGTCATATGCAGTATCATGACTTGAAAGGTTACCCCGTCTGTGTTGATAAAAGTTGATAAGGTCGCAGTGTGTGGTAGCTGTGGTTAAGCGTTTGAAAGTACTAGCCACATGCCGTGAAATATGGAAAGCGGTAAGCCTAGTAACCAATCGGCCCGAGGAGTGGACATACTTCACACCACTCGTAATTTGGTTTTTCACATGCACCGATGTGTGGGAGTATGTTCCGCGCAGCGGACAGGAGTACGGTCATGTAGTCGCGCTACAGACGTATGTCCTGCACATTGGATGTGCGTATGGTCCTACAGTCGCTTGTGGTGGCCCTGATCCACGAGTCGGAATGAAAGGCAAAAAGTTGCTTTGGAATGATCATTGGATATTCCAAGCGTGTGAGTTAGGTTTACCGTTGCAAGGTTATGAAACTTGATTCGGAATCGTCCGTTTCTCGCGGAGATGGAGACTGCTTATTCCTTCTTCCACATAGAGTAAGAACAGTAACTCTTATTGGAATAATCTTGATGGATGCTAATCTCTACCTTGTTTGTCTAGTATAGGTACTTACCTAGAATAGTTAATGCAACTAGAAGCTGAAAGCTAAAATATGAAAGTTAGATAATACTCTTTGTTGCTTTTCAACTAAATTTGAACCCAGAACCATTACAAGCCATCATAAGTCTAGTTACATGGCTAAGTATACCATGAAACGGGTAAGTCTTGCTGAGTATTAGCATACTCTATCTTGCTAGTCTATTTTTTAGGTATGACCGGTGTGAACCAAACGGATAGTCCAGCCTGGCCATTTTCTGTTCCATTTGGCTGGTCCATGGAATGGGATCCATCCCCGGCTGGCAATGACCCTCCAGAATGACACCAGGTTTCGGGCTGAATGTGGTGTCAACTCTCGCGACGTGTGTAGTCGCGCGTAAATTTTCTTCCGCTGTTACTCTGGCACAAGCTTGCTTAGCTTGTGGTTTTTAAACAATGTTTGTATAATTTTACTTTCAGGTTGAAATGGTTTGTAATAATGTTTAATATTTCTGTAAATTAAAAGTTGATGAGCTGTGGTGTGATTGTAAACTCACCTTCATGTGAGGTAAACCTATTTCGATCCTGTTGAACCGTGGTTGTATCGGGCGGAGACCCGACAGACCAATGGGTTGTTCCATCTGAAGTGCGTTGAGTTAGTATCGCCTAGATAGCAATGACTAGCGCACTTGAGCCGGAATAATTTAGGTGGTTCTGCCACACCTTCACTGACAACTTCATGCGATCCATGATCAGGGCGGGCACGCGCCACGACCTGTGCCAGGTGAAGCAAGAGATAAATGAGACCCTAAGGTCCTACACATAGTGTTTCTTCGAGATGCGCGCCACCATCACCAAGATCACCGACGAAGACGTCATCCGCTGCTTCCAGAACAGGCTCTTCTCGAAGCATACGTACCACAACTTCAGGCGCAACCGCCTGACTACTGCTGTAGAGCTGCGTGACATGATGGCACAGTGGGCAGACCAAGAGGATGAGGAGAACAACCGCTTCCCCAAGTGCAACCACGACAAGCAAGGCAATGGCAACGGCCACTTTGACAAAAACCAGCGGAACCACTCGGGGTACACCCGAAAGCGCAGGCCAGACCATGAAGTCGTGGCTGTCGAGTGCAATCCGCGTGGCAAGAAGTAGGGGAACAACCACTCAAAGTATGAGCAAGTCATGCAGAAACAGTGGCCGATACACCCGAAGTCGCAACACACGCTCTTTGAGTGCATCACCATCCACAAGCCACTCAATGCACCACCCCTCCCTCAAGGAGGAAAGCGAAAGGACCAGGAGGATGATGAGGGAGGTAACAAGTCAGGGGCTCAAGACTTCCAGGACCCGAAGAACATCGTCAACATCATCTTCGGCAAAGACGGAGGATTCCCTCCAAGCGTGCACAGAAGTTAACCCTGCGGGAAATACTCTTTGTGGAGCCGGCCACGACAAGGCCTCTAAGATACAGTGAGGTCTTGATCTCCTTTTCCAGGAACGATCAATGGACCAGCTTCTCTGAGCCGGGAAAATTCCCGCTCATCCTAGACCCTGTCGTGGCAGGCTCACAGCTAACCCGAGTACTCATCGACGGCGGGAGTGGCCTCAGCTTTTCGCAAGTACTGTAAATGTCACACCCGATTTATAAGAACATAAACCGAGCAATCATATATGCGCCAGGATCAAGTCACGCATATATACAACAGATTATCAAGATATCACAACACATGTTAGGAATAACATTAATATAAATTGTAAATGAATCATAAATGGATTATTTTATTACAACCGAATCAAGAATCGGTTCAAGGAATGCGGAAGCGTAAAATGAATACATGAAGAGCTGGGCGCTACAGGGACGTCGACTGGGAGACAAACGCCTAGAAGTCATCGAAGCCGCTGACGTAGTCCTCCACGTTGCCGGGCACTGAGCAGCAGTCGAAGATATCCGAAATAGAACAGAAGAGTAGAGAGGCAAGTGTGAGTACAAACTCGTACTCAACAAGTATAACACGAGCATGAGGCTCTAAGGTTAGCTGACTCAACTGCATTAGCTTTTAGTCTTGGCAAATTTTATTAAAGCTAATTACTACAAGTAGATGAATTACCATAAACCCAATTGCATAATAAATTAATCAATATTAATTAAGAACTACCGAGAACCCACCAAACCACAACCACCCGGGGAATCTCCCTAATCAAAGGTTGACAACGCCACTAATCAAAAGGAGGATCTGGGCCGCTCATGACTGTGAGCACAGCTGATATATCAGTTTTACACTCTTGAGAGGTTGCACAACTTTACCCACAAGTCGTGAGCTACGCTAGTTGTTCATCACACTTCCTTAGGTGAGATGGCTAGCAAGCACACTACGAGACCGTTACAAAGGATCACATTGGTAAGGTGTAACCGCTAAGGATTCTGGATCAGCGACGATGGGGCCCACCTCCGGGGGTACAAGACACACAGCACAGACCAAGCCGGAGGAGCAGGGACCATTGAAGCTTACCACCCCTCTTGCCCACGCAGGTAAGTTACTCCGGAACCAAAATGACCTAATTAGTAGGTCAAGACTGTCCCATTCCAGTCTTGTGGTTGCGCGGTTGTCCCAGGTTGTCGCTCTATGAACCGGTCCTTAGGGAGAGTGGCCAACCAAGCACTAAGCACCGTGCTGGCCCCCTAAACCATGTTTCTACAAAAACATCTTTTAAGGACGCACAAACCACTCAAGCACACAGCACAGAGGGTCGGCTCCAGAATTAAGTTGCATAAGACCATTAATCAAATTTAATTAAAAAGGACCAAGTGTGTTATAGCGCAGCAACCTAGCACAACTAACCAAAATGCAACCCAAAGGATATATGTAAAGGATATAAGGTGGCTAGGAAGTCCTTATAGGTATACAGTATTAAAATGCAGTATGAAATTGTATTAAAAGTGATAGGAGGTTCACGTTATACTTGCCTTCCTCGTACTCTCCCGGCTGCTGCTCAAACTGCTCGGAAGATGGCTGCTCCTGGTACTGATCCAAGGGCTCCGCGTCTACTCACGATCATCAAACATAGTCCATACATACACACATGCACCAACAATGGCAAACTATAAGAAACAGTACACCAAGACAATGAAACAGCACATAAAACTAGTCTAGAACTATTCTACGCGTTATAACGATCGCGTGGATATAAAGAACGCTTAAAACGGAGCTAAAACGCGAAAACTACGCTTAAAACAAGATCTAGGGACCTATTTGCGAGAAAAACAGAACTTCCAGGGGGTTCTGTTCACAAACTGAGGACCTAAATGTAATTAAAGGATAGACACAGGGGCTAGCGCATGAAAACACTGGATATGGACTGCGGGTTCAAAATCTGGAAAACTCAGGGGTCTAAACGAGAAGAAAAGGACCTATCCGTAATTATTTTTGAGCTAGGGTTGGACGGCGGGTTGATTTCCCTAAAAGACAGGGACTCTTTAGCAAGAACAACGGCTGAAGCGGTAAGATCTAATCGGGGCGGTTGGATCTGGATCCTGCGGTTCGGAACGAAGAGGTACGCAGGTTCTGTTTTGATCCGTGGATCGTGGATCGGGCGGCCAGGATGAGAAGGGGCAAAAGGAACAGGAGCCGGCGGCGCTGGTCACCTGAAGGGCTGCTCCCGCGGCGGCAGATCGCCGGCGATCGCCGATCTTGGCCGTCCGGCCTTCATTCAAGATGGGGTCAAGCCCTGGAGGACGCTGGCGGTACGGGTAATCCACCTGGGCGATCAGCATGATGGATCGGGGCTCGGGTCACTGATCCCCACGGCGAGGGCGGCTCGGGGTCACTGGGTCAAGGGGGACGCGCACGCAGAGGCGGAGAGAGGAGACAGAAACGAGCGCAGCGTGTTCCTTACCACTCCGGGGTACTGCAACGGCAGTTGGAGGCCGGGGATCGAGGGCGTCGGGGGGAAATCGCGGTGGCGCAGAAGCTCGGTCGATGGCGGCAGCTCCAATCCAAGGGCGGTGCAGTGGCGTAAGGTCACAGGGAAAAAGAGTGGGAGAAGGAGATGCGGCTGAGGGGGAACGTGAGGAAGTGGTCACGGCTAAGAAGGGGCGGTCCTCGGCGTGCGGGTCATGCGATCAGTGGAACTCCCGCTCCTCACGGGTTGTTGCGACGCGATCTAATCCGAGCGCGGCGGCTTCCAGAAGAATCCAGGCGGGAGGGCTAGGCCCGCGTGCAGCTCGGCTGAGCACTGCGCAGGAGGAGAGGGCCCAGGATGCGGTGGCGCGGGGCCACGGCCAGTGGCCGAGCGGCCGGCCGGCGGAAGGGAAAACAGAGGAGGGCGCGAGGAAAGGGGAAAGAAGAAGCTGACGTGCGGGACCGGCCTGCCTGCGAGGGAGGGGATCGCGGGGGAGGGCGAGCGCGCTCGGGCTGAGGGGGAAAGGTGGGCCGGGGCGCGGCCCACACGGGGGGAAGAGAGGGAGAAGGGGTGCTGGGCCTAGGGTGGCCCATGCGGGAGAGAGGGAGAAGGAGAGAGACCCGAGGGGAAAATGGGCCGGGGAGAGAGAGCCCGTGAGGGAGAGAGGGAGAGGGGAAACTGGGTCGGGCTGGGCTGGGAGAAAGAGGGTTTGGGCTGGCTCTTTCTCTTCTTTTCTTTTCTTTTCCTACTCCTAAACTATTCAAACAATCTATTTGAATTCAAATGAGTTTGAATTCAAACCTTATAATTTCAACACAAATAAAATAATGCTGCGGCATGAATGCACAAACACTTTAACCCTATGATAAATTTTATTTACTTGCGTTATAAAATTACTTTAAATGCGAGATAAATTAGGGAAAACTCCGGAAATTTTATTTGAGCCCAAAATAAATTCATTAAAATCTAAAGAAATTACCTCAGGGTGTTACAAACCTACCCCCCTTACAGGAATCTCGTCCCGAGATTCGGATAGGCTAGCTAGCAAAGAGATCGGGATATGTCCTCCTCAGCTCGTCTTCTCGCTCCCAAGTAGCCTCATCCTCCGTATGATGACTCCACTGAACACGGCACATCTTGATCTTCTTGTTTCTAGTAACTCTCTCAGACGTCTCCAGAATCTTTACCGGATGCTCGATATAGGTCAGATCCTCCTGCACATTTAACCCTTCTATCGGTGCTTGCTCTTCTGGCACCCTCAAGCACTTCTTCAGCTGAGACACGTGGAACACATCGTGCACTCCTGAGAGACTCGGAGGTAACTCCAAACGATATGCCACCTCACCTTTCCGTTCCAGCACCTTGAACGGACCGATGTATCGAGGAGCTAGCTTCCCTCGTACATTAAACCTGCGGATTCCTCTCATCGGCGAGACCTTCAGATATACATGATCACCCACTGCAAAGGTCAAATCTCGGCGATGAACATCCGCATAGCTCTTCTGACGAGTCTGAGCGACCCTCAGATTCTCTCGCACCTGCTGTACCAGCTGTTCGGCCTCCTCAACAATATCCGGACCAAATACCTGCCTCTCGCCAATCTGATCCCAATACAATGGAGTCCTGCATTTCCGACCATACAGGGCCTCGAAAGGAGATTTCTTCAGACTGGCCTGATAGCTGTTGTTATATGAAAACTCTGCATACGGCAGGCATTTATCCCAGCTGGTACCATACTGAATAGCACAGGCTCGAAGCATATCCTCCAACACTTGGTTGGTCCTTTCTATCTGCCCATCTGTCTGAGGATGATAAGCAGTACTGAAGCGCAGCTTCGTATCCAACGAATCATGCAACTGCTCCCAGAACCGCGAAGTGAACTGAGATCCTCGATCAGATATAATCTTCTTTGGAACACCGTGCAGACAGACAATCCTGGAGATGTACAACTCTGCGAGCCTAGCACCGGAGTAAGTAGTGTTCACTGGAATGAAGTGAGCAACCTTCGTCAACCGATCCACTACTACCCATATGGAGTTGTACCCCTTCTGAGTGCGAGGCAAGCCAACAATGAAGTCCATAGTGATTTCCTCCCATTTCCACTCTGGAATCTTCAATGGCTGCAATAACCCTGCTGGCCTCTGATGCTCTGCCTTGACACGCTGACAAGTGTCACAGATAGCCACGTACTCCGCAACGGAATGCTTCATTCCATACCACCAGAACCGTTCCTTCAGGTCATAATACATCTTCGTGCTGCCCGGATGAATGGAATATGCTATATCATGGGCCTCACTCAGAATCAACTTCCTGAGGTCATTCACATCCGGTACACATATACGACCCTTGTACCACAAGGTACCCTGATCATCCTCTCTGAAATGAGGAGCTTTACCAATCTTAAGCAATTCACGAATCTCCTGCAGCTTCTGATCTTCCTTCTGATGCTGCCTGATCTCCGCCTCTAGAGTGGGTTCTGCCTCGAATGATGTACCCGAGGTATGATGCAGGAACCCCAGACTCAACTGCTCAAACTCCTCGCATAACTCCTGAGGTATCTGAAAAGCCACGGCCATGTTAACATAGCTCTTCCTGCTCAGAGCATCTGCCACTACATTGGCCTTGCCCGGATGATAGTGAATCTCCAGGTCGTAATCCTTGACCAACTCTAGCCATCTTCTCTGCCACATATTCAGCTCACTCTGAGTGAAAATGTACTTGAGGCTCTTGTGATCGGTGTAAATATCACACCTCTGCCCAAACAAGTAATGTCTCCATATCTTCAGAGCATGCACAACTGCGGCTAACTCCAGATCATGAGTGGGATAGTTTAGCTCATGCCGGCGCAACTGCCGCGAAGCATAAGCTATGACTCTGCCCTCTTGCATCAGAACGCAGCCAAGACCATCCCTCGAAGCATCACAATACACTGTGAACCTCTTGCTCTGGTCTGGCAGAGTAAGGACTGGCGCCGTAGTCAACCTCTTCTTCAGCTCCTCAAAGGCCTTCTGACGCTCATCAGTCCAAGAGAAACCCACGTCCTTCTCCAGCAAGGAAGTCAAAGGCTTCGCAATCTTGGAGAAATTCTCAATGAACCTCCGATAATAACCTGCTAAGCCCAAAAAAGAGCGGACTTCCTTCACCGTCTGCGGTACAACCCAGTCAAGCACATCCTTCACCTTCCCGGGGTCCACAGCAATACCTCCCTTGGAGCTAACATGACCGAGGAATGGAACCTCGTCAATCCAGAACTCGCACTTGCTGAGCTTGGCGTACAGCTTGTGCTCTCTGAGCCTCTGCAACACAAGCCTCAGATGTTTCTCATGCTCTGCTTCTGACTTGGAATATATCAGGATATCATCAATGAATATCACCACAAAGGTGTCCAGATAATCCATGAAAACCTTGTTCATCAGATGCATGAAGAAAGCTGGAGCATTGGTCAAGCCAAAGGACATGACCGTATACTCGTATAACCCATACTTGCAAGTGAATGCCATCTTCTGAATATCCTCAGGACGAATCTTTAGCTGATGATAACCAGAACGCAGATCGATCTTCGAGAATACACAAGCACCCTGAAGTTGATCAAAGAGATCCTCAATACGGGGCAATGGATGCTTGTTCTTGATGGTGACTGCATTCAGATCCCGATAATCGACGCACATTCGCTTCGCGCCATCCTTCTTCTCTACAAGCAATACAGGAAAAGCCCAAGGAGAGAAACTACGACGGATATAACCCTTAGCCAGCAACTCGTCGATAGTCTTCTTAACCTCCTCATGCTCGACGGGAGCCATACGATAGGGCCGCTTAGCAATAGGAGCTGTGCCAGGCAAGAGATCAATAGAAAACTCAATGTCGCGATCAGGCGGCATACCTGGCAAATCATCTGGAAAGACATCCGGAAATTCAGACACCACGCGAATACCATCCGTGGGTCTAGCCTCCATCTGATGAAGAAATCCAGAAGGCTCTGTAGCACCAACAGTAACCTCCTGACCATCCGGTGCTGACAGAAGGACCGTCCTCTGAGCACAATCTATCCGGACTCCCCACTTGGCAAGAGTCTCCATCCCGAGGATCACATCAATGCCCTTGGTGTCTAGCACCATCAGATTTGCACTGAAATCTACCCCCCTTATGGCCACACTGACTCTGGGATAGAAAACATGAGACCTCAACTGCCCTCCCGGTGAAGATACTAACATGCACCTCTTTAACGTGCTAGTAGGAATGCCATGATGCTCAACAAAAGACCGGGTGATGAAAGAATGCGTAGCACCAGTATCAAAAAGCAATGTAGCAGGATGGGCATTAACCATGAACGTACCAATAACCACGTTAGGAGCCTCGGCCGCTGACTCGGCCGTCACGTGGTTCACCCTGCCCTGAGCTGGGGCCTTGGGCGGTGCTGCACGCCCTTGTTGTCCTGCCTGCGCCTTCCGAGGACAGACATTGGCGTAGTGCCCTGGCTCGCCGTAGTGGAAGCACACTCGAGGAAGTGCTGGAGCCTATTGCCCAGGAGGAGGAGTGGGCGCTCCCTGCCTCTGAGCTGGTGGAGCCGGAGGCGCCGGAAGCCTCTGACCCTGTCCCGCCTGCTGCTGCTGAGGACGAGGCGGGTACTGCTGCCGCTGCTGGTACTGCTGGGGCGGCCTCTGCTGCTGCTGCTGCGGATGCTGATAGCGGGGACGAGTGTTGCTGCCCGAAGAGGATGGAGCCATCTTCCTCTTCTTATCCTCAATCTCCCGGTGCTTACGCTCGGTGTTGAGGGCCGCATCAACCAGCTGGTTGAAGTTGTCGAAGCGGTGGTTCAGCAGCGCATATTGGATGTGATCATCCAGTCCCTCCTTGAAGTACTCCTGCTTATCGCTATCACGAGCGACGTCAGCAGGGGCATAGCGGGCAAGCTGAAGGAAACGGTCACGATACTCCGTCACCGTCATAGATCCCTGAAATAAAGAACACAGATAACAAGGATGGAGATCGCTCAATATGGTCAGGTTTACGAAAGAGGTCAAGGATGGATCAAGCTCAAAGAGATTGCGGAGAATTCCATTCAAATTTACCTGCTTAAGGGCACGGAACTCCTTCTGCTTCATCTTCATTATGCCCTCAGGAATGTGATGGTTCCTGAAACGCTCATGGAACTGGTCCCACGTGAGAGCATCACGATCCCGAACTGGGTAGGACTCCCACCAGTCAAGAGTGGAGCCTCGCAGCTGCCCTGCTGCGTACAGAACCCACTCTCAATCGTCGCACTGCGCAACAACCAACTGGCGCTCCACCGAACGAAGCCAGTCGTCCGCCTGGAGTGGATCCGTGGCGTGAGAGAAGATCGGAGGGTGACCTCTCAGGAAATCCGCACGCCTGTCACGGGGCTGAGGTGGCGGTGGAGGCGGTGGCTGAGCATGGATCTGCTGCAGAGCCTGAACAGTGTTGTTCAGGGTCGCCATCATCTACATCTGGAGCTGGAAGAACTGCTCCGGGGTCAGTGGTGGAGGCATCGGCAGCGGCTGACCAGCACTCTGGTTGTTCTGCTTCTGCGGGTCAGAACCGGAACCGGTGTGCCTGGTGTTCACCATCTGATTGCAACAAACGAAATTTATGAGAATAAGATATGGTGCCGCTGAGGAAATGGAACTTCGATAGGATATAACAGGGAGAAAGGAATATAGGTTTTACCCCCAACGATCTAAATCAAATTTTATTATTTAGTTCAAGTGGGGTTAGGTCGATTTGCATGAACAAGTTTAACTACTAGCCTATGCAATCAACCAAAAATCCAAATCAAACATTTGCACAATAACAAACATTCAATATTCACAACTTAGTCGAGTTTTCCACATTACTCGACCAACACACTCGTCCTAACGTATTTTTTTTTATCGGGACAACCTAAACTTATAAATTACAGGATTAGGCGACTCAGGCCAACGTCTACGGAAAGCTCAAGTTATTTCTCAGAAAAGACGGGGAAAATGGCAAATCTAGGCTTAAGACTCAAGGGATAGAAGCAGGAATATGACGGTTGAGGATTTGCGGGGGCAAAGCAAGAGGAAAGAAGTCCTAAACTCGACCAATTCTACCTAGGCTTCATCCTACAGTCGACACGGCTCTGATACCAATCTGTCACACCCGATTTATAAGAACATAAACCGAGCAATCATATATGCGCCAGGATCAAGTCACGCATATATACAACAGATTATCAAGATATCACAACACATGTCAGGAATAATATTAATATAAATCGTAAATGAATCATAAATGGATTATTTTATTACCACCGAATCAAGAATCGGTTCAAGGAATGCGGAAGCGTAAAATGAATACATGAAGAGCTGGGCGCCACAGGGACGTCGACTGGGAGACAAACGCCTAGAAGTCGTCGAAGCCGCTGACGTAGTCCTCCACGTTGCCGGGCACTGAGCAGCAGTCGAAGATATCCGAAATAGAACAGAAGAGTAGAGAGGCAAGTGTGAGTACAAACTCGTACTCAACAAGTATAACACGAGCATGAGGCTCTAAGGTTAGCTGACTCAACTGCATTAGCTTTTAGTCTTGGCAAATTTTATTAAAGCTAATTACTACAAGTAGATGAATTACCATAAACCCAATTGCATAATAAATTAATCAATATTAATTAAGAACTACCGAGAACCCACCAAACCACAACCACCCGGGGAATCTCCCTAATCAAAGGTTGATAACCCCACTAATCAAAAGGAGGATCTGGGCCGCTCATGACTGTGAGCACAGCTGATATATCAGTTTTACACTCTCGAGAGGTTGCACAACTTTACCCACAAGTCGTGAGCTACGCTAGTTGTTCATCACACTTCCTTAGGTGAGATGGCTAGCAAGCACACTACGAGACCGTTACAAAGGATCACATTGGTAAGGTGTAACCGCTAAGGATTCTGGATCAGCGACGATAGGGCCCACCTCCGGGGGTACAAGACACACAGCACAGACCAAGCCGGAGGAGCAGGGACCATTGAAGCTTACCACCCCTCTTGCCCACGCAGGTAAGTTACTCCGGAACCAAAATGACCTAATTAGTAGGTCAAGACCGTCCCATTCCAGTCTTGTGGTTGCGCGGTTGTCCCAGGTTGTCGCTCTATGAACCGGTCCTTAGGGAGAGTGGCCAACTAAGCACTAAGCACCGTGCTGGCCCCCTAAACCATGTTTCTACAAAAACATCTTTTAAGGACGCACAAACCACTCAAGCACACAGCACAGAGGATCGGCTCCAGAATTAAGTTGCATAAGACCATTAATCAAATTTAATTAAAAATGACCAAGTGTGTTATAGCGCAGCAACCTAGCACAACTAACCAAAATGCAACCCAAAGGATATATGTAAAGGATATAAGGTGGCTAGGAAGTCCTTATAGGTATACAGTATTAAAATGCAGTATGAAATTGTATTAAAAGTGATAGGAGGTTCACGTTATACTTGCCTTCCTCGTACTCTCCCGGCTGCTGCTCAAACTGCTCGGAAGATGGCTGCTCCTGGTACTGATCCAAGGGCTCCGCGTCTACTCACGATCATCAAACATAGTCCATACATACACACATGCACCAACAATGGCAAACTATAAGAAACAGTACACCAAGACAATGAAACAGCACATAAAACTGGTCTAGAACTATTCTACGCGTTATAACGATCGCGTGGATATAAAGAACGCTTAAAACGGAGCTAAAACGCGAAAACTACGCTTAAAACAAGATCCAGGGACCTATTTGCGAGAAAAACAAAACTTCCAGGGGGTTCTGTGCACAAACTGAGGACCTAAACGTAATTAAAGGATAGACACAGGGGCTAGCGCGTGAAAACACTGGATATGGACTGCGGGTTCAAAATCTGGAAAACTCAGGGGTCTAAACGAGAAGAAAAGGACCTATCCGTAATTATTTTTGAGCTAGGGTTGGACGGCGGGTTGATTTCCCTAAAAGACAGGGACTCTTTAGCAAGAACAACGGCTGAAGCGGTAAGATCTAATCGGGGCGGTTGGATCTGGATCCTGCGGTTCGGAACGAAGAGGTACGCAGGTTCTGTTTTGATCCGTGGATCGTGGATCGGGCGGCCAGGATGAGAAGGGGCAAAAGGAACAGGAGCCGGCGGCGCTGGTCACCGGAAGGGCTGCTCCCGCGGCGGCAGATCGCCGGCGATCGCCGATCTTGGCCGTCCGGCCTTCATTCAAGATGGGGTCAAGCCCTGGAGGACGCTGGCGGTACGGGTAATCCACCTGGGCGATCAGCGTGATGGATCGGGGCTCGGGTCACTGATCCCCACGGCGAGGGCGGCTCGGGGTCACTGGGTCAAGGGGGACGGGCACGCAGAGGGGGAGAGAGGAGACAGAAACGAGCGCAGCGTGTTCCTTACCACTCCGGGGTACTGCAACGGCAGTTGGGGGCCGGGGATCAAGGGCGTCGGGGGGAAATCGCGGTGGCGCAGAAGCTCGGTCGATGGTGGCGGCTCCAATCCAAGGGCGGTGCAGTGGCGTAAGGTCACGGTAAAAAGAGTGGGAGAAGGAGATGCGGCTGAGGGGGAACGTGAGGAAGTGGTCACGGCTAAGAAGGGGCGGTCCTCAGCGTGCGGGTCATGCGATCAGTGGAACTCCCGCTCCTCACGGGTTGTTGCGACCCGATCTAATCCGAGCGCGGCGGCTTCCAGAAGAATCCAGGCGGGAGGGCTAGGCCCGCGTGCAGCTTGGTTGAGCACTGCGCAGGAGGAGAGGGCCCGGGATGCGGTGGCGCGGGGCCACGGCCAGTGGCCGAGCGGCCGGCCGGCGGAAGGGAAAACAGAGGAGGGCGCGAGGAAAGGGGAAAGAAGAAGCTGACGTGCGGGACCGGCCTGGCAGCGAGGGAGGGGATCGCGGGGGAGGGCAAGCGCGCTCGGGCTGAGGGGGAAAGGTGGGCTGGGGCACGGCCCACGCGGGGGGAAGAGAGGGAGAAGGGGTGCTGGGTCTAGGGTGGCCCATGCGGGAGAGAGGGAGAAGGAGAGAGACTCGAGGGGAAAATGGGCCGGGGAGAGAGAGCCCGTGAGGGAGAGAGGGAGAGGGGAAACTGGGTCGGGCTGGGCTGGGAGAAAGAGGGTTTGGGCTGGCTCTTTCTCTTCTGTTCTTTTCTTTTCCTACTCCTAAACTATTCAAACAATCTATTTGAATTCAAATGAGTTTGAATTCAAACCTTATAATTTCAACACAAATAAAATAATGCTGCGGCATGAATGCACAAACACTTTAACCCTATGATAAATTTTATTTACTTGCGTTATAAAATTACTTTAAATGCGAGATAAATTAGGGAAAACTCCGAAAATTTTATTTGAGCCCAAAATAAATTCATTAAAATCTAAAGAAATTACCTCAGGGTGTTACAGTAAAGAAGATGGGTCTAGACATCTCCAAGATGCTCACCCCCAACAAAGCTCCTTTCTACGGCATTGTCCTGGGTAACGCGGCTACACCACTCAGATCAGTGGTCTTGCCAGTCACCTTTGGGATGAAAGACAACTACCACACCGAGTACATCAAGTTTGAGGTGGCAGATTTTGACTCGTCATACCATGCCATCCTTAGCAGACCGGCACTAGCCAAATTCATGGCCGTGCCCCACTCCGTGGCAACCTGAAGAAGTCATACGACTACGGCCAGGAAGCGATCGAGTACGCCACAACATCATGCGTGCTAGAGCTGTTTGCAGAAGTACTCACGGTCGTGCAGAAGCTGACCTACTCAGAGATAGAGATCTCCAACCAGCGGCCCAGCCAGTCAAGGGATAAACCCAACCCCAGTGATGTCAGCATCAAGGCCATCCAGTTGCAAGAGGGCGACCCAGCCAAGATTGCTTTGATTGGGGGCAGCTTAGGTGACAAATAGGAAAGCGCGCTCATCAGCTTCCTTAGGGCTAACCAAGATATATTCGCATGGAAACCAGTGGATATGCCAGGGGTGCCCAAGGAGTTGATTGAGCATTGCCTAAAAGTTAACCCAAAAGCCACTCCAAAGAAGCAACGACTACGACGCTTCGCCCCTAACAAGAGGAAGGCCATCAAGAAGGAGCTAGCAAAACTACTCGCGGCTAGTTTTATTAAAGAAGTGTACCACCCCGAGTGGTTAGCTAACCCCGTACTAGTCTTGAAAAAGAATAATAATAAATGGAGGATATGTGTGGATTATACTGATCTTAATAAACACCGCCCGAATGACCCCTTCACGCTCCCACACATCGACCAAATCATCGACTCTACGGCTGGTTGCATCTTGCTCTCCTTCCTCGACTGCTACTCGGGCTACAATTAGATAGCTCTCAAAGAGGAAGATCAGATGAAAATGGCGTTCATCACCCCCCTTTGGAACATACGCATACACTACAATGTCATTCAGGTTGAAGAACGCAGGAGCCACCTACCAACGGGCCATCCAACTGTGCCTTGCAGACCAGCTACACCGCAACATCGAAGCTTACGTGGATGACGTGGTCATCAAGACCAAATCCCACGATGAGTTCATCACTAATCTCGCGGAGACATTTAGCTATTTGCGACGGTTTTGATGGAAGCTTAACCCGACGAAGTGCGTGTTTGGTGTGCCACAAGGAAAACTACTTGGGTTCATTGTTAGTCACCATGGAATTGAAGTAAACTCGGAGAAGATCAACACCATCACAGCCATGGAAGCTCCAAGGATGATCAAGGATGTCCAGAAGCTCACAAGCTGCATGGTAGCTTTGAGTCGTTTCATCTCCCGATTTGGAGAAAGGGGACTACCCTTCTTCAAATTGCTCAAGCTACATGAAAAGTTCCAATGGACCGCGGAGGCAAACCAGGTGCTGCAGGACCTCAAGCACCATTTGCAGTCACCACCCATCCTGACGGCTCCCCAACCAGGTGAGAATTTGCTACTCTACATTACCGCGACTACTCACGTTGTCAGTACGGAAATCATGGTGGAACGATAGGAAGAAGGCCATGCCTTCGGGGTGCAGCAACCAGTCTACATCATCAGCGAAGTCCTCTCCAAATCTAAGGTTTGTTACCCGATGATTCAGAAAATACTTTATGGTATACTCATCACTTCCAGGAAGCTTCGCCACTACTTCGACGCATACAATATCCTAGTGGTCTCCGACTTCCCATTGGCGGATATCCTCCACAATCGGGATGCTACCAGGCGCATCTCTAAGTGGGCTATGGAGCTGGGAGCTCTTACACTCGACTTCAAGCCCCGAACAGCCGTCAAGTCATAGGCACTAATCGATTTCATGGCGGAATGGCGAGAAAACAAAGTGGAAGCCCCAACCAACCAGCCAGAGCATTGAGTCATGTACTTTGATAGCTCACTCAAACTCCGGGCCAGTGGTGTGGGAGTGCTTTTCATCAGCCCGAGAGGAGAACATCTCAAGTACGTGTTTCAAATACTCTTCGAGGTCTCCAACAACGAAGCCGAGTATGAGGCATTATTGCACGGGCTACGCCTGACAGTCTCCCTAGGCATCAAGCGACTACTCGTCTACAGCAACTCTTTACTGGTGGTTGAACAAGTCAACAAGGAGTGGGACATCAACAAGTTCTCGGGATTGGAAATTAACCATGTGATTCGCGAGAACAATGTTGGCGCAGATGTGCTCTCCGTACTGGGTTCTAATCGAGTTAATGTCCCATCGAGAGTTTTCATTCACGAGTTGCATCACCCTTCCATCAGGGCACCAGACTCAAGTTCCAGCGTTCAGGGTCCCAAGGAACCCGACCGAGAGGTCTTAGTGATCAAGGTCAACTGGAGGGTGACCTTCATCGACTACATCCAGGAGCGCAAACTATGCCCCAGCGTCGACCCAAAAAGTTCTGAAGCTACTCGCATCCTACGGCGCAGTGTAACACCCTAAGGTAAATTTTCCCAATTTTTAATAAATTTATTTGGGCTTAAATAAATTTTCCAGGCTTTTCTTTAATTTTTGTGGCATTTAAAGCAATTTATAACGCAAGAAAATAAAAATTTATCATAGGATTAAAGTGTTTGTGCATTCATGCCGCAGCATTGTTTTATTTGTGTTGAGTGTATAGATTTGAATTCAAATTGTATTTGAATTCAAGTAGAATTGTTTGAATTAGTGGGGTATAGCAAAAGAAAAGGAAAAGAGAAAGAATAGAAGAAAGGCAGCCCAACTCCCTCAGCCCGGCCCACTCCTCCTTTCCCCCTCCTTCTTCCGCATGGGCCACGGCGGCCCAGCTCCCTTTCCCTCTCGGGCCCCTCTCTCTCTCCCGCTGCCGCGCCCCGGCCCACTTCTCTCTCAGCCGGCCCCCGTGCGTTCCCCTCCCTCCTCCCGCTGCCAGACCGGTCCCACCGGTCAGGTGTTTCTTCCCGCTCGCGATCTCCTCTGTTTTGTCCCCGCCGGACCTCCCTCTTGGCCGCTGGCCGTGGCCCGCGTTGCCACCCCCTTGGGCCCTCTCCTCTGTGCCACGCCCAGCCGGGCTACGAGCTGGCCAGGCCCCCGCCCAGATCCTTCTGGAAGGGCGCCGCGTTCGGATCAGAACGGCCCCAACGGCCCGCGAGAAACGGCGGCTCGGTTGACCCGCACGCCAAGGCTGCCAACTTCCCCCTTCTTAGCCGCAGCTGCTCCCCGCACCGCCCTCCATCGCCTCTGCGTACCAGCCGCCCGAGCCCCCCTTGCGCTGCCCCGTTCCGCCGCTCGATTTCCGGTAAGCCGTAGGCCGCTCCGGGAATTGGTCGCCGCCAGTAAGCCGCCGGCCAAAGCTGACCCCCTTTGCATCTTCACAGGGCCCGTGCGCATCGCTTGGGTGGACAAGTAGGCCGTTAGGAGCGCTGCAGCGGGCTGTCCGCGAGCACCCCGTGCGCGCCGCCGCCGACCGAGCCTCACGCCGCCGCAATTCTGCCCAGCGCCACCGATCCCCGACCGTTAGCCACCGCCTCAGCTTCCAGGGGAGGTAAGAAACGCGCCGAGCCTCTTTTCCCTCCCTATTTCCTTCTGCACACGCCTTTTCCCCTTGCCGCCGAGATCCCGTGCCGCCTCCGTCGCGGGAAGTCCCAACCCGAGCCCTAAATGGCTTTCCCGAGTGCCTAGGTGTGTTCAGTGCATCGTGCTCGATCTCCAGGACTTGATGTCGTTCAAAATGAGGCCCGGATGACCGAGATTGGCCATCGCCGGTGGAGCGCCGCCGCGGGGAGAGCGTCTCCGGTGACCCCCGCCGTTCCAGAGCCGTAGAACCGAGCCGTGAACCAAGCCGATGAACCGAGCCGCGATCTGAGCCGTCCGATGCCCATCCTGCGATCCAAGCCAGCCCACGCGCGAGTCAAATGGGATACGTACCGGTCAGCGCCGGCAATCTTGCTAAAGAGCCCTCAGGTTTATGGGAAATCAACCCGCCGTCCAGCCTTAGTTGAAAAATATTTGCAGAAGGGTCCTTTTATTCCCGTTTCACCCCCTGGCTTCTCTGGAAATTGAACCCGCAGTCCAGTCTAATGTTTTTAGCGAGTTAGCCCTTGCGTCTAGGGTTTAATTACGTTTAAGTCCTCGGTTTTTGCGCAGAACCCCTTAGGATCTCCAGTTTTCTTACAAATAGGTCCCTGGACCTTGTTTCGAGCGCAGTTTTCGCGTTTTAGCTCCGTTTTAAGCGTTCTTTATATCCACGCGATCGTTGTAACGCGTAGATTAGTTCTAGGCTAGTTTCATGTGCTGTTCTATTGTATTGGTGTACTGTTTTCTTATAGTTTGCTATTGTTTGTGCATGTGTGTATGTGTGGGCTATGTTTGATGATCGTGAGTAGACGCGGAGCCTTTGGACCAGTACCAGGAGCAGCCGTCTTCCGAGCAGTTCGAGCAGCAGCCGGGAGAGTACGAGGAAGGCAAGTATAACATGAACCTCCTATCACTCTTTAAATACAATTTCATACTGCATTTTAATACTGTATGCCTATAAGGACTTTTCTAGCCACTTTATATCCTTTATCTATATCCTTTGGGTTGCATTTTGGTTAGTTGTGCTAGGTTGCTGCGCTATAACACACCTGGTCCTTTTTAATTAATTTGTTAATGATCTTATGCAACTTAATTCTGGAGCCGACCCTCTGTGCTGTGTGCTTGAGTGGTTTGTGCGTCCTTAAAAGATGTTTTTGTTAGAAACATGGTTAGTTGTCCAGAACATGCGGCTCGGCTGGTGGGCCGCGGTTGGAGCTGAGCCAGGTGACGGCGGGCTCGGGCAGTCCCCAGGCGAACGGCAGCAGGTGTTGGCGCGGCTCGGAAGCAGGCTCTGGTGGCGCAAGCAAGCGCGTGTGCGTGGGCGAGTGGAGGTGTGTTGGGCGGCTTGACTGGAGCGCGGACATAGGGAGCCGGCGAGGGTGCGGCAGTGGTGCGAACGAGCGCGCGTAGGTGGAGTGGAGGCCGAGCAGGCAGGCGCGCGAGTGGCTCGCGGCGCGGACGTGCAAGCCCATGAGGCGCTGGCTCAGACGGCAGCAGCGAGCAAGCGCGGGAGCTGGACGCAGCGCAGCGGAAGTAGTGTGACGGCTGGAGTGGCAGCAGGAGCGTGTGAGCGCTGGGTGGCCGGAGTAGAAGCGTAGGCGCGCGAGCTTGGCGCGCGCGGTAGGCGCTGGATTGAGTGGCGCAAGCGCGTGGAGGCGTGGCAGCACGCGGCGTTGGTAGCGCGGAGATGCGCGGATGGAACTGGAGCGTGATGGCTCAGGACAGACCCGCACGGAGGGCGATGAAGTCACGCACGGCAGTACCTTAAGCTAGGACGGCCGCGGAGGGACCTGCGACGCGGCAAGGCCGAGGCGAGTGCAGGCTCGGCAACAGGAGGAAGAAGAATAACCATGCAGGGCGATGACGTGCAGAGCGATGATGTGTGGAGGTGATGACTGGATGCGGTGAGCTCAGAGGAGCCACGCCCGGTGAACTCCCTCGATCCTCGTGGAGGCGGAGAAGCACTTATGGTGTGGCGAATCAGAAAGAGAAGCCGTAGAGCGAAGGCAGTGGTCGGGCGTGACAAACTCAGAGGAGATGCGGTGCAGCCAGGCACGGCAAGCTCTCTTCATCTATACAGAAGTCGAGGCAGGAGCAACGCGACACGGGTTTGACGTACAACACAAGACCGGCGGCGGTGGTAGGTCAAACCGGAGGGCGTCGCAACAAGTGGAGGGGACGGCGAAGTTGTAGGACCCAGAGGACCAAGCGGAACTGAACAGGCGTGTTCGCGAGTGCGAGCAGAAGTGTTTGCCAGTGGCCGGCTCGACTCAATTCAGCAAGCGCGTGCGTGTACAAGACAACAGGCCATCTTCCACCCACGACAACCCTCCCCGGCAAACTTTCTCGTCATCCACGGGATCTCGTCATCGTCGAACTTTTCTCTTCGCCGATCCTGTTCGCCACGGGAATTCACTTTTTACCCGTTCTTCCTCCACATCCGAAACTACCCCAAGGTTTGCCCTGTTTCACTGGATCTTCTTAATGCCGGCGATTCCTTTACCGGAATATCACCGTTAACTTCCTATTATCTGTTTTCCCGGATCAGGGACTTGACTGCTATGTTTTAGAAAGTTCTAGGGTGTTCTTTGTAAAATTTCCAAAGCTTTCTGTATTTCAAATCGATGAACTTCTACATTTCATAGATTTTCGTAGAAAGTTCATAAAAATGTAAAATCGGTTTTGTTTGAAACCCTAGGTCAAAATCTACAAGTTTATGTTGTGATCTTGAATTGAAATCTTAATGTGTGGTCTAGGTTATGTGTTAGGGAATGAATGAATGTTTTATTGTGCTTTATATTGTATGCTCGTGTTATAACTGAAAAGTAAGCCATAGAATATATGTCTTAAATAGAGATGTGTGATGTTTAGTTAATCCTGTTATGCGAATGCTTATATCCCTGCCATCAAGACTTTGACCTTGTCTTGATTGCCTTTTCCTTAAGATCCTTTTCGTAAAAGGATCCCTGTTAGTTTATGTGTTTTTGCTACTTAGCTAATACATCTCTGCAGCTATGCTTCAGCGTCGGCTATCAGTTCAGCCACTAAGCATCCGTTTCCTTTGAGTCTATGATATTTTTGTGTAACAACTGTCAACCGATGCATTTCTTTTGATATGTTTCTACCATCGGTTGGTTAACTGATACAATTGTTACCTTTCTAGTATCGGCTACTGCCGATACAATTCTTTTGTCTGTCCTACATCGACTGCACATAGTCGATGTATCAAAGGTGCACACGCAATCTTAGGATTCTTGCCATCGGCTGACCCAAGCCGATTTTGGTTGCTTTTCCATATCGGTCAAACACGGCCGATCGATCCTTAGTTTCCCCAATCCTTATCCACACACTTCTATTAGCCGATTTATCGACTGAGAGATCGGCTATATATATATATATATATCCATCAGTCACATACCCTTAACCACACTCCAATCGACTGTACGTCACTCAATTGTTGTGCTGACGTAATCGAGTCGATATAACCACACTTAGTTACCTAGAATAACACTTAAGCACATCTTAGTTAAGACACAACTGCTTTAGGAATCATCCCTCTGCTAAAGTGATCGATGTCTTTAGCGATCAATCAGGAAACTAGTGCACCTATCAATCGGCTACCCAAACCAAAGTACACAACCCTAGATCAGTAAGATCGCACAATAGACACGCCTCTGTTAGGCACGACCTAAGCACATCAATCAGCTAAACCCCCGTTGTATCCAATCGGCTCTATTGTAACCCTCAACAAGTAGCCGATTCTAGTTAGTTATCCCTCTAAAGCTCTATCTAAGTTTAGTTTCATATCTTTTGGGTTGTTGTATGAATAGTATGTTAAATGAGTGTTGGATTGCAACTTTGTTGTGAAGTAGAATAGCTTTATATGCACACTTTGAATGTAATGATGCATTGCATGTAGATACGACTACTTCCGCAAACGGTACCTACAAGGTCTCCCAGGAGTCTACGGAGGATGTTCTTGAAGACCAAGTGAATGTCACCAAGGGATTAAGTGAAGCCCCGAACCAAAGTTCGGAAGATATTGACATTTCTGACTTCAGCCCCACCAGTAAAGGCAAGCCCCGGACATAACCTACTATTTTTATTACACTGCAATCTATATCTATTTACGTATTCTATGCATTAAGTTCTTAGGAATTGCTTGAAACCCTAGTTGCATTCCCCTAGGAACCATTGTATTGAATACTAGCACTTGAGTCCGACTAGCTGCTATGCTAATAGGGCCGGTAGAAGTCGGGTGATTTCCTGTCACTCGCGCGATATAGGAGTTGTAATGTTTACATTCCTGTTATCACTATAAGGATGACGGACTGGAGTTTTATGAGGTATCATGGTTGAGGTGATACCCCGTTTGTGTTGTTGAATTTGATAAGGTCGCAGCGTGTGGTGATCGAGGTTAAGCGTTTGAAAGTACTAACCACATGCCGCGAAATATGGTAAGCGGTAAGCCTAGTAGCCAATCGGCCCGAGGAGTGGACATACCTCCCACCACTCGTCTTGCTTCTTCTGGTTACTTATGTTCGACGTGTGGGAATACGTGTTGCAAGGGCAACCAGGAGTACGGGTTTTGTAGTCGTGCTACAGACGTACGTCCTGCACTTTGGAAGTGCGTATGGTCCTGCAGTCGCTTGTGGTGGACCTGTCCACGAGTCGGAATGAAAGGCAAACGGTTGCTTCGGAACGACCCTGTGGTGTTCCAAGCGTGTGAGTTAGGTTTACCTTGCAAGGTTAAATTCGATTCAGAATCGTCCGTTTCTCACGATGATTGAGACTGCTTAATCCCTTTGTCACATTGAGTAACAAGAGCAACTATATGGTTATCAAAGATGATGATTGACCAAGCATTTTACCATGCTTGAATAGCTATAGGTGCTCATCTAGATTGAATAATCACATAGAACCAGAAAGCTAAAAGTTGAAATTAAGGATCTACTCTTTGCTGCTTTTCAGCCGAAATTAAACCCAGAGCCATTACAACTTTCATAAGTCTAGCTACATGGCTAAGTATACCATGAGACGGGTAAGCCTTGCTGAGTATTAGTATACTCATCCTTGCTAGTTTTATGTTTTTCAGGTAAAGCCTTTGAAGACCCTACTCTTCCCCTGTCATGGCCCTGTGCTCTTCCAGAAGATTGGTCCGAGGAGTGGGATCCGTCCCCGGCCAATACTGATGATCTCGAGTGATGTCGTGCCCGGGCTTAGCATGACATCCGTCTTGACGACGTACTGTAATCATCGCGTATGTTTTTTCCGCTGCTAAAAACCATAACATTATCGGTTTGTAATAATTTCTCTAAGTTTGAAACTTCGTATTTCTTTTGGAAACTATTGTAATGTAATTCTCTATGATGTAAAATATGATAGTGATTGTATCTCTGGACTCACCTTCGTGTGAGGTAACCTTATTTGATCCTGTATATCGGTGGTTTATCGGGACGTTACCCGACAGGCCAAGGGATTATACCGTTTGAAGCACGTTGGAGCCCTCAGAAGTGGACTCGCGTACTTGAGCCGGTATAATTCAGGTTGGTTCTGCCATACTCCGATGCATCGACTATGTGCAGCCAATGTAGAATAGAGTAAAAGAGTTGTATTGATAGTAGCCGATATCAGAGGGATAACAACGGTATCGGCTCACCAGCCGAGGGTAGAAGCATGTGAATTGCATCGGCTGACAGCCGTTACAATGAAACATCATAGGCTCACGGAACGGATGTTTAGCGGCTGAGCTAATAGCCACCACTGAAGCATAGCTACAGAGATGTATTAGCTAAGCAGCAGATATACACAAACTAATAGGGATCCTTTTACAAAAAGGATCTTAAGGAAACAGCAATCAAGACGAGGTTAAAGTCTTGATGGCAAGGATAAGAGCACTCATATGAAAGGATTAACTAGACATCACACATCTCTATTTAAGACATATATTCTATGGCTTATTTTTCATCTATAAAACAAGCATACAATATAAGGTACAAACAAAGCATTCATTCCCTAACATTTAACCTAGACCACAAATCAAGACTTTCAATTCAAGAGCACAACATAAAACTTGTAAACGTTCACTGATTTGAAATAAAGAAAGCTTTGAAAATTTTACAAATAACATCCTAGAATTTTCTAAAACAAAACAATTAAGTCCCTGGTCGGGAAAACAGGTAACAGGAAGTTAACGGCGATATTCTAGCAAAAGGATTGCCAGCATTAAGAAGATCTAGTAAAATAGGGCAAACCTTGGGGTAGCCTTGGTTATGAAGGAGAACACGTGGAAAGTGAATTCCCGCGGTGAGTAGGATTGGCGATGAAAAGTGCTCGATGGTGACGAGATTCCGTGGGTGACAAAGAAGTTTGTCGGGAATGGTTGCCGTAGGTGGAACATAACCGGAGAGACATTCCTCATGTGATCTGTGGCGACGATAGCTGGCTTTTAATCTGCTCGCGCGTGGCCCGTTGCCTTGCACGCGCACACACCTGCGGAATTGAGCCGAGCCTGACACTAGCATAATACTTCCGCTCGCACTCGCGAACGCTCTGATTCAATCCCGCTCAGACCTCCGGATCCTGTAACTCCGCCGTCCTCTGCATCCGCTGTGACGCCATCAGGACCGGTCTACCACCGCCGCCAGTCATACGCTGCTTGTCGAACCCGCGCCGCATTACTTCTGCCCTGATCACCTTGCTGCTGTACAGCTACTCCTTCCGAATTCGGTGCGCTATAACCGTCGCCTCTGCTTCGCCATCTTTCCTTCCGGCTCGCCGCCCCCCGTGCATCTTACAAGTGAGCGAGCTCGCGTCCTCGATATAGCCAGTCTTGCGTCACCAGAGATCTTCGTGGCGTAGTTAGGGCCGATGTCACCGTGTTCTCACATCTTGCGCAGAAGCCCTGCATCGCAACTCCTCCTGCGCGTGCTGTTGCTCGGCACGTCGCACTCCAACACTATCTGCTCGTGCCCATGGGTCCGCTCTGCTCCGGTCCCTCAACACCTGCCCACACCGCCAACTCCCGCGCGCCACCGCGCGCACGCTCGCGCCACTCGCTCGGCGCCGCCCACGTTCCTGCTGCTCCAGCACCTGCATCGGCTCTCCAGCATGCGAGCTCCTGCACCGCCGGTTTCCGCACGCGTTCCACATTCATGCTTGCACCACTCTGGCCGAGCCAGCGCCGTCTGCGACGTTCTGCTCCTAGGCCCTCCGTGCACACACCTACCCAGCCCCGCACGCCAGCTCGCGCTAGCGGCGCACGTCTGCTGAGCCTCCACGCGCTCCAGAGCTCCGCCTGTGCACCGCGCTCCGCTCACCGGCCCACCTGCCTCTGCGCTGTTGCTACCTGGGCCAGTCTCCACCCGAGCCCTACTCCTGTACTGCGCCGCGCGCCTGCCCCGACCTGGCGCCGCGCTCCAGCTCCCGCTCGCGCGCACCTGGGCCGCGTTGACCATCCACGCCGCCAAGCTGCAGCCGCGCCCACACCTGCGGCCGCGCCACGCGCGCCTGCACGCCCGCGAGCCGCATGCGCCCGCGTGGGACCGCTCACCCGCGCCCCGCACGGCTGCGCCAGCTCGCGCAGCGCCGCCCCGCATGGGCCCGCCAGCCGCGCCGCACGCTTCCGCTCGGCCGCACGCCGCTCGGCCCCGCACACTACCACACAGGCCGCGGCCGCCCGCTCGGGCCACTCAGCGCCCGAGCCCCGCCAGCGCTCCGCCGTCGCCTGCCCCCGAGCGCACCCCCGTGCCGTCGGTGCTAGCTTGGTTGGAGGAGAGAGGGAGGGGAAAATGGAATTGAACAGAGCTGCCGCCATGGGAAGGAGATAAGGGCGCCAGGGATAAGAGAACACAGGAGAAGGATGAACAGATTTCCCCAAGGACCTATGCGTAAATACAGAAAACTACAAGGGCCTGACTGTAAAACAAAATTTCCCGTTGATTTAAAACCCAAATGAAGAAATGCCCAAAACGAAAGTTGGAGAGTTTTTCAAACTCTACAACATTGCTTTAGGGCTCAAGTTCAAAAACTCAAAACTTATATTTTTACACGTGAATCTTTGAACAAAAGTCGGATTTGAATTGCTTTTGTCCTAAAGAATGAAACTTTATAAAATTCAGGACCTCAATGCAAGCATTTATGACACGTCACGATGACGGGATAGACTCGTCATAATGATTGGATAGACATGTCATGATGACTTGCACTTTTACACTTTAGTCTTGAGTAATTTTGAAAGTTACTTTTGTAAATCCAATATTTGCATAAAAGGACTTGTACTTTTATAAAATTACATAAACACCCTTATTTTTACCATTTTACCCAAAATTTTTACACACTTCAACATACACATTTCAATTGCAACTTTTTGATAAATATATATTTTTACAAGGGATAAAATAAGAAAAACATGTTTGCAAAACTACCCTTCACTTATTTGGAAATTACCCCTTAACCAAATACATTTTTCAAAAACAACCCTAGGTTTTTCTGTAATTACAAAAGTTACCCTTTTTATTTGCACTTTTAAGTTTTCAAAAGTTTCACATAACACACACAAGCTTTACACTTAACAAACACATTTTTCACACTAACAAATTCTATGCCTAGTTTACAAACACATGAACTGTCACACCAGGGTCCCAGGGCGGCCCGGGGCAGAGGGATGAGGGAGAGGGGAGCAAGGGGAATTGGTTCCCGGCCTCACCTTGAACCGGGATGCAGCGAGGGGGCGTGCCCACGGGAGCAAGCGGCGGCGGTGCTAGGCGGCTAGGCGTGGCGGCGCCGGGGCTTAGGGAGGGAGCTGGGAGTGGTGGTGGAGGCCGTGGGGAGGGCGAGCTGCGCGGGGGGGGGGGGCAATTTATAGGGGGAAAAGGCGGTGGGGAGGAGGGGAACGGGATGGTGGCGGCCGGCGGGCAGTGCGGGGTGCCATTAATGGAGCTTCGGCTGCTTGCGGCCGTCGTGGCGTGCGGCGCGAGCGTCAAGGGCGGCGTTGACCACGTGGGGAAGGAGAGGGCCGAGCGCTGTGCGGCACAAGGCGACGGCGCGAGCGGCGAGGGCGCGATGCGGCAGCGGCGGGCGGTGCGGCGTCGCGACTCGGCCGTGCGCGTGCAAGCAACGGGCGGCACGGCGGGTGACACAGCACGGCGGGTGACGCGGCACGGCGGGTGTGCGCGCGAGGGGAGGGAGGCGGCCGGTGCCTGGCGTGGTGGGATGGTGCTGAGGAGCAGAGGAAGGAGGGAGGAACAGGGAGGAGAAGAGAGGAGGAGGGAAAAAGGAAGGAAAAAGAAAAGGGAGGGAAAGAAAAGTAAAAAGAAGGGAAAGGAAAAAAAAGAGAAAGAAGGAAAAATGGGAAAAAGAAGAAGAAAAGGGAGGAAGGGAGAGAAAGAAAAAAGTGAGCGCGCCGGCGATATTCACGGCGGCGACCGCGGCTGGTCGGCCACGCGCACACAACATTCGCACGCTGCGCGAGGGGAAAAAGGAAGTCGCGTCGGCGCTGATCGCAGAAAGGCGGTCGCACGTGGTCGACAGACTGCCGAACGGTGCGGGATGGGACGGCGACGAGATAAAAGAGTGCACAATTATTGAAAGGGGGCCGGGCAGATAGCTGGAGTTGGGCGTCTGAACGGTGGCGACTCCGGGAGAGGATTAGGGTTTTTAGGGTTGAACGAGCTTCGACGACGATGAGGTTTTGAACAAAAACATCTTAGCGCGTAATTTAATTTGGTAAATTTTCAGGGCATCACAAACCTACCCCTCTTAAAATGAATCTCGTCCTCGAGATTCGGCTGGCTCCTAAATAGATGGGGAAACTCCTTCTTTAGGGCCTCTTCACGTTCCCATGTCGCCTCTTCTATTCCGTGTCTGCTCCATTGAACCCTGCATATCCGTACTTCGGATTTTCTTGTCCTCCTAGTGACAGTATCCGGAATTTTGACCGGTACTTCCTGGTATCGTAGGTCTGGCTGTAGATCTATTGTTTCCACCGGCACGTGTTCTTCCTCAGGTACTCTCAAACACCTTCTTAATTGCGAGACATGAAACACTAGGTGTATATCCGACATTCCTTCCGGTAACTCCAGTCGGTATGCCACTGCTCCGACCCTCTTCAGAACTCGATATGGTCCAATGTACCGAGGGGCCAATTTTCCTTGTACCTGAAACCTTCGTGTTCCTCGAATGGGTGAGACTTTGAGATAAACGAAATCTCCTGGGTTGAAACTCATTTCTCGCCTTTTCTTGTCTGCGTAGTTCTTTTGTCGGGATTGAGCTGCTTTCAACTTCTCGCGGATCTCCGCTACTTTTTCTTCTGCTTCTTTTATGAGTGCGGGTCCTACTAGGGCACGTTCTCCAACCTCTGACCACATTAGGGGAGTTTTGCACTTTCTTCCATAGAGGGCTTCGAATGGTGACATGCCCAAGCTGGCTTGGTAACTATTGTTGTACGAGAATTCTGCATAAGGCAGACTCTGCTCCCAATCCTTTCCATAGGTCAGGACGCATGCTCTCAGCATATCTTCCACAATCTGATTTACCCTTTCGGTTTGGCCATCCGTCTGTGGGTGATATGCGGAGCTGAAATCTAGCCTGGTGCACATGGCTTGATGCCAGCTTTTCCAAAAATCTAGAGGTGAAATGGGTTCCTCTATCTGAGACAATTCTGCTAGGCACTCCATGTAACTTTACTATGTTTTCCACATAAAGCTTTGCTAGCTTTTCTCCACCGTAGTTGGTTCGTACGGGTATGAAATGAGCCGATTTAGTGAGTCGGTCCACTATTACCCATATAGAATCGTGTCCCTTCTGTGTCCTAGGTAGGCCCACTACAAAGTCCATTCCTATCTCATCCCATTTCCAAACCGGAATGGGTAGGGGTTGCAATAATCCTGCTGGCTTTTGATGTTCGGCCTTGATCCTTTGACAGGTATCACAATGGGCCACAAATTGTGCAATATCCGCCTTCATTCCATTCCACCAGTATTTTTGCCTTATGTCCATATACATCTTGGTGGATCCTGGGTGGATGGAGTAGGCTGAGTTATGGGCTTCATCCATGATTATCCGCCGGAAGTCTCCATTCTGGGGTACACAAATCCTATTCCCGTACCATAACGTTCCCTTATCGTCCACTCTGAAACCCAGTGCTTTGTTTTCTCCAGTTTGTTTGCAGATCTTTATTAACTCCTGATCTGAGCTTTGAGCTTCTCTAATTCTATCCTCTAGTGCTGGTTGGATATTCAGCACATGGCTGGAACCTCGAGGAACAATGTGCACATTTAATCGTGCCATTTCCTCGCGCAGATGGTCATCTTTGGGTCCATAGGATTTCCGGTTTAAGGCATCGGCTACCACGTTCGCTTTTCCGGGGTGATAATGGATTTCCAAATTGTAGTCCTAAACCAACTCCAACCATCTTCTTTGCCTTAAGTTCAAATCCGGCTGGGTGAAGATATACTTCAGACTCTTATGGTCGGTGTAAATCTCACACTTATTTCCAATCAAGTAATGTCTCCAAATCTTAAGGGCATGCACTACGGCTGCAAATTCCAAATCATGGGTCGGATAGTTCTGCTCATGAGTCCTAAGTTGGCGGGAGGCATATGCAACAACTTTCCCGTCTTGCATCAGCACACACCCTAATCCTTGTCGGGATGCGTCACAGTAAATGACAAAATCCTGATGAATGTCCGGTAGGGTCAGCACTGGGGCGGTTGTCAACCTTTGCTTCAATTCTTGAAAACTTCTTTCACAAGTTTCTATCCAGGTGAACTTCTTCTCCTTCTTAAGAAGTTCCATCATGGGTCGGGCTATCTTGGAGAATCCCTCAATAAATCTCCGATAGTACCCAGCTAATCCAAGAAAACTTCTGATTTCACTAACATTAGTCGGTCGCTGCCAGTTGGAAACTGCTTTGACCTTCTCTAGGTCCACCGCTACGCCTTATCCGTGGTCAGAATGTGACCAAGGAAAGCTACTCTCTCCAGCCAGAATTCACATTTGCTAAACTTGGCATATAGTCTATGTATTCTCAGCTTTTCCAATACCACCCGCAGGTGTTGCTCATGTTCCTGAATACTCTTGGAGTAGATAAGTATGTCGTCGATAAAGACTACGACAAACTTATCCAGCTCGTCCATAAATACTTTATTCATGAGGTTCATAAAGTAGGCAGGGGCATTGGTTAGTCCGAAGGACATTACGGTGAACTCAAACTGCCCGTAGCGGGTGACAAAAGCTGTCTTTGGGATGTCACTTTCTCTAATCCTGAGCTGAAAATATCCTGACCTTAGATCGATCTTGGAAAAGTAATTGGCTCCCTTTAGCTGATCGAAAAGGTCATCAATCCTGGGGAGGGGGTACTTATTCTTAATGGTAACCTCGTTCAGTGCTCGGTAATCTACACACAACCTCATACTCCCATCTTTCTTCTTGACAAACAGAACTGGGGCTCCCCATGGCGACGAGCTTGGTCTGATGAGGCCAATTCGTTGCAATTCTTCTAGTTGCTTCTTTAATTCTATCAACTCAGAGGCCGCCATCCTATAGGGTCTCTTGGCTATAGGGGAGGTTCCAGGGATAAGGTCTATGACGAATTCTATATCCCTGTCCGGGGGCATACCGGGAAGTTCTTCGGGGAAGACATCTGGGTATTCGTTTACTTCCGGGACTCCTTCTAAGGGCTTGGCTTCCATGCTAAACACCATTGGGTTAAACTCACTTTCCCGGGTATGGCAGATTACTTGTATTCCTTCGGGGTTTGTTAGGCGTACCACTCTGTCAGTACAGCCGATGAGGCCGTTGTGTTGGCTTAACCAATCCATTCCAAGGATCACGTCTATTCCTCTAGCCTTAAGTACTACCAAGTCTGCTAGAAATTCTACCCCACTTAAATTGATCCTTACCCATGGACAACCTAGTTGACATTTGATGTTGCCTCCAGGCGTCCGGGTTAATAGGGGTGTTTTTAGTAGTACTGTAGGTATTTGGTGTTGTTCCACAAAACTTGAGGATATGAACGAGTGCGATGCTCCAGAATCAAATAATACTGTTGCCAGAGCTAAGTTGACTAGGTACTCACCGAGCACTACGCCCTGAGCTCCTTGAGCCTCCTGCGCGTCAATGTGATTGACGCGGGCTCGTCCAAACGATTGCTGGGGCTGCTTCATCTGCTGACTGTTGTCGTTGCTGCGGATGGGTACTCGGTTGGCACCGGTCAGGGCTGTTCTGGGTCCATTTACCGTGTTGGAGAAGGCTGATGTGGCCGGCTTATTCTTGGCATAAGGGCAATTGGCAATGAAATGCCCTGTCTCACGGCAGTTGAAACAGGCCCTAACATTGTTGTTGTCGGAGGCGACCAGGCTCGCATTGCTTTGCGGGGCCCTCATGGTATTCTGGCTCCTAGGCTGTGTGTCAGGGGCCCGTGGTCCTGTCACTTGAGACTGAGTCCTATACTGCATTGGGGTCTGAGATCTTGGTGCAGTATAGCTGAAGTTTCTCGGCTTTTGGAAACGGTCCTGTTGGTGGGCCTTACTCTCCAGGAATTTGCGTTTGTTATCCTTCCTTTCTTCGGTTTTGGCCCTCTCCGTAAGGATAGCCTTGTTCATCAAGGTGTTGAAGTCAGGATAAATCTGAGGGTTAAGCAAGGTCCGGAGTTCTGGGTTTAATCCCTTCTTGAACATGTCTTGTTTCTTGTCATCGTCGTTCACTTCCTCCGGCGCATATCGGGCCAACTCTATGAACCGGTGGGTGTACTCCTCCACCGTCATGCTTCCTTGCTGCAGTGCGCGGAATTCATCCGCCTTGCGCTTCATGGTGGCCGAAGGGATGTGATAACGGCGGAACTCCTTCACAAATTCCTCCCAAGTGATGGTAGAGGCATCCTCGGCTGCAGCACAATAATTTTCCCACCAGGCTAATGCTGTCGGTGAGTTGGTGGGCTGCCAGAAGGACTTTGTCTCGATCCTGGCATTTAAACGGTTCGATTTTCCTCTGAATTACTCGTAACCAGTCATCTGCATCCAAAGGGTTGCAGGATCTGGCAAAGGTGGGCGGCTTGGTCCTCAGAAAAGCTGTCAGTTTGTCATTCATGTTTTGCCCTCGTGGTTGCCGGTTAACGAGGGCATTGGCCAGTGTTTCCAGTATAAGGGTCTGGTTGTGGATTATCTGTGCTAGGTCTCCGAGGGGTGGGGGTGGTGGTAGTTGCTCTCCTCCTTGATTTTCTCCTCGGTTCTGGCTTACTTCCTGTTCTCCTTGAGGAAGATTTTGTCCAACAGGCTGTGCCCCGGCACCAGCGGCTTCGGGGTTCCGGCTACGGGAGGCCCTTGTGATGCTTCGGGGAGCCATCTGTTGATCGGGTAGAGTGGGGTTACGATTATGTGATGTTAAGTTGTTTAATTCGTATATAAGGCAGAATCTACCTACTGCCAGTAGTCACATAAACAAGCAGCACATAACAAACCAGTACACAATATCACAAACAACAAGCACAAACAACTTCATTAATGCAAGGGGGTACAGCTTGGGGGTAAGACTAGGCCTCGTACTACTCGTTCGGGGTCATGCCTAAGGGCTCGACTTAAGGAAAAGAGGTTGGGGGTACATCACTAGGGTGGCGTCGGTTATTTTACTCGTGGGGCGTGCCTTCTTCTGGGGCGGGGAATGTGAGTAATCCTTGCTCGCCACTCTCTGGATTTTCATTTGCCGAGGGTTGTGCAGCACCATCTCTTTCAACGGTGGTAGCAGAACTTTCAGGGTTCTTGGATGGGGCTTGTGAATTTCCAAAGAGTGGTCCCCATCCTATGACGGGTGTCTCGAGTAAAACATGGTCTTCCCCAATTGCCGGGACTGGTGTTCCACTTCGGGTCCATTCTTGCATACGCCGGTCCCGGGCCTGCCTGAGGCTCTCTTGGGCGACTGCTTCGTTGCTGGCTGCGGCTGCGGCTCTTGCCTCGGCTTGGGCTGCTCGGATCTGCTGCAATCTTACTGCGAGCTCTGCTTGCTCGGCTCAATGGATCTGCTATCTCAGAAGGTTGGTTGCTCATCAAAGAGTTGGTCCAAGGCGGCTAGATAAGTAGCCACTTGGTACAGAGGGCCTTCTTCATGGCGACGTCGTTCCAGACTTCGCATGCGTGCTTCCCAAACTGGGGTTCTAATGGCCGGCGGGAAGAACCTCACTGGTGTGGGGGCGAGGTGTCCTTCAAAAATCCGGCATAAATAACGGAGTGCTTTTCTGACAGCCAAGGGGTAGGTGTCCTGGTGCCTAAACCCTGTGGCAGTCACTCGCCATGGCTGGATGTCGGGGTACCGGTTGCTCCTGGCGATGACCAGGATCACCCTGCAGCGGAGGGTACTGTCAGACCCGGGGCCACGGGGCTGTGTATATCAAGGAGTCCGTATTGGGCTAGGGGATAGGACGTGTCCTGTACCTTCTTTATGTTGTATTCTACCCGCATGCGGAGTAGAATCGATACAAAAGGAAACTACTCGAGTTGTACTTGAGTATGATTCCTAAGTTAGTATCAGACTAGGATTCATGTAACCCTGTCCCCCGGATATATAAGGGCGGGCAGGGACCCCCTCAAAACATAAGATCACCCGATCAACATCAAGGCAATACAAACCATCATACAGGACGTAGGGCATTACGCATATTGCGGCCTAAACCTGTCTAAATCTTGTGTTGTCTGCACCTTCGAGTTCCTGATCTCGGCGCATCCCAACCCAAAACCTACCACCTTGGGTATACCCCTCGGTGGGCAGCCGGATAAAACCCGACAGCTGGTGCGCCAGGTAGGGGTGCGCATCAGAGATCCGCTGGAGAACTCGATGGCTCTTTTCAAGTTCCCCAGTCCTGTGCTCCCTGAGGGCACAACCTTTGTTTTTGGCTCGTGGGTCTGCGTTGCCAACGGCGCAGGCGATTTCCGTCGGCACATCGTCGACGACACCTTCAAGCTAAAAACACTTGCCGCAAGGCTCGACGACTTTGTCGATAGTCTCGACGAGTTGCCGTTTTCCGACTCTGCCAGGGAAACCGAGGCAGAGTCTATCTCTACTGTTCCTTTTTCCATGTTGGAAAAGGACCTGGACTCTTTGCTCAAGGCTGGAGGTTCCGAGGCCACCGCATGTCGGGGGCTGAGGATCACCTGGCCACTTGTGGGCTGATGATCACCACCACCTCCGAAGGACGAATTGTTCATTGGAGAGGGATGAATCTGTCCGATCTACTCGGACATGAAGACCGCTTGATAGCCCACCTTGAGCCTTTGCCTTTTCAAGAGGGCAGGGCATTGGCTACCATAACCGAGGGCTCGACTGAGCTAGTCGAAGCCCCCTCTGAAGAACTCGCAACTCGCCAAGTCCTGATGGCGGAAGAAGGGGACGATGATGCCCTCATCCCCATTGGTGCACTTGGCGGCATATCAGAAGATGAAGACACCGCTGAAGCCGAGAACGAGAACGACGCCGAGCGCGACGCGCGACGTGCAAGGAACAGAGCTCGTGCGGTTCGCAGAAGGCGAGCCAACGAGCGCATACGTTCTGCACAGCGTGAACTCGACACCGAATTCGCCGCGGCAGATGAACGTGGCTTCAGGACTCCTGTGGCCAACATTGCTCGGGTAACAACACTACTCGAGCGAAGCAACGACCCCAAAGTCCGACAAGCACTCATCTACGCTCAACGGGCGTGGGTCCAGTTGGACCAGCAGGCTCCGGCATCGCTTGTCAGGGACGAGCACGTCGGAGACAGCCGAAGCCAGGCCCCAAGTCGAACAACAGGTAATTGCCTGCGACCCCAACGCAGCAACAACAATGATGGCGTGGGTGGAAGCCAGCTCACCGGCGGGAGGCGGCAGCCACCTCCGGCAAACAACCCAAGGCAGCCCATGTGGCAGAACCAACCTGAATTATACCGGCTCAAGTACGCGAGTCCACTTCCGAGGGCTCCAACGTGCTTCAAACGGTATAATCCCTGGGCCTGTCGGGTAACGTCCCGATAAACCACCGATACACAGGATCAAATAAGGTTACCTCACACGAAGGTGAGTCCAGAGATACATTTACCATCACATTTTACATCACAGGGAATTACATTACAAGGGTTATCAAAAGAGGTACGAAGATTTAAATTCAGAGAAAAGATTACAAATTGTAAAAACTATGGTTTTTAGCAGCGGAAAACATATGCGATGATTTCAACTCGTCGTTAAGACGGATGTCATGCTAAGCCCGAGCACGACATCGCTCGATATCACCAGTGCTGGCCGGGGACGGGTCCCATTCCACGGACCAACCTTCTGAAAGAACACAGGGCCAGGGCAAGGGAAGAGTAGGGTCTTCCAGACATTACCTGCAAAACATATAACTAGCAAGGCTGAGTATACTAATACTCAGCAAGGCTTACCCGGGGTTGGGTATACTTAGCCCATAACTAGACTTATGAAAGCTTATAATGGCTCTGGGTTTAGTTTCAGCTGAAAAGCAACAAAGAGTAGATCCTTAATTTCCAAGTTTTAGCTTTCAGATTCTAGTTCATTATCCATTCTAAGTAAGCACCTATAACTAAGCAAGCATAGTGTAATCTTTGGCCAAGCATCATCTTTGATAACCATAATATTGCTCTTGTTACTCTGTGTGATAAAGGGATTAAGCAGTCTCAATCTTCGTGAGAAGCGGACGATTCGAATCGAATTTAACCTTGCAAGGTAAACCTAACCCACACGCTTGGAATATCCAACGATAGTTCCGAAGCAACCGTTTGCCTTTCATTCCGACTCGTGGATCAGATCCACCACAAGCGACTGCAGGAACATACGCACACCCAATGTGTGCAGGACATACGTCTGTAGCGCGACTACAAAACCCGTATTCCTGGTTGCCCTTGCAACACGTATTTCCTCAGTCGAACATAAGTAACCAAAAGAAGCAAATCGAGTGGTGGGAGGTATGTCCACTCCTCGGGCCGATTGGCTACTAGGCTTACCGCTTACCATATTTCGCGGTATGTGGTTAGTACTTTCAAATGCTTAACCACCGCTAACACACCCCGCGGCCTTATCCAATTCAACAACACAGACGGGTATCACCTCAACCATGATACCGCACAAAACTCCCGTCCGGCATCCTTATAGTGAGAACAGGAATGTAAACATTACAACCCCTATATCGCGCGAGTGACAGGAAATCACCCGACTTCTACCGGTCCGATTTAGCGGAGCATCTATCCGATAAGGACTCGGGAGCATTACATTGGATTCCTAGGATTCATGCATCTAAGGTTTCATTCCAACTCCTAGACTTAATGCAAGATACAATATAGATAGATATAGATTGCAGTGTAAATAAAATAGTGGGATATGTCCGGGGCTTGCCTTTACTGGCGGGGCTGGGGTTAGTCAAGTTAATAACGTCCGAACTTTGGTTCGGGCCTTCAGAGATTTCCCTGACGAAGTTCTCGGGATCTTCAGAATAACCTCCTTCTGGTTCCGGGATTAGCTGATAATTTCCGTCGGCGGGAGAGATGAGTCTACATGATATGCAAGATGAAGTTCAATGGATGCACACACTTTCATCTTAATTCATGGTAAAGTTGCAATCCAAAAGCTAACACTCAAGCACTTATGGTATAAGAAACTTAAGTTTTGAATCATAAGCATTGACTCATGATTAAAACATTAATTTAATTGAAGATAAAAAAAAATTAAGCATTCAAGTTTAAATTTAATTCAAATTGAATGTGAACTCTAGATAATTAGGGTTATAAAGTTTTGAAAACTTAAATATAGATCAATTACATATTTAAAGATTTTGACCAAAAGATTTAATTAGATAAGCTTTCCTGAAAAGATTTAGTTGATTGTATTATAAATAAGTTGAATTAATCCAAGATAAATATTAAAACCTCAATTAGAATTAAATTCAAATTTAGATTTGAATTTAAACTTTTTGAGTAAAGAATGTTATAAGATTTTGAATATTTAAAACAAATAGATTACTTTATAATTCATGATTAAGAGATTTAATTGATTAAAGTTTAAAAGGTATGCTTAGCAAATTTTTGCTTAAGATAATTCAAGATGGTTATCTTAAAAGAACTTATATTATATTATGAGTTTAGATTTGAAGATTTTATATCACTTTATATGTCTTATAGAAATTTGTATATCAAAAATCATGATCACAAAGTTAACCTTATAGGGTAAAAATTGGAATTATGGATAAGATATTACATTTTCATGTCTTAGATTCAATATAGGTTCAAAAATATTTGGTTTCAAGTCAAACTCATTTAATGGAAGTTATAGAGTTCAAAACCTAGTTTCAAACAAAACGGGTTTTGTAATTTTTGGAATTTTCTATAATTCTCTATTGAATTTGCAAGTCAAAAATAGCACTCACATGAAATAACAATCATCCATTCTCTTCTATTCTAAATACAGTACAAACCATCCATTTTCACAGCATGGTCATAAAACAAAAGTGATAGAATTTGAAATGGAGATTCACATGCAACTGGTTTCATATTTTTTTGAATTTTCTACGATTTTCTAGGAGTTTTCCAAGCTCAGCACATTGGAAAGGTTGAAAGGGCTGAAAACTTCTGTTTAGACCCTTGGAAAGAATTCAGATTTCGCAATTGGGTCCTCCTGCCATAGATGGCCGGAGCAAGCTCTGTTCCTCTCCTAAATCCGGCGATGGGGTGGTGAATCCTCAAGGGAAAAGGGATGGGGAGCAAGAGGGAACCGCGTCATACTCGTTTGGGGACTCGGCCGGGCTTGGGGAGACCGGGAAGTGGGTCGCCGGCAGGAGCAGTAGGGCGGCGGCGGGGGCGGCGCTGGGAGCAGAGCTCCGGCGAGGGGGAGGCGCCAGGGAGTGGGGGGTCAGCTTCAGGAGGTCTCAGTGCTGCTATTTATAGAGAAGAGAAGATGAGGGAGGGGCGCAGAGCCGAGAACCACGGCGGCATGGGGGGGGCAGTACTGGCGGCGCACTGCACGGGCAGGCGACGGCAGGGGTGTGGCGGCACGGTATTGGGCGAGGGAACCAGAGGATAGGGTTAAGGATAGGATAAGGCGGCGCCTGGGGTGGAGAGGGGGCGAGGGGGGGGGCTGCTCTGACGGCCGGAAATAAAGAAGGACGGCGGCGGCGTGCTGATACAGAGAAACAGAGGAAGCAGCCAGAGGTAGAAGATGAGTGGGAGAGCGCCAAGGACCTGTTTGTAATTTGCAAAAACTTCAAGGGCCTGAAAGTAAAACTAAATTTCCCACTGATACAGGGCTCAAATGGAGAAATGACCAAAATGAAAGTTGTACAACTTTTCAAACTCTACAACTTTGCTTTAGGGTTTGATTTCAAAAACTCAAAGTATGCATCTTTATTTTGAAACTTTGGACAAATTTTAAGTTTTATAAGATTTTATCTTTGCTACATAATTACCCACATAATTTTGGGCCTTAATGCAAGTTTTCAGATAAGTCATGATGACTTGCATTCTTATAATTTGGCCCCTAGTAACTTTTGAAAATTACTTTTGTAACTCATGTATTTTTCACAAAAGGACTCGTATTTTTATAAAATTACACATAGGGTCTCATTGCTACAATTACATCCAATCTTATACATATCAACACATGCATTACATTTCATACATATTATGGTACAATTTGACACCTAGAGTGTCACAGCCCTCCCCCCTAAAAAGAATCTCGTCCCGAGATTCGAAGGCAGAAAGAATCAGACGATTAGGTTTGGGGATTGGTTTGAAGGAAGTTTGGGAAATTTTGTTGAAGATAAGATTCCGTTTCCCAGGTTGCTTCTTCTTCGGTGTGGTGATTCCATAAGATCTTGTACATCTTAACTGTCTTTCTTCTGGTGGCTCTTTCCTTGGTATCCAAAATCTGAAGAGGTTGCTCGGTGTAAGACAGATCAGGCTCAATCTCAATGGCGGTGGTTTCAATGATCTCCGTAGGTACTTTAATACACTTCTTGAGTTGAGATACATGGAAGACATCATGAATGGCAGCCAATTGAGATGGAAGGCAAATCTTGTAAGCCACTGGGCCACAAACTTTAAGAATCTCAAAGGGTCCAACATACCGTGGTGCTAACTTTCCTTTTATGCCGAAACGCTGGACACCTTTGGTAGGAGAGACTCGGAGATAAACAAAATCTCCTACTTGGAACTGCAAAGGTTTCCTTCTTTTATCTGCATAGCTTTTCTGTCTGGACTGAGCTATTTTGAGATTGGCTTGAATAACCTTGACCTTATCTTCGGCTTCTACAACCAGATCGGGTCCGAAGATGTGGCGTTCACCGGTCTGAGACCAATTCAAAGGAGTTCGACATCTGCGACCGTATAACGCTTCAAAAGGAGCCATCTGAAGGCTAGATTGATAACTGTTGTTGTAAGAGAATTCAGCCAAGGCAAGACATTTGTCCCAGCTTGTACCATAGTGGATAACACAAGCTCGGAGCATATCTTCAAGAATTTGGTTGACTCGCTCAGTCTGTCCATCAGTCTGGGGATGATATGCAGAGCTTCGAATTAATTTAGTTCCAAGAGCTGACTGCAACTGTTCCCAGAAGCGTGCAATGAATTGGGGCCCTCGATCAGAAATAATGGTCTTAGGGATACCATGCAACCGGACAATTTGATCTAGATAGACTTCGGCATACTTCTTGGTAGTGTAGATAGTACGCACGGGAATAAAATGAGCAGTTTTAGTAAGTCTATCTATAATTACCCATATGGAGTCATGCTTCTGAGGGGTATTGGGAAGACCCACAATGAAATCCATACTGATGTCTTCCCATTTCCATGACGGAATGGGTAATGGCTGAAGTGTACCAGATGCTTTGAGATGACTGGCTTTAACTCTCTGGCACGTATCGCATTCGGATACATATTTGGCAATTTCTCTTTTCATTCTGGTCCACCAAAAATTCTGTCGAAGATCTTGATACATTTTGGTACTACCAGGATGAATAGAGAACTTGGACAGATGTGCTTCATCAAGGATTTGCTTGCGAAGCTGACGATCTTTAGGTACAACAATTCGATTGTTGAACCATAAAGTTCCTTGATGATCAGTGTGAAAACACTTATATTTAACTTCTCCCAGAGATAACTTTGATTTGATAATTTTGATACCCTCATTATGTAGTTGAGATTTGATAATTTTATCTCGAAGGGTATTCTCAATGGATAAGTTATTCAGACTACCTTGAGGAATGATTTCTAAATTGAGTTTCCTCATCTGATTGCAGAGAGTGTCACTGATAGCCTCAACGGATAAGCAATGACATCGTGCCTTGCGGCTAAGTGCATCTGCAACCACATTGGCTTTGCCAGGATGATAGTGTACCTCAAGATCGTAGTCTTTGATCAGTTCTAACCAACGCCTTTGCCTCATATTTAGGTCAGCTTGAGTGAAGATATACTTGAGGCTCTTATGGTCAGTGTAGATGTTACACTTAGCACCCATAAGATGATGTCTCCAGATCTTGAGAGCATGAATAACCGCTGCTAATTCAAGATCATGAGTTGGATAATTTTGCTCATGATTCCGAAGTGCTCGGGATGCATAAGCGATGACCCGGTTGTTTTGCATAAGAACACAACCAAGGCCAATTCCAGAGGCATCACAATAGACATCAAAAGGCTGAGTATTATCCGGCTGAGCTAGTACTGGGGCAGTTGTCAAAAGTCTTCTCAAAGTGTGGAATGCTTCATCACACTTAGTATCCCAGCAGAACTTAACTTCTTTCTTCAGTAGCTCAGTCATTGGTTTAGCTATCTTGGAGAAGTCTGGAATGAATCGGCGATAATATCCTGCCAATCCAAGGAAACTCCGAATTTGATGGACTGAAGTTGGAGGTTTCCAATCCATAACTTCTTGGACTTTAGTGGGATCAACCGATATGCCTTCACTAGAGATAGTGTGTCCCAAAAATTTCACACTATCTAGCCAGAATTCGCATTTCGAGAATTTGGCATAAAGGCGATGATCTCGTAGTCGTTGAAGCACGACACGTAGATGATTAGCATGGTCTTCCTTGGTCTTGGAATATATTAGAATATCGTCGATGAAGACCACGACAAATTTGTCAAGCTCCGGCATAAAGACTGAATTCATAAGATACATGAAATATGCCGGTGCATTGGTAAGCCCAAATGACATAACCAGATATTCGTAAAGTCCATATCTGGTTGAGAAGGCCGTTTTTGGAATATCGCAAGGCCTAATCTTGATCTGATGATAACCAGAGCGTAAGTCAATTTTTGAGAAGACCTTAGCTCCAGCTAACTGATCAAATAATATGTCAATGCGGGGAAGAGGATACTTATTTTTAATGGTGACCGCATTGAGGGGACGGTAATCGACACATAGCCTTAGGCTATTGTCTTTCTTCTTTACGAAGAGAGCAGGACAACCCCAAGGTGACGCACTTGGGCGTATAAAACCTTTATCAAGAAGATCTTGGAGTTGGATTTTCAATTCAGCCAATTCATTTGGAGGCATGCGGTACGGCCTTTTCGAAATAGGAGCTGTGCCTGGTTGGAGTTCAATAATAAACTCAATATCTCTGTCGGGTGGCATTCCAGGCAAGTCGTCCGGAAAGACATCGGGATACTCACAGACTATTGGGATATCTTTTACTTTAACGTCCGTGATGGCATAAGTGCAAGAGTGCAAATACTCTTGCTGAGGTAGATAGAGGATAATGGCTTCTTGATGTGGTGAGTTGATTTCAATAACTCGGGATGAGATGTCTAGCAGCACTCCATGTTCTGTCATCCAGTTTGTCCCGAGTATCACATCAATACCCTCTAGATTTAGCAGTACTAAATCAGTCTTGATTAGTTTACTGCCGAACTGAATTGGCACACTTTTAACCATTTGGTTAGAAGTAATCTTTCCTCCAGGGGTAGAAATCATATATGACCCCTTAGTAGAGCAAAGATCAAGTCCTATTCGGGTACCGCAGTTGTTACTGATGAAACTATGAGTTGCTCCAGAATCGAATAATGTAACAACTGGTTTATGGTGTATAAGGAATGTACCCGACATAATAGGAGCTCCATCCGGAAGTTCTGCAAGGGTAGTGAAATTAATTTGTCCTTGCCGGACTTGCATCATCGGCCTCTTACCCTTGTTCTGATCATTCTGACTGGAACTCTGCCCTTGATTAGGTCTTCTGAGTTGCGGACAATTTCTAAGGAGATGATCCGCACTTCCACACTTTAAACAGCAATGAGGGTTGCTTTTCTGTCGAGCTTGTTGAATATTCGGTTGCGGGCCAAATTGTTGTAGTTGTTGTAGAAGTACAGGAGGTTGACACTCTTCTTGCTGTTGAGGCGGCCTAAGAACCAGTCTGCCAATCGGAACATCTTGCTGTGGTGCTTCAAGCAATACATTCTGATCAACTTGATACCACGAGGGCTGAACACTCGTGGATCCAGTGGAAATCCTTCGCTTCTTTTCAGCACGGTGTGCCGTAATGCAATCCTCCTGAGTCAGTGCCATGTTGACCAACTCGCTGAAAGTATTCGCCTTGACAAGGTTCAGATGCTCTTTGAGCTTAGTATCCAAACCTCGACGAAAGCGATCCTGCTTCTTGGCATCACTATCAGCATGATAGCCCGCATACTGGCACAGGTGATTAAAAGCCTGTGCATACTGCAATACAGTGCGGGTGCCTTGTGTAAGTGTCAAGAACTCATTCAGTTTCCGTTCCACCAGCCCTTCAGGTATATGATGTGCCCTGAAGGCATTACGGAATTCTTCCCAGGAGATAACATGGCCATCAGTTTGCATAGCACAATAATTATCCCACCAGATACGGGCAGCTCCGTGCAATTGTTGGGCAGCAAATCGAGCCTTGTTGGAATCCGCACATGGAATCGTAAGAAGAGCAAACTTAGATTCAATGGTGCGGAGCCAAGCATCGGCATCCAAGGGCTCCTCCACTTTGCTGAACAGCGGGGGCTGAGTACTGAGGAAATCTTGATAAGTTGCTGCTAGAGGTTCGTCACGACTTTGGGATTGCTGGTTTTGTTGCTTCTGCTGTGCTTGAACCAATAGGTTGAGAAGTTCAGTTTGCCGAGCCATAGCCTCGGCTAGATGTGAAAGTGATGGGGATGGTGGTTGGGTATTGCTGGATTGATCTGCCCGGAAACCTTCCGGGGTTCCACGTGTGGCACCAACCATCTGAAACAAAGATTCGAATGATAGAATTTATTTACCCTGCTGAAGACTTACAAGGTAAATAGGACAAGATAACTGATTTTGATATAGCAAGGACTGGAAAGCAGAAAGATACTTAAGAGACTTAACTAACACTACCACAAGAATCCCGCTAACCACACCAAGGATCAACATTCTATCACACATCCTTAAAAGAACCAAAACACGCATTGTATGATGATGAATTATGCATGCACGTTCTACTCGTCCTCACAAACCAAAAACAACTGCCGAATATCTTCGGACTTACGTGGTTAGTTTCGGTGGCATAATACATACGTCTCTCATAATTAACTAGTCGATAAACCCTATCCGTCCTAGTTTCAAATTCGTGGTTAGTATACCTGCAGAAAACCACAATATATATAACCAATGAACCTTTCATGCCAGCATGTCATGAAAGCGTCCCCAATCATTACTGTTCACTATAGAAACAGCATCTGTACAATTACCGCCGTACAGACAACGTTAGCATACGTTATCAAGATAACGTATTCACGGGGGTACCGCAAAATGCGGGGATATGAACAGCGATCGCCATATCCTGCGCCGAACCATATACTCCCAATGTAGTCAACCGAGGTTGGTACATTGGCAGCATCTCAAGTAGGCCACTGCTTGAGAAACAGCGTTCGGTTCGCATCACCGACGGGAAGGCCAAGCTCCCTCAGTTGGCTGAGGATCCTTACCTTCTTACCTCACGATCGAAGATGTCGTTACAGAAAGTAAGGTTGGGTTGTGCATGAATTTAAGTTTTGACAGAAAAGTAATGCTGGTAGTTAGGGTTATATATATATATAGCCACCTCTATTTCCCTTATAAACATTACCCTAGGGCTTTACGTACTATACATAATCTTTAACGAATCCAGCGCAGCTTTGGCAAACGTTTTGTTGGTCAGACTTTTATACTGAAAACATTTTTAAGGTAAAATGTATCTCCAGGGTAACCTTATAGCTCTGATACCAGCTGTGGCAGAACCAACCTGAATTATACCGGCTCAAGTACGCGAGTCCACTTCCGAGGGCTCCAACGTGCTTCAAACGGTATAATCCCTGGGCCTGTCGGGTAACGTCCCGATAAACCACCGATACACAGGATCAAATAAGGTTACCTCACACGAAGGTGAGTCCAGAGATACATTTACCATCACATTTTACATCACAGGGAATTACATTACAAGGGTTATCAAAAGAGGTACGAAGATTTAAATTCAGAGAAAAGATTACAAATTGTAAAAACTATGGTTTTTAGCAGCGGAAAACATATGCGATGATTTCAACTCGTCGTTAAGACGGATGTCATGCTAAGCCCGAGCACGACATCGCTCGATATCACCAGTGCTGGCCGGGGACGGGTCCCATTCCACGGACCAACCTTCTGAAAGAACACAGGGCCAGGGCAAGGGAAGAGTAGGGTCTTCCAGACATTACCTGCAAAACATATAACTAGCAAGGCTGAGTATACTAATACTCAGCAAGGCTTACCCGGGGTTGGGTATACTTAGCCCATAACTAGACTTATGAAAGCTTATAATGGCTCTGGGTTTAGTTTCAGCTGAAAAGCAACAAAGAGTAGATCCTTAATTTCCAAGTTTTAGCTTTCAGATTCTAGTTCATTATCCATTCTAAGTAAGCACCTATAACTAAGCAAGCATAGTGTAATCTTTGGCCAAGCATCATCTTTGATAACCATAATATTGCTCTTGTTACTCTGTGTGATAAAGGGATTAAGCAGTCTCAATCTTCGTGAGAAGCGGACGATTCGAATCGAATTTAACCTTGCAAGGTAAACCTAACCCACACGCTTGGAATATCCAACGATAGTTCCGAAGCAACCGTTTGCCTTTCATTCCGACTCGTGGATCAGATCCACCACAAGCGACTGCAGGAACATACGCACACCCAATGTGTGCAGGACATACGTCTGTAGCGCGACTACAAAACCCGTATTCCTGGTTGCCCTTGCAACACGTATTTCCTCAGTCGAACATAAGTAACCAAAAGAAGCAAATCGAGTGGTGGGAGGTATGTCCACTCCTCGGGCCGATTGGCTACTAGGCTTACCGCTTACCATATTTCGCGGTATGTGGTTAGTACTTTCAAATGCTTAACCACCGCTAACACACCCCGCGGCCTTATCCAATTCAACAACACAGACGGGTATCACCTCAACCATGATACCGCACAAAACTCCCGTCCGGCATCCTTATAGTGAGAACAGGAATGTAAACATTACAACCCCTATATCGCGCGAGTGACAGGAAATCACCCGACTTCTACCGGTCCGATTTAGCGGAGCATCTATCCGATAAGGACTCGGGAGCATTACATTGGATTCCTAGGATTCATGCATCTAAGGTTTCATTCCAACTCCTAGACTTAATGCAAGATACAATATAGATAGATATAGATTGCAGTGTAAATAAAATAGTGGGATATGTCCGGGGCTTGCCTTTACTGGCGGGGCTGGGGTTAGTCAAGTTAATAACGTCCGAACTTTGGTTCGGGCCTTCAGAGATTTCCCTGACGAAGTTCTCGGGATCTTCAGAATAACCTCCTTCTGGTTCCGGGATTAGCTGATAATTTCCGTCGGCGGGAGAGATGAGTCTACATGATATGCAAGATGAAGTTCAATGGATGCACACACTTTCATCTTAATTCATGGTAAAGTTGCAATCCAAAAGCTAACACTCAAGCACTTATGGTATAAGAAACTTAAGTTTTGAATCATAAGCATTGACTCATGATTAAAACATTAATTTAATTGAAGATAAAAAAAAATTAAGCATTCAAGTTTAAATTTAATTCAAATTGAATGTGAACTCTAGATAATTAGGGTTATAAAGTTTTGAAAACTTAAATATAGATCAATTACATATTTAAAGATTTTGACCAAAAGATTTAATTAGATAAGCTTTCCTGAAAAGATTTAGTTGATTGTATTATAAATAAGTTGAATTAATCCAAGATAAATATTAAAACCTCAATTAGAATTAAATTCAAATTTAGATTTGAATTTAAACTTTTTGAGTAAAGAATGTTATAAGATTTTGAATATTTAAAACAAATAGATTACTTTATAATTCATGATTAAGAGATTTAATTGATTAAAGTTTAAAAGGTATGCTTAGCAAATTTTTGCTTAAGATAATTCAAGATGGTTATCTTAAAAGAACTTATATTATATTATGAGTTTAGATTTGAAGATTTTATATCACTTTATATGTCTTATAGAAATTTGTATATCAAAAATCATGATCACAAAGTTAACCTTATAGGGTAAAAATTGGAATTATGGATAAGATATTACATTTTCATGTCTTAGATTCAATATAGGTTCAAAAATATTTGGTTTCAAGTCAAACTCATTTAATGGAAGTTATAGAGTTCAAAACCTAGTTTCAAACAAAACGGGTTTTGTAATTTTTGGAATTTTCTATAATTCTCTATTGAATTTGCAAGTCAAAAATAGCACTCACATGAAATAACAATCATCCATTCTCTTCTATTCTAAATACAGTACAAACCATCCATTTTCACAGCATGGTCATAAAACAAAAGTGATAGAATTTGAAATGGAGATTCACATGCAACTGGTTTCATATTTTTTTGAATTTTCTACGATTTTCTAGGAGTTTTCCAAGCTCAGCACATTGGAAAGGTTGAAAGGGCTGAAAACTTCTGTTTAGACCCTTGGAAAGAATTCAGATTTCGCAATTGGGTCCTCCTGCCATAGATGGCCGGAGCAAGCTCTGTTCCTCTCCTAAATCCGGCGATGGGGTGGTGAATCCTCAAGGGAAAAGGGATGGGGAGCAAGAGGGAACCGCGTCATACTCGTTTGGGGACTCGGCCGGGCTTGGGGAGACCGGGAAGTGGGTCGCCGGCAGGAGCAGTAGGGCGGCGGCGGGGGCGGCGCTGGGAGCAGAGCTCCGGCGAGGGGGAGGCGCCAGGGAGTGGGGGGTCAGCTTCAGGAGGTCTCAGTGCTGCTATTTATAGAGAAGAGAAGATGAGGGAGGGGCGCAGAGCCGAGAACCACGGCGGCATGGGGGGGCAGTACTGGCGGCGCACTGCACGGGTAGGCGACGGCAGGGGTGTGGCGGCACGGTATTGGGCGAGGGAACCAGAGGATAGGGTTAAGGATAGGATAAGGCGGCGCCTGGGGTGGAGAGGGGGCGAGGGGGGGGCTGCTCTGACGGCCGGAAATAAAGAAGGACGGCGGCGGCGTGCTGATACAGAGAAACAGAGGAAGCAGCCAGAGGTAGAAGATGAGTGGGAGAGCGCCAAGGACCTGTTTGTAATTTGCAAAAACTTCAAGGGCCTGAAAGTAAAACTAAATTTCCCACTGATACAGGGCTCAAATGGAGAAATGACCAAAATGAAAGTTGTACAACTTTTCAAACTCTACAACTTTGCTTTAGGGTTTGATTTCAAAAACTCAAAGTATGCATCTTTATTTTGAAACTTTGGACAAATTTTAAGTTTTATAAGATTTTATCTTTGCTACATAATTACCCACATAATTTTGGGCCTTAATGCAAGTTTTCAGATAAGTCATGATGACTTGCATTCTTATAATTTGGCCCCTAGTAACTTTTGAAAATTACTTTTGTAACTCATGTATTTTTCACAAAAGGACTCGTATTTTTATAAAATTACACATAGGGTCTCATTGCTACAATTACATCCAATCTTATACATATCAACACATGCATTACATTTCATACATATTATGGTACAATTTGACACCTAGAGTGTCACAGCCCATCCCTCCACGTCAACAACCTGATCTTCACTAGAGGATCAATGAAGGGCGCGATGCCCGGTCAGTCCTCGACTCGAGGCGACGGGAACGCGAGGTAGCCGAGTGAGACGATGCTGACTGCAGCGATCGTTTCCCTGCGTTCACTGCGAGATTCAACAACTACAAGTACCCAGAGGGTTTTAAGCCGATTGGTATTACCAAGTATGACGGCAAGCAGGCCCCCCAACAATGGCTCCACTGTTACTCCACTGCCATTGAGGTGGCTGGCGGCTCCAACACTACCAAAGTCGTCTACTTTCCGATGGCTTTGGAGCCTGCACCGTTGACTTGGCTGGAAAGCCTCCCCAACAACTCCATTGACTCCTGGGAAGGTCTCAAGAAGGTCTTCATCGACAACTTCCAGGGGGCGATATCCCAAGCAGGAACCCAGCACGACCTCGCCCAGTGCAAGCAAGAGTGCAATGAACTCCTCCGATCCTACACCCGCCGTTTCTTCGACGTACGGGCCACCATCGCCAACATCTCGGAGGAGGACATTATCGACTGCTTCTACAACGGCCTCACTGACCCAGGTATATATCATGATTTTGGGCGTAACAAGCCAAAGACGGTTGCAGGTCTACGCGACATGATGCACGACTGGTCTGAACAAGAAGAAAAGATGCGCGAGAGGTTTCCAAGACGCACCGACCTCAACCAGAAGCGCAACAATGACAACCGGGCGGACAAAGGCCAACGGGACTTTTCGGGTTCTTCCCAAAAACGCAAGCCAGACGATCTCGTCGCGGCTGTGGAACGTCCTTCACGGGGCAAGAAGTCGACCACGCAGGAGCAGTTTGAAAAACTCCTGCAGAAGAAGAGCCCGTGGTGTGTCAACTCCAAACACGCAGCGATCGACTGCTTTCAGCTCAAGCGCACCTTTGGCTCTCCTGGAAACGGCAAGAAGAACAAGTCGACGGGCAAAGAGCCTGAAGATGAGGAACAGGAAGACAAATCTGAGATGCCCAAGTTCCAGGACGCCTCCAAGACTATCAATGTCATCTTTGGCGGTGACGAAGATTTTTGCACCAAGCGGGAACAGAAGTTGCTGCTACGGGAGATTCTATCAGTTGAACCGGCGGTACCACGACCACTCCGATGGTCGGAGGTCCCCATATCATTTTCTCGTGATGACCAATGGACCAGCTTTTCTGAGCCTGGGAAGTTCCCACTGGTGCTGGATCCCGTGGTCGCAGAAGTCAAGCTTACTCGGGTTCTTATCGATGGTGGAGCGGACTCAATCTTATCTTCGCCAGTACGCTGAAGAAGATGGGTCTGGACCTTACCAACAAGCTCACTTCGAGCAAAGCTCCTTTTTACGGTATTGTCCCTGGCAATGCCGTGCATCCACTTTGAACAGTCGTTCTCCCAGTCACTTTCGGGACGAGGGAGAACTACCGAACCGAGTTCATCAAGTTCGAGGTGGCCAACTTCGAATCTTCCTACCACGCCATACTGGGGAGGCCGGCGCTCGCCAAGTTCATGGCGGTGCCGCATTACGTCTACTTGCTTCTCAAGATGCCAGGACGCAGCGGTGTGCTCACGCTCCGAGGCGACTTGAAGAAGTCCTATGATTGCAACCAAGAGGCCATCCAGTATGCATCGACTTCCCGCTTGCCAGATGCTTCCGCTGAAGTACTCACGGCCGCACAGCACCTCTCTCAAGCCAAGCGGGACATCCCGACGAAGAAGGCGAGCCAATCGGGCGTCAAGTCGACGGGCGAGATGGCTCTCAAGACGATTCAGCTCCAAGAAGGCGACTCATCCAAGACAGCCATCATCGGCGCGGGCTTGGGTGACAAATAGGAACTCGCGCTCGTCAGCTTCCTGCGGGCTAACCGAGACATATTCGCATGGAAGCCATCGGATATGCCAGGGGTGCCCAAGGAGCTGATCGAGCATAGTCTTAATGTGTACCCACAGGCTGTACCAAAGAAGCAACGACTACGTCATTTTGCCCCTGATAAACGGGAGGCTATCAAACGGGAAATAGCCAAACTCCTCGCGGCTGGATTCATTAAAGAAGTAATCCACCCAGAGTGGGTAGCTAACCCCATCCTTGTATTAAAAAAGAATAAAGAATGGCGAATGTGTGTCGATTATACCGATCTCAACAAGCATTGCCCTAAGGATCACTTTGGGCTCCCTCGCATCGATCAGGTAGTCGACTCGACCGCAGGATGTGTACTGTTATGTTTCCTTGATTGTTATTCAGGCTACCACCAGATCGCTCTCAAGGAAGAAGACCAGATCAAGACCGCGTTCATCACCCCGTTTGGGACCTATGCCTACAAGACGATGTCCTTCGGGTTGAAGAACGCCGGCGCCACCTATCAGCGGGCAATTCAGATGTGCTTTGCTGATTAGTTACACCGGAACGTGGAGGCCTACGTGGACGACGTGGTCGTGAAAACCCGAAGTCTCGAGGGCCTCATCACGGATCTGGAGGAAACTTTTTCCAGCCTAAGAAAGTACCGATGGAAGCTTAATCCGACCAAGTGCATTTTTGGTGTTCCGTCAGGCAAATTGCTCAGGTTCATAGTCAGTAACTGGGGCATCGAGGCCAACCCTGAAAAGATTACCGCCATCACTGATATGGAGGCACCTGCCACGATCAAAGATGTGCAGAAACTTACAGGGTGCATGGCAGCTCTCAATAGGTTCATCTCCCGGCTCGGGGAGAGAGGACTACCTTTTTTCAAACTCTTAAAGCGCCAAGACAAGTTTCACTGGATAGAGGAAGCTGAGCGGGCTCTGCTGGATCTCAAGCAACACCTACAGTCGCCCCCAATCCTCACAGCACCATTGCCGGGTGAGACCCTTTTACTTTACATTGCGGCAACTACCCACGTTATTAGCAGTGCTATTGTTGTCGAACGCTCCGAGGAAGGCCATGCTTTTGGCGTGCAGCGGCCCATGTACTTTGTCAGTGAAGTACTCTCGGAGTCTAAGGTGCGGTACTCGGCGGTCCAAAAGCTTCTCTATGGCATACTGATCACCTCAAGGAAATTACGCCACTATTTTGAAGAGTACCAGATCACCGTGATCACAGACTACCCGTTGGCGGATATCCTACACAACCAAGATGCCACGGGTCGTATTTCAAAATGGGCAGTGGAACTGGGGGCTTTGTCGATTGACTTCAAGCCACGCACTGCAATCAAGTCCCAAGCTCTAGTCGACTTCATGGCAGAGTGGAGGGAAAATCAAGTTCCAAATCCAGTTGACAAGCCAGAGCATTGGACCATGTACTTTGATGGTTCTCTCAAGCTCGATGGTGGCGGCGCTGGAGTTTTATTTATTTCCCCAAGAGGCGAACAACTCAAGTACGTCCTCCAAATTCTCTGGGAGGTATCCAACAATGAAGCCGAGTATGAAGCCTTGCTTCACGGGCTTCGTTTGGCGATATAACTAGGGATCAAGTGACTACTTGTATACGGCGATTCACTTTTGGTCGTTCAGCAAGTCAACAAGGAGTGGGACTGCAACAAGGAGACCATGGAAGCCTATGTACAAGAAGTACGCAAGCTAGAAAACAAATTTTCTAGCCTAGAAGTTCATCATGTGCTGCGGGAGCACAATGTCGCTGCCGATGCCTTATCTAAGTTGGGATCAACCCGAGCACAAGTCCCAGCAGGGGTATTCGTTCAGGAGTTGAAGCACCCGTCCATCAGCCCTTCACCGCAGGTCTCCACCGCTACCGGCTCTGTACAGCCAAAACGGGAGGTTATGCTGGTTGGTGAGGACTGGAGAGGACCTTTCATCGACTTCATCCGATATCTCGTATTACCAGCAGGGACGGACCCCAAGAGCGCTGCTGCCGCCCGCCTCATGCGATGGAGCAAGGGGTTTGTTCTAGTTGAAGACAAACTTTATCGGCGCGGCTCACGATCTGGAGTACTCATGAAGTGCGTCACAACAGAAGAAGGTCTAGACATATTGAGGGAGATACACGAGGGCGTGTGCGGTAACCACGCAGCGTCAAAGTCATTGGTCGGCAAAGCATACAGAGCCGGTTTCTGGTGGCCCACCGCCATGTCCGACGCCGAAGATCTGGTGCGACGATGTCAGAACTGCCAGTTCTTCGGTAAGCAAACTCATGTGCTGACCCACACCCTCATCACTATACCGCCTTCCTAGCCGTTCGCTTGCTGGAGCCTCGACATGATTGGGCCCTTCGCAATGGCACCAGGAGGTTTTACTCATGTTCTTGTGGCTATCGATAAGTTCACCAAGTGGATCGAGTTCAAGCCGATCGCCAAGCTTACTCCAGACAGGGTGGTCGACTTCATCTCCGACATCTTGCATCGTTTCGGTTTCCCCAACACTATTATCACTGATTTGGGCTCAAATTTCACGGCCAACCAATTCTAGGAATTCTGTGAAAACTCATCCATCGAGGTCAAATATGTTTCGGTGGCCCACCCAAGGGCAAATGGGCAAGTCGAGCGGGCAAATGGCTTGATCATTGACGGCCTCAAGAAGAGACTTTACGATGCCAACAGCATGAAGGGCGGGAAGTGGATTCACGAGTTGCCACACGTCGTCTGGGGGCTCAGGACTTAACCTTCAAAAGCCACAGGGCAGACCCCGTTTTTTCTTGTCTACGGCTCCAAGGCGATTCTCCCAGCAGATATCATGTGGAAATCCCCAAGGGTTGAGATGTATAAAGAAGGCGAGGCGGACGAAGCACGACAGCTGGAGTTGGACTCTATCGAAGAGGCTCGCTGCTCTGCTCTCGTTCAGTCAGCTCGTCACCTACAGGGAATTCGGCGATATCATGATCGCAACATTAAGGAAAGGTCGTTTAGCATTGGCGACCTTGTCCTTCGTTGCGTTCAGGACGAGTCGGGTTTGCACAAGCTTAACTCAAGGTGGGAAGGACCGTTCATCGTTAAGAGGGTTACAAGACCAGGATCTTATCGACTTCGGCACCCTGATGGTCAGGATGTACCCAACTCATGGAATATCCAGCACCTGCGATGGTTCTACCCCTAAGCGGACTCATGTCCAGTTTCTGTATGCGTTAATGGCAAGTTTTACTTTTCTGGGTCGATTTGGCGGCTTTGTGCCACACAACTCGAAATGTATATTCTTGAATATAAATGCGGCGGCTTTGGCCACGCTGAAGCTTTATACAAAATTGACTACTTGCTAGTGGCACGCGGGTTGTCGTGATGCTAATCGTGTTCTTTCAAACTAGTTAGGCCCGCCTGGCTCGGGTTCTATCTAACTTGTTTGACATGCCCGTATAATAGGCTACTCCTACAGTTGTTACACTTTAGGGTAATTTTCGACTGTTTGCCATGGGCATCCTGGTCGTCGCGCCACAAACCGCGCGCTCCGGGCACGATTGGATCCCTTCGGTTGGATCTTGTCTAACTCACCCGATGAGCTCACGAGAAGAGCTAAATCGACTACTCTCTGAGTCGCTGCACTCAGAGGTAGCATACCCATGCTTCAAAGCAGATGGGGCTCTTAGTCTGCACATAAGGCTACAAAGGAACAAAGGTGGTTTCTTATATTACAAAAGTCTTAAGCACTAACGGTTCAATCTTGGACCATGTTTCCCACAATTTTTTCAGCTACAGGCCGGACCTCTAGCAAGTACTCGCAGAAGCTTTCATCAGTACAATCAGCAGCTGCACCCTCCGCAAGTACTTCTAGCCGAGCCTTTGGCTAGAAGGACTTCACAAGGCCTAGAGCATGACCCACGTACGATGTGGCCGCCTCGGTGACAAAGTTAAGGATCTTTTGCGGTGCCCCGTGAAGTCGATCCAGTAGTGGTGGCCCACCTTCAGCGCCGTCTTCCCGAGGGTCCACCATCTCTACGAGTTCCTGGGCCGCCATCTTCAAATCATCAAGTTCCTTCTGGCGCTGCTCTTTCTCCTCGCCCAAAGTCTTGATCTGTTGGAGGCAGTTGACGAGTTGCTTCTCCGTGTCGGCCATCACCTTCCACAGACCCTCGACTTCATCTGCGCGGTGATACAGCATGTTCTTCAAATCAGTAAGCAATCCCTCTTTATAACTTAAGAGCTGTTTAAGTTCTGCGATGATAAGCAGGTTTCAGACCATAAAGTTATCGACTACGGGTATGATTTCGATAGTCGAATTCAATGTACCTTGATGGGTTTTCCGCTGCTCCTTGAGTCGGCTTTGGAGCTCGGTGATAGTCTGCTCGAAGCCGGCTCGCTCCTGCATCAGCTCGTCGATACGCCTGGTGGACTCTTCCAGCTTCATTGAAGATTTTTGGTCCATGTCCTACATGTTCCTGGGCTTCAGAGACAGACGACTTAAGCATACAGTTACCAGAGGTTTAGACAAGTTTTACCAGAGCAAACGAGTCGATCACCTTGATCATTCAGCGCAGGCGGCTCAGATCGTCCCCTGGGAGGCGCATCTCTTGGAGTATATCAGTGTTCTCTCCTCTAGGGGTTGGCAGCTCGGCTGCCTCGCAGGAAGCACCCGCACCCTCCAAGGCCGACGGCTGCGGGGTCTCTGCAAAGGACAAGTGTTAATATAGCAACGATTGCGGCAGAAGGCAGTTGGATCATTTACCTGCAACGTCGACGGGTACGGTAGTGGTGGCCTCGACTTGCTCATTGCCAGGGACTTCGGGTTCCCCGTGCTGGAGCTCGGGCAGTGGCGAGTCAAGCACGATTACATCTGCCCTCCCTGCTAGCTCCAGCGCGTTGGCTTGCCCGGACGAAAGCTCGGGGGCTGGTGGAGCCAACTCGAGTTCTGGCGCCACCACAGCGGTTGATCTGCTTAAGACAACAGCACAACACTTTTATTGTGATTTCATCACAAGGCTAAGGGCAGGGTCCAGAGAGTTACTTACACTCGGGATCGGATCATCGTTGGTTTTTTCCACACCAGCTTCAAGGGTTTCTTCATCACTGTACTCGTGGCCGGAGGTGCAGGCGTGCAAGTCGATGAGGCTGCCAGCGCTGGCGTAGCGATGGCCGCGACACCCACTGGTGGTGGCAGGGCTGCTCCAGTCGAGGGCGAGAGTTGCCCCGATGCAGGGCCCGCCACGGCAATTGTTACTTCCTCGGCACGGGACGGTGCCGGTTCCACTCCATCAGCTTCTGTGGGTCGGGCCTCTGGTACGTCATTTCCGGTGAGGGGCGTTTCGGCTACCCTTTGGCGCTAGGGGCTGGGCAAAGAAGAGGATGGACTGCAAAGCAGAGTTGTTATCAATATTTCAGCGAAACAACTCGACACTTTATAGTTTGACAAATACTTACCCGGCGAGGTCAGCGGTGCTGGCTTTGCGTTTCCGCATCTCCCGGCACCGCCGGGGAACTAGAGGTGCGTCGTCAGATAACTCCACGGATGATCCGGAGGAGTTGTTTGCTTGCACCCCTTCCCCAGTTGCCTGGCTGCCCTCGACCGACTCGCTGCCTGCAAATTTTTCCTTCTGTGCTTTGGCTGCAGCGCTGGGCAGCATATGGTACGGCCGGGGCAGATCGGGTTGTGGCGGGTAACTCTGATACAGCGCTGTTGAATCCTGTGTTAAGACAATCAGTTAGTATTAACTCTTCAAATCGAGGGACAAGTCAAGAAATCGAACACTCACCGCTGGAGGTCGATTCTAGGCTGTAAATCCCGCTGGAACATACGGGACGGCATCCACATCTAGCAGAATTCGCTTGACGCGAACAAGTGCAGCATCGTCCCCAAGCTCTTCTGCGCACATACGGGATGGGTCTTCAGTACCCATGTACTCGAATCCTAAGGTATGGCGCTGCTGGATGGGTTGAATTCGGCGTTTGAAGAATGATAACATAACAGATGCCCCCGTTACCCCCGTTTCTTTGTGTGCGGCAATCAACTCGAGCAGCTCTTTTACTTGGTCCATCTTGGCTTCATTGGGCTCCAATGTCCATTCGCCGCGCTGAACAGGGGGCCTGCCGGACCGCACAGGGAGTTGGGGGGCATGGTTCCCAATATAGAACCAGTGCTGTTTCCACCCGGGGACATTTGAAGGAAATTTGTATGATATATATTTGTCACTAGCGTGTTGCCTAAGCTGGATACCAGCGCCCCCTATTGCAGAAGGATTTTTTGAGGTGGGCTGGGGCTTCACGCGGAAGAGATAGCGGAAAACAGCCCAGTGGGGCTCAATTCCGAGGAAGGCTTCACAGAAGTGGATGAAAATGGAGATATGGCAGATCGAGTTGGGATTGAGGTGTTGCAGCTCAATCCCATAGAAGTAGAGAAGGCCACGGAAGAATGAACATGTGGGGAGGGCGAACCCCCGTTCAGAAAAAGAGCAGAAAGATACGATCTCATCGACGCTTTCCATTGGAAATGGATCGCGAAAGGGAAGGCGCCAATTGATGAGATCCCTCTCCTGAAGCAGACCTCCCAACACTAAATTTGCTAGATTATGGCGAGAACACTTACTAATTGACCATTCGCCGGTTGCTGCTTGCGCCTCTTTCAAATCCTTCTGGTCGGTCTTTTTCGGCGCCATTTCAACTCTTTTCAGCCACGAGTTGTTCGCACAACGCTCGGGGGGCTACGGTGGCGGGCTCGAAGATTTTCGACTACGCTGGGCGGCGGAAGGGCTCAGGCAGGTTAAACTCTAATTGGGGTTTTGTTTTTCTCTGGTGGCGGCGTCAGATCTGATGGCACAGGAAAAAACCCTAACTGACTGCGGGGTTAAATAACCAGCGTTCAGGCAGTGGTTTACTGTGTGAAAGATGAAGCGTCGCGCAATGGGATTAATTGGATACATGCAGTTTTTTGGCAGATTTTTTGGGCCGTTACTTGATTCACCATTTTTTCTGGGTTAGTTGTCCCGAAAAAAGAGGTTTTTTGAGTTTCGAGTCTAATTTCTGCTAATTACCTCCTCTTAGACTTTATTTTTTCAAAAGGAACATTTTTGCCACGACCTTTGGGATCCTTTTTTCCAAACAGATTTGGATTCAAGGCTCGGGGGCTGTGAGACACGTGGCATCGACTACTTATTTTTCGAAAGTACTCGAAGGATAAGAAGGAAAGATTCAAGGCTAGTTTGACCCTCAGCTTGATTCTTTGATTCAACCTAAGGCTCGGGGGCTACTCCATATGGAGTGCGACTATTCACTCGCACCCCATATAAAAGAAAGAATTCGGGGCATGAGCACCTCATAGCTTCAATGCAGTCACAAGAGTACCCGAAGAGAAATTTCAAGACGGAGCTTCGAAATAAGTCGAAGATTGCTTCAGAAGTACTCGAAGAGTCTGCAGTACTCAGCTACAAAGAGCTCGGGGGCTTGTCAGACCCGGGGCCACGGGGCTGTGTACATCAAGGAGTCCGTATTGGGCTAGGGGCTGCTGGATGGGTTGAATTCGGCGTTTGAAGAATGATAACATAACAGATGCCCCGGTAACCCCCATCTCTTTGTGTGCGGCAATCAACTCGAGCAGCTCTTTTACTTGGTCCATCTCGGCTTCACCGGGCTCCAATGTCCATTCGCCGCGCTGAACAGGGGGCTTGCTGGACCGCACAGGGAGTTGGGGGGCGTGGTTCGCAATGTAGAACCATTGCTGTTTCCACCCAGGGACATTTGACGGAAATTTGTAAGATATGTATTTTTCACAAGCGTGTTGCCTAAGCTGGATACCAGCGTCCCCTATCGCAGATGGATTTTTTGAGGTAGGCTGGGGCTTCACGCGGAAAAGATAGCGGAAAAGAGCCCAATGGGGCTCAATTCCGAGGAAGGCTTCACAGAAATGGATGAAAATGGAGATATGGCAAATCGAGTTCGGGTTGAGGTGTTGCAGCTCAATCCCATAGAAATAGAGAAGGCCACGGAAGAACGAACAAGTGGGGAAGGCCAATCCCCGTTCAGAAAAAGAGCAGAAAGAAACGATCTCGTCGACGCTTTCCATGGGGAATGGATCACGAAAGGGAAGGCGCCAATTGACGAGATCTCTCTCCTGAAGCAGACCTCCCAGCACCAAATTTGCGAGATTGTGGCGAGAACACTTACTAATTGACCATTCACCGGTTGCTGCTTGCGCTTCTTTCAAGTCCTTCTAGTCGGTTTTCTTCGGCGCCATTTCAAATATGTTCAGCCACGAGTTGTTCGCACAACGCTCGGGGGCTATGGTGGCGGGCTCGAAGATTTTCGACTACGCAGGGCGGCGGGAGGGCGAAGGCAGGACAAGCTCTAATTGGGGTTTTGTTTTTTTTCTTTGGTGGCGGCGTTAGATCTGAAGGCACAGAAAAACCCTAACTGACTGCGGGGTTAAATAACCAGCGCTCAGGTAGTGGTTTACTGTGTGAAAGGTGAAGCGTCGCGCAATGGGATTAATTGGACACGGGCAGTTTTTTGGTGGATTTTTTGGGCCGTTACTTGACTAACTATTTTTTCAGGGTTAATTGTCCCGAAAAAAGAGGTCTTTTGAGTTTCGAGTTCAATTTCTGCCAATTACCTCCTCTTAAACTTTATTTTATCAAGAGGAAGCATTTTTGCCACGACCTTTGGGATCCTTTTTTCCAAACAATTTGGATTCAAGGCTCGGGGGCTGTGGGACACGTGGCATCGACTACTTATTTTTCGAAAGTACTCGAAGGATAAGAAAAAAAGATTCAAGGCTAGTTTGACCCTCAGCTTGATTCTTTGATTCAACCTAAGGCTCGGGGGCTACTCCATATGGAGTGCGAATATTCATCACACCCCATACAAAAAGAAGAATTCAGGGCATGAGCACCTCATAGCTTCGATGCAGTCAGAATAGTACTCGAAGAAGGATTTCAAGATGGAGCTTTGAAAGAAGTCGAAGATTGCTTCAGAAGTACTCGAAGAGCCTGCAGTACTCAGCTACGAAGAGCTCGGGGGCTTGTCAGACCCGGGGCCACGGGGCTGTGTACATCAAGGAGTCCGTATTGGGCTAGGGGATAGGACGTGTCCTGTACCTTCTTTATGTTGTATTCTACCCGCATGTGGAGTAGAACTAGTCGATACAGAAGGAAACTACTCGAGTTATACTTGAGTACGATTCCTAAGTTAGTATCAGACTAGGATTCATGTAACCCTGTCCCCCGGATATATAAGGGCGGGCAGGGACCCCCTCAAAACATAAGATCACCCAATCAACATCAAGGCAATACAAACCATCATACAGGACGTAGGGCATTACGCATATTGCGGCCTAAACCTGTCTAAATCTTGTGTTGTCTGCACCTTCGAGTTCCTGATCTCGGCGCATCCCAACCCAAAACCTACCACCTTGGGTATACCCCTCGATGGGCAGCCGGATAAAACCCGACAGGTACCATGGTGTTCGTACTCTCTACTGTAGTACCTTGGGCGTTCCGTAACGCCAAGGCTTTCCAGGGCGTTGATCAAAAGGCTGGGAAAGCCAGGTGCAGCTTGGTAATTGCCCTGGGTCCATCCTTCCTCAGCCATCTGAAATAAGGACAGGGTCAACAGTCTTGCACAGGTACAAAAGGAGTAGGTACATTTATTATTGCAACATGGAGGGGTACAGTTTTCGTGGATACATGGTTATTAGGGTAGGGTTCTAGCTTAGAGTGCTACTCTTATCAAGGGGATTCTTCCCCGATTCTGATAGGGCGTTTCTTTAATGGGAGGCACCGATCCATCACCTCATCTTCGGTCTGAGTACCTTTATCCCAATGGGTTTCCTTGGGTTCCTCTTCTTCCTCTATCCATCCACCTATTCCTCCGCGGTTTTCGTATTCCTGCATCTGGGCTTGGAGGGCGGCTAAGGAATACTCGGCGCGTGCGGCTCTTATCTATTGTTCTTCCAGTTCCTGGGTTGCCTTTTCTGCCCTATGGATTAGCTGCTTCAGTTGTGCCGCCTGTTCGCGGTAGAGTTCATCCAAGCCGGTAAGGTAGATGGATAGGTGGGAGACCGTATCTTCTAGGTCTTCTTCTTCTCTTCCGAGTCCTCTCATCCGGGCAATCCAAGTGCGTCCTCTTCCTTCAGTAGGTGGGAAAAATCCCATAGGAGTCCGCTGAAGGTGGTGCTTGTAGATCACGCGCAGTCGTCGTAGGGCTTTACGGGCGGCCTTTCGGTAGGTGTCAGGGAAGCGGAAACCAGAGGTGGAGATGAACCAGGGGTCCACATCAGGGTAGCGAGTGCTTTTTCCCACAAAGACCATCATGTCACACCGAAGGGTGCCCTTGGAGGTGTATTCCCGGTAGGCATACTCTGGTGGTTCCATAACTCCGATGCGTTCCAGGCTGAGTATTAATAACTTAGGGAGGCCGGGCTCTGCATGACACATTCCGTCAACCCATCCATTATCAGCCATCTGGAACAAGGCAAGGACCAGTGGTGAGTGTTTGTGTAGGAAAAGAGCTAAGTCAGAACAAGTCCTAGGCCTGAAAAAGGTCTCGCTTCTAGGGTCACATCCTACGGCCAGCCTACAGCTCTGATACCACCCGAGGCATCACGCCCATCAGGATAGACTTAAAAGTGATGCTTTATCAGTCCCAGGAGGCTGATAACACTTTTATTACATCAGATGGTACATCATCGTATAGCTCTACGTGGTAATGGGCAGTGAAGCGCCACTATCGCGAAGATTACAACTAAAACCCATACTACTACACTAGCTACGAAAAGAGGGTCATCAAAGTCTTGTGCCATGCGGAACTCCAGCAGTGGCCCTAACCACAGGCAAGACTGGGTGCAGGACGGAACCCTACTCGATGTCTTCGGGGATGTAGTCTGGATCTTCCACTGTAAAAGTAAGAATGGGGTGAGTACAAACATACTCAGTAAGTCCAATCACACCCACGGAGGGGGTATAATAGAATTAAATGCACCGGATAATCCAAGGATAAAGTTATGGTTTATTTGCGGAAAACTCGGTTGTATGCAAGGGTTCGTTTAAAACATTTCCAAAACAAGTTTTCTAGTACCAAGGAGCACATGATGTTGATCCACACAGGATCCAAGTTTTAAGTTGCTACCGGACTCCCCGTCCGCCGTAGCACACCGCACAACTGCAGGACACTTTCCAAACAACTCACACCAGCCCAACCGTTCCCTGAGAGAAACACTAGTTATGTGACCACACCATAACTTGCCCAATACCGTGGGCATGGCTATTCAAATAGATTTTAACTCTGCAGAGGTGTGCAACTTTACCCACAGGTGGGGTACCACAGCACGATCACCTTAGTGTCGGTGCAGATCCCAACAAAGCCATTACCCACCTTAGCTAGGCCTGACTAACCACCACGGGATCCATCAAGGGGTCATTCGACCTATCTCCGAGGTTTAACCGGGGCATAAGTCACACAGAGCTTATCCCTTCTCCTTGATCACCCGTTGCTCTCAGCTCTCCTGATGGCTATCAGACTAACTAGTGGGGTTTATGCTAAGCCGTTGCCCATACAACGGTCAAGTGGTTTGCGCGGCAGGAAGCTAGGTGAGATGACACATCAACTCGGTCCTTAGGGGTGACAAGATGGATATCTCCCTTCCTCGCTCAACCACACAGGTACGAGCACACCAATCGGCAATTCACACAGAAATGCCATCCATCCGGTCTGACTCCTTTTTCAAAACCACATTTTATCCCTTCCCACACACACATTTTCTTTATAAAACCAGATGGTCAAGGTATGGTTATCACAAACAAGGGTGGCTATCCTACCATGTTTTCAGCAAGCAAAACCATGCAACTTTATGAAACAGGCCACTGGGTTGTGTTTTTTCTAAAAAAAACTAGGACAGAAACATGCATCAAAGGGCGGAATTGAACTTGCCATCATCAAATCCTTGCGGGAGGTCCTGATCGAAGCACTGTCCCTCGGGTTCGGGGTTGCAGAACTGGTCCTCGTTCACTTGATCACACTCGGGACCTTCCTCGTTCACTCCGTGTCCTACGACGCACACAAACAGGCACACAATCAAGTGAAAGAACTAAAAGCTTTTATCATTGAGCTTGAATCGGAAATAATTTAGTTATGGAGATAGGGGTAATATTTTTGGGTGGTTTCTTAATGGCATGATTAGAATGATACTAGAAAGGGTGTGGTAAAGTTTCGGGTTGATCGGAGATCGTTTGGCGCATAAAATGATGAGTTAAAGAGGGGTTCAGGGGTTAAACAGGGGTCCAGGGGCTTATTCGTATTTATCCGGAGGAAGCAAGGACCTATTTGCGAATCTTAGAAATACTCAGGGCCTGCTAAAGGGTGTCGGGTATATTTAGGTTTATGTAATGGAGGGGTTCGGTTTGAATTAATAGAAAGAGCAGGGTTTCTTTTGCAAAAGGGAGTAAATAGGGGGGTAAATAGGGGGGTTTGTAGGAAATACAGGGAAGGGGGGGCTTTGGGCAAAATGCCCCTTCTTCCTCCTCTCCCCCGTGACCAAAACAGAGGAAGGGCAAAGGGGTGGCGGCGGCGGCCTCTTTGGCCGGCCAGGGTCCCAGGGCGGCTCGGGGTAGAGGGATGAGGGAGAGGGGAGCAAGGGGAATTGGTTCCCGGCCTCACCTTGAACCGGGATGCAGCGAGGGGGCGTGCCCACGGGAGCAAGCGGCGGCGGTGCTAGGCGGCTCGGCGTGGCGGCGCCGGGGCTTGGGGAGGGAGCTGGGAGTGGTGGTGGAGGCCGTGGGGAGGGCGAGCTGTGCGGGGGGGCCAATTTATAGGGGGAAAAGGCGGTGGGGAGGAGGGGAACGGGATGGTGGCGGCCGGCGGGCAGTGCGGGGCACCATTAATGGCGCTTCGGCTGCTTGCGACCGTCGTGGCGTGCGGCGCGAGCGTCAAGGGCGGCGTTGACCACGTGGGGAAGGAGAGGGCCGAGCGCTGTGCGACACAAGGCGACGGCGCGAGCGGCGAGGGCGCGATGCGGCAGCGGCGGGAGGCGCGGTGTCGCGGCTCGGCCGTGCGCGTGCAAGCAACGGGCGGCACGGTAGGTGATGCGGCACGTGGTGCACGCGCGGGGCGTGCGCGTGGGTGCGGACGGCCGAGTACAGGGGCGCGTGTGCGCGCGCGAGGGGAGGGAGGCGGCCGGTGCCTGGCGCGGTGGGATGTGCTCAGGAGCAGAGGAAGGAGGGAGGTACAGGGAGGAGAAGAGAGGAGGAGGGAAAAAGGAAGGAAAAAGAAAAGGGAGGGAAAGAAAAGGAAAAAGAAGGGAAAGGAAAAAAAAGAGAAAGAAGGAAAAATGGAAAAAAGAAGAAGAAAAGGGAGGAAGGGAGAGAAAGAAAAAGGTGAGCGCGCCGGCGATATTCACGGCGGCGACCGCGGCTGGTCGGCCACGCGCGCGCAACATTCGCACGCTGCGCGAGGGGAAAAATGAAGTCGCGTCAGCGCTGATCGCAGAAAGGCGGTCGCGCGTGGTCGACAGACCGCCGAACGGTGCGGGATGGGACGGCGACGAGATAAAAGAGTGCACAGTTATTGAAAGGGGGCCGGGCAGACAACTGGAGTCGGGCGTCTGAACGGTGGCGACTCCGGGAGAGGATTAGGGTTTTTAGGGTTGAACGAGCTTCGACGACGATGAGGTTTTGAACAAAAACATCTTAGCGCGTAATTTAATTTGGTAATTTTCAGGGCGTCACACGCGACTACAAAACTCGTACTCCTGGTTGCCCAGCAACACGTATTCCGACACGTCAAACTAAGTCACCAAAAGAACCAAATACATGTGGTGGGGGTATGTCCACTCCTCGGGCCGATTGGTTACTAGGCTTACCGCTTACCATATTTCACGGCATGTGGCTAGTACTTTCAAACGCTTAACCACCGCTACCACACACTGCGGCCTTATCCAGTTCAACGGGTATCATCTCAAACATGATACTCCACATAATTCCCGTCCGTCATCCTTATAATCATTGCGGAATGCAAACATTACAAGGTCTAATCTTGATTTGATGATAACCAGAGCGTAAGTCAATCTTAGAGAAGACCTTAGCTCCAGCTAGTTGATCGAACAAAATGTCAATGCGGGGAAGAGGGTACTTATTTTTGATAGTGACCGCATTGAGTGGATGATAATTGACACATAGCCGTAGGCTATTGTCTTTCTTCTTAACAAAGAGAGCAGGACAACCCCAAGGTGAGGCACTTGGGCGTATATAACCCTTATCAAGAAGGTCTTGGAGCTGAATTTTCAGTTCTGCTAATTCATTTGGAGGCATGCGATACGGCCTCTTTGAAATAGGAGCAGTGCCAGGTTGAAGTTCAATAATGAACTCAATGTCTCTGTCCGGTGGCATTCCAGGCAAATCATCTGGAAAGACATTGGGGTACTCACAGACTACAGGAATATCTTTTACCTTGATGTCTGTGATGGCATATGTGCAAGAGTGCAGACATTCTGGCTGAGGCAGATAAAGGGTGGTGCTCCCATAATATGGTGAATCAATTTCGACAACTCTGGAAGAAATATCTAGCCGTACTTGATGTTTAGTCATCCAGTTTGTCCCAAGTATAACATCAATACCCTCCAAACTTAGTAAAACCAAATCAGTTTTGATCTCTTTACTACCTAACTGAATTGGCACACTTTTAATCATTTGGTTGGAAGTAATATTTCCTCCAGGGGTAGAAATCATATATGACCCTTGAGTAAAACAAGGATCAAGTCCTATCCGGGTACCACAGTTGTTACCGATAAAACTATGTGTTGCTCCTGAATCAAATAATGTAACAACTGGTTTGTGGTGAATAGAGAATGTACCCGACATGACGGAAGCTCCATCCGGAAGCTCTGCAAGGGTAGTGAAATTTATCCATCCTTGCCGGACTTGCATCATCGGTTTCTTGCCCTTGTTCTGGTTGCCCTGAGTAGAACTCTGCCCTTGGTTAGGTTTCTTGGGCTGCGGACAATCTCTAATAAAATGATCCGCACTTCCGCAATTGAAACAGCGATAATTGCTGCTTCTCTGTTGCACTTGTTGAACATTTGGCCGCGGGCCAGATTGTTGTGGTTGTTGCGGAGGAACGGGAGGTCTGTACCTTCCTTGCTATTGGGGCGGCCTGAAAACTAGTCTACTAGTTGGGGCATTCCGCTGCGGTGCTCTGAACGGTGTGTTGGAAACAACCCGATACCTCGGTGGTTGAGCACTCGAGGGTCCAGTAGGATTCTTTCTCTTTTTCTCAGCATAATGCGCCATAATGCAATCTTCTTGGGTTAAGGCCATATTAACCAGCTCGCTGAAAGTATTAGCCCTCACAAGATTCAGGCGTTCCTTGAGCTTGGTATTAAGACCCCGACGGAAACGATCTTGTTTCTTGGCGTCATTATCCGCATGATATCCTGCATATTGACACAGATGATTAAAAGTCTGCGCATACTGCAGGACCGTACTGGTGCCTTGAGTAAGTGCCAAAAATTCATTCAACTTTCGCTCCAGCAATCCTTCTGGAATATAGTGGGCTCTGAAGGCTGCCCGAAACTCATCCCAGGTGATAACATGCCCCGCAGGCTGCATGGCGTAGAAATTATCCCACCATATCCGAGCAGCACCACGGAGTTGCTGGGTGACGAAGGAAGCTTTACTTGAGTCCGCACAAGGTATTGTCAAGAGAGCGAACTTCGATTCGATTATATGGAGCCAAGCATCGGCATCCAAGGGTTCTTCAGCTTTACTGAAAAAGGGAGGCTGGGTACTGATGAAATCCTGGTAACTGGCCACGGGAGGATTGCGGTCATCACGACCTCCTCGGAACTGTTGATGTTGCTGGTTCTGTTGTGCTGGTACCAGCAAGTTGAGAAGTTCAGTTTGCCGAGCCATAACCTCGGCAAGGTTGTGAGGTGGTGGTGGTGGTTGTTGAGAACCGCTAGCCTGATCTGCCCGGAAACCTTTCGGGGTTCTGCGCGTGGCTCCAACCATCTGAAATAAAGGAGATGTCCATTATTCACCATATAATCTTACTCCCAATTTCAGAAGATATAACACTTAGATAAACAATACATACATTCCATTCAATCATCTCATTTCAGAACTTAAGGATAGTGAATAAGATGATAAAACAGGAAACTTATATTACAACACTGATTCTGATTGTTTTCCATATCACACATCTGAAAGTTCCTTACGTAGGCCATCTAGGTTACAACAAATGGCAAGAGGTCTAGATAAGTTTCTCACTACTTAAGTTATTACACTCCCCTAGGTTACATCTCGAAAGTCGACGATTTTACTAAACTAAAAATCGTCGAAGTTGCCTACAGAAGATTGACTGCCCGAGGAAGAGTGATAGGGACTAAGGACAGGATCCTCATGCTCGGAGTCAATCTCTAAAACACCCTCAATCTCTTCTGGATCTTCTTCTTCTTCTTTAGGCATTACGGGTGCAGCGGGAAGTATCGGTTGCTGCTGCAGTTCCTCAAGGTGCGCCTGGGCATCATCAGCTTCAAGTATCAGATCATGGATTTGTGCCTGTAGAAACTCAATAACAGTATCACGCTGAGTGATTATATGATCACTCTCATTGATCTGATCTTCTCGATGAAGGATTGTCTCCTCCCTTGCTGCAATGATTTCATCCTTCTGAGTCACCAGGGCTTGTAATTCCACTATTTGAGTAACTTGGCGATCAGCATTCCGATAGTGGCTTTGAGCCGCATAGTTAACTGACCCACGCTATGACGCAGCAGAATCTGGTAATGATGCTGTACATCCATGAATCTGGTAATGCTACGAACTGTTTCTTCAGCCAGACCTCCTAGCATATGGCCAAGATGCTCTGTCCGAAAATTCCATTCCAAATTACCAGGGTTTATGGTAGGAAATAACCCAATAGGATATGCGGCAACCTCTGTTGGATGTTGGTTGCAGAAAAGTTTGATAGCTTCCAAGGCAGCAGTTTCAAGGGTATCAACCAGACGATATCCAACCACTTCCACTTAAATGGGATGCCATGAGGAGCGGAAAGGGTGTTGAGGAATTATCATCTTAACCCGACATCGAGGAACTCCCTCTCCGCGATATTCCACCCCATCGTATTGAGGAGGCTCTGTATAATGAAACAAACTTAAGGATTCCCACAAGAGACGAGGAAACCCTTCCCAATGTAAAGCATTGGTGTGGAAGTGCCCCTCCTGATCCCAAAAGGCATTGGAAGGAGCAGCCATCTGCGACAACAATGCAAATGGTAAGATATATTTACCCTGTCGATAACTCACAAGGTAAATAAATTAAGATAGCTGATTCTGATGGCAGCAAAGGCTGGAAATCAGATGGATACTTAAGATTCCCGACTAAAGCTCTTCACTTACCCAAACTAAGGAAAAACCAACAAGTACCTACTTTACAGATGCAAAATAATTATGCAGCGATTTCGTTGATTAGTGTATTATGCATGCACGTACTAATCGATCTCACAACCAAAAACAACTGCCGGATAACTTCGGTGGCATAATACATACGTCTCTCACTATTAACTAGTCGATAAGCCCTATCCGTCCTAGTTTCGTAATCGTGGTTAGTGTACCTGCAGAAAACCACAATACACATATATATATATCCAATGAACCTTTCATGCCAGCATGTCATGAAAGCGTTCCCATTCATTACTGCTCACTATAGAAATAGCATCTGTACAATTACCACCATACAGACAACGTTAACATACGTTATCGAAACAACGTATTCATGGGGGTACCGCAAAATGCGGGGGTATGAACAACGATTGCCATACCCTGCGCCGAACCATCTACTCCCAATGTAGTCAACCAAAATTGGTACATTGGCAGCATCTCAAGTAAGCCACTGCTTGAGAAACAGCGTTCGGTTCGCATCACCGATAGGAAGGCCAAACTCCCTCAGTTGGCTGAGGATCCTTACCTTCTTACCTCGCGATCGAAGGTGTCGTTACAGAAAATAAAGTTGAGTTGTACATGAATTTAAGTTTCAATAGAAAAGTAATGCTGGGAGTTAGAGTTATATATATATATATATATATATATATATATATATATTACAGCCACCTCTAATTCCCTTCTTAATATCACCCTAGGGCTTTACGTACTATACATAAGCCTTAACGAACCCAACGTAGTTCGCAAATACTTGATTAACAAATTTGTTAGCTCTGATACTAGCTGTGGCAGAACCAATCTGAATTACACCGGCTCAAGTACGCGAGTCCTCTCTTGAGGGCTACCTCGTGCTTCAAACGGTATAATCCCTTGGCCTGTCGGGTAACGTCCCGATAAATCACCGAAAACAGGATCAAACAAGGTACCTCGCACGAAGGCGAGTCCAGAGATATAAAAGCCATTACACTTTACATCACAGGCAGGTATATTACAAAAGTATACAAAGTATCAGTAGCTCCCACTGAAGAGAGATTATTACAAAACATATTCAAGTTTTTAAGTCAAAGCAGCGGAGTTTGAAAAGCGTAGGCACTGTACACATCGTTATTACAGATATCATGCTAGCCCTGGCATGATATCATTCGGCGGAATCTGTGTTGGCCGGGGACGGATCCCACTCCAGGGACCAACCATCAGGCAAGGGGTAGGGCCACGGTGTAATGAAAGCTGGCTCATCAGGGAGATTACCTGAAGTAAATAGTTACAAAGCAAGATTGAGTATGCTAATACTCAGCAAGACTTACCCGCTCATGGTATACTTAGCCATGTATCTAGACTTATGCAGGCTTTTCAGATTTTGGATAGAGTTTTCAGCTGAAAAGCAACAAAGAGTAGATCCTTATTTTCAACTTTTAGCTTTCAGGTTCTAGTTGATTAACCATTCTAGGTAAGCACTTATAACTACTCAAACATAGTAGAATCTTTAATCAAACATCATCTTTAATAATCACATAATTGCTCTTGTTACTCTATGTGGCAAAGGGATTAAGCAGTCTCAATCTCCGCGAGAAACGGACGATTCCTGAATCGAATTTCAAAACCTTGCAAGGGTAAACCTAACACACACGCTTGGAACACCAAAGGGTCGTTCCGAAGCAACCGTTTGCCTTTCATTCCGACTCGTGGATCAGATCCACCACAAGCAACTGCAGGACCATACGCACTTCCAAAGTGCAGGGCGTACGTCTGTAGCGCGACTACAAAACCCGTACTCCTGGTTGCCCAGCAACACGTATTCCTACACGTCGAACTAAGTCACCAAAAGAACCAAATACATGTGGTGGGGGGTATGTCCACTCCTCGGGCCGATTGGTTACTAGACTTACCACTTACCATATTTCACGGCATGTGGCTAGTACTTTCAAACGCTTAACCACCGCTACCACACACAGCGGCCTTATCCAGTTCAATCAATACAGACGGGTATCATCTCAAACATGATACTCCACATAATTCCCATCCGTCATCCTTATAATGATTGCGGAATGCAAACATTACAACTCCTATATCGCGCGAGTGACAGGAAATCACCCGACTTCTACCGGTCCTATAAGCAAAGCAGCTATTCGGACTCAAGTTCTAGTGTTCAATATATTGGTTCCTGGAATTATGCAACTAGGGTTTTCAAACAATTCCTAAGAACTTAATGCATAAAGATATATATATATAAATAGTATAGTTTGCAGTGTAAATAAAGTAAGGGTTATGTCCGGGGCTTGCCTTCTAGCATAGAATTAGGAGCGGTAGGGTAAAAGTTATCCGAACTTTGGTTCGGAGCTTCATGGCTGAGCGTGGATATGCTGCAGAGCCTGAACAGTGTTGTTCAGGGTCGCCATCATCTGCATCTGGAGCTGGAAGAACTGCTCCGGGGTCAGTGGTGGCGGCATCGGTAACGGCTGACCAGTACTCTGGTTGTTCTGCTCCTGCGGGTCAGAACCGGAACCGGTGCGCCTGGTGTTCACCATCTGATTGCAACAAACGAAATTTATGAGAATAAGATATGGTGCCGCTGAGGAGATGAAACTTCGATAGGATATAACAGAGAGAAAGGATTATAGGTTTTACCCCCAACGATCTAAATCAAATTTTATTATTTAGTTCAAGTGGGGTTAGGATCGATTTGCATGAACAAGTTTAACTACTAGACTATGCAATCAACCAAAAATCCAAATCAAACATTTGCACAATAACAAACATTCAATATTCACAACTTAGTCGAGTATTCCACACTACTCGACTAACACCCTCGTTCTAGCGTATTTTCATCGGAACAGCTTAGACTTATAGCTTATAGGGTTAGACACTCAGGCCAACGTCTACGGAAAACTCAAACTATATCTCAAAAAGATAGGTGAGATAGCAAATCAAGGGCTTAAGACTCAAGGAATAGAAGCAAAAATGAATGTTTGGGTTTTGCGGAAGCAGAGCAAGCGAAAAGAAATCCCTAAACTCGACCCATTTCTATCTAGGCTTCATCCTACAGTCAACACGGCTCTGATACCAATCTGTCACACCCGATTTATAAGAACATAAATCGAGCACTCATATATGCGCTAGGATCAAGTCACACATATATACAACAGATTATCAAGATATCACAACACATGTCACGAATAAAAGCGTATAAATTATAAAATGAATATCTTTATTACAACTGAATCAAGAATCAGTTCAAGAAAATGCGGAAGCGTAAAATGAATACATGAAGAGCTGGGCGCCACAGGGACGTCGACTGGGAGACAAACGCCTAGAAGTCGTCGAAGCTGCTGACGTAGTCCTCCACGTTGCCGGGCACTGAGCAGCAGTCGAAGATATCCGAAATAGAACAGAAGAGTAGAGAGGCAAGTGTGAGTACAAACTCGTACTCAACAAGTACAACACAAACTATGAGGCTCTAGGCTAGCTGACTCAACTGCATTAGCTTTTAATCTTGGCAAATTTTATTTAAGCTAATTACTACAAGTGGATGAGTTACCATAACCCAAATTGCATAAGAAATTAATCAGTATTAATTAAGAACTACTGGGACCATCCAAACCAAAACCACCCGGGGAATCTCCCTCGTCAAAGGTTGATAACCCCACTAATCAGACGGAGGATCTGGGCCGCTCATGACTGTGAGCACAGCTGATATATCAGTTTTACACTCTCGAGAGGTTGCACAACTTTACCCACAAGTTGTGAGCTACGCTAGTTGTTCATCACACTTCCTTAGGTGAGATGGCTAGCAAGCACACTACGAGACCGTTACAAAAGATCACGTTGGTAAGGCGTAACCGCTAAGGATTCTGGATCAGCAACGATGGGGCCCACCTCCGGAGGTACAAGACACACAGCACAGACCAAGCCGGAGGAGCAGGGACCATTGAAGCTTACCACCCCTCTTGCCCATGCAGGTAAGTTACTCCCGAACCAACACGTCCTAATTAGTAAGTCAAGACCGTCCCATTAAAGTCTTGTGGTTGCACGGTTGTCCCAGGTTGTCGCTCTATGAACCGGTCCTTATGGAGAGTGGCCAACCAAGTACTAAGCACCGTGCTGGCCCCCTAAACCATGTTTCTAACAAAAACATCTTTTAAGGACGCACAAACCACTCAAGCACACAACACAGAGGGCCGGCTCCAGAATTAAGTTGCATAAGACCATTAATCAAATTTAATTAAAAGGACCAAGATTTGTTATAGCGCAGCAATCTAGCACAACTAACCAAAATGCAACCCAAAGGATATATGTATAAAGGATACAAAGGTGGCTAGGAAGTCCTTATAGGTATACAGTATTAAAATGCAGTATGAAATTGTATTTAAAAGTGATAGGAGGTTCATGTTATACTTGCCTTCCTCGTACTCTCCCGGCTGCTGCTCGAACTGCTCGGAAGATGGCTGCTCCTGGTACTGCTCCGGTGGCTCGACGTCTATTCACGATCGTAACAGCAATACATGGGCCACACATGCACACACATGCAAACAATAGCAAAATATAAGAAACAGTACACCAATACAATAGAACAGCACATAAAACTGGCCTAGAATTATTCTACGCGTTATAACGATCGCGTGGATGTAAAGAACACCTAAAACGGAGCTAAAACGCGAAAACTACGCTTAAAACGAGATCCAGGGACCTATTTGTAAGAAAAACCTAACTTCCAGGGGCTTCTGCACAAAAACCGAGGACTTAAACATAAATAAACCCTAGACGCAGGGGCTAGCTGGCTTAAAAACCTCAGGCTGGATGGCGGGTTCAAATTCCAGGAAGTTCAGGGGCTTAAACGAATAAAACAGGACTAAAACATAAATACTTTTGAACTAAAGGGGTACTGCGGGTTGATTCAAGAAAACCTCAGGGGTTCTTTAGAAAGATTGCCAGGCCGAACCGGTAACTTCTGTTCTGGATCGTCAGATCTAATCCCAACGGCCCTGATTAGATCCAACTCGCGAAGGGGTACGCGCGCTCGGTGACCGTCAGATCTGGATCCAACGCTCCTGACTTATACTTAAACAGATCTAATCCAGATCGCAGATCTCGAATCGGACGGCTCTAACTCCTTCCTACCCCGAACCGGAACGCGCGCCTATCAGCCTTCGGATCTGAATCTGACGATCCTCACACGACCTAGGCTAGATCTAATCCTAAGCGTTGGACTCCGATCGAGCGGCCGGGATGTCTTGGGAGCTCGGGTGGCGGCGGGCCTCGCCGGAGATGAACTCCCCGCGGCGGCGCTTCGCCGGAGACAGGCTAACTTCATGCTCCGGGCTCGGATCTGGATGACGTCAAGTCCTAGAGGTCGAGCACGACATGGGAAACTCATCTAGGCACTACAGAAGGCGAGATGGGGTTCGGGTAGGTGATCCCCACGACGAGGGTGGCTCGGGGCGGCGGACACGCCGGCGTGCGCGCGTTCCGAGCGCTACAGAGGCCTAAATGCTACGGCATTCGGTGCAACATGACCAGGGGAAGGGGGTGGAGCTCACCAAGGGCTGCAGTGCCCGGAGCTTGGCGAAGGACGGCCGGCGGCGAGGTCCTGCGGAAGCAATGCTCGGGTGATCGCGGATGGGCCGAGGTGGGGCTGCTTCAGGTCTGCTGGTCCTTCAAATCGAAGCACACGGGTCCTGCAGAGGTGCTCAGGGGGTCAGCACGGCCAAAGGCCCGACGACGGCGAGCAATTGGGGTGGCGGAGGCCATTACCGACGTGCGAGCTCGGTTTGATTCCCGATGTAGCAGACGTTCACGGCCCAATTGCCGGCTTGGAGAAACCCTAGACGACGAGGCGGGCCTCTTGCAGGGGTGGCGGTGGCCTGGGGTGCGACGGAGCGGCCTGACCACGGGAGGCCGAGGGGAGGTGGCGCGGAGGGGCGAGGGAACGGCGGCGCTAGGGTTTTGGGTGGCGGTGGGGTAAGACAGGGGGGTACGGGAAGGGTCTGCGGGCCACTTAAGGGCGGGGGATCGAGGCCTCGGCGTGCGGGTCCAGGGGGAAGCTCGCCGGGGATTTCGGACGGCCGGTGTGCGACGGGGAAGGAAGAAGGAGGGGGAAGACGGGGCGCTGCAGGTGGGGACGGCCGGTGAGAGAGAGAGAAAGGAGGGCGAGCGCGCTCGGGCTGGGAGGGAAAGTGGCGCCGACATGCGGGCCCGTGAGGCAGTGAGAGAAAGAGAGGAAGTGGAGCGTGCGGGATGCTGGGCCGGGGAAAAAGGTGGGTCGGGCGCGGCCCACGCGGGGGAAAACAGGGGAAAGAAGGGAGAGGGCCCGAGGGAGGAAATGGGCCAGGGGAAGAGAAGCCCGTGAGGGAGAGAGGGAGAGGGGGAGCTGGGCCGGGCCAAGGGAAAGGTTGGGCTGCCTTCTCTTATTCCTTCTCCTTTCCCTTTTCTTTTTCTTTACTCTAACCATTCAAACAAATTTGAATTCAAACCCAGCACAAATAAAACAATGCACCAGCATGAATGCACAAGCATGTTGATCTTATAGTTAATTTTATTTTCTTGTGTTATGAAATTACTTTAAACGCGAGATAAATTAAGGAAAACTCCGAAAATTTTATTTGAGCCCAAAATAAACTCATTAAATTTAAAGAAATTACCTCAGGGTGTTACATCTCACGATGATTGAGACTACTTAATCCCTTTATCACACAGAGTAACAAGAGCAACTATATGATGAGTAATACTGATGATTGAGATAAAGAGCTCTACCTTGCTTGCTTAGTTATAAGTGCTTATCTAGAATGGATAATAACATAGAACTTGAAAGCTAAAAATTAAGAATAAGGATCTACTCTTAGTTGCTTTTCAGCTGAAACTAAACCCAGAAGTATTATAAGCCTTCATAAGTCTAGTTATGGGCTAAAGTATACCCAACCTCGGGTAAGCCTTGCTGAGTATTAGTATACTCAGCCTTGCTAGCTATATGTTTTGCAGGTATTGTCTGGAAAACCCTACTCTTCCCTGCCTTGGCCCTGTGCTCTTTCAGAAGGTTGGTCCGTGGGATGGGATCTGTCCCCGGCCAGCACTGGTGATATCGAGTGATGTCGTGCTCGGGCTTAGCATGACATCCATCTTGACGACGTGTTGTAAATCATCGCGTATGTTTTTCCGCTGCTAAAAACCATAGCTTTACAGTTTGTAATGTCTTTTCTAAATCTAGAACTTTGCACTGCTTTAAGAAACTCTTGTATTGTAATTTTCCTGTGATGTAAAATTTGATGGTGACTGTATCTCTGGACTCACCTTCGTATGAGGTAACCTTATTTGATCCTGTGTATCGGTGGTTTATCGGGACGTTACCCGACAGGCCAAGAAATTATACCGTTTGAAGCACGTTGGAGCCCTCTGGAGTGGACTCGCGTACTTGAGCCGGTATAATTCAGGTTGGTTCTGCCTTAGTAAGCCAGTCAGCCTTTCCTTGATTTTGGCCTTCGTGTCATATAATTCCCAATACTTGCTGAGTACCAACCATAAGTGTACTCAGGCTTGTTATAATTGCTGCTCAGAGGAGAAAGTGATGTGAAGACTTTTGAAGATGATGCTGAGTTCTAGGCTTGCGCAACCCCCGGTCGATTGCCTGTGAAGTTTGGAGTCTTTGTTTCCAGGATAAGCTGTATAACTCTGGTAATCTTTATAGTCTTTTAATTCTCTTTTCGTGATACTGTTGCTGATTATTCACTGATGAAGTCACTATATGTATGGAACTTGATCCTGGCATACATATAGTTATGCATTCGGTTTTGCCCTTTAGAAACCGGGTGTGACAGAGGTGGTATCAGAGCTGTGTCGACCGTAGGATGCCAGCCTAGATAGCAATGGATGTTTTCTAAAATCAATTTTGACATAAAAGTCATATCTTACCATATCCTTGACCCTCTTGTTGTTTATTCCTCATCCTTGTTCATTTATCTTATCCTTGATGCTGCTTTTATCTAACTCTGTAGCCTTTTCTTCTATCCCCTCCTTTCCATTGCTTTTGCATCTCACAATTTCCTTATCCACTTGTATCCTTATTGGCATTGGTTACCTTGTATCCATTTGTTCCAATTTACCTCCTCCTTGATTTCAAGTTTGGCCACTTTGGAAATCCCCTTGTCTCCTATTTAAAGTGGATTTATTTTTCTCCTCTCCTTTTGGTTACAAACGCTAGATTGTCCGACCTTGTACCCCGAAGAATGGAAGTAATAGTCTACTACAAGAAGTCAAGCCAGAGAAACTGAAGACCATGTTGGACTCATAGGTGTTACACTGAAGAAGTCAATGTTCCACCAGACAAGTTGAGACAAAGGCCTAACTCAAGAAAGCTGAAGCTTTAGGATACGACCCCTACTTAAGAGGTTTCCCTTTTCAGTTGTAAAACGCTAGTTTCGGTTGTTTGATAGTTTGTTTTGGTGTGCTTGTAATGCTTGTTGTTTTGCTCTTGACTGCTTAGACTCCTTGTTTCTACTCGTTGATGTGTGGTGGGACTTGTGCCTACAATGACATCATTCATTTCTTAGTTTTCTCGTCAACGCCGTCTTCTTGCTCCGTAGCGAAAGTTAGCGCCGAAAACCCAAATCCGTTTCTCTCTTCTTCTTGATACCCATCTTGTTACCTTGTCACCTCCTTTCTACCACCAGATTCTGCGAATCTCTCATCAACCCCATCTGCTTGGAAGCATGTGAAGAAGACCCAATCATCTTCCCTCCTTTTCTTTTTACCCATCTTGCCATCTCGCCTTACTCCTTATCAAAAACTCTATGTTCTATCTCCCCTCCCTATCACCAGACTTTGCGAAATCTCTCATCAAACACCTTCTGCTCAATCCAAATGAAAGCAAGTGAAGATCCAAATCCAAATTGTCTCTTTTCTCGATACCCATCTTGTTATCTTGCCGCCTCCTTGATGAAATCTTTTTACCCTAACTCTCGTCTTTGTCACTAGCCGTTGCGAATCTCGGGACGAGATTCTGTTTAAGGGGGGTAGTTCTGTCACCCCCTAAAATATTTAATTTTAGGATGTGAATATCTTTTACAATGTGTTCATATATCAATAGGATTTTCCAAAAATTTTAAACATTTTTCTGGCAATTATTCTATTTATCCTAGAGCTAGGTCTATTTTTTATTTGGAAAGCTCTAAAATTGTTTTTCATGAGTTCCAAATATTTTATTTGGAATCCTCGTGACCCAAATTACCTCTCGAGTTTTCCTCAGAATTTTTGGGATTCTTCTGGATATATTTTTTGTGGTCTAAAATATTTATCTCGACCTTTCTAGATTTATTTTAAGCTTAAATATATGTTCGAAAAAATTTGTCTATTTTTATTCTCATCATAGTCGGACCGAGCCATATCTTGTTGTACATCCTTTTAATCTTGTCTTCTTCGAATCCGTAATATGCCCCATCGAGCTTTCGATTCTTTAATCTTCCTTCCCGATCAAATCTCGCTCGAAATGAAATCGTGCCTCGACTTCGGCATTTTCCAATGATACTTCGTTATCGTCAATGTCAGCTCTGGCGGCTACCATCACGCAAGAGCGAGGCCATGTCGACTCGGTGTTCCCTAAGCATGAACGTCTAGAATTTGGTGGCCATATCTGGACCGGTCATGTGCGTCTCGCTCTTCGCGTGCCTGTGCCGCACCTACCGGCCAAGGCTGCTCGCTCTGCCGTTTGGAATCCTCCACCTGCGCGTGGGCTCCTAGCAGGGTGCCATGGTCTGCGCCAATCGCCTTCATGCGCATATCCGCCTCCTCTTGCACCAGGGCGGGCCTGGGGCGGAAGGCACCAACGCTAACGCCGACGGCTGAGAGGATGGCCCCTCATCGTTGTCGCAAGCCAGCTCGTTCCAGGCAATGTCGTCCCACTCCTTGTCATCATTATCATCATCCTCATCATCATCGTCAACATCGTCAAACTCCTCCACCACCTACTCATTTGATCCTTGCTAGTGTTTGCCACACAACAACATCGCCTGCGTTTTCTTCTTTTCTTCTCTTTCTTCATGTTTTTCTTCTTTTTGTGCGCGTCATTGGTGGCATGGTTTCCCACTCACACAGCCTCATCCTCTGGCTATGGCGCGCGAGAATCATGGAAGGGGCTAAACCACCCCTACACACATCAACCCACGAAGCCAAAGCAAGACTCAGAAAAAAGCAAGGCATGGATAAGGGGTTTTAGAAGTACTCATCAGATCGACGAAGCCAGTGTCGGGCCGTATCGCCGGGTGCCCCTCGACCAGGAACACTGCCTCAGGCTCCTCCAGCACCTCCCTTATGCACTGCATCATCTCAGAATCGCAAAGCGAACCCTGAGCGAGCGTCGTACCCTTGGACCGCATGCCCGGCCCCATCCCGAACAACGGGATGGCGCACGCCATCAACGGCGCCACCCTCCTCGAGTGGTAAGCCCCGATGACGCTGATGCTACAAAGGTCATGCCTCTTCAGGTTCACTATGGCACCTAGAAGCGGGGCGAGCCGCTTCTTCTTCTTGTCAACAGGCCCCCATGAACACGTTGGCGAAGCTGCCTCGAACATGCAGCCGGTGAAGAGCGGAAGGGGGGCATCATAGGGATTCCTGATGTAGAACCACAGTGAGTTCCACCCCTTGTTGGACTTTGCGGTGGTTATTTCCATGTACTCACGAGCCTGAGGCCCACGAAGATGGATTCCGGCCCAGCCCTCATCTTGTGCAAGGAGACAACAGAGAAGTACTTCCAGAGCTTGAAGTGGGGCTTGATCCCTAGATACGCCTCACACAGCGCGATGAAGGCCGCAATGTGCTGGATCCTGTTTGGGTTGAGGTGCTGCAGCTCGACCCAGCAGTGATGGAGGAGCCCATGGAAGAAGGGATGAGGCGGCGGCGCAAGCCCGCGCTCATGGAAGCGCACAAAGGAGATGATGTAGCCATCACGCGGTGCCGAAACCTCCTCACGGCTAGGTAAGGTCCACTCCTCTAGAGCACCCTTCGAACAAAGGTGCTCGCGCGAGACAAGACCCCCCAAGTGTGCCTGGCTCGCATCTGAGTGGAACCACAACACCATTTCTGGACGGTGATAAGTGCTCGAGAGCTCTTGTAGGTGCAAGCGCATAGAGGGGGACGGCTTGGGTTTCAGTAGCGGGGGGACAAGGAGGGTAGGAAGACGGAAAGGCGCGGTGACGGTAGAGGGGCCAAGAACCCCAATTATAGGCAAGGGAAATGGAAGACGAACCGATGCCTCAACCCCCACGACCACCATGATGACCGCGTTCATCACGTCATGTCGCCCCATCCCATCAGGAGGTACACTCGGGCTCAACCCCTTGGGGAACGCACCCAGCAATGAAAGGGCCAAAGGCCCCCACAGGTAGAAAGGGATACAGGCTGAAAATGCCCCAACAGCTCATTAAGGCTCGAGGGCTCGTAGGTTGGCCCACCGATGGGTTCACAACCGCCCAAGGGCACCACCAGAGTAAGGACTGGAGATGGATGGGCTCGCTAGTGGCCAGCACCTGGGTGCGCAAACACCACGGGCATCTCGACCCACGTTCGAGTCTTGACTGGAGTATGATCCGTGGTTTTTCTCTGAAGAAAGGCAACGAGCCATCGAGACCGGTTGAACGGACCTCATAACTAAATGGATCGGCCATCAAGAATCTAGAGTTGATCACCAGCTGACCTATGCCGGAACCCCATCGACAGGAACTGGGGCCCCACTCGGACCAACCCGTTAACAGCTCACCGAGCACCACGTTTCGACCAATGAGGAAAAACGTGGCACGGCTCAGCCTTTTCAACTTGCCAAAAAAGATGCTTGAAGGGAAGCGATTGTAAGATGAAACAACCTCCCGACCGGACTCCCGCTAATGTGTGGGAGCTCGGGGGTTGGACTCGCAAGGAGACCAAACACATGGTCACATGCGAAGTGGGGGCGAGAGCCAAAAGAGAGGGAGAGAGATCTCCCTGCCTTTTCGTATCTCTCCTGAATAGAAAAACCCCCAGGACAGCGCCTGACCCTCCACAGGCTTGGGGGAAACTGTGGGGCATCGGAATTGAGCACTAAAAAACCCTCCTTTTATTCCAAAATTACAAAAGGACACATTATGCAGTGTGCTCTATACGCATAACGAGAGCCATGAATCTGGATTTATCAAAATGACCTACATTTTGGATAGAGGGGGTAGCTGGCCATTGGCCATGTACAAGTACAAATGACTTAAGCGCCACCACGCGGGGCAGCGCTGAAAGTTGCCCGAGGTCTACTTCAGCAAGGGCTGGGATAGAACGGATGACTGCGTCGCAGTCAATACCCTAACAGCGAGGCTGTCGCAGGAGCGGTATGCGGCTGTCGACGCGCACATCTCGTGCTGCCTTGACAAACGCCTCAGCCACCGCGAGGCGACTCCAGCAATGTTAGCGGGAAGGATGAGAAAGAGGGAAGCTCGGCAAGGCCGCGCAGCACCAAATGGAGCTGGCAGTCCCACGTGAAATCAGGGCAGGTGCGCCAAGGCTTGCCCCCGCCTCCCTACGGGAAGGAAGTAGGGAGATACGGGTGAATCGCCACCTACCCAATGATTTCACATGGAGCAACAAATGCGCCTCTACCCTGGCAGAGTATCCGTGTTGGAGCCAAGGCAACCGCCTAACAATGGTGAAGCCAAGGATCTAGGCGCTCGAGTTCTCCTTCCTCATGCTCCTCCGCTCGCAGTCAATCCACTAATAGGAACCAACGAGGGGCTGGGTCCAGCTCGAACGAGCCGAACCCAGGCTTTAGGAGGCCTAGCTCTACAACACATTATTGAAGGACTTGCAGGGTAGACTTGGTGACACAACAAGGAGCCCAGCGCTGCTTTATAGCCGCGCCCGAGCAAGGTGATGACATGGGGCCAAATGGGCAAAAAACTAACTAGCCAGCATTAAAAAGGCCCACCTGCCCTGGTTCCCGTCAATGACTGCTGGCCTGACGGGACAACACAAGATAAGATGGGGTAGGCAGATGTAGGCTATGATGGAAGCGAGCGGCAGGCATCATACAAGCCTCGAGGTGAGCGAGGATGGGCGCAGTAGGAAAGCCCGCACCAGACAACTCGATGACTGCCAAGACTGCCACCGACCACAGTTGGTAGGCGACAGAGACAAGACCCGATGAGAGGACGCCTGAACCAAGGCGTCCCGCAGAGTACCCTCCGAACATGCTAACTGATCCTCCGCGCGAATCTCTGATTTGCCTAGAAGCTCGGGGACTACACCCACTGGGTGCGCTTGTGCGCACCCATGTGAGACAGGAGGAGGGAGAGCTCTCATCGATCACGTTGATCAAGGCATGGAGGCGAACACGTCAGCAGGACCCTCTGCGCGAATCTCTGATTTGCCCACAGGCTCGGGGACAACACCAACTGGGTGCACTCGCACGCACCCACATGAGCCTGCCAGGGACAAGACCCACCCGAGTCACGTCAACCCAGATGCAAGACCGGGGACACGTTCGGACCAGCACGAGACTCAACTCACCGAGCTGCGCATGGGCTCGGGGGCTACTCTCAGGGGTGAATATCACGGACCCCCCAAAAGTATGTTCCCTCATAAGCTAATTATGGGTTAGCTCTCCCGCAATATGCGGCTCAGCCTAATCTGGCTGTCGCATGGCCACGGATGGCCTACAGCCTCCGCTTCGCCTGACCCTGAGGGAACGGATTCGGCCGTACCCGTCGCAGGGATGTGGGGCCCTTAGGGTTTCATGGAATGACAGGTCATGCCAGGGGTCAAACCTCTAGCATGGGGATAGGTAAGGACATGCCTCGACATGACCTCTGGAAAGGACAAGCCATTACCACAAGCCCCGGTCGTCCGCCGTGCCGGGGGTCAAGCCGTTGAACGCGCCGAGGGCTCACGCCACCCATCTTGTCGGGGTGCACGTCGCCCACCAAGCACGCCGGGGGCCCGCACCGCTCGCCCTGTTGAGATGCATGTTGCACATCGTGCTAGTGGGCGGCGTAGGGACACCCCTATCATCATCTACAGGACCAGCAGGACCACACGCAGGGAGGAGGAAAAGTGGGATCCCAGTGACCTCTCTCTCTCTCTCTCATATCCAACCCCTTCCCTTTGGCATATGAAAGAGAAGGGGAGGACCCCCATGGAGGGAGGACAAAAAAATTCACAACACTTCACCACCAGAGACTTGGGAGCCTATTCCCTCTCTCACCCATTTCTGACCCCTACTGCAGACCAGCGCAAGAACACGAGTAGCTCGAATGAGAACCAATATAAACCTCTGTGTCTTCCTTGCACACCATCCGGACCAGATGCGCAAACACAAATTCACTAGTTGGCAGTCCGAAACACTGACAACTACTACAAAAATGATTTGTAGCAATGCCCTCTTTTTTCTAGGGGCGGGTCAAAATGTACCCCGTTCCTACAAAGGGAGTGGGGGTTACTGTAGCAACCGACCCGCCCCTGGAAAAGTATTTGTTGAGGCGGGTGACGCCATCACCCACCCCTGAAAATGATGCCATTATTTTACATCAAAAGATGAGGTATCTTGATCCTATAGCTCTTTGAAAGACAGGGCACGCCGCGCCTAGTAAGTGGAAGGACAACGATGATATGCTAGCTAACTATGAAACACCCGAGGAGAAGAAAGAGAAACGAATATCATATCACAAATATGCTATGAAGAAGGTTGCAGTCTACATAGGGGTTATGATGGCAAAATGGCAAGATGAGGCCGATATCGTATATGTGCCATACCAGGTTGGGTAAGTCTAATCTCAATCTTTTGTTACAATATACACTTGCTCCGATCCATGGCTAAAAATTGTATATAATATTTTTTTTGATGTCACTGGATTGCTTTTGTGATACAACCAAAGCGAGGAAGAGTGCTCGTATTGGAATTCTTAGATTGGCCAAAGAAGAGATACTCGAAATTTTTATTCATCCTCAAAATGTTAGCAAATTTCTTATCTTCCATTCTTACATCGTGCTAATTTTTTCATAAAGTAAATATTTATAAACTAACTTCTCCTTTCTTTCTTTTTAAAACAGGGCCTGCGGGCACTAAATTACAAAAGGAGGTGCACATCTCATCGATAAACAGACAGACATGACTCTATGCACAAACTTCCCATACCACAAGCAACATGCAAATTCTGGATACTGCTGGTATTACATGTGTGAGCATATGCGGGTTCAAAGGAGATACACAACTGATCCTGAATGTGTAAGGGACTACTCTTTATTAGGGATAGATGTATATGTGTAAGGGACTCTATCTAACATTGCTTAATATTTTTATGGATTCATTAATTGCATATTCATCCAAGAAGGAACATGGGACCACTCCATGAGAAGCAACTCCTGGAAGTAGTAGCTGATTTATGCTGTTTTATTATGCATGAAGTGATCCACCCAATAGGCATATTTTTTATAAAGACCACGAATTAGCAACGGACCCTAAATATATTAATCTTTGTGAGTGGGCGAATCCACATCACCTTGCCGCCTCAAGTGAAATAAGTATTCAAACAGTACTTTTAATGATATATGTATATGTATGCTTTATTTCTCTACGATTTAGCTTTGTATGTGCAATTATTTATATTCATGAAACATATTCCATGTTGATAGGTTAAAATTGGTGAGAAATTTTTTTAAAAGGTAGTGGAAAATAGATTTGAAAAATTTAAATTCAAATCAGTGAAATTTTAGGTGGGAAGGATATTTCTAAAGGCGGGTGACCGCCTAACCCGCCCCTAGAAATAGATTTTCAGGGCGGGTCTGTCAGACCCGGGGCTACGGGGCTGTGTACATAACGTTGTTTAAACAGAATTAAGAGATAAAGCCTGTCTTATCTCTTATTTATGTTGTTTTCTACTCGTTTGAGTAGGAGATAAAGCTAGTCAGTACAGAAGGAAACTACTCAAGTTATACCCGGGTACGATTCCTTGGCTAGTATTGGCTAGGATTCATGTAACCTTGACCTCCCGGATATATAAGGGGGGGGGTAGGGACCCATTCAAAACACAACATCTATACCCAAGGCAATACGAACCACCGTACAGGATGTAGGGTATTACGCATCTCGCGGCCTGAACCTGTCTAAGTCTTGTGTTCCTTGCACCTTCGAGTTTTTGATCTCGGCGTCTCCTCACCTAAACTTACCACCTTGGGTATGACCCTCGGTGGGCAGCCGGTAAAACACCGATAGCTGGTGTGCCAGGTAGGGGTGCGCATCGAAGATCCACCGGCGAACTCGATGGCATCATTCAAGTTCACCAATCCCGTGCTCCCCGAGGGCACGATGTTCATTTTTGTTTCATGGGTCTGCGTCGCAGACGGCATGGGCGACTTCCATCGATTCACCATCGATGTCATGAAGCCAAAAACTGTTGCAACGAGCTTTCATAGCGAGCTCAATGAGTTTGTCGACAATCTCGATGACTCGTTGATCCATGGCTCCACCACGAATATTGAGGAGGAGTCCGCTTCCAACGTGACTCCGCCCCGTGCTGCAACAACCACGCTCGGATCGGACTCGTTCCAATCTGAGAACTTGCGCAGCCGGTCACGACTCAGTCTACGCAATTCGGCCACTGAACTTCAGGAGGCCAACAAGTTCGAGTCCCTCTCCGTATTGAAAAAGGACTTGGACTATTTACTCCAAATCGGAAAACCCGAAGCCACCACACGTCGGGGGGCTGCAAGTTGCCTTGGTGATAGCTGGCGCGCACCATGGAGCCGATCATTGTGATCATTGGGCGAATTTGAAGGACCTCTTCATCAACATCAATCCACTCAAGGTGGCGGATTGCTACTTCGTACATATGCATCGATGGATCGATTCATCGAGTTCGAGATTGGATCCTTTAGCGAACGGCTACATCGACCTCGACTACTCGGCTCGACTTCACCTCGCGCTGCAACGTCGATGCACCGCGGCCACCGACCTCAATGACCCGGTTCAACTTCGGCTTGTGCCGCAATGCCCGCGTAGAAGCGACGAGTTTGACTACTTCGACTTCGCGAGAAGGCTCGGCGGCTAGCCGGCGATCCTTCGACTTCGCGAGGACGATCGGCGGCCCGCCGACGACTACTTCGACTACTTGTCTCGACTAGAAACTAGTCGAGAGCGAGCCTTATAGCAACGACTACATCAACTACTCGTCTCGACTTGAAAACTAGTCGGAATCGACTCCAACTAGTCAAGCTTCATCAACAAACCGTCGTAGCTCCATCAACGAGCTCCACGGCTTCGTTGACATTCGTCCATGAATCAAGCTAAGTGATTTATACCTTTTCCGACTTATTCTTCACAAGATCGGCTACCTTTTTGGGTATGCCTCTCGACGGGCATAAAACCCTTGGGGGCTACACCATGATCGACTACCTATCTGTGTACGTCTCTCAACGGGCATTGAAACCCTCCAGAGCTACACTTCGCCGACTACTTATTCGTGTACGACTCTCGATGGGCATTGAAACCCTCCAGAGCTACACTTTGTCGACTACTTTTGCGCACTGCTCATCCTCTTTGTCGCATGATGACTACTTTCTGCTCGTTGTCTCCTCTTAACAGTCGCTAATCTACTCAAGTAACAAATGCCTTAATCCGTGAAACCTCGAGTCTCCAGTCATGACCTAAGCGACCCGTCCTGTATGAGCGAAGGCAAGAGACCTAAGTGACTTGTACATGCTATGGGCGAAGGCTAAACTGGGATCGGGTGAACATAAAGGGTGGACTACTCGGGAGATTTAAATGGCCTAAAAAAGAGCTCGACATAGCAATTTTTACACCGAATAAATTTTGGTGTCTTCACATTATTACTGAGTATTACTCGGTATCTTCGCATTATGCTACATAATGTACATGTTGTCTTCTTTCAGATTAAGCTTCGGTAACAACCCTCCAGGCAGCACGGCGTGCCATCACAGTTCCGCTAGTTCCCAGGCTCAGAGGCTGGGTGATGCACACTACTCAACATGGCTCCTTCGGCTCTCCTGGCTCGTAAGCTCGGGGGCTAGACGCTGCAAAACTACTCGAAGATGACTCATATAAAGGCTGAGAGTGCAGAAGAAACCCTAAGTCACCGCGCTGTTAAATAAACCAGCGGGAGGCTCAATTTCACTGTGCAGAAGGCGAAGAGTTTTTCTCGGGATTTCAGAGTAACACCAATGCCACGATTCTTGGATCTTTTTTCTGAACCTAAGGGTTTTGGATTCAAGGCTCGGGGGCTGCAGGATACGTATCATTGACTATTTATTTTTCAAATTTATTTGAAAAGTAATTAAGAAAGATTCAAGACTAATGTGACCCTCAGCCTGATTCTCCGATTCAACCTAAGGCTCGGGGGCTACTCCATATAGAGTGCGATTTTTTGATCGCACACCATACCAAAGAAGTAACTCGGGGCATGAGCACCTCATAACTTCGATGCAGCCAAGAAAGTACTCGAAGAAAAACTTCAAGACAGAGCTTCAAAAGAAGCCGAAGACTACTTCGAAAGTACTCGAGAAGCCTGCAGTACTCAGCTACGAAGAGTTCGGGGGCTTGTCAGACCCGGGGCTACGGGGCTGTGTACATAACGTAGTTTAAACAGGATTAATAGATAAAGCCTGTCTTATCTCTTATTTATGTTGTTTTCTACTCGTTTGAGTACGAGATAAAGCTAGTCGGTACAGAAGAAAACTACTCGAGTTATATCCGGGTACGATTCCTTGGCTAGTATTGGTTAGGATTCATGTAACCTTGATCTCCCGGATATATAAGGGGGGCAGGGACCAATTCAAAACGCAACATCTACACCCAAGGCAATACGAACCCCCATACAGGACGTAGGGTAATACGCATCTCACGGCCCAAACCTGTCTAAGTCTTGTGTTCCTTGCACCTTCGAGTTCTTGATCTCGGCCTCTCCTTACCTAAACTTACCACCTTGGGTATACCCCTTGGTGGGCAGCCGGTAAAACACCGACAGGGTCACCCCCAAAACCCGCCCCTACAAATCGATTTCAAGGGGTGCAAATTCACCTAAATTAATCTGGCTCAAATGCGCTAACCATTACCATAAGGCAATCCGGCTACTTCGCACTTCAAATGGAGTAATCCATAGATCTGTCAGGTAATATCCCGATACAACCACTGGAATTTTGATCGAAACTATGCATACATACAACCCACACGAAGGTGAGTCTAGAGATTACAGCAATCCATAAATTTTATATCACAGAGTTTAACATGAATTATTATTACAAGCCGAGTTCAAATTCATAAAACAAAGTACTTCAGAGTTCAAGCTCAACGGAAAATAAACTATAGTTCCAGCGATGATATAAGATATCATGATGAAGCCCGTATATGATATCATTTAGCGTTATCATCATTTGCTAGGGGCGCATCCCATTTCACGAACCAGGAGGAAGAGTACAAGGCCAAGTCAACTTAGCAACTATGTCCTTGAAATTCTCACATGAAAATAAAACCGCAAGCAAGACTGAGTATGGGTAGGGGTGACCCACCCCTGAAAATGGATTTTCAGTGGCAGGTAACGTACCCGATCCTGCAAACAGCTATTTTTAGTTGCGAGAAGCGGGGGGCAGGTACTGCATCCGCCCCTATAAATGCTGTTTTAGCCGCCCCTAAAAATATTTTATGTAGTAGCGTAGATATTTAAATCAAACGCCATGTCACTCTTTTTTACTAACAAATCCATATCACAAGATATGATTGGTAAATGTCACGTGACGAGATGGCAAAAAAATTACATGTCATTGGGTACGTGACGTGCATGGAGGGGACAAAAAAATGTTTCTTATGTCAATTTAATATCCGGCACATCATATGGCAAAAAAAAGACCAGAAATCTGATTGGCAAATGTCACTTGATGGCAAAAAAAAGAAAAACGTTACACCCAATCTGCTATTGGTATGTGACATGCATGGAGGACAGATAAAAAAGTTTGTTGCTACATTTAATGGCCAGCACATCATGTGCAAAAAAAAACAGAAATTTGAGATCTCAACTAATCATGCGTGCAAAAGTTAAATCTAATCCTCTATTTTCTGATTTAAAATATATAAAGTAAATATCAAAACTATTGGTATTAAATCAACGGTCCATAGTTATTTCGGTGTACCGTAGCAAAGTCCTTATTTGGATCATTCTAGCACCACGGTTGCATCATTCATGGCTGATTATGCCTCGCCTAGATGAGCGATGGTTACAACTTACAAGCATCAAGTAAAAGCTGCCATCAAGTAAATGCAGAGTGTGAAGGTACCGCATCAGGTGCCAAGCATATATATGCGGATTGTCGGCCACCGTCCGTCGGGAGGATGCTGGTGATGAGGCGGTGATACAACAGTGCCATACAACGTAATAGTGTTTTGTGTTGCAGCATGCAAACCGGTTTTCCTAAGAACGAATCAAAGTTGGGTGCGAGACGGGATCCGGGGGAGCTGGGAGATGACGAACGAGCGGACCGGTGGCGGGATGCCCGCCGAGCGGGCCAACGGCATCTGCAATGTGCGCCAATTGGATTGATCACGATTGAGGATAGGAGAGAGGATTGGTTGCTGAAAAAGGGACAATTACTGTAATATCCTTATGTCTATAAATTGAGTTTTAAAATTGTTTCTCACAGATCAACGGTTAGAGAAAATTAGAAGGAAAAGTACCCGGAAGTACTTCTGGTACCTGCCAATCATTGTAAAAGAGCTTTTCTTTTTTTCCGTCGTTGCTTCCTCATCCGTGGGGGGTTTTCCCCTCGGTCTTCGATTTGTCTGGATTTCGACTCATCACGTGATTTCTGATTTTTCAGTTTTTTTTTTGGCCGAACTCGAGGCCCCCTGGTGGAACGCTGATTTTTCTGCAGCCAGCAAGGAAGTAATCTGTGCTGGTGGAACTCGAGGCCACAAAGGTTAGTCCAGCCCCTGCACAATGCTTTTTTATGACGCATCTGTGTGTTCAATTTTTTTTCATTACGCGCTATGTGTGTTCATTTTAAGTAGACAGAGCTCTGTGTATGCTATGTGTGTTCTTCATTTTCTCAATTTGGGGGGACAATGCTGACGATGCATTGCTTTGCAGGATTTTTGCTTAGTGTAGTAATATAGTCAGGGATTCAACATGTTCCAAACACGCGGATAACCTGTGTAACACAAACAGTTGCTACAGTATCCCCTAAGTGATAAGCAATTTTTTGTTACACACAGGCCACATTGTCGTCCTAGATAGGCAATAATCTGCTATTGATTAGGCAAATTACATGCATAAGCTATAAATTGGATGTGAAAAGCATATTTAGTCCGGGGTGCTATGTTGCACAAGTCTTTATCAGAGCCATAAAATCCACCGGAGTGGTGTAGTTTGTGTTGTGAGGTGTTTGGCAGGGGGAAAGTTTTTTCTCAGCCCTGCACAAATTGATCGCAAGTCTGCTGCCTTGATTGTTTTATGATGTTTTGATGCAGCGGGAAATGAAAATCAGAGAGCCTTTTGGAAGAGGGTGCACAATAAGGTGAGGCCATCTCTCTGCCTTTTTTCTTCAATTTCGCCCCTTCCTTTTTTATTTCGTTTTGTATACTAGGAGCTGGGAATCAGAGAGTGAGATTTTTCATGCACGGAGATTTCGTTTACGGAAGAATCACAGGTTTTTTTACTACATGGGAAGGTGACTGACGTTTGAATTTGTGACATGAGAAGTTTGGATGTGGTGGTTCAATTAGGGTATTACATTTCATATTTTCAGATAGTGGATTTTTAATGCACATAGATTTGAGTTTATAGATCATCAAAGTCCTCTGAAGATTTATTCAGGAGACCAGGTTCTTCTTTAGTGCAATAATCTCAATGTAGATTTATTCAGAACATCATGTTCTTTTGACTACAATAATCTAGGTCTATCAATAAATCGAATGCACTGCATTAGTCTGGCCATAAGATCTAGTCATGATGCACAACAAATTGACACACACCTAATATTGTCAGATTAACCTGTAACCTGCAGCAGGCTACGCTATTACAGGGGCGCAGCCAGGGGGGTGCAGGGGGGCTGGAGCCCCACTAGAGCTGCCGCACCAATTGAGGCATCGGAAGGAATAGAGAGAAAAAAGAGGAAAGGAAGGAAGAGAAATGGAAATACAGAGGAGGAAGAAGGAGCTAAGCCCCCTCCAATGAATTTCTGCTTCCGCCACTGTACGCTATTGCGTTCAGAAAATGAGAGCACTGAGCAGAGCATGAGTCGCAAAAGCAGTATATCACTTGAAACGGCGGATGGACATGGAATTTGCATATGATGTATGCAATCCAGCATCATACTCGCGAATCTATCAATAGAGTTTGTCACTGATTTTACCCTTGTCAAGCCGTGATAGTACTTAAAAGCTATGAGTGCTTTTTGTTTGCTTTGCTTTAGGCACATTACTACTCTGGGTTAGGCAAAGTACTTTTTTCACTTAGGCATAATACTGTACTTAGATAGGCAAAGTATTGTTATTAGTCAGGCAAAGTACTGTTTTTAGTTTAGGCAAAATATTAATTTTAATTAGGCAAATTATTGTTATTAGTTAGGCGAAGTACTCTTATTAGAAAGGCATATCCGTCTTGATATTATTTTGCTCGATTGAAATTGCCTGCATTTGCCGTAGTTTCCCCTCTCTGCTTCATGCCGGTAGGGATAACATGAGCTCATCACCTCTTCTGGATTAGGTCGGCATAGCAGCGGCAGCAGTTGTTTTGCCGCCGCAACAGTAGCAACGTCTGTCATCAGCTTGGGCAGGTAAGCAACTCAGCATTCAGCAATTCAGCAAGGTTTCAAATGTCAGGAACATGGAAGGTCCTCCATGTTATAGTGAATCAACTGCTGGTTCCATTGTGAAGTCATGGCTTGCTTGCTTTTAGCCGGAGGATAGAATTTTAGGTCAATGTGCTTTTGTTCATGTCATTTGACCTGTCCAGCTTTGCTGGTATTCAGATACTGTAGCTGCAGCTTTACTTTGTTTACAGCAATTGAACAGTCATGAATATCTTTCATTTTTTTCATTTTTTTTATTATGCAATAACTTGGCTCTAAATTAGGCAGTAATATAGGAGGAATTAGACAATAACTTTGTCCTATATGGACAGTAATGTTGGTTCCCGATAAAACTGTTCTACAGAGGCAATAATATTGATTCCCAATAAGCAATAATATTATTCTATCTAGGCTTAAAACTAAACTTCATTAAGCAATTTTGCTTGAATATCTCACAATTCATTTTTTATTGGTTGCCTTCAATAATTTATTACATACAACTATCAGCAATGCTAATATAAGCAAAAATTCTTGAGCCTACTAATTAGGGAATGTTTTTGGGACCTCCATTACTTACATAGTTGCATGCTCTCTCTGATTTTTTTTCTTTTTTTGTTTTTTCATTAAATTGCAGGTCACCAGAGTATTGAACATGAATGCAGATTGGAAGACATCTTGAGTAATTAGAAGCAAATATATTTTGTAGTTGGGAGTACATTTTGCAATTCTGATTCACATAGTTCTGCAATGAAAATTGTAGGCAAATTAATAGGTAATTTTGTAGGTCTGAAAATTGTGTTCTAAGATGCATGGCATTTATGCGTTCTTTTTTTTCCATGGGGGCTGATGCTGTGTGTTCTGAAGTGCCTTGTTGCTGATATTTTTGTTCTATGATGCCTATGATGATGATTATTATTTGCCTAAATCTGACCATGAATGATGCTTGATGAATGATTTTGGGTTTGATTCTGAATTGCTTGGTGAAAAAACAAAATTGCTAGGCAGTGAATTGAATGATGTGTATGCCGTTTTTAAGCAGTTTCTGTGAATCAGGTGGGAGGTGACAAGGAAAATGTGTAGGGCTTTGGGTCATTTGGATAGGAGGAGGAACTGGGCTGTTCCATCAAAGAAAAGGGAGCAGCTAGGTAGGGAAGAAAAAAAAACGAAAAATAGAATAGGAAAGTGTGCCACTGACACATATTAGTTTTTCCAATGTAGAGCGGCCATATGGCCGGTCTAACTTACGGCCGGGAGCTCTGATTTTAGTCTCGCTCCGGGCCCTGAAATGTTAGGATCGACTCTGACTCCAATGTATCTTTCTACTGCATTTGTGAACTGTATTAGGAGTTAAGGAAAAAGAACTCCGCCAGCTTCTTGCCAAGGTTCACGCCGTTCCTTAGCACCTCATTCTCCGCCTTGTCCTGCAGCAATGAGACCAGCCGGTTGTACTCATCCTCTGATGTTGCCGCTGCTGGTCCACCGGCAAGACTAAGCATGGAGTCTTTCTTGACGGCTTTATACAAGCTTTTGCACCATTCATCGTCGTCTGGAAGCAGCTCCGGCACGCAGGCCACCAAGTAGGCGCAGTATCGTGACAAATGAGTGGAGACAATCATTTCGTCGGAATGTGGTGGGCGCCAGCGCCTCACAACAAGGATGCTAGTTGCAATGTGCCACATAAGTATGATATCAGCAATACCTTTGCTCTCACAAGCCCAGAGGATGTTGTTGCTCCTGACTTCTGGGCTCCGGCGGAGAAACGCTGCAGGATGTATCAGGAGCTCATTGTTGCTTCTAAGTGCATCCTGTATTGCAGCCTTCACCGCCCCAGGTACCTTCACATTCTTCTTTCTGTAGGGCAAGTGGAGGAGACGCATGAGACGAGCAATGATTGGATCAGTTCTTCTTGGGTGGAGCACTAGCACTGAGCATTGGTCCATTTTGTCATCCCAATGTTTCATCAGCTTGCTCCGGCATAGCAGTATACGCCCAACCCATTTTCTCAAGGAAGGAGATTGCTGCCAAGTATCATGGTTCTTTGCTACATAACGGCAGATGGGGATATTTTGGTCCAGTTGGACCAGATGTTGGAAGCAATCTCCCTTGCCTCAGCTAGCACAACTAGTACAAGGAGTATCAGTACTGGAACCATATCAAACACCACATTTCCAAATGACCTCTCGACTCTTTCAAACTCAAAATTTCCTATTGAGCAATACAAAATGCAGCGAATCTGACCATGGAAAATACCCTCGTGACCTTCTATGTTCTCATCGCCATATCTTAGCTGCATTACAATGGCATGATTCATGAACATTCCAGCAAGTAATAAGCTGTAGCTTATAGTCAGGAGTGATATAAACATGTTTACTATGGGCAGCCAGGACTTTGAGTAGTGAATTGGGATGGATGAATAGTAGTAATCATGCAGAAAAGAAAGCTCATTTGTAATCACGTTATGCACTCTTTCATGATCTTTGTCCTCAAGCAACACATGCAAGAAGAAGCCACGGACTTCCTGAAATCCTGCTTCAGCAATGGTGTATCCTGCAAATCGACATCGCAACAACTTAAACAACGCGAATGACAGGCATAGTTCTCTGAGCCACGGTGCTGATGTAAGAAGCATGTCATCTAACATCCAAATTTTGTCAACGGTCACCAAGCCGGAATTGCTCATCACGGTATTCATGTCATCTCGGCCACGGCGCATCCGTTTGAAAAAGAAACCATAAGGCCCCTGCTCTACGTTAGGTCTGTCCTCTCCCATAACTATAAGTGGAGGAGGATAATGCTCGAGTATTGGACTTGGACGCAACCCCCCTCGCAGTCTCTATATATCCAACAATAAGAAGGGGGTTGTGTCCAAGTGCAACAGAACGCCGGGCCATTTGAAATTGATAATACCTTAATGCCAGTTTAATGAAAACAAGAAGAAAGATGGCAGGCAGTAGATAATTGCCCTGTCTGAAGTCTTGGATTCTTGTGTCTAATCTCACTGATACCACAAGGTAAGATGTCCAAATTGCCTGTACAAGAAGTACCATAGGGAGCCCAATGTTTCGACCTTCTCGGTCACTGGTAGCCACTGTTGTACATGTATTGATTCCAAAGAGCAGCCCATGTCAGGACGAGAAACAAGTTCACCGATACTTTACAGAAGGTGTCTATCTGGATTTCAGGGGGGTCATTGGGGTTAGAAAGTGGACGTGTTCCAAAGGTGGAGACGGTGGTTGAGGCATTGGAGACGACATAGGAGAGGATTGGCAGGAACAAGGTGGTGGCTAGCTGAAAAAGGGCCCGAGGGAAGGCACGGTGTCGATACCGAGTTCCGTAGGTCCCTATTCATATTAGGATTCCGGCCAGCATAGCGTTGCTCAGCGTGAGCCCGTTAACTCGCAACATCTGCCGTTTTATCCCATCTGTGCTACTGTTGAAGTCATCCTGTACATAACGGGGACACACCTAATTCATGCAAGTTAAACGGAAAGTTTAGGTGCTGATGGTGACAAGGTTCGTCACAAAACAAATATTTATTAGTTTTTTACGGATTGATGCTAGCACCAAAGATGTAAAGGCTAGAACAATGATCAATTACTCAAAAAAAGGGAAAGCACTCCTTTAAAAGTTCAATTTACCGCTTTCAAGTATAGCCAAATTCTGAATAACCCCTAAACTATAATTTGGTTCAATTTACCCCCTAAGCTATACCATTTAGTTCATTTTACCCTATAATACAATTTGTTTTTTCTCCATACACAAGTTGAATTTTGATTTCAAATTTTGCAGGGTAGCAATGAACATTAGAATGCATATTTAAAAAATTGTTATAACTTTTTCATCGTTGTTTTTATATAATTTTGAACTCCAATAATTAATTTATTATTAAATATTCTAGCCTATCAAAATAATGATGAAAATTATGATGTATTTTTTTCTAACATGTGTTATAATGTGTACTATCATCTTATAAAATTTCAACTTAAAACTCCACCTATGCATTGAGAAATGAAAAAGATAAATTGTATCAGGGGGTAATTTGAACCAAAGGGTATCAGGGGGTAATTTGAACCAAAGGGCATAATTTTGGAAGGTAAAATAAACCAAACAATAGTTTAGGGATTATCCAGACTTCGGCTACAGTTGAGGGAAGTAATTTAAACTTTTCCCTATTATTTATATATATGACACCGGTTACCTCAAAGTTGAGCTAATCAATATCATACATAAACGAGAACAGAGGGAGTAAGCTAATAGAAGTGGACACAGTGAGCAATATATATATATATTAGTAAGCTAAGAGCTCTACCTGCTTGATAGAGAAATAGAATGTACTGGTTTATGAATATATTAGCAAAATTTAGAACTTCTCTTTTTATGAATATTCTAGTGAAAATCAATAAGGACTGCTACGTCATGAGAATATGTCTAACAGCAAAAAATAAGAACACATGACCAGTTCACTAATCAGTTATTACTGACCACAGAAACATTCATACATTATAATTCTCTTTTGTTCTGTGATTGTGCTTGCTTGGTTATAATAAGCCTGCGCTTTTATTTCTATCTACAACCTGTTGGCTGCTATCGTCTAACAATATAGGCAGCACGGGAAAGGTAAGGAGGAGACCAGAAAAAACGCTGAATGAAGAAGTGTGTTGTGTGGGAAAAAGTACAATTGCATAGCATAAAAAACTTACATTATGTTGTACCATGGCCTCGTAAAATAGACCGCTAATTCTTCTGCCTGCGTTTGTATGCGCATGTGGTGATTGTGTGAGAAGTGTGTGTGTGTGTGTACATATAGTCTATTAAGATGATGATGTCACGGCCCCAAAAATTAAAACATGTGTTAAAAATTCAAACAACATCATCATGAGCATCATCCAAGCATCAAGGGCATCATGTGCATTTGATTACCTAGTGATTATCCATTTCTTGTGTGGTTTAAGTGAAAGTTGTGAAGCAAGTTCAAATTTTGCTAGGTAACTGTGCCCTCAAAGATTTTATTCAAATACTAGATTTCAAATGGTGATTTGTAGATATTTTTTCTCAATTTTTAGATGTCTCTCCCGAGCCATAAATTTCTTGGAAAGTTTGAAAACTGCAATTTTGGATGAATTATTGTGGGCAACATTTAAGGGCTTTTTGAGTGTTTGTGGTTGCATTATGTTCTTCGTAGTGTGATCTTGCTTCAGTAAAAAGTTGGTGAATTTTGGAGCCGGGGAAGTACCATTTTTAGATTTTTGAAGTTGAGCCTTTCATTTATGGGTATTTCCTTTCCTCCCGGCCCCACCCGTCAGCCTCTCCTCTCTCTCTCCGCGCGCCCGGGCCCGCGGATCAGCCGCCCCCTCCACGTCTCCCGCGCCTTCGCCCGCGCCCGTTGGGCGCCTGCGCGGTGGCGCACGCCAGCGGCCGCTGGCTGGGCCAGCGTGGCCACCGCCCCTTCACTTTGCTCGCCTTCCTCTCTTCCCATTCAAACGCGCCCGTTCTCCTCTCCCGGCCCAAACCCTAATGCCCCCGCCGCCTCTTCCTCTTCCCTCTGCTCCGCCCGCTGCCGCAATCCTCCGCCGCTGGTGAACTTCCGTTCAATCCCGCGCGCGTGCACCACCCCCTCCTCCTCCGCACCCGGCCCCAACCCTCCGCCGTCTTTCTCCTGGCCCACAACCGCCTCCCCATGCCCGCCTCTTTCCACCACCGCCGTGCTCCGCCGCACCGCAGCCCGCCGCTTTGCGCCGCCCATTTGAGCTGCGGGTGAGCCTCCCCGTCGCGTCCCGCTCCGCGCGCGCCTCCCCCAACCCGTTCGTGTGACACTCAGGTACTTAGTATTGTTACATACTAGATTTTAGTATGAAATTGTGTGCAAAATGTGGTGAAAGTGTGTTTAGAAAAATTAAATGATAAGGAAAAAGGGTTGTTTATATAATTATAATTAATAAAGGTCCTTTAGTGTTAAATGGGTAAGTATGGAAGGTAGAATTTAAATGTATGAGGGTTGTTTTGCAAAAGTCAAAAACTTGCATTTAAATCGTAAATATAGGTGAAATACACCTAGGATATAAATGTAGTGTAGTTTTTAAATAGGATTTAAATAAAGTTTAGAGACTTTGCTAAGTTTTATATTAATTATAAATCCTTAGATTTTCTGTAAATAAACCTTAAAATAAAGTTGTAGATTTTGGAAAACTCTACATTTTTGCTTTTGGGCCCATCTTCATTTGAGCTCTGGTTTTAAAGTTATCAGGATATTACAGTAAGATCCCTGCACTTTTGGGAAATCACAAACTAGCCCTTGTCTTCCTCCTCCAGCCCGGCCTCCTTTGTTCTTCTGCCCGACGCACCGCCGTCGCTTCTGCCGGCCATGTGCCGCGCACCGCCGCCCCCGCGCTGCTCACAGCCGAGCCATGTGCCGCCTCAGCCCAGCGCCACCGCTTCCCCGAGCCGCGTTGGCCTCTCCCCGCCGTGCCACACCGCCTGGCCGTCTGCCCGAGCCGCCCCTCGCCGCTGCTTGCCGTCGCTACAACCCAGAGCCACCTCCTGCTTCCCGGCAACCCCACGCGTCGCTCCCCGGCCGACCACCGCCTTAGTCCACTCTACTGCCTTCTTCCATGCACGACACGCTGTCCCTGCCGCTACCTGAGCTTTGCCGTGCCGCCACGCGTGCCGCCGGCGTGCTAACTCCTGCTCCTGCACAACCACATCTTCTTCGAGACCCCGAGCACATCCTGGAGCTCCTTGCACACTCATTCTTGCATTTGCACACACTCATTTCGCTCAGTTTCTCCTGCTCCGACCACCTCCCTTCACCCGACCTCCGCCGCGCCTCTTGGCCAAGCGTCGTCAGCCACCCACACCACCTCCAGGCTCCAATCCAGTGCTACCAGAGCATCACCGTGACCTACTGGTACTCCGCAGCCCGTCCAATTTCATTTTCTCGCACCGTAGCACCACCCTCCGCAGCGCCGGCGAGCTCCAGTCCTGCCGCCGCTCGGCCTCGCCGTCGCCCCACCGTTGCAGAGCTGCTTCACCCCAGCCAAGTGCACCAGTAGCACCACACTGACCCGTAGAAGCTCTCTAGCTACTCCTCTACTGCCCCCAGGCACCCTGACCAACAGAACACCGGCCGCTATCACCGCCGGTGAAAGCCTGAGATCCACCTCACCGTCGACCACTCCCTTCCGCCCCGCCTCCAACCAAATTGGGCACAGGAAAAGCATCCCCGCACTCCCGCGAAGCTCATGCGTGCCCTAGTGGTCCATGTTCGCCGGCCCCTCGCCGGGAACGTGTGTGCGCCATCACTGCTGCCGCCATCCATCGTCGCCGGCCATGCTCCGCCGCGGCTCCTCGAGCACATCACCCACCCCTAGCCTCAGTAGATCCTGGAGGTCGTATAGGACCAGCTTTTCCCCGGCCAAACCCTCGCCGCCGGCGAGAACACGTCGGGCAGATCCACCAGCGGCCGTCGGGGAGAGTCAAGGGCACATCTGTGAATATTTCTCCTGTTCTAAGGGCCTATGTGCAAGAAACCAAGTATCCCTCTGTAAACGTCTTTGTTATTTCACGTGGGCAAGCTGCCAGCTTGTAAAATTGATAGAAAATTGTAGGAAAATCCAAAAATTATCAAACTGGTTTTGTTGGAAATTAGAAGTCAAGCTCTACAACTTTGGTTAATAGATTCTGGTTTAAAACTAAATGATTTTTGATTTATTTTAAACTTAAGGTAAAAGGTTATCTTATGCATAACTTTTTATACTAGCTTATTTTATTGTGATTTTTGGTATGTAGCTTCTTTAGGACATGTGTGAGCTAGTGTAAAAATTTTATGCTTAGTGCTATTTTGTAGTTTAAATTCCTTTAAATTCTTGCAATTCAAATTTGAAGTAGTTTGAATTTATTTAAGCATGTTCCTAAGGCTTTTCTGTTTAGATCTTTTTACCCTAACCTAATTTGATGATAATTGGTTCATAATTAGATTTTCAAGAATTTAAAGTTCTGTTTACTTGGGATTTGAATTTAAACTTGAAGTTTGAATTCAAATCCAAATGTTTTAGTTTCTGTTTCCAGAAAATTATGAAAAATTTACCATAATCTTATTTATTGAAAATAAACTTATCCACAAAAATTCAAGGTTAGAATCTTTATGGTTTTCAAAATAAAAAACAAACTGGTCGAATTACTTCAAAGTAATTCCATTAAAATGACATAACCTAAGTATAGATGGTAGTTTGGGACCCCACCCCCTTGTTACATGAGTTTATGTTCATTAATTTATTGGATTGCAACTTTATCATGAAATAAAATATTTAACTCAAGCACCATCTCACTTAAATCATTGCATACCATGTAGAATTGACGACGCTCGACGACGGAGACTACGAGCTAGTCCTGGAACAAGACCAAGGGTTTTCTGAAGACCCGATAAACATTGCCGAGACTCTAACTGAAGCTCCGGACCCAAGTTCAGAAATCTTTGACACTCCTGCCCCCAACCCCACTCGAGAAGGCAAGCCCCGGTGCATAACCCAGTATTTAATTTACTACAATTTTATACTTATATATATTATATCTTGCATTAAGTCTAGGAGTTCAAATGGAACGCTAGATGCATCAATCCTAGGAAACCAACGTATTGTGCCTGAGTCCTTATCGTATAGATGCTCTACTAATAGGACCGGCAGAAGTCGAGTGATTTCTGCCACTCGCGCGATATAGGAGTTGCATGTTTTCTATTTTGCAATCATCATAAGGATAATGGACAGGGTCATGTGCAGTATCATGACCTAGAGGTTTACCCTGTCCATTTTGATAAAAGTTGTTAAGGTCGCAGTGTGTGGCAGTGGTGGCTAAACATTTGAAATTACTAGCCACATGCCGCGAAATATGGTAAAGCGGTAAGCCTAGTAGCCAATCCGCCCGAGGAGTGGACATACCTCCCACCACTCGTATTTTGGTTTTTCTCACGCACCGACGGGCGGAAGTACATTCCGCATAGCGGACAGGAGTACGGTCATGTAGTCGCGCTACAGGCGTAGGTCCTGCACAATTGGTGTGTGTACGGTCCTACAGTCGCTTGTGGTGGCCCTGTTCCACGAGTCGGAATGAAAGGCAAACAGTTGCTTCGGAACTATCGTTGGATGTTCCAAGCGTGTGAGTTAGGTTTGCCTTGCAAGGTTATGAAATTCGATTCAGGATCGTCCGTCTCTCGCGGAAACTGAGACTGCTTATTCCTTCTACCACATAGAGTAAGAACAGTAAGCATTATGGAATAACCTGGATGGATGTTAATCCCTACCCTGTTTATCTAGTATAGGTGCTAAACTAGAATGATTAATGAAACTAGAACCTGACAGCTAAAATATGAAAGTTAGTTCATATTCTTTGTTGCTTTTCAGCTGAAATTAAACCCAGAACCTTTTCAAGCCTTCATGAGTTTAGCTATGGGCAAAGTATACCCTAATTCCAGGTAAGCCTTGCTGAGTATCAGTATACTCAGTTTTGCTAGTGAATTTTTCAGGTATGACCTTTGAGGACCCCACGGATAGTTCTGCTTGGCCAACTTCTGTTCCTTTTGGCTGGTCTGTGGAGTGGGATCCGTCCCCGGCTGGCAGTGACCCTCCTGAGTGACACCAAGCCTTGGGCTGAGTACGGTGTCAACCTTCGCGACGTGCGTAGACGCGTGTTTATTTTCCTTCCGCTGTGAACTTGGACAAGCTGCGTAGCTTGTCGTGTTAAACACTATTTGTATAAGTTTACATTCAGTTTGAAAAAGGTTTGTAATAATGTTTGCTTTTCTGTAAATTAAAAGTTGATGAGCTGTGCTGTGATTGTAAACTCACCTTCGTGCGAGATAAACCTGCTTCGATCCTGTTGAACCATGGTTGTATCGGGCGGAGACCCGACAGGCTAATGGGTTGTTCCGTTTGAAGTGTGTTGAGTTATTATCAGCTGTATAGTGATGACTAGCGCACTTGAGCTGGAATAGTTCTAGCGGTTCTGCCACAGTTCGCGCCCCCTTGCCGCTTCTCCGCGGCGTCGCACAGCGCGCGCGGGGGCTGCGCCGCGGGCGTGTGCTGGCCACGCCCGTGGCAAGTCAAGGCCACGGCTGGCCTTGACTTCGCCTGGGTCGCGCTCTGGCCGCCTGGGCCCGCCTGTCGGCGCCCAGGGGCACTAGATCCGGGTGGACCTAGCGCTCCCCGCCCCTTTTTCTTTTTGTCATTTCATGTTGTTATTTGTAAATTGCATAGAGAATGTTATAGGTCTCCAAAAATTGTGAAACTAGATTTGTTTCACTCCTCTGTGATAGATCTATTTAGAGAAATTCAGTTTGAGCATGTTAAAGTTCTGTGCCTTAAGTTATAATTTATTCTTTCTAAATGTAGTTAAATGCTTAACTTATTTTGTGATGCTCTAAAAATGTTAAATCAAGTTTTGTTAGAATCCTTACTGAATGTACTAGATGATGATATAGTTGGCGCAAGTGTTTTCGTGCTGTTTGCTAGAGTTTTAATGTGTTTACTTAAATTCTATCTGCAAAATTGTTTAATGTGTAACTTTTGATTGAAAATTGATAAAATGATAAAACCACTTTTGTTACTTTTGTTATCATGTCCTCTATCTCCAGTAATTCTTTAAGAATTTATAGAGATGATTTGTGTACCTTTTAAGATTTAACTTGAGTCTAGCAGCTGAAAATTATAAATAACATAAGTAATTCCACAAAGATGTTGTTGATGCAATTTCAACTCTCATGAGTTTATTTTGAGATTCCCTGTGTGCCCAATTTAAATCATGATTTATGCTTGTTAGATGCCTTGTTAAGCAAAGTTCGCCTCGGTCCTAGAATTTAAAAGTAGTAATCGAGCTTGTTGTGCCATGGTCGTATTGCTTTCGTGTTGGAGTGACATTTTTCTTCTATTGCCATGCCATTGCATGTCATCTCATTTTTATATTATTAGCATCATCCTAATGCATACATCTCATTCATACATTATAGTGACCGAGACGCCGAATGACGCACCCGTTGAGCCCACCGAGACCATTGAGACCGAGCCGGGAGCTGAGTGTGTTGTGAAACAAGAAGAGAACCAAGGCAAGCAGCTAAGCATGATCTCTTGACCCTTTTTAACTTGATTAGACTTAGTTATCTCAATGGGTATATATGTATATTCTATATGTTTAATTATTGCATCGTCGATCCTATTTACTTGTCATGACCTTCCTTGTTTTCGCCCTCATGTCCTTGTCACGTGTAGTAGCAACCAAATAATCTAGCAAAGGCTTAGTCATGCTTAGAGTTGGCTTTTAAACTTGCAAGATACATTGGAATAGGGTTACCTTGTTCACTACACTACTCCTAGTATATTCATGCTTATTCGTTGATTGTCGGAAGTTTGGAAAAAGGGGGTTAGCGAGATGGTTATGTCATGATTCGAGCGGAAGGTAGGGCCTAGGGAAAGGAGTCTCGGAGGCATAGTCCGCTCGAATCGGTTAAGGACCGTCCGTGGATGACCTTGGAAATTGAGCACTTATCGTAGTACCACATATCCATTCATGGGGTGGATAAACCGATTGCCCTCTAGTTCTAATCGTTGATGCATGGTCCTAGATGCGTGGCCAGAGGGCTTTGTAGAGAGGCTTAGGGGTGTCCCCGATGGACCTAGGTAACTCTCCGTGCAAGTTAGGCGTGATGTTCAACGGTTACAACTTATCGGGAAAGGTTGATGCGAGTACCCCCTTGCCCAACATGATCGGTTGGGATAGTCGCATGGTCCTTGTGTCGTGTGGGTAAAGATGTACACCCTTGCAAGGTTATTGAATCAATTCGAATTGTTGTGCTCTCGGTTATGAGCAAGCTCTTTATCCTATGAATTCTTCGTAGAAGTTTTGATCATGTGGTTGGTTACTTGTTACCTCTCGTTGATGTTTAGGGATTGGTTAATTTAATCAACTAAAACTTGAGGTGGGTTGGGCAAGTTAATTAAAATGCTAGGAAGCTAGGTGTGGAGTTAGGGAGCTCATGCTTAACTAATATTACTTAACCTAAAGCCTCTTGTGAGCCTTCATATGCATACTCCTTGATTATTAATTATTCGCGTAAGTCTTGCGAGTACCTTTGTACTCATGTTGCTATATTATACTAAGTTGCAGGTGAGCCAGAAGTGGTGTTTGGCCATTTCTACCCCGCCGAATCCGGCGTGGGCGAGGAGTAGGCCAACGCGGTTAATGGTGTCCTTGAGCAAGACACCATTATTCTTTATCGTTATATTTTCTGCTACGCATCGTACTTGGGATTATCATGATAAATGTTGAACTCTGTGGTTTTTATCTCTTTCTAATGTTATTTGTGAACCTGAGGCTTGTATCCCTTATTTGAACCTTTAAATTTCAGATTTGGAACCTTCCCTTATACTAAGGTTGTAATGGTTAGTGGCTTAACTTTGTATTAAAACTTGCTCTTTGTGGATCATTGGCGACGTATGAGCTTGTGACGGTATGTGCATGTGCATGATCTTGGGCATATGTTGGAGCACATACCGGGACTACCGGGTTTAATATTATTTTTGGTGAAAAGTTAAGTTGGTCCTTGGTAGTTTAGATGTGGGTTAACCCGTGGCGCGCTATTTGTGCGAGCGCGTGTTAGCTCTCATCTTCATGATAAGGACCGACGGTTTTGCTTAAAATGATGTTAAATTGGGCGGTTCTCACAGCGGGTATCAGAGCCGAGGTTCCATGAAGTGAACTTAAAATTTTGCTTAAAGGGGTTGAGAGCGAAATAAAATTGAGTGCTTGCATTAATATTTATTTCTTGTAAAATATTGAACCTAAGGATTGATTGCTAACTTTCTTCCTTTGTCTTAGAGCTATTATTCTCTCTAATGCTTCACCTGTTAATTAAATATGCTTAATCTCTCATGTATTGTTGGATAGATGGCCACGTTGATCATGGCGACTCGCGCTCCGGAGACGATTGGGTTCCCAGCGATCCTCAATGAGATGTTGAGGAGGTCGCACTACTTCTTCCAGCTCGAGTACGAGGTCTATGCTCGCAGCTATGGTGTTGGTTTGGTGGATTACATGGCGAGCCTCCACCTTGAGGCAAGGTTGGTGGTGGGAGCCATGAAGTACAACTTCCGCGCTTGTGGTACCTCAGTGCAGATGGTCATTCAAGAGGTGGCATGTGAAGCCATCGCCCGTCTTCGCCATGAGCACCGCGAGCTTTGGGAGGCTCTGTTCACCTACCTTCCGGTGCGGGGACCCGAGGCTCCCATTGCTCATGTTGTCTCGCCTCCGGATGGGCCGTACACCTTGGAGAAGTGCATGGCGGACACCGTTTCCGCTTATGAGATGGCGCACCGGAGTTTGGTATGGGAGTTGGAGGAGACAAGGAGTCATCTCATCCGCCTCCAATACCAAGTGGAGCCTTACCTTCGGTCGAAGAAGTTGCCTAGGAGGATCATGGACGATTGGACGCGGAACATGCCGCATGAGGAGGTGCCTCCGTCGCACCGCTTTCCGCATGTGGTGGGTACATGGGCTGAGTGAAAGTACGCCTAGAGGGGGGGGGGTGAATAGGTGATCGTTGCTTAAAATCTGCACACAAGAATTCAGTCCAAGGCTGCCTGGCAGACCGTCCGCTGGGACTGTCCGCTGGGCAGTCTCGGGTAAGAAATGTAACCGATCGAAAACTAAAACTTGTATACAAAATCTATTTGAATAGAAATACTCTAATACAAGTTAGGAACTAAATGCGGAAACAATCTAGCACAAGATAGGTATACAAGTAGATCGGGCAAGAATACTACACGGAGGTACAAAAAGCAAGTATAACAAATGCGCAAGAGATGAAGTGAAGTAATCAAACACAAGAGACACAAGATTTTTCACCCGAGGTTCGAATCCACTCAAGGATTCTACATCCCTGTTGAGGAGTCCACAAAGGACCGGGTTCCTCTCAACCCTTTCCTCTCTCAAGCAACCACAAAGGTCAAACTTGAGCTTTTCACTAGCCCAAGGGTAATACAAACTTCTCAATCCAACCACACCACGAGTTGGTTGTTCTTGAGCACCTCTAACCGTCTAGGAGCCAAGCTCCAAGAGTAATAGATGTGGAAAGCGATGGAGAGAGCCAAGAGATGCCCAAGAGAGGTGAATCTCTTGGGAAGAACTTGAATCTTGCTTGGAACTTGCTCAAACCCAACCCTAGACCAAGGATTTGGAGTGGAAAAGCTAGGGTTTCACTTTGGGGAGCTTTGGAGTGCTTGGAATGTGCTTGAGGCTCAGCTTATGCAGTTTGACTGGTGGTTTTTCATTGGGGGTCGAAGGGGTATATATAGAGCCTCACTAAAAACTAGCCGTTAGGCTGTTTTTAGTGTCCTGGCGGACTGTCCGCCAGGCCTGGCGGACTTTCCGCCAGGACCACTCGGGTTTGCATTTTTCTGTTCAAGGCATGGGTTCCGGATTTGGTTTATTTGTGTTCTACCACACACTTTCCACATCCCCCTTGATAGTACGGTATACCTAGACTCAAGAAAATATAAAATAAAGAATTATCTTCGCTTGAAACACATTTCTTGAACCGGTACCGTTCTCCAATTTTAACGAATCGTCGGAATTGGTTCTACTTCTTTTCTCCTTTTTGGTTTCTTTGACCCCTGCTTATTATTCTCAATTGAAACATTAGATACACATTTAGGTTGTTATAAATCACCAAAATAGGTCATTAGGCCTAGATGCACTTTCAATCTCCCCCTTTTTGGTGATTGATGACAACCCAAATGAATCAATAAAAACAATAAATTCAATAGAGCTTGAGGAAATAAATATGTGATGAGCTCCCCCTAAATCCATGCATCCACAAGATATTCATGAACTCCATTTCATAATGAGCAAACCAAATAATGTCAAAGCATCATGATGAGATAAAACCAAGATAATAGAATATCACATGATTTTACAAACATAGAAAAGCAATAAGATCACAACCAAGCAAAGCATCATCCATAAAAATAAATTAGAAGCCAACTTAGTTCAAATACGATACAAGCCAAGTCTCACATACGTCCAAAGTCTCACAACGACTCTAAAGGATGGAAAGATAAGAATACTAGGATACAATCTTCTCCCCCTTTGGCATCAAGCACCAAAAAGAGAAAAGATGAGAGGAAGCTAGGAGCTACGATTACTCATCATCCTTGCGGGCAATATGGGGCATGGATCGCATCATATCCAAACTCCATTCCAGTCACGGCATTAATCATCCTTTGAATGTATGGAGCATAGATAACTGGATTACTGCCATGATGGAGCATGTACCTCAACTCCGTCCAGAAAAAGTGACAGACACTAAAGGGCGGGTGATCGATGTCCATAGCTAAAAGAAGTAACTTGACTGTACCATGAATCTTGGTGCGATCACCCCTCTTGGGAGTCAAGGTCTCCCGGAATATCCTGTTCATGATCTCCATATATGGACGAAGTCCATGAGTCGTCGCTAAATCCGGATCCTCATCTCGATAGAGAGTCATAAGAGCTTCATCCGTTGGATTGATGTCATCATGAATTTCCATCTCATCTAGAGTGTCATCAAGCTTAAGGATAGTGGCAAATTGCTTGTATGAAACCCAGAAGGCGCGCCCTTGAAGATTGAAGTGAATAAAGGAATTCTTGCCCTCACCTTCAAACCAAGCAGTGGAGCAAAATTGAGCAACCAACTCATTGTTCCAATTTTGATTGAGGGCCAAGAATTCATAGAGGTGTTTCTTCTCACATTCACTTATGACAAAGTCAAAGGTTGGATTATTTTTCTCACTCATTTCAACCCAATTGATGTACTTGGAGACGGTGATAGCATTCTTCTTCTCAATAAAGACGGATATGTACCAATCAGCTTGAAATTTGCTCCAAAACCTTCTATCCGTGATGTACTTCTCATAATCATAAGGATTTTCCTTTCTTTCCTTAAATGCAGCACCTCTTTGCTTGTGGAGAGGCTCCTTTGCCGTGGACCTTGCGAGGGAACTGAATCCTTGGCTCCACGGACAAAAGGGGGGGTGTGTCCGTGGGGAAGGAAGAGTGAGAGGATGGAGTTGTGTTATGTGGATGAAGAGAGAGAAAGGAGCTTCATCCAAGGGGTATAGGGGGTTTTGGACAGCCTCCCACGGACATAAAATGATGGGCCCATGAAGAGATATGTTGGATGAAAGAAAAACGATCAGTTCAGCTGGCTGATCCCGAGATGTCCTGGCGGACTGTCCGCCAGGCCTGGCGGACTGTCCGCCAGGACCTCTCAGCCAGCCAAAAAACCTTCTTACCAAGGGATTTATCCAAACTTTTAGATATCTTAGAGAGAGGATTGGATGTACATGAGACAAAGCAGAAGACAAATAAAACACAGTTTTCAAGCCAACATAAAAAATATTTACCACTTTAGATCAACAACCAAGAAAAAGTTGAGATTTTCACAAACAAAGCATGTATCATTTTGGAAATTCATTTTGTTTCAAAGAAGAAATTCTCCACTAGGCAAGCAGGTGTGCAACATTTCATTCAACACTCCTAGAGTCAATAATGTTTAGCTCATTTCTTAACTCACAAAATCTTTTCTCATCTAAGGGTTTTGTGAATATATCGGCTACTTGGTCATTTGTTCTCACATGAGAGATTTCTATGTCTCCTTTAAGATTGTGATCTCTCAAGAAATGATGCCGAATATCTATGTGTTTGGTTCTAGAGTGTTCACAAGGATTTTCGGCAATTTTAATGGCACTCTCATTGTCACATAGGAGTGGAATACGATTCAAGGTGTAACCGTAATCCTTTAGAGTTTGTCGCATCCACAAAAGTTGAGCACAGCAATGTGCAGCTGCAACATACTCCGCTTCGGCCGTGGAAAGAGCAACGGAATTTTGTTTCTTAGATGCCCATGATACAAGGGACCTACCCAAGAATTGGCAAGTCCCGGATGTGCTTTTCCTATCAATTTTGCATCCGGCATAATTCGCATCGGAATAGCCAACTAGTTTGAAATTTGAACCTTTTGGATACCAAAGACCTAGTTAAGGTGTATGAACTAAATATCTCAAGATTCTTTTGACAGCTCTTAAATGGCATTCCTTAGGATTGGATTGAAATCTTGCACACAAACAAACACTAAGCATAATATCGGGCCTAGATGCACAAAGGTAAAGCAGTGAACCAATCATGGATCGATATACCTTTTGATCCATGGATTTACCTCCAATGTCAAGATCAAGGTGTCCATTTGTTCCCATGGGGGTCTTGATTGGCTTTGCATGCTCCATGTTAAACTTCTTGAGTATGTCATGTGTGTACTTGGTTTGACATAGGAATGTCCCTTCCTTGAGTTGCTTGACTTGAAATCCTAGGAAGAAGTTCAACTCTCCCATCATAGACATCTCAAATCGCTTGACCATTGTTTGACTAAACTCATCACAACAACCTTTGTTAGTAGAACCAAATATAATGTCATCGACATATATTTGGCAAACAAATAAATCATTACCAACTCTTCTAGTGAATAAGGTAGAGTCGGCTTTACCAATTTTAAAACCATTTTCAATGAGAAAATCCCTAAGGCATTCATACCATGCTCTAGGAGCTTGCTTAAGCCCATAGAGCGCCTTATGGAGTTTGTAAACATGGTTAGGATACGCTTCTTCCTCAAACCCCGGTGGTTGCTCTACATATACCTCTTCCTTGATTGGACCATTCAAGAATGCACTTTTGACATCCATTTGATAGAGCTTAAAATTATGGTGAGTAGCATAGGCAACAAGAATACGAATTGACTCAAGCCTAGCTACGGGAGCAAAAGTTTGATCAAAATCCAAACCTTCAACTTGAGAGTAACCTTTTGCCACAAGTCGTGCTTTATTTCTTGTCACCACACCATTTTCATCTTGTTTGTTGCGGAACACCCATTTGGTTCCAACAACATTTTGCTTGGGTCGCTCCACCAATGACCACACTTCATTTCTTTTGAAGTTGTTGAGTTCCTCTTGCATGGCCATTACCCAATCCGCATCTTGTAGAGCATCTTCCACTTTAAGAGGTTCAAAAGAAGAGACAAAAGAGTAATGTTCACAAAAATTAGCAACACGAGAACGAGTAGTTACTCCCTTTGCAATGTCACCAAGGATGTTGTCCACGGGGTGATCTCGTTGAACACTTTGATGCACCATAGGATGTGGCCCTTGATTTCTTGACTCCTCTTGTTCGTCATCCTTTTCTTCTTCATTTTGTTCAACACCTCCCCCTTGATCATTGCCATCTTCTTGATGATCGTTATCTTGAGTTGGAGGAGATGTCTTGTTCGAAGATTGTTGACCTTGATCATTGCTTGATTCTTGAGGGCGTACATCTCCAATTGACATGTTTCTTAAGGCTGCACTTGGAGCTTCTTCATCATCTAATTCATCAAGATCAACTTGCTCTCCTTGAGAGCCATTAGTCTCATCAAACACCACATCACATGAGATTTCAACACATCCGGAGATTTTGTTGAATACTCGATATGCATGTGAGTTTGAATCATAACCAATTAAAAAACCTTCCATAGCTTTAGGAGCAAACTTAGAACTCTTAGTTTTCTTGTTGAAAATATAACATTTGCTCCCAAAAACTCTAAAGTATGAAACATTAGGTTTGTTACCGGTGAGAAGCTCATAGGGAGTTTTCTTTAGTAGACGATGAAGATATAGTCGGTTGATGGCGTGACAAGCGGTGTTGACCGCTTCCACCCAAAACCGGTTGGAGGTCTTATACTCATCAAGCATTGTCCTTGCCATCTCAATGAGCGTGCGGTTCTTCCTCTCCGCCACCCCATTTTGTTGAGGTGCATAGGGAGCGGAGAACTCATGCTTGATTTCTTCTTCATCCAAGAAGTCATCTACTTGAGTGTTCTTGAACTCGCTCCCGTTGTCGCTTCTTATCTTCTTGATTCTTAAGTTGAACTCGTTTTGAGCTCTCCTTAAGAATTTCTTGAGAACTTCTTGAGTTTCACTTTTATCATGCAAAAAGAATACCCAAGTGAAACGTGTATAATCATCAACAATAACTAAGCCATATTTGTTACTGCCGATGCTTATGTAGGCAATAGGACCAAACAAGTCCACATGAAGTAGTTCCAATGGTCTACTTGTTGACATAATGTTATTGGTGGGATGACTTGACCCAACTTGCTTTCCCGCTTGACATGCTCCACAAGGCCTATCTTTCTCAAACACAACATTGGTTAGTCCAATGACATGATTACCTTTTAGAAGCTTGTGAAGATTTTTCATACCAACATGGGCTAGGCGGCGGTGCCACAACCAACCCATGTTGGACTTTGTGATTAAGCATGTATCAAGTTGAGCTTTATCTTTGGTGAAATCCACTACATAAAGCTTTGCCATTAATACACCCTTACACGCAATTGAACCATCACTCCTTCTAGAGACGATCACACCCTCATCAGTAAAAATACAGTTGTAGCCCATTTTACAAAGTTGTGATACAGATAGCAAGTTGTAGTCCAAGGTTTCAACAAGAAAAACTTTTGAAATAAAATATTCGGAAGATATAGCAATGTTACCGACACCCAATACTCTTCCTTGGCTGTTGTCGCCAAAGGAGATTAAGTCGGTTGGATCGTCATTTTCTTCAAAAGTTGAGAACATACTTCTTTCTCCGGTCATATGATTGGTGCATCCACTATCAATGATCCACTTCGATCCACCGGAGGCATAGTCTTGCAAAACAGGTTTAGACTTTGTTTTTTGGTACCCAAATTTGCTTGGGTCCTCTCACATTAGTCACAAGTGATTTGGGCACCCACACACAAGTCTTTGGACTCTTGTGGTGTGGCCCAACATATTTAGCAAATACTCTTCCAAACTTGTTTCTCATAATCACATAGGATGCATTAAAGTCATAGAAATGATTAGTAGGAAGCTTTGACGCATTGGAAGAAATGGGGCGGAAGACTGAAAATCTGCCACCCGAGGGTTTCTGGCGGATTGTCCACTGGGTCCTGGCGGACTGTCCGCCAGGCACTCTCGGGTGCCCAGTTCCGGGAGCCACTCTCCCACTTGCTTCTTCCTTCACAAATTTGGGGAATTCATACCCGTTGATCTTGACTCTTGCATTGTGCTTTTCCCAACGTTGAAAACCAATACCATCCTTGATGTTGGGACGTCTTGAGTTCAAGTATGCGCCTCTTGCATACTTGAGTTTTTCCTGCTCAAGATCCTTCTTCTTTTGTTGTGCCTCACCTTCCAAGAATGTGATCTGGACTTTCAAACTTTCAATCAGTTTTACATTAGTAGCACAAACATCAACATCGATATCCTTGCATCTAAGACATGATTGCGCTATTGAGGAATTAATTGATAGGTCATGTTGAGATGTTGAGCCATTGGACAAGATATTGTCAAATTGCAATTCAAGGCTTTTGTTTAAGCAAACAAGTTCATCTTGAAGTGCAACATTTGCACTCTTGAGACTAGTGTTAATCTCCTTGCTTTCCACAAGTTCCTTGTCCAAGACCTTACATTTTTCTTCTTGCTTAGTTATGATCTCCTTGAGTTCAAGGTTTCTCTTCTTTTCAAGAATGAGCAAGTCCTCTTGTTTATCAAGGAGATCATTCTTCTCATTCAATTCTTCCATGAGTTCGTTAAACTTAGCAATAGCATTTTTATCTAGATTCTTGAGCATGGCAATCATATCAATATCCCTATCATTTCCGCTAGAGCTACTAGATGAACTTTCATTATCACTAGTGGTGTACTTAGGAGAAGAACATGGGATGGTTTTTACCTTTCTTCTACCTCCCCTTGCCATAAGACAAGTGTGAGTGATATTTTTCCCATCCTTGAGGTTGGGGAAGAGAGAAGTCTTGTTAAAGGCAAGTGTGGCCACTTTTTCTTCATCCGAGCTGGAGCTCTCATCATCGGAGTCCCATTCCTTGCCAAGATGTGCTTCACCACTTTATTTCTTCTTGAAGAATTTCTTGTCCTTGGTGAAGTACTTCTTCTCCTTGTTATCCTTCCTCTTCTCTTCCTTGTCCTCTTTCTTCTCATATGGGCAATTTGCAATGAAATGCCCATTCTTGCCACAATTATAGCAATTTCTTTTTGTCTTTCTTTTGGAGCTCTCATGCCTCTTGTTGCCCTTATAGTTGCGATTTCTCATCAATTTGCTGAAGTTCTTCATAAGAAGAGCCATGTCATCATCATCAAGACTTGAACTATCGTTATCATTGTCACTCGATGAGGATTCTTGCACTGCTTTCTTGCTTTTCTCTTTCTTGTTTGCCTTGAGGGCAATGTCTTGCCCTTTTGAGGTTGAGGTTCCCTTGGACAAGCCCTTCACATATTTGGCTTCACTTTCCATCATCTCATGGTTGATAATCTTGCCAAGTACTTCTTCCGGTGTCGTCTTCTTGTAGTTGGGACTTTCCCTTATCAAGGTACATAAGGTTATGTTCCTTACCGAAAAAGTCCTAATCATCCTCTTGACCACTTCATGGTCAGTCCACTTCTTGCTTCCAAGATTCCTCACTTGATTGATCATCTTCTTGAGCCTTGTGTACATCTCTTGGGGGTTTCATCATCCAATATGGCAAACCTCCCAAGTTCTCCTTCAATCATCTCAATTCTTGCTTTCCGAATGGTCTTGGTGCCTTCATGTGCCACTTTGAGAGTATCCCATATCTCCTTTGCACTTTGCAATCCATCCACTTTATCAAATTCCTCTCTACACAAGGATGAAAGAAGGATGGTTGCGGCTTGAGCATTGCGGTGGAACAATTGTCGCATGGTTGGTCCAAAGCTTTCATCATCACTATCCGGCTGCTCAATACCTACACAAACAATCTCCCAAAGACTAGGGTGAAGAGAAAACAAGTGCCATCTCATGTTAGTCCTCCACTAAGTGTAGTTAGTTCCATCAAAGTGTGGGGGTTTTCCAAGAGAAACGGAAAGAAAATTGTCATTGGAACTCATGTTATCATAGTTGAAAGGAGTGCGAGAGTAGTTAGAAGTAACCGATTTCTTCTTCTTTCTTCTCTTGATGTAGATGGACCCTTCATCACTACTTGATGTTGAGGATGATGATGACTCAATTACTATTCTCTTACTCTTGCTCTTGCTCTTATTCTTTTTCTTGTGATCTCCACTCTTCTGGGAACAATTGGATATATCGAACTTGGCGTTGTCATCTTCCTTGTGCATCTCACCTTCTTTGCCCTTGTTCTTTTCAAGAGTCTTGTGTGAATCATCTCCGGCCATGATCTCCTCGAGTTGTTAGACTCAAATTTGAGGAACCACGCTCTGATACCACTTGAAAGTACGCCTAGAGGGGGGGTGAATAGGCGATCGTTGCTTAAAACCTGCACACAAGAATTCAGTCCGAGGCTGCCTGGCGGACCGTCCGCTGGGACTGTCCGCTGGGCACTTCCAATGTCCGCTGGGCAGTCTCGGGTAAGAAATGTAACCGATCGAAAACTAAAACTTGTATACAAAATCTATTTGAATAGAAATGCTCTAATACAAGTTAGGAACACTAAATGCGGAAACAATCTAGCACAAGATAGGTATACAAGTAGATCAGGCAAGAATACTACACGGAGGTACAAAAAGCAAGTATAACAAATGCGCAAGAGATGAAGTGAAGTAATCAAACACAAGAGATACAAGATTTTTCACCCGAGGTTCGAATCCACTCAAGGATTCTACGTCCCCGTTGAGGAGTCGACAAAGGACCGGTTTCCTCTCAACCCTTTCCTCTCTCAAGCAACCACAAAGGTCAAACTTGAGCTTTTCACTAGCACAAGGGTAATACAAACTTCTCAATCCAACCACACCACGAGTTGGTTGTTCTTGAGCACCTCTAACCATCTAGGAGCCAAGCTCCAAGAGTAATAGATGTGGAAAGCGATGGAGAGAGCCAAGAGATGCCCAAGAGAGGTGAATCTCTTGGGAAGAACTTGAATCTTGCTTGGAACTTGCTCAAACCCAACCCTAGACCAAGGATTTGGAGTGGGGAAGCTAGGGTTTCACTTTGGCGAGCTTTGGAGTGCTTGGAATGTGCTTGAGGCTCAGCTTATGCAGTTTGACTAGTGGTTTTTCGTTGGGGGTCGAAGGGGTATATATAGAGCCTCACTAAAAACTAGCCGTTAGGCTGTTTTTAGTGTCCTGGCGGACTGTCCGCCAGGACCACTCGGGTTTGCATTTTTCTGTTCAAGGCATGGGTTCCGGATTTGGTTTATTTGTGTTCTACCACACACTTTCCACATCCCCCTTGATAGTACGGTATACCTAGACTCAAGAAAATATAAAACAAAGAATTATCTTCGCTTGAAACACATTTCTTGAACCGGTACCGTTCTCCAATTTTAACGAATCGTCGGAATTGGTTCTACTTCTTTTCTCCTTTTTGGTTTCTTTGATCCCTGCTTATTATTCTCAATTGAAACATTAGATACACATTTAGATTGTTATAAATCACCAAAATAGGTCATTAGGCCTAGATGCACTTTCACTGAGACGCGGGGATCGTACAATCCCATTTCGATGGGGCTGCCTGTGCGTCGGTTCCATATGGTGCCCGCCACCCGCGCGAATCGTTTGGGGTTCCCGGAGCCATTTGACCCATGATTTGTTTACCGTCTAGTGAGAGGGAAAGTCGCCCATTAGTCCAAGTGCTAGTAGGAGGGTCGTGGCACTTGGGGTAATGCAGTTGTAAGGAGGAGTTAAGCGCTAGGACGTTAAGAGGCACTCATTTTGTGTTGGTTGAACTTTATTGAATGCTTGTGAAGTAAAGTCAAGTTGGCCTCATGGTTATGGTTACGCCCCGATGTGTTATTAGTAGTTTATTTATGCAAGTTAATTGTGTACTATCCATGCGTGCTTCCTAAAGAGTTAATTATGAGCCCTATATTATTGTGTGGTAACGACACGAGGCAACGATATATTGCACTCATATGTTGCATGCATGCACGCATACGCATATAATAATTATAAAGCATGTGGGTGACCATTTTCCATCTTTCTTGCTCACTAAATCTGCCCTAGTAATCTTGAATGGTGATGTTCAAATCTTTTGCGCTCGTCACATTCATATATTTTCTTTGGTAAGTTATCGTTCGAGTCTCGATCTTAAGTCAAATCATTATCTACGCTTTATCATTCCATCGTTTCTCCTTAAGATTATTACTTTTCTTCCTTGGTCGCTAACTTATCTTAAATTCTTGCTAGGATGAATTTGCGTTCGGGAACCGGCGCGAACCGCGGGAACGGTTCGGGTGGGAATAATAACAACAACAACAACAACAACAACAACAACAACAACAACAATCTTCCCGACCCTCCTATCCACCCCACTCTTGCGGATGTGCTTGCCCAACAAACTCAACTCCTTGGGCAATTGGTCAATCATATTGGCAACTTGGGCAACGTCGGCAATCAAGCTCCTAGGGAGGAACCGCAAGTGAACAAATTTGGGGATTTCTTCCGCACCAACCCACCTATCTTCCATGGCTCCAAGGATCCGCTCGATGCGGATTTTTGGCTTCATGTCATTGAGGAGAAGCTCAATCTCATCCAATGTGAAGAACATGAGAAGGTCTTATTTGCCGCTCACCAACTTCATGATGCCCCGGGGGCTTGGTGGCGGAATTGGAAGGCCTCTCAACCCGACAATCACCGTTTCATATGGGAGGAATTCCGGATGGCTTTTCGCTCTTTCCATATTGCCAAGGGTATCATGGACATCAAGAAGAAGGAATTCCTCAATCTCACTCAAGGCCACCGGGATGTAATGGCTTATGTTAACGCTTTCAACGCTCTCTCTCAATATGCACCCGACGAAGTGTCCTCCGATGCTAAGAAGCGGGAGAGGTTTTATGATGGCCTCTCGGAAGAACTACAAGACAAGCTCTCTACCACCAAGTTGATGACTTCAATGACTTGGTGAACATTGCTATCCGCGCCGAGCACAAGATGAAGAGACTTGAGGCCAAGCACAAGCATCCCGCTCCTAACTCGGCGGGTGGTAGCTCCTCTCGCCCACATGTGGGGCCTCAACCTCCCCCACCTCGTGCGCCGGGTGCGCAACCACCGCGCCCTATGTGGGTCATACGTCATCCTCGACCACCCCAAGGTCAACCTCCAAGGCCGGCCAATGCCTTTTGGAACAACCCAAGCGGCACCACAAGGGGTCCGTGCTACAATTGTGGTGGCACGGGCCACATCTCCAAGTATTGTCCATCTCCAAGGTAAGGCGGCACCTCTAATGCACCAAGGCCCAACAACCCTCCACCGCAAGCCCCACGCCAAGGAGCCAAGCCATCGCAAGCTCCTAAGCGTGGCCATCTCAACTACACCACCGTGGAAAAGGTTCCGGATGATGCCGAAGTGCTCATGGGTACGCTTCTCATAAACTCTCATCCCGCCCTTGTTCTTTTTGATTCCGAAGCAACCCTTTCTTTCATTAACAAGAAGTTCATGATGCATAGCAAACTCCAAATGCAAACCCTGCCACAACCATACCACATAGAATCACCGGGTGGGGAAATCATATCTAAACGTTTTGTAGATAAAGTCCCAATTCTTATTGAGGGAGCCACCTTTCGAGCAAATCTCCTCATCCTAGATAAGCTAGGCTTAGATGTGATCCTTGGGATGAATTGGTTGGGAAAACATGATGGGGTTATTAAATGTGGGCCATGCACCATCGATCTCTTGCACCCCTCCGGGAATAGGGTCCTTCTCTCTCTCGCCACAAAGAAAGCTTGTCTCTATGCCTTGACGGGTACCGAAACCACGGCGTTGGAAGATATTCCCGTGGTTTGCGAGTTTCCGGATGTCTTTCTGGAAGAATTACTGGGCATGCCTCCTGATCGTGAGGTGGAGTTCATTATTGAATTAATGCCCGGGATGGCTCCCATTTCCAAGCGTCCCTACCATATGCCTCCTAATGAGTTAAAAGAATTGAAAGAGCAACTCAAGGTCCTTTTGGATAAGGGTTTCATTCGTCCGAACTCCTCTCCTTGGGGATGCCCGGCTCTCTTTGTGAAGAAGAAGAATGATAGTTTACGGATGTGTGTTGACTACCGTCCGTTGAATGAGGTCACCATAAAAAATAAGTACCCCCTCCCTCGAATTGATATCTTATTTGACCAACTTTCGGGAGCTTGCTATTTCTCCAAGATTGATCTAAGGTTGGGTTATCATCAAATTAAGATTCGCCAAGAAGATATTCCAAAAACGGCTTTCTCTACTAGATATGGTCTCTATGAGTACACCGTCATGTCTTTTGGCCTCACCAATGCACTGGAGTATTTCATGTACTTGATGAATAGTATCTTCATGGAGGAACTTGATATCTTTGTGGTTATCTTTATTGATGACATTCTTATCTATTTGAAGACTCGAGATGATCATGCTCGCCACATCCATATTGTATTGCAAAAACTTCGGAAGCATCATCTATATGCCAAGTTTAGCAAGTACGAGTTTTGGCTTGAGAAAGTATCTTTTCTTGGTCACATTCTCTCCAAGGATGGCATCACCGTCGATCCTAGCAAGGTGCAAGATGTTCTTGAATAGAAACAACCTTGAAATATCACCGATATCTGGAGTTTTCTTGGACTTGCGGGATACTATCGCCAGTTCATAGAAAATTTCTCAAAAATTTCCAAGCCTATGACCGAATTATTGAAAAATAGGGTCAAGTTCAAATGGTCCCAAGCTTGTGAAGAAACCTTTCAAACTCTCAAAGATCGTCTTACTACCGCTCTCGTTCTCGCTCAACCAAATATTCACAAGAACTTTGATGTCTATTGTGATGCCTCCCGCGTCGGTCTTGGTTGTGTTCTTATGCAAGAAGGCCAAGTGGTGGCTTATGCCTCTCGTCAACTCAAGCGACATGAAGAAAATTATCCAACCCATGATTTGGAGCTTGCGGCCATTGTCCATGCTCTAAAGATATGGCGTCACTATCTTCTTGGTAATCATTGCAATATCTACACCGATCATAAGAGCCTTAAATATATCTTTACCCAATCTGATCTCAACATGAGGCAACGTAGATGGCTTGAATTAATCAAAGATTATGATCTTGAAGTTCACTATCATCCCGGTAAGGCGAATGTTGTTGCTGATGCACTAAGCCGCAAGGCCCAATGCAATTGTTTGACCATGGGACCTCCTCTTCATACTCTTTGTGATGAATTCCAGAAACTTGAATTGGGAATGGTCATGGAGGGTCATCTTGGTGCTCTTATAATCATGTCCGACCTCTACGATCAAATTAAGGAAGCTCAAAAGAATAACAAAGGTATGGCCCGAATTCGTACCTTAATGAAGGAGGGTAAAGCTCAATGTTTTTCTTGTGATGATCAAGGAGTCCTATTCTTTGGGAGGCGTATTGTCGTGCCTAAGGATCACAACTTGAGGCGTCTAATTCTTGATGAAGCTCATAACTCTCAATTCTCTATTCATCCAGGTAGCACTAAAATATTTCAAGATCTCAAGCAAAGGTTTTGGTGGACTCGCATGAAGCGGGAAATTACTCGATATGTCACCGAGTGCGATGTTTGCAAAAGGGTTAAAGCCGTGCATCTCAAACCGGCCGGTACTCTTCAACCTTTGCCTATTCCATCATGGAAGTGGGAAAATATTGGGATGGACTTTATCACCGGGTTACCGAAGACTATTCATGGGTATGATTCCATTTGGGTAATCGTTGACCGTTTAACCAAATCGGCTCACTTTCTACCGGTCAAGACTACCTATCGAGCTAAGCAATATGTAGAGTTATATCTTACTCGTATTGTATGTCTCCATGGTGTTCCAAAAACAATTGTGTCCGATCGTGGTCCTCAATTTGTTGCTCACTTTTGGAGAAGTCTTCATGAAGCCATGGGAACCGACCTTACTTATAGTACCGCTTACCACCCTCAAATCGATGGCCAAACCAAGAGAGTGAATCAAATCCATGAAGATATGCTACGGGCTTGTGTTCTAGTGTATGAGAAGAAGTGGGCCACTTGTTTGCCATTCATGGAATTTTCTTATAACAATAGCTATCAAGCAAGTATCAAGATGTCTCCTTTTGAAGCTCTTTATGGACGGCGTTGTCGAACGCCTATCAATTGCTCCGAATCCGGGGAAAGGCCTTTCTTTGGCCCGGATTTAGTGAAGGATGCCGAGGACCAAGTCAAGATCATTCGCGAAAATCTTCGCATTGCTCAATCCCGTCAAAAGTTATATGCCGACCGTCGCCGCCGTGAATTCCATTTCAAGGTTGGTGATTATGTTTATCTTAAGGTCTCTCCTTACAAGCGCACCCGTCGCTTCCGGGTTAAGGGTAAATTGGCACCTCATTTCATCGGACCTTTCCAAGTCACTAAAAGGATTGGAATGGTGGCTTATCAATTGAATCTTCCCAATCACTTTCCACCGTTCGTAATGTATTCCATATCTCTCAATTGAAGAAATGCCTTCATGTTCCTACCGACGCCATCGACCTTGAAACACTCAATCTTCAAGTGGGTCTTACCTAAGAAGAACATCCCATTGCCATCCTTGATCATGTTGAAAGGAAGGTGAAACGAAGTATGGTGAAATTTGTGAAAGTCCAATGGATCAACCACTATGTCAGACCTGGGGCTACGGGGCTGTGTACATAGCGTAGTTTAAGAGATTAAGTCCGTCTTATCTCTTATTTACCTTGTTTATCTCTTATTTATCCCGTTTAAATAGGAGATAGAGCTAACCGATACAGAGGCAATCTACTCGAGATACGTTCTGGTACGATTTCTTAGCTGGTGTTGGTTAGTATCTTTGTAACCCTGGCCTCTCGGATATATAAGGGAGGGCAGGGACCCCTCTAAAAACACGATCTCTAGATCATTCTACACCTAAGGCAATACAAACCACTACAGGACGTAGGGTATTACGCGCCTAGCGGCCCAAACCTGTCTAAGCTTTATGTTCCTTGTACCTTCGAGTTCCTGATCTCTACGTCCCCTCACCCAAAACCTACCACCTTGGGTATACCCCTCGGTGCGCAGCCGGTTAAACACTAACAGCTGGCGCGCCAGGTAGGGGGCCGCATCAAAGATCCATCAGCGAGCTCGATGGTGACTTTCAAGTTCACCAGGTCAGTTCCCTCTCAAGGCACGACATTCATTTTTGGCTCGTGGGTCTGCATCGCAGATGGTGTGGGTGATTTTCGGTGATTCCTCGTCGACATGAAGCCAAAGACTTCCGCTGCGGATCTTCGCAGCAACCTTGACAAGTTCGTTGATGATCTCGACAACTTGTCAACCTGTGCTTCTGCAACAAAGATCGAGATGGAGTCTGCTCCAGGCTCGACTTCTTCCAGCGTTGCAGAAACTTCCCCTGGGTTGGACTCGTTCCAATCTAGGGACCCGCATAGCCTATCCCAACTCGGTTCATGTAAACTGGCCACTGATCTCAAGGAGGTCAACATCTCTGGGTCCCTCTCCATACTAGAGAAGGACCTGGATTTTCTGCTCCAGGATGGAAGGCCTGAAGCCACCGCGTGTCGGGGGCTTCGGGTTGTTTTGTCGCCAGTGATCTGGTGATCACTTCCATGTCGGAGGGTTGCATTGTGCATTGGAGGGGCATGGCGCTCTCTGATCTACTCGAGGCAGAGGGTCGACTTGTGGCTCCCCTTGAGCCCTTGCCCTTTCAAGAGGGCAGGACATTGGCTACCGCGGCGGAGGGGTCGACTGAACTAGTCAACGTGAGCTCTCACGAGCTCACCTCCCGCCAGGTGCTAATGGCGAAAGAAGGCAAGGATGATGGTGGTTTTCCCATTGTCAACTTCGAAGCGGTCTCTGAAGATGAGGCCACTGCCAACACTGGCGAAGAGAACGACGCGATCTGGCGAAGGAGGGCCAACAAGCATAGGCAATCTATGTATCATGAGCTTGACCCTGAGTTTGTCGCTGTAAGTGAACGGGGTTTCAGGACCCCGGTGGCTAACATTGCCAGGGTTACGGCCATCCTTGAGCGCAGCCACGATCCGGACGTGCGCCAAGCACTCCTTTACGTGCAGAGGGCCTGGATCCAGTTGGATCAACAAAATCCAGCTTCCACCATCAGGGAGGAGTGCGTGGGTGAGAGTCGGAGCCAGGCTCATAGCCGAACGGCTGGCGGTCATCCCCGACTTCAGCCTAGCCACAACAACAACAACGCTCGCGGGAGCCAGGCCCCTGGCGGGAGGCAACAGCCACCTTCGGGGGGTAACCCGCGACAGGCCAATCATCGGCCTCCTATGTGATACTCAGGTAATTAGCTTGGTCATACCCTAGCATTTTGGTATGCTTTTATGTCCAAAGTATGGCAAAAGGTGTGCTTAATATGTGCAAGGTTATGGAAAAAGAGATCTTTATGTAATTAATTTTAACTAGAGGTCCTTTTATGCAAAATGGGTGGAAATAGAGGGAAAAGTTTAAAAGTATGAGGGTTGTTTTGCAAAAGGTGGTATCTATGGTTAAATTGCAAAAAAATATGTGAAATTACCCTTGGGTATATATGTAAAAGTATTTTTTATCCATAGGACTTACATAAAATGTGAAAATTTTACTAAGTCTAAAATATCTTCAAAACTGTTGCTCAACTGCAGATGAACCTTAAAGAGAAGTTGTAGAGTTTGAAAAACTATGCACTTTTGCTTTTTGGACCATCTCCATTTGAGCACTGGTTTAAAAGTTACAAGTTCTTTACGGTGAGGTCCCTGCTTTTCTCTGATATTGCAAATCAATCCCCAGCTCAGTTCCTACCCCCTTCTTCTTCCTGGCGCCCCTGCTTCCTCTGCTCTGCTCCTGGCGTCTCTGCCACCGGCGCAGTACTCCGTTCTTGGTCGCCGCCGGCCACCTTCTGCTCTCCCTCGCCACGCGTCGCTTCCCCATCCTCTCACCGCTCTAGCCCCCCCCCTGTTGGCGCCTTACCCGCGCGCCACGGCGTCCGCGCGTTGCTAGCACTGCTCACCGGCGCCTCTGTCGCCGCCGAGCCTCTGTGGTTCTTCTCCCCCCGTAGCACCTGCAAACCAAAGCTCTGCTCGTCGTGCCCTTTCTTCTCACCTCTTTTGCCTATAAAAGGGCGCTCCAGACCCCCACGCGCGCGCACAGAAACCTGCCGCCCTCCATTAGTGCCGCTGTGACCTCGGTTCATCGTGGAGCCTCCCCCTCCGCCCTCCCCCTTCCCAAACCAGCAGCGCCACCAGCTTCCCCATCCCCCACCGCACCTCCCTAGCCCCACCCCTTCCTCCCCTGGACGCCGGAGCCCCACCGCTGCCGCACATCTCCAGCCGCCGGCTCGGCCTTCCGTGGGCAGCACTCCTCCGGCCACCTCGAGCCCCTCCAAGACCACCGGTGTGTAGCTCAGGGTTCCCTCATGCTCTCCCTCCCCTTGCCCCTCACCGCCGGCGAGTTCCATGGCCGGAATTTGGCCAGACCCATGCCCCCATCGCCGGCCATAGCTCCTGGACCTGATTGCAAAGATTGAATTCTATCCAGGGGGTTACCTGTTAAAGCTAGGGACTAGTTTGTAATGAAGTGGCTGTTATTTCATGTGTGTGCATATTCTGTCTTGTAAAATTCATAGCAATTCACAGAAAATTTTAAAAATGGCAAAACTAGTTTTGTTAGAAACTAAATTTCAAACTCTATAACTTCTGTTAATGAAGTTTAGTTTGAAACAAAATACTTTTACCTCTATTTTAAACCTAAGATTAAGGGGTAGTTTATGCTTAACTTTAATATTTCATGCTTTGTTGCTTATGAAATTTGGCATGAATGTTCTATAAGCTCTAGGTAGCTTTGTGCAAAGTTTCAACCTCAAATTTGATTTAAACTTAACTTCTTTCAATTTGAACTTTCAATATTAACTAAACCTATTGTGTAACCTTTTCTAATTAAGATCAATTGTCTTTCTCTAATGTGATATTATTTGATGTTTAATGTATAATCAAATTTCCAAACCTATGATCCTTTATTTAAAGTTTTGAATTTGTTTTGGTTCATTTTAAATTCAAATTTAAATATTTAGTACTTGTTTGCAACAAAATCAGCAATGTCTTTATGATTCTGTTATAAATAGTGTTTCAAACCTAAACCCTCTTTATTTTATGAATTCTTGTGTGTTAATTGAATGAGTTATAATATTTGAAATGTGAAACCTTAAATTTAAATTTCACCTTTTTAATTTATTGCATCTCATATAGAATCAACGACGCTCGACGACGGGGACTACTAGTTGGTTTTAAGACAAGACCAAGGCTTTTCAGAAGACCCAGTGCAAGTCGTCGAGGGACTAACTGAAGCCCCGAACCCAAGTTCGGAAGCGTCTGACACTCCTGCCCCCAACCCCACTCTAGAAGGCAAGCCCCGGACATATCCCACTACTTTATTTACACTGCAATCTATATCTATCTATAATATATCTTGCATTAAGTCTAGGAACTGAAGTGAAACCCTAGATGCATGAATCCTAGGGATCCAATGAAATGCTCCCGAGTCCTTAACGGATAGATGCTCCGCTAATAGGACCGGTAGAAGTCGGGTGATTTCCTGTCACTCGCGCGATATAGGAGTTGCATGTTTACATTTCTGCAACCACTATAAGGATGACGGATAGGGTCATGTGTTGTATCATGACCTGAGGTTTTACCCTGTCTATTTTGATAAAAGTTTTAAGGTCGAAATGTGTGGTAGTGGTGGCTAAGCTTTTGAAAGTACTAGCCACATACCGCGAAATATGGTAAGCGGTAAGCCTAGTACCCGATTGGCCCGGCAAATGGACGCGTTTCCACCACTCGACTTTTATTTTATGTTTACACGCACCAACGTGTGGGAGTACGTTCTGCATGGCAGACAGGAATACGGGTTTTGTAGTCGCGCTACAGACGTATATCCTGCACATATAGGGTGTGCGTACGGTCCTGCAGTCGCTTGTGGTGGCCCCGATCCATAACCCGGAATATGAGGGAAACGGTTGCTTCGGAACACCCTGTTGGTATTCCAAGCGTGTGTGTTAGGTTTACCTTGCAAGGTTAAATTCGATTCGAATCGTCCGCCTCTCACGATGATTGAGACTGCTTATCCCTTTTACCACATTGAGTAAAAAGTGTAATTGTTGATGAGATAATCTTGATGGATGATAATATCTATCATGCTTGTTTAGTATAGGTGCTAACCTAGAATGGCTAATCAAGCTAGAATCTGAAAGCTAAAATTTGAAAGTAGGTTATACTCTAGTCGCTTTTCAGCTAAAAATGAGCCCAGAGCCTCTGCAACACCTTCATAAGTCTAGTTATGGGCTAAAGTATACCCAACTCCGGTAAGCCTTGCTGAGTATTAGAATACTCAGCCTTGCCAATATCTGTTTCAGGTGTGACCTACGAGAATCCCACGCACAACCTTGTGTGGCCAACGTCCGTTCCTTATGGCTGGTCCGTGGAGTGGGACCCGTCCCCGGCCGGCAGTGACCCTCCGGAGTGACACCAGGTCCTGGGCTAAGCTTGGTGTCCGCTTTCGCGACGTGTGTAGTCGCGTAAAACTTTTTCCTTCCACTGTGAGTTTGGACAAGATGTTATGCTTGTCAGTTTGAACATGGTTTGTATAAATTTACTTTTCCTTGAACTCGGTTTGTAATAATGTATGTATGGCTGTAAATTAAAAGTGGATGAGCTTTTCTGTGATGTGCACTCGCCTTCGTGCGAGGTAAACCTGCTTCGGTCCTGTTGAACCGTGGTTGTATCGGGCGGAGACCCGACAGACCAAGGGATTGTTCCGTTTGAAGTGCATTGAGCTGATTGCAGTTGTACAGCGATCATTAGCGCACTTGAGCCGGAATAATTCAGGCGGTTCTGCCATATCCTACAGAAGACTTGCGCCAGCACATTAATGAAGGCCGTGATGCGCGGACGGTGATCTCCTCCAGGCGTAAGGTACGTGAAGAAGTCGAGACTGAAGGGACTGATTGCAGTGATCGTTTTCCTGCTTTCTCTACGCGATTCAGCAGCTATAAGTACCCTGAGGGCTTCAAGCTGATCGGCATCACCAAGTACGACGGCAAGCAGGCCCCTCAGCAGTGGCTCCGTTGTTACTCCATGGCCATTGAGGTCGCAGGGGGCTTGAACATCACCAAAGTCATTTACTTTTCGATGGCTTTGGACCCTACGCTGCTCACCTGGCTGGAGAGCCTCAGCAGCAACTCCATCGACTCCCGGGAGCGCCTCAAGAGGGTCTTCATCAACAACTTCTAGGGAGCGATCGCTCGTGCAGGTACTCGTCACGATCTTGCCCAGTGTAAGCAGGAACGTAACAAGCTCCTGCGGGCCTACACACGTCGCTTCTTCGACGTCCGCGCCACCATCGCGAATATCTCAGAGGATGACATCATCGACTGCTTCTACAACGGCATCACCGACCCAGGCATCTACAGAGATTTTGGGCAGAACAGGCCGAAGACCGTTGTGGGCCTTCGTGATATGATGCACGATTGGTCCGAACAGGAGGAGAAGATGCGGGAGCGGTTCCCGCAATGTCAAGATAGCAGCCTGAGGCGCCCAAACGACAACCGCAATGACAAAGGCCAGCAGGACTTTTCGGGTCCACCCCGGAAATGAAAGCCAGATGTTATCATCATGGCTATGGATCGTCCTTCGCGGGGCAAGAAGTCGAAAATGCAGGAGGAGTTTGAGAAGCTCCTGTAGAAAAAGTGCCCATGGCACCCAGGTGCCAACCACGCTGCCATTGACTGCTACCACCTTCGGAGGATGTTCAGCAACTCCGGTGGTGGTAAGAAGAACAAGAAGCCTGCGGACAAAGAACCCGAGGATGATGACCATGACGACCAAGGATGCAACCCGAAGTTCCAGGACGCTTCGAAGGTTGTCAATGTCATCGTCGGGAGAGATGAGGATTTTAGCCCCAGGCGGGACCAGAAGCTGCTTCTCGGGGAGATCATGTCCGTCGAGCTGGCGGTACCACGACCACTCTGTTGGTCGGAGGTCCCCATCTTGTTCTCCCGTGATGACCAATGGACGAGCTTTTCGGAACCCGAAAAGTTCCCCTTGGTCCTCGATCCTGTGGTGGCGGAGGTCAAGCTTACTAAGGTCCTCATCGATGGCGGAAGCGGGCTCAACCTCAATTTCGTCAGCACTTTGAGGAAGATGGGTCTGGATTTCAAGGACATGCTGGTTCCTAGCAAGTCCCCTTTTTACGGCATCGTCCCAGGTAACGCGGCGCATCCACTTGGTACGGTCATCCTCCCAGTCACCTTCGGCACGAGGGAGAACTACCGCACTGAGTTTATCAAGTTTGAAGTAGCTAATTTCGAATCTTCTTACCATGCAATTTTGGGCCGTCCAGCACTTGCCAAATTTATGGCAGTGCCACATTACATCTATCTACTTCTTAAGATGCCAGGGTTAAGTGGAGTTCTTACTCTCCGAGGCGATCTGAAGAAGTCGTACGACTGCAATTAGGAGGCAATTCAGTACGCCTCGACTACTCATGTGCCAGATGCTTCCGGAGAAGTACTCGCGGCCGCGCAGCAGCTATCCCAATCCGGGCTGGAGATTCCCTCCAAGAAGGCCAGCAAGTCGAGCATCCAGTCGACTGACGACATGGCCCTCAAGACGATCCAGCTCCAGGAGGGAGATTCATCTAAAATGACTGTCATCGGCGCGGGCTTAGGTGGCAAATAGGAACTCGCGCTCGTCAGCTTCCTTCGGGCTAACCAAGACATATTCGCGTGGAAACCAGCGGATATGCCAGGGGTGCCCAGGGAGTTGATCGAGCATGCTTTGAATGTACACCCAAAGGCTGTGCCTAAGAAGCAACGCCTGCGAAGGTTTGCTCACGATAAGCGTGAGGCCATCAAATGGGAGATAGCTAAACTTCTCGCGGCTGGATTCATTAAAGAAGTAATCCATCCAGAGTGGGTAGCTAATCCTGTTCTTGTAAAGAAAAAGAATAATGAATGGAGAATGTGCATCGACTACACTGATCTCAACAAGTACTGCCCAAAGGACCACTTTGGGCTGCCGCGCATTGACCAAGTTGTCGATTCGATGGCTGGTTGTGTCCTTCTTTATTTTCTTGATTGTTATTCAGGATATCATCAGATAGCGCTCAAGGAGGAGGACCAAATCAAGACTGCATTCATCCTACTAAGTGCGTTTTTGGAGTACCTTCAGGGAAATTGCTCGGGTTCATCGTTAGCAACCGGGGCATCGAAGCCAACCCTGTAAAGATCATGGCCATCACTGATATGGAGGCTCTGGCCACAATCAAGGATGTGCAAAAGTTAACAGGTTGTATGGCAGCCCTAAACAGGTTCATCTCCCAACTCGGGGAGAGAGGACTACCCTTCTTCAAGCTCCTGAAATGCCAAGATAAGTTCCAATGGACGGAGGAGGCCGAGCGGGCCCTGCAGGATCTGAAACATCACCTTCAGTCACCTCCGATCCTTACAGCACCATTGCTAGGGGAGGACCTAGTACTCTACATCGCGGCAACAACTCATGTTGTCAATAGTGCTATTGTAGTCGAGCGAGGCGAGGATGGCCATGCATTTGGAGTGCAGAGGCCTATCTACTTCGTCAGCGAGGTACTCTCCGAATCCAAGGTACGATACCCCGACGTTCAAAAGCTTTTATATGCAATTCTAATCGCATCAAGAAAGCTGCGCCATTATTTCGACGAGTACAAGATTACCGTGATTACGGATTTTCCGCTGGCAGATATTCTTCATAATCAAGATGCCACGGGATGTATATCAAAGTGGGCAGTGGAACTAGGGGCTTTGTCAATCGACTTCAAGCCACGCACTGCAATCAAGTCTCAAGCTCTAGTCGACTTCATGGCTGAATGGAGGGAGAATCAAGTCCCAACTCCGGTCGATAAGCCAGAGCACTGGACCATGTACTTTGACAGGTCCCTCAAGCTCGATAGCGGCGGCGCTGGAGTTCTGCTTATTTCTCCACGAGGAGAACAATTAAAGTATGTCCTTCGGATCCTATGGGCGGTATCCAACAATGAAGCCGAGTATGAAGCCTTGCTTCACGGGCTTCATTTGGCAATATCACTAGGGATCAAGCGACTACTTGTGTATGGCGATTCTCTTCTCGTTGTGCAGCAAGTCAACAAAGAGTGGGGCTGCAACAAGGAGACGATGGACGCCTATGTGCAGGAAGTGCGCAAGCTAGAAAACAAATTTTCCGGCTTGAAGGTTCATCACGTGCTGCGAGAGCACAATGTTGGTGCAGACACCTTGTCCAAACTGGGGTCGACACGTGCTCAGGTCCCACCGGGAGTCTTCGTCCAGGAGCTCAAGCAGCCATCCATCAAGTTTTCTCCACAGGTAACCATCGACGCGGGTCCCCAACAACCCGATCGAGAGGTTATGGTGCTGCAAGAGGACTGGCGAGAGGCTTTTATCGACTTCATCCGAGATCAAAAGTTACTAGCAGGAATCGATGCCAGGAGCGTAGAGGCGGCGCGCGTCATGCGCAGGAGCAAGGGCTTTGTCCTGGCCAATAGCAAGCTCTATCCGCGCGGCGCTCGGTCAGGTGTTCTCATGAAGTGCGTCACAAAGGAAGAAGGTTGTGACATTCTGCGGGAGATCCACGAGGGTGTCTGCGGTAACCACGCAGCTTCAAGAACGCTTGTGGGGAAGGCATATAGGGCTGGTTTCTGGTGGCCCACTGCGGTATCCGACGCGGAGGATCTCGTGCGCAGATGCCAAAACAGTCAATTCTTCGGCAAGCAGACTCATGTTCCTGCCCACAGCCTCATCACCATACCGCCATCCTGGCCCTTCGCTTGTTGGAGCCTCAACATAATTGGGCCCTTCACAACGGCGCCAGGCAGTTTTACCCATATTCTGGTGGCTATCGACAAGTTTACCAAGTGGATTGAGTACAAGCCGATAGCCAAGCTCACACCAGATCATGTTGTTGACTTCATCTCGGATATCTTGCACCGCTTCGGCTTCCCCAATACCATCATCACAGACTTGGGATCCAATTTCACGGCCAACCAGTTCTGGGAATTTTGCGAGAATGCATGCATCAAGGTCAAATATGTCTCGGTCGTACACCCAAGGGCCAATGGACATGTCGAAAGGGCAAATGGCTTGATAATTGACGGCCTCAAGAAGAGACTCTATGATGAAAACAGCAAGAAGGGGGGCAAATGGATACATGAGCTACCACATGTCGTCTGGGGGCTTCGGACTCAGTCGTCCAAAGCCACAGGACAAACGCCTTTTTTCCTCGTATACGGATCTGAGGCTATCTTACCAGCCGATATCATGTGGAAGTCCCCAAGGGTTGAAATGTACAACGAAGGCAGGGCGGACAAGGCGAGGCAATTAGAGCTCGATTTTGTCAAAGAGGCTCGCTGCACCACTCTTGTTCAATCAGCCCGAGACCTACAGGGGATCCGGTGACATCATAATCGCAATGTAAGGGAGCGGTCATTCAGAATCGGTGACTTGGTCTTGCGTCGCATTCAAGACGAGTCCGGCCTACACAAGCTCAATTCAAGATGGGAGGGCCCATTTGTCGTCAAACAGGTTACAAGACCAGGGTCTTATCGACTACAATATCCCGAGGGTCAAGATGTTCCGAACTCTTGGAACATCCAGAACCTCCGCAAGTTTTACCCATGAGAAGATGTCCGGATATAGCTGAATCTCCGGGGGCTTAGATGGCCTCCTTTCCTCGAATCAGTTTGGAGGCTACGCGCCACACGACTCGGGTTGAAAATTTCTCTGTGAACTTGCGGAGGCTACGGCCACTTGCAGCATTTACATAAGTCAGCTCCTTGTCGTAAATTGTACAGAGGCCACGGCCACGTTTCTATCTTCTCGATTTCATGTTTCAACATAACCGTCCGCTCCATTCATATCTTCTACGGCTCAACTTCCGCCGCGACCTTGGATGGTCGCACGCGACAGTAGTCGCATCTATCCCAACAAATCGATCTGTTCGACTGGTTTATATCCAGTTTGTTGGATGAGCTCACGTAAAGAGCTACCTCGACTACATCCCGAGTCGTTGAACTCAGGGTAGTTTCGTTTTTGCCATAAACACGGTAGAGTCGCGGCGATGCCCGCGTCCGCTCCCAACGAGTTCGAACCGTCCGTCCGGTTCTTACGTAACTCAAGGAGCGCGCTCATATGAGGAGCGACTTCAACTACACCCAGAGTCGGTGCACTCGGGGTAGTTTTGTTTTTCTGCCTTACGCACGGCAGTTCTGCGATGATGCTCGCGTTCTTTCCTAACAGTGTAGACCCGCTCAGTCGAGTTGTGGCTACCTTGTTAGACGAGTACCCGCTTGGAGCTATGACTACCTTCCGGGTCGCTGCACCTAGGGTAGTATCTACTACTTAGCCTTGTAAGCCTGGATTCCAATTTAGCCAAGGCACACACACACACAAGTAGAGACATCAAAGAAACTATATATACAAGGAAGTAAAAACTTGTTCTTTACACCCTAATCCTGCAGTACACTTTGAACTATTTGTTCCGCTACAGGTCGGGCTTCTTGGAGGTGTTGGTCGAATTGACCCTCGGTGCAATCTGCAGCCATGCCCTGAGCAAATATCTCCAATCGCGCGTTCGGCAAAAAGGACTTCACAACTGCAAGGGCGTTGCTGACGCACGCAATTGGAGCCTCTGTGAGGAATTTCAGCACTTTCTTCGGGGCTTCACGGAGTTGCTCTAGCAGGGGCCGCGGGCTTGCTTCGCCTTCCTCTGGGGGATCCACCACGTCCACCAACTCTCGGGCGGCCCCCCTGAGATCCTGAGCTCCTTTAGTTGCTGCTCTTTTTCTTCGCCCAGCGTCTTGATTCGCTGAAGGCAGTCAACGAACTGTCGTTCAGTGTCGCTGATCACCTTCTGCAACCTCTCGACGTCATCCGTACGCTGATATAGCAGGTTCTTCACGTCAGTAAGTAGCTCTTCTTTATATATTAACATTTTCCTAAGTTCTGTGGTGAAGAGATTTTTCAGAATCCAGGACAAATTGACAAATGCAAGTACTCGAGGGAAGCAATGGCTTACCTTGGTGCGCTTTCCTCTGATCTTTGAGCTACTTCTGGTGTGCTTTTTCCCGCTCTCTGAGCTGCTCTTGGTGCGCTTTCCCTTGCACCTCGAGTTGTTCTCGGAGTTCGGAATTCGCTTTCTCGAGGGAGCAGATCTTTGTTTTGCCGTCGGCGATGCGCCTTTCCAGGGTGGCGAGCTCTTGGTGATCACTCACAATGGTTTTCAGCTTTTCTGATTTCTTCTGGGAGCGGGCGATCACATTCTGCATAAGGAGGGAAATTCAGATAAGCAACTCGACAGTGTTTACCAGCAGGAAAGTACTCAGGTCGTACCATGGCAAAGTCACACGCCTTCTTGAAGTTCTCTATGTTGTTGTCCGTCAGCAACGGATCATCCACCAAGTCGGCGGCAACGACATCCCGGTACCCGAACCCAGTCAGGAGCAGCTCAACGGGTCTCCTTGAGGTTCCCGTGGCCTCTTTGGGCGGTGACCGCTGAGCACCTGCAAGCACAAAGTGTTTTCAGCATATAACGCTTGGATCTCGGCAGCTAGCCGGGGGCGGTCGATTGCTTACCTGTACCATTCGTAGGAGCGGCATCAGGAGCCTCAACTTGCTCTTCGCCACCAGCTTTGGTTTCAACTTGTTGGAGCTCGGGAGGCGGCAAGTCGGGCAGCATCGCGTCCGCCTCAGGGGCTAGCTCCGCGGGCGTTGTCCCTTCGGGGGCTGATGGCTCGGGGGCTGGAGCCGCTGTGGCAGGTCCCGCGCTTGAAGATTCTTCTTGGGTCGAAGACCCGAGGGCCGGGGTAGCCGAGGCCGGCGTCGGCTGGAGGTTCGTGGCGCTTGCAGCTCTAATGAAGTCGAAGTCAGACAACACACAAGTCGAACAATCCAAATATTTATTGTGCAACCAGAGGCAAACTTACAGTGTAGACTTCTTCTTGATGGCCCTTTTCACCCGCAAGGCCTGTCTTTCTGTTGCGGGCGGCGGAGTTTCACCAGCCAATGGCGCAGTCCCCGCCACCGCGATGGTGACGGCTACGGCGGCCGATGGAGCTGTTTCTTCTTCTTCAGGCTCGGTCCAGGAGGAGGAAGTGGAAGGACTACAGGAGGACAGTGTAAGCACGACACAATATCAACATATAGCAATACAACAAGGCAACAACAAGTACCCGGAAGATTCGATTTCTTGCGCCTTCCGCTTCCGCACTACCCTCCGACCCTGCGGCACCAGCGGCAAAGCGTCGGCCAACTCCACGACTGGCTTGGAGGAGTTGTCCCGTCGCGCTTCTCCTTCAGCTTCCTCCTCCGCCTGGGGGCTCGCATCCTCTGTGGACCCGCTGCTGCACTGAGCTGCAGCTATGCGAGCCCTTTTGGCTTCTACAGCGGCGCTGGGGAGAAGGTGGTCCAGCCGGGGGATATCGGGTCACGGTGGGTAGCTGCGGTATAGTTCAGTGTGTCCCTACAGAAGGCTCTCAGTTAGCGATGGCATAACAGAGGTAGCTTTCAACAAAAAGTAGTCAAGTACTTACAGGCTTGGGTGGATTCCGCATGGTAAACAGTTTTGGCACATACGGCATGGCGTCCACGCCCACCAGCACTCGCCTGACTCGGAGGAGGGCGGCGTCATCTGATAGCTCCTCTGTGCACATGCGAGATGGATCTTCAGAGCCTGTGTACTCAAATCCAAGTCGGTGGCGCTGTAGGATCGGTTGGACTCAGCGTTTGAAGAAAGAAAACATAATGGAAGCACTGGTCACCCCCGTCATCTTGTGTGCCTCTATGAGGTCTAATAGTTCCTCGACTTGATCCATGTTTCCCCCGGACAGTTCGAGATTCCACTCCGGCCTCACCACAGGTGGGTTATTTGTTTTTTTGGGGAGCTGGGGGGCATGATTTTCAGAATAGAACAAATGGTTTTTCCAACCGGGAAGGTTGAAGGGGAATTTGTATGAGAGGTATCTTTCACCGGCCTGCTGACGCAGTTGAATGCCGGTGCCCCCTACAACAGAAAGTTTTTTCGAGGTAGGCAGGGGTTTGACGCGGAAGAGGAAGCGGAATAGATCCCAGTGGGGCTTGATTCCGAGGAAGGCCTCACAGAAATGGATAAAAATGGAAATATGGTAGATGGAATTTGGGTTGAGGTGATGGAGCTCAAGCCCGTAATAATACAGAAGGCCATGGAAGAAAGAACAAGAGGGGAGAGCCAATCCCTGTTCGGCAAAATGGTAAAATGTCATGATTTCATCAACATTTTCCATGGGAAAGGCTTCACGGAAAGAGGGGCGCCAGTTGACAAGATTCTTCTCTTGCAGCAACCCCTCGAAAACTAGCCTATTCAGATCTGTGAGGGAGCACTTATTGTATGTCCACTCTTTGGTCGACGGCTGCGCCTCCTTCTTTTTCCCTTCGATCTCTGATTTCTTGGGCGCCATCTCCGATTCGCTTGCCACGAGATGCTCGGGGGCTGCGGGGAGAGGGGCGGGGAGATCAGGGTTGGGGGATTTCTTTGGAGGGATGGCGGCGGCACGTGGCTCTGATTGGGGATTTTTGTGGCTCTTGGCAAAATGCAGATTGGAAGCACAGTTTTTTTCACTGCTGCACGGGGTTAAATAACCAGTGGGCTGGGGAAAATTTACTGTTCCGAAGTTCAAGAGTTGTTTTTGGGAATATTCCGAAGCTGAGGGGTCATTTGGTGGACTGTTTGGATTAAGTATTCGACTACTTATTTTTCAGGGTTAATTAGCCCGAAAAGAGGGGTTTTCCGATTCATGATCTAATTTCCATCATTTGTATCATCATTTTGGTAATTTTTCAAGTTGCCATTTTTTAGCCTGCATGCCATGGTTTTCGGATCCTTATCTCCAATTTTGTGGGATTTGGATTCAAGTCTCGGGGGCTGCGGTATACGTGGCATCGACTATTTATTTTTCAAATTTCTTTGAAGGATAAGGAGGATTACAGACTAATGGGACCCTCAGCCTGATTCTCTGATTCAACCTAAGGCTCGGGGGCTACTCCATATGGAGTGCGATTTTTCAAATCGCACACCATGTTAAAAATAAAATTCGGGGCATGATCACCTCATAGCTTCGATGCAGCCAAGCAAGTACTCGAAGAAGGACTTCAAGACGAAGCTTTTGAAGAAGTTGAAGACTACTTCAGAAGTACTCGATAAGCCTACAGTACTCAGCTACGAAGAGCTCGGGGGCTTGTCACACCCGAGGCTACGGGGCTGCGTACATAGCGTAGTTTAAGAGATTAAGTCCGTCTTATCTCTTATTTACCTCGTTTATCTCTTATTTATCCCGTTTAAATAGGAGATATTGCTAACTGATACAGAGGGAATCTACTCGAGATATGCTCTGGTACAATTCCTTAGCTGGTGTTGGTTAGTATCTTTGTAACTCTGGCCTCTCGGATATATAAGGGAGGACAGGGACTCCTCTAAAAACACGATCTCTAGATCATTCTACACCTAAGGCAATACAAACCACTACAGGACGTAGGGTATTACGCGCCTAGCGGCCCGAACCTATCTAAGCTTTGTATTCCTTGTACCTTCGAGTTCCTGATCTCGGCGTCCCCTCACCCAAAACCTACCATATACCCCTTGGTGGGCAGCCGGTTAAACACCGACACACTCCGAAGACGAAGCCACATGGGAACGTGACGATCGTTTGCGTCAAGACTACCCCGATTTCTTCTTCCATGAGTGAGTCCTCAAGCCCTTCCCCACCGCACCCAACTTTCTTTATGAAGTTCATCCTTCTAGATATCATATATGTGTACACAATCACCATCAAAGAGAAATTAGGAATGTCATACCACGCCACACCACCCATGCCTTGTACATCCTTTCTTCAATGTTTATCTTGTCTAGGTGAATATGGCCTTACTACACCCGAAGCCTTACCGTTTTCTATCTACCAAATCTCGGGACGAGATTTTCCTAAGAGGGGAGAATTCTCACGGCCCCAAAAATTAAAACATGTGGTTAAAAATTTAAACAACATCGTCATGAGCATCATCCAAGCATCAAGGGCATCATGTGCATTTGATTACCTAGTGATTATCTATTTCTTGTGTGGTTAAGTGAAAGTTGTGAAGCAAGTTCAAATTTTTCTACATAACTATGCCCTCAAAGATTTTATTCAAATACTAGATTTCAAATGGTGATTTGTAGATATTTTTCCTCAATTTTTAGATGTCTCTCCCGAGCCATAAAATTCTTGGAAAGTTTGAGAACTGCAGTTTTCGATGAATTACTGTGGGCAACATTTAAGGGCTTTTTGAGTAAAAATTTGGTGAATTTTGGAGCCCAGGAAGTACCATTTTTAGATTTTTGAAGTTGGGCCTTTCATTTTTGGGTGTTTCCTTTCCTCCCGGCCCCACCCGTCAGCCTCTCCTCTCTCTCCCCGCATGTCCGGGCCCGCACGTCAGCCGCCCCCTCCACGTCTCCTGCGCCTTCGCCCGCGCCCGTTGGGCTCCTGCGCGGTGGTGCATGCCGGCGGCCGCTGGCTGGGCCAGCGTGGCCGCCACACCTTCACTTCCCGGCCACCGCCCGCTCGCCTTCCTCTCTTCCCATTAAAATGCGCCCGTTCTCCTCCCCCGGCCCAAACCCTAACGCCCCCGCCGCCTCTTCCTCTTCCCTCCGCTCCGCCCGCCACCACAATCCTCCACCGCCGGTGAACTTCCATTCAATCCCGCGCACGTGCACCACCCACTCCTCCTCCGCACCCGGCCCCAACCCTCCGCCGTCTCTCTCCCGGCCCACAACCGCCTCCCCATGCCCGCCTCTTTCCGCCGCCGCCGTGCTCCGCCGCACCACCGCCTGCCGCTTTGAGCCGCCCATCTGAGCCACGGGTGAGCCTCCCCATCGCGTCCCACTCCGAGCGTGCCTCTCCCAACCCGTTCGCGCCCCCCCCCTGCCGCTTCTCCTCCCGCTGGCCGCTGCGGCATCGCACCGCGCGCGCGTTCGCGCGCAGGCCGCGCCCGTGGCGAGTCAAGGACACGGCTGGCCTTGACTTCACCTGGGTCGCAGCTGGCCGCCTGGGCCCGCCTGTCGGCGCCCAGGGGCACTAGATCCACCCGGATGTAGCGCTTGCCGCCCCTTTTTCTTTTTGTCATTTCATGCTGTTACTTGTAAATTGCATAGAGAATGTTATAGGTCTCCAAAAATTGTGAAACTAGATTTGTTTGACTCCTCTATGATAGATCTATTTAGAGAAATTAAGTTTGAGCATGTTAAAGTTATGTGCCTTGAGTTATAATTTATTCTTTCTAAATTTAGTTAAATTCTTAACTTATTTTGTGCTACTCTAAAAATATTAAATCAAGTTTTGTTAGAATCCTTACTGAAAGTACTAGATTATGATATAGTTGGTACAAGTGTTTCCATGCTCTTTGCTAGAGTTTTAATGTGTTTACTTAAATTCTGGCTGCAAAATTGTTTAATGTGTAACTTTTGACTGAAAACAGATAAAATGATAAAACTACTTCTCTTACTTTTGTTATCATGTCCTCTATCTCCAGTAATTCTTTAAGAATTTATAAAGATGCTTTGAGTACCTTTTAAGATTTAACTTGAGTCTAGCAGCTGAAAATTATAAATAACATAAGTAATTCCACAAAGATGTTGTTGATGCAATTTCAACTCTCATGAGTTTATTTTGAGATCCCCTGTGTGCCCAATTTAAATCATGATTTATGCTTGTTAGATGCCTTGTGAAGCAAAGTTTGCCTCGGTCCTAGAATTTAAAAGTAGTAATCGAGCTTGTTGTGCCATGGTCGTATTGCTTTCGTGTTGGAGTGACATTTTGCTTTTATTGACATACCATTGCATGTCATCTCATTTTCATATCATTGGAATCATCCTAATGCATACATCTCATTCATGCATTATAGTGACCGAGACGCCGGAGGACGCACCCGTTGAGCCCACCGAGACCGTTGAGACCGAGCCGGGAGCCGAGTATGTTGTGGAACAAGAAGAGAACCAAGGCAAGCAGCTAAGCATGATCCCTTGATCCTTTTAACTTGATTAGACTTAGTTATCTCAATGGGTATATATGTATATTCTATATGTTTAATTATTGCATCGTCGATCCTATTTACTTGTCATGACCTTCCTTGTTTTCGCCCTCATGTCCTTGTCACGTGTAGTAGCAACCAAATGATCTAGCAAAGGCTTAGTCATGCTTAGAGTTGGCTTTTAAACTTGCAAGATACATTGGAATAGGGCTACCTTGTTCACTAAACTACTCCTAGTATATTCATGCTTATTCGTTGATTGTCGGAAGTTTGGAAAAAGGGGGTTAGCGAGATGGTTATGTCATGATTCGAGCGGAAGGTAGAGCCTAGGAAAAGGAGTCTCGGAGGCATAGTCCGCTCGAATTGGTTAAGGACCGTCCGTGGATGACCTTGGAAATTGAGCACTTATCGTACTACCACATATCCATTTATGGGGTGGATAAACCGATTGCCCTCTAGTTCTAATCGTTGATGCACGGTCCTAGATGCGTGGCCATAGGGTTTTGTAGAGATGCTTAGGGGTGTCCCCGGTAGACCTAGGTAACTCTCCGCGCAAGTTAGGCGTGATGTTCAACAGTTACAACTTATCGGGAAAGGTTGATGCGAGTACCCCCTTGCCCAACGTGATCGGTTGGGTGAGTCGCATGGTCCTTATGTCGTGTGGGTAAAGATGTACACCCTTGCAAGGTTATTGAATCAATTTGAATTGCCGCGCTCTCGGTTATGAGCAAGCTCTTTATCCTACGAATTCTTCGTAGAAGTTTTGATCATGTGGTTGGTTACTTGTTACCTCTCGTTGATGTTTAGGGATTGGTTAATTTAATCAACTAAAACTTGAGGTGGGTTGGGCAAGTTAATTAAAATGCTAGGAAGCTAGGTGTGGAGTTAGGGAGCTTATGCTTAACTACTATTACTTAACCCTAAAGCCTCTTGTGAGCCTTCATGTGCATACTCCTTGATTATTAATTATTCGCGTAAGTCTTGCGAGTACCTTTGTACTCATGTTGCTATATTATACTAAGTTGCAGGTGAGCCGGAAGTGGTGTTTGGCCATTTCTACCCCGCCGAATCCGGCGCGGGCGAGGAGTAGGCCAATGCGGTTAATGGTGTCCTGGAGCAAGACGCCATTATTCTTTGTTGTTATATTTTCCGCTGCACATCGTACTTGGGATTATCATGATAAAGGTTGAACTCTAGGTTTTTATCTCTTTCTAATGTTATTTGTGAGCCCGAGGCTTGTATCTCTTATTTGAATCTTTAAATTTCAGATTTGGAACATTCCCTTACACTAAGGTTGTAATGGTTAGTGGCTTAACTTTGTATTAAAACTTACTCTTTGTGGATCATTGGCGACGTATGAGCTTGTGACGGTACGTGTACGTGCATGATCTTGGGCATATGTTGGAGCATATACCGGGACTACCGGGTTTAATATTATTTTCAGCGAAAAGTTAAGTTGGTCCTTGGTAGTTTAGATGTGGGTTAACCCGTGGGACGCCATTTATGCGAATGCGTGTTAGCTCTCATCTTCATAACAAGGACCGACGGTTTCGCTTAAAATGATGTTAAATTGGGCGGTTCTCACAATGATGCCCAGTTTGCATTGGATACCTTATTCGCCACTACCACGCTATCCAATCGCAACCAATGACATCGGTATATGTTCTTTGCTTGTGGTAGTAGTGATGTCACATGGGCATGGCAGTACCGTGTGAGAAAAGTTGCTCCATCGCCGACGCCTGCTAGCTGCCCTCCCGAAGAAACCTCGAAATCTTGCTAGCTTTTTTTAGTTTTGTGCGAACGGCTGTTTTTCACACCCAACTCGCAGTTGAGTTTGGCCGGTCACACAAGTCTACAGTTTAGAGAGTGTTTGGTTCGTTCTCTTTTGTCCCGTTAACTGTTTACACGGTAACTGATTACGTTAGCTTTTGTTCGGTTCGATGATCTGTAATCCGATATCACGGGATCTGTTACAGCACAGTTCAAAGCTGATATTGTTCTCGATTGCTTGGGGGGATAAGATATTCAGATCCCAGGTGCTGTTTTTTTTTTGAATTTAACCCAGGTGCTGTTTGGTTAGGAGAAAGTAAACGCAAACGGTAATGGAATCGATTACGGCTGTGACCTGAAAATAGTAACGAATTCCTGCGACTGTTTGGTGCTCATATGGTAATGGAAAGGGAAACAGGCAGTGAACAAAGGCCCTATCGCTACTCCCGCAGACCACGTGTCGCCGCTCAACAGCTAGCTAGCTAGCTAGTGCCAGGCGTGAGCGATGAGGGATTGGCCAATCGTGACGAGCGGAAATTAATCTCCTAGCTAGTGAAATATCCCGCGGATGGGATCTATTTCACCTCATGAGCGTCAACGCCTTTGAACTATACGGGAAGCGATTCCACGGTATCGTGTTACGGAGCACTCGAAGCAAACACCAAACAACGTTATACGTCTGCACCGTAATCAGTTCCCGCAGCAAATTGGACGAACCAAACACTACCCCAATTCCATTTCCCCTCATTGAGCTCCATATTGGCACTTCCATACTGTTCTTCTTCCTCGTTGCTTGTCTGCGCCACATATTAGGCTATACTCTGTTCTTTAGCCAAAACAGATTCTATTATATTTTTCTAGAGCGTTTGCACGGTATATATAGCATATGCTCGTACATACCATGTTAATAATGTTCTGTAGAAATAATAGCTCTAGTTCAGTGACCCGTTGCATGTGTTGCCTCAACATGGTTTCTGAAATGTTCTGCTCAACATGGTTTCTGAAATGTTCTGGCAGCGCATCGCATCTGAGGCCTCTCTCTCCCTCTCCAGTAGCGGAACTGGGGCATAGCCTCTGTTGGCGGTCGATTTCTATGATTTTTACCGTCAACATTTCTTCAAATTTCATACTTTCATGGCCATAATCATGCTAGGATCATCTACCCTGATGAGTTCCACTAGTTTTGGTATTTATTTGATTTCAGGAGCACAGTATCCAAAATTCGGCTAAATTTGGAGAAATCCCAGGCCGACCGTCCTCTCCTAGGCCGGCCAGCCTGGCACCGTGGCCTTTCAGGCCCAAACTTCACCTGCATGCACACAAACACAAGTCCAAGATATCCTGACCGGCACATCATCGAGGAAAACATCCTACGGTCGAAAGGTTTGAGCCATGGATTGATGGACACACATGCACCATTTACTTGGTTTTCATGCTCAAATCCACCGCCTGGAGTACATGCACGCAATGATCAACACGTCGGTGCATCAGAGGGCCGAGAGGAGCCAGAGCCAGGCTGACTGAACTTGACCAGGCCGGCCGGCCTCTAACCACTTAGCCTCAAACAGAAGCAACCACTACTGACCTCCAGAGAAGATCAGGAGCGCTCAGGACAACGGTAGTCACATGTGGCCTAGGCCGGCCGGCCGGCCTACCTCTGCAACGCCACGTGTCCATCTTCGCGTACAAGCTACGTTAACCATTATACCTGCTTACAAGACAAGCTAAGCTGCCAGAACCTACCTTGAAGGCCTATAAAAGGCAGCCCACACCTCCATTCAACACACACCATCCTTGGAGAGAAGAAGAGTCTTAGTGTTGTTGCTCTACCTTAGTGTAGAATAGGGAGAGTGTGAGGTGAGAGCTTAGGTGAGAGCCAAGCTAGGAGAGGAGCTGGGTTCCCTCGATGCTACTCCAACTCTGTAGCCACCTTAGAGGAATAAAGCTTCTTTAAGTAAGTTCCTCGTTTATTTTTAGTATCTCGCTAGTTATTCTTTCCTCACCTTACCACATGCCCACATGGAGTATTCTCATAGTTATCCGGGCATTCCATCTCATGAATATTTGGAACCACCTCCATCTTGTCACCCCATTCTATCTGATGGTTATGAGATCCGTCCCAGTCTCATAGCCATGGTTCGCGCATAGTCCTTTTTTGGTAGAAAGGACAAATGTCCCTATGCTCACGTGCAGAAATTTGAGGAGAATTGTTCTCTTCTCACCATACTCGGTATGAATCAAAACACCCTACGGTGGAAGCTATTCCTGTTCTCTCTGACGGGGGAAGCGAAAGTTTGGTACAACCGGAAGGTAGGAGAGTTGGAGGAGATTGGATAGAGTTGAAGGATGAGTTCTGCTTATTCTTCTTTCCTATTACCAAAGTGATGCCGCTTCCCATTCAACTGCTATCATTCAAGCAAGGAGAAGAGTCACTTGGAGCAGCGTGGGAAAGATTCATGTAGATGGCAAACTCCAGACCACCTCACAGTATTTTAGAAGAGATGCTGATGCAGCACTTCGTTGGTGGTCTTAATCCGGGGAGCGCGCATTTCATGAGTGTCGCCTCTGAGGGATCCATCATGTACGAGACAGTGGCTGAAGCAAGAACCATCCTAGAGAAGGTCCTTGATAGCACTCAATACACGGGACTCTTTGACGATCCGCCCGAGCCAACTGATCAGGCCAAAGAGAAGTAGCAAGTTCACACCCTATCAGTTGCATCCTCTCCAACTCCACCATACATAGAGGAAATCACTGAACCAACCAAGTCCATAGATTATGAGCCACTCATAGAAGATATGCCAATGTTCATCCCTGATCTCTTCACAGAAGAAGAGTATATGGAACTTGGCAATGTTGCAGCCATGCTGAAAGAGCACAAGTGCATATGCTTAAGATCTGAGGCATTCATTCCAGATGCCACACCGCAGATTGAGGGTCTTACTGTGATTATGAGCAAGGAATGGACAGAGGAAGCGAAATCCAGCAGTAGCACCATACAGATTTACTGTGATTTTAGAGTACTTCTCTACACTATTGGGGATGCTGCACCACAAGAAGTCTTTTATGACCTGAAAGTCGGGGTGAATGTGCTGTCCAAAACAGTGGTAGAACACATTGCACCAGAACAGCCCTTGACTTTCTCTCATAAGCACCTAAAGTGGATTGATGGCCAGATTGTTGAGAGCAAAGGAATCCTTCGCGTTATGTCCCTGAAGATGGGGCATTTGGAGATCTTCCTGGATTTTCTCATCTTCGATATCCCTGAAGGTGAAGAGTTCATCTTGATCGGACAGCCAACAGAGCCACTTGTCAACCCCAACAAAGACCGAACAATCCTCGAGGTTAAGGTTGGCAAAAATAGAATCCCGGTCAACCTAGTTCGTTCATGCAACACCATTGCAGAAGCTAGACCGGAGCAAGACCCGGTGGAAGAGGCGATGAGAATTATTCAAGAAGGGTTAACTCAGCCTAATATTGAAGAAGATGCTATTCACTTCACCCAGGAAACAGATCTGGACAGCAAGAGTAAACTTAAGGAAGAAGAGAAACTGCAACCTTCTCTTCTTGAGTTGAAGCCACTGCCTCCTGGTTTGAAGTATGCTTTCCTCGACAACAACAAAGGCATGGTAGTTGTCATCAGTGATAAGCTGACAGAGAGTGAGACTCGGTGACTCGTTGCAGTCTTGGAGAAGTACCGATCCGTCATTGGGTATTCTCTACAACACTTGAAGGGGATCAGCCCCAACTTATGCACCCATCGCATTCCTATGGAGCCGGATCATAAGCCGTCAAGAGAACATCAGTGATGGTTTAATGATGCGATGAGGGAGGTAGTAAAGAAAGAAGTCCTAAAGCTACTGCACGCGGGCATCATCTACCCTATGCAAGACAGTGAGTGGGTTAGCCCAGTTCAAGTTGTTCCGAAGAAGGGGGTACCAAGGTACTGTTTTGCCTCTTTTCATCCTACTTCTAAAAAGGCTTTTGTGGAGCTTAGCGTATGGAATGAAAAGGAGGCATACTTGCATTGCACATGTTGCTAAGTCAAAGACCGGATCTGAGGAGAACCAAGTCATACAATCTGATCAAGATATGCAAGTTTGTGGGATTTGAAAATTTTGAACTCCCTTTGTATGACTCTCTCTATGCTTTATTTCTTTTTGGATATGGGCTATCCTTTTCTTTTCTTCCTTTTTTCTTTTTCTTTTCTTTTTCTGTCTTTTTTCTCTCTCATGATATTGAGCATGTACTTATTTTTCTTTTCTTCTTTTTGCATAGCCCATATCTTTTTTCAAAGGTGATTGGAGAGAGTCATAACGCACATGGAGCATTTATTTGATGGATGGATGGCATATTTTTGCGTAACTTCTAGTGTAGAAGTCAGCAAGTGGAGTGTGTGTGATCTTGATCGTGAAAGCATGAAGAGTTTCTCACAAGGGTCACAACAATATGAAAGGGTCTCAATGCAAAAGCAAGTACCATATGTACAAGGGTTTCAATGAGGTCAATATATGGCTTTGGCGGGAATTTAGCATCATCGAGGAGTCAAACTATTGATCTTGAATTTTTGCAAGATAAAACTCCAAGTACTTTGCAAGAAAAGGCAAGTTTCCTTTTATAGTACCATATCTCATTCATCAACTTCTTAGATGACATGCTTTCCCTATGATAGATTGTTCACAAGTAAAAGGAATATAAGCGAGGAATAAAGAATATGCAAGCTAACCATAGGGAAGGCATGTTTAACATGAGAAGATTGGCAAGGTTCATTTAAAACTCAAGAAATTAGGGAGTTAGAGGATTGTGTTGCCTAAACCATCGTTGAAGAGGAAGAAGAGGAAACTGAGAAGAGTTAGAGGAAACAGAGGTTCGACCATCCCTCTCTGAATCCCATCTGTCCTGTTCTTAAGTGTGCTGGACCATCCGATGTTGTGCAACATGTTGGGGGAGGATCTCGAATGAGTGTGCACTTGGTGAGCTTGAGAGATCTCCCCACACTTATTCCTGTACCTATTTTTATTCAACGAAACAAAAAAAGGATGGAAACAAAAAAACTCTACCGGTTCAAATACCGGGGAGTTCAAACTTTTATTCACTCAAGATGCATGGAGTGAGTGTGGTGCCTCATCTTCTTTTTGTTATTATTTTCATTAATTATTTTTATATTCTTTTTATCATGGCAAACTGGGCATGATGGGTAACTTAGCAGAATGGAAACATAAGGTGAGGATGCACAAAGTGTGTGGGATACTTACCTGACAAACCTTTCCAAGCGTTGAACCAAAAGGCAAAAGCTAAGCTTTTAATGCATGGAGAAAAGCTTTGCATTTGTTCTGCTTGGTTCCTCATGCATCTATCTGCCCTCAGGACCAATGAGCATTGTATGAGTGTTAGGGTTATTGTAGCTGCTCCTTGATTGTTTATTTTATTTCCTGCAAAAGGTAAGTGGACAACAAATACTGGAGGGATATTTAAGGAATTTTGAAAGGATTTCATTGTGGCTTTGAGATTAGTTGTTCACATCCATGGTTAAGGCAAATCAAATTTAACGATTCAAGTAACATGGATCCCAAAATGTTTGCCATCATTTTAGTTCAACAATTTTTTTTATTTTTAAAGAGACTCTTTTATTTTGAAGAGTTTATTTTTATTCACCAATTTTATATTTTTAGCAAGACTCAAGCAAGGCTGGGATAAAAATTGCATGAACATAACAAAGGGACATTTGGCAGTATGCACATAGTGCACTTTGAAATGTGACTTATGCCTCCTTTGCATGTCGTGCAAATTTTATTATTGAATTGCAACTCGGGCCTTGGCTTATCTCCAGTATAAACTTGAGGCTTTACCCAATCAATTTTGAAAATTTTCTTGCAGGGGTTTGTCCAAAGAAGATATGCATCCAAAGTTTATGAAAGTATTAAATTGGTGATTCAATAACCAAACTCGACACCATGTCTAATTCCATTAAAGAAGGCTATTTAACTTAAGCATCTTGCTTAATTTAAAAACCCATGGATGTACCGTATGAAAATATCCAAACCTGAGCATACGAACAAAAACAACGGAAGCATGATTTTGCATGATCAAGCTCTGTTCATATCGAGATAAATATGAGTAAGGTATTGGTGAATCTTACCTTCGCATACGTTTGTATTCTTACTAGCAGCATATGAGGATGGATGATCTGAAATTGTTGCAGTACCATATGAAAATATCCAAACCCGAGCATACGAACGTAAACAACGGAAGTATGATTTTGCATTATCAAGCTCTGTTCATATCAAGATAAACATGAGTAAGGTATTGGTTAATCTTACCTTCGCATATGTGAGTATTCTTACCGGCAGCATATAAGGATGGATGATCTGAAATTGCTGCAGCGGTGACGTGGTCACATATGGTGGTCAATTTCTCCTCCATTTCTATGTTGATTATAGCGGAGGAAGGCACTTTGACCATGCCAAATGAGGCGAGCGGTACTCATGCCCCGTGTGTGGTAACCATGTTCCTTGGAGGCATGGTCTGCTGGCATAATGTTCTAGGATTGGAGACGCAGAATACATCTCCCCTTGTGCATGTGAGCAAGTGCCCATCGGAGTGGATCAGGAAAGGTTTAGAAAGGAAGGGTTGCTTGTATGAGTGCAGGAGCTGCTTGAGCGAAGCTATTCAAAGCTGGGAGTGGATGAAGATTATATCAGGGCTTTGCAAGCATAAGTGAGAGCAACGCTCGGTGGAGCCAGGCGGTGAAATGATATCTATCAAGGTGCGATGTCATAGCTTGGAGGCACACTCATAAATGCGGCCTTTAATCCCTGTGGAGCATGCTGGCTCACTCTTGCTCTCTTCTTCTTCTTCTTCTTTTTCAACTCTCTTTCTTTCTCTCTTTTTTCTTTTTTTTCATCTTCCATTCTCTCTCTTTTTTTTCTTTTCTTTGGCAAGACAGAACCAACACCATCCTTGGTAGGAATGGACCCTGTTGCGAGGTGCTCACCAATCTTCCCCACACTTGGACTTTTGTATCTCACAAAACCAAGAGTCAAGTGTGCGATGTCGGTATCTCCTTCAGAGTGTGTTCCATCACTAGGGAGTACCAAGTATTTGGTTGGTGTGGCTCTCATATTCTCGGGAATCACATGCCCCTCGTTCTTTTTAATCTTAAACTGAAAATCGTTAGCGACCAAAAATACCCGAAGGTGCATATTATCCAGACAACATGTTCTTGCTTTTATTGAAATAAGGAATACTTTATTGGAAAGGGAAATGAAAGTCTAGGCCATCTCCCGGCAATGCTTTGTTTACGGTCAAAAGCTCAACCTTGGAGAATCTTCCCATTGCAGCTACTATTAGCGATGTAGTTCCCACCTTCACCGTTATTCGTTCATTGTGCCATTAATGCTTAAGCTGCAAGGTTAGTGCCATAGTGCAACAAGTTGTGCAAGTTTTGTGATAACCATAAGCAATTGCATCCGTCCATAAGAAGCATTATGAAATAGGTTTCTAATGAGGATGTAAAACTTGTAGCACTTCCCTAGCACAGGAGGTTGATGAATCTGGAGACTCATGAGAGTGATTTTGGAATTTTCTAAGGGTGAGGTTTGGAACACTTTCCCTGAGTTGAATGCATAAACCAACTAGTTATAAACTGCAGCCAATTGTACGCCTCTCTGTCTCTGTTTGTCCTCAAAAATTAAGTTATGTATTTCTGTTGTTGCATAACATAAGATCAAATAAGTTGTATCTGACACGACATGTGTATCCTTTTAATTAGAAGTTTAGAACTAGAGTTCTATTCATCCTGTAACTCTGAAATTGATTGAATTTATACGACCTCGCAGTTGCAGTAGATATATGATGTTCTATTCATCCTGTAACTCTGAAATTGTTTGTGTTTATACGAATTAGCAGTTGCAACAGTAGATATGTGATTATTAATGTTCTGGTTGGAATATATCGGAACATATATGGTGAAGCATGTAACTTCAATATCACCGGTAATCATATATGAGAAGTTGCTCAGCTTTGCTGCTGTATCCCGTTCCAAGTCATCCATTTATCAAGCCCTTTATAGTTTGTAACACTAACAGTCTGCATGATGGCAGCAGCATGGCTGGAGGAAATCATGGCATTGGTCTGCATTCCTGAGCTGATTGCAGGGCCCCAATGGAGGAGATCACATTTGATAAATGTAGCTTAATACTCATTTACTGGGAGCCGATCTTGCAGGCCTAACCTCCATTTATGAATATAAAGGGGCACTCCTGGCTTCCTTGTAATTAAAGGGGGTCTATTTGGAGAAGCTAAAATTGAGTGCTAAACTTTAGCACATATTAGCACTCATGCACATGCTAAAATTTTGAGTTTTAGCTAAAATTTAACCCATCCTATTAGCACTCCCGTTTGGATAAGTTAATGCTAAAGTTTAGCACTTTCACCTATTAGCACTTGGATCCAAATCCGCCTCACTTGATTCAGGTTCTCTGGTCCCATGGAAGAATTTGCTTGCATGGAGCATTTAGGATTCTGCTTGTTCTGCTTGCTGAGAAGATACTACTGGCCTATGGCTCACTTGAAGTAGTGGATGATCTAATTGACCGGAAATGTCTTCCAATTATATACCAGACTTCAGCACTTGCGCGGTTGATAAGCTTGCTCATAATGAAGCACCTTTTCTGGTGTCTTCCTGCGTAGAGAACTAGATACTGTTCCATTGAGGTCCTTGGTGACAGTACTGCTGAGAACAGTGCTCTCAGACCAAATTTGAATGCCAAAAAAAAAAGCATGTAACCGATAATGTTAGAAGTAAGTTTACAAGGACTGTGCTGAGTTTACAATGTGCGTCGTTTTAGCAAATCTATATATATAGCTTTATGCATCTAGATAAACATTGTGCCTAAATACACAGTAAAAATTATGCATCTAAATTTGCCAAAACATCTATATTTTAGAACGGAGGGAGTAGGAGGTAGATATTTTGTGGCTCACAGTTGTTCAAAGTTTCCTTGCACAGCTGGTGAGACAATGAGACATCTCAATGTGCCAAGCTTCCTCCCATCCTTGGTCCGCCGTGGTAATTGCACTGCTATCCTTTTTTATAACTTAACTCCATTAAGTTATGCTACAATATGTAAATTCTTAAATTCGTACAATTCGTGTTAATATGCGATTTTCAGTTGTGGTAGGTACATGTGATTATTCTGCAGCATTGTAGTTGTGTTGTACCAGTTAGATAGAATTTCCCTTTTACTCGATCAATGAGAACTTGTAGCGCTGTCTATTATGTTCAGATGTATAGCCCACATAGCAAATCAGGTATTAAGGAGCATGTAAACTTCATACTAAAATCTGGTTGCAAGAGGTCTGCCTTAATTCTTCAATCCCACTAAACGTTTAAATAATACACATAAATTCACTTTTCATATAAAAGTTAATCATATCTTAAAGTCCTGCTTAGGGATCAATAAGAGCAAGCAAGAAGGGGCATTTCGCACAAGGTTGTGGTGGATATTTAGCACTATATATCAGGGAAAATTCCTTGTTCTCCTCCGTATCGACCCTTATGGAGACTATGCAATAGCAAGCCACCAAAGTAGAGAGGCATGGGGATCTACAGCGATGACATTGACACCTAAGAGAACACCATTTGCCAAGAGGCAATGAAGAAGACTTGTAGGTGTGAAGAAACAAGGTGGTACAGCCGTAGAGGCTACACTGCCAAGTGCCAACACAAGCACAAAGAGCCCACACCTGGTAGCCACAATTACCTTGGTGGCAGCGCTGTTATTTCGGCAATGATACATCATACTGGCACTCAGCTGTTGTTAACATCATATAGTTCCTCAAATATACTCTGATTGATCTGTCAGTTGTTGAGGCAGCACAAGTTCCATGCCGTGGTGTGGGCATGCTGCGATGTATTCCTAGAGACGTTTCCGGGCTTCCGGGATGGTTTTATCCTGGAGTTGTTGAAAATTGGAAATCTTATTCCGAAGGGCGTTGGTTTTGCCCATCGGAAAGTACTTGACCAGGAATGCATTAGAACAGACGAAGACGGATGTTTTCCATTGTAGTGCCTCTGGGATTGATTGTGCTGCTCACTTCCAGGAAGTTCTGGAGATGAGCGTTGGCATCTTATGATGCCTTACCAAAGAAGGGACTTGCTTGAACCATGTTGACAGGCCTAGTCTTCGGTTCAAAGCCTTCATTGCCTTGGTCGATGTTCAATCCAGTACGATATGGCTGCTGGACGGGGTTGAGAACTGATGGAGTATCTTCTGAGCCATGGGTGATGAAGCTGGTGTTGTCAAATCTTGGCCTAAAGAAATCCTTTTCTGAGGTGGGATGACTCTGCGTCGGACAATTCGTCAATTCAGGTTGAAGTTGTATGGTAGATCGAAACCGGTCATACACTGCTCTAAATATATCACAAAGATAAAGAGAGCAATGGTAAGCCCTTTAAAATTAGCAGCGATAAAACAGTAAATTTTATCAAACTATTCAATGATATCTTTAGCCAATTGCTTCCCCAGCAACGGCGCCAGAAATGCTTGTTTGCCTTTCTTATGCCCAATAAAATATGTATTCCGTAGGCGCACAGAATCCACCGCCGTAGCACTTCATCTTGGAGTATTCCAAGGTATCGTAAATTTCCACGGGGAAGCACTATGGTCTAAAGAGTATCGTAAAAATGAATGATAAACTTTACCAGAGATATCAACCAAGCTAACTTAGTGGGAGTAAGCTAGATATGATAGATAAGATAATTGCCAAGCAATGGCCATCTAATATAGGAGACTCTAAACCTTAGAGCCGTAAGCAGCTGGAAGGACAATGAGTGAGAAAGACTCTTAAAACACTTCTAAACTATCGAGCTAGCCTCACTAGACGAAACCTTGCTTACTTTGATGGCCAGAGAGAGGAAGGGCTGCAGAAAGGGGTGAGAGGGGAGTCCAACGACAAACAGCAAGTACTGCTATGAAAATACCCAAACGTGTTGGACTACAAGGGATGGACAGAGTTATCACCACCTGCCGCCTGCAACACTGTTGCGTGGGGTGGAACACACTTTCTAGCTAACACTAAGCCAGACACCACGTCTGCACTCGGCGTTAGGATTTCTCTTGAGGCCTTCAAGAGAAATCCCCCTCAACCTAGGGACTTGCTTGAGCTCCCTAGTTTGGGCGAGAAAACCCGCAAGGTAAGATCCTGACAAGCAAGAGAGAAAACAAAACCTAAGCTAGAGGAAAGAACTTCCGCACATAAGCTGGATAACTTGGGAAGGTAAATAAATGCAGAAAGCTGACTCTAAAAGATAAAGAAGATAACATATATTGATAAATGTCAAAGGGAAAGATATAAGAGCTATACCTAACTTCCGATGATAACTCCGGAATTCTGAGATAAGCTCGACTCGACTCTAACTCCCAAACTACTAAACGTAACTCTATAAAGTGAAATGAGTGAAGAGAACTCCTTGGTGTCCCTTTAGAAGCTGAGGTGCTGGTCTATTTATAGTGTGAAGGGGCTGATGTAGATGTCGGTAAAATGGTTGCTTAGGTAGCGTGATCTTCAGGCCGGCTGGCCTAGGGGAGGCCGGCCGGATGTCTGATTCCACCGCCTTGTAGATCCTCGGCTCAGATTACTCCTGGATGTCGGTTGTGATAACTATCATAGGAGGTTACGTGTTCGAAAAGCCAGTAGGGAGCCGGTCGGCTTGGATGAGGCTGGCTAGCCTGGGACTTGGTCCTTAGGCGCCTAATCAACCATCATTGCTTCTAGACATCTTGGATTGCTCGCTAAGTGGCGGTTTTGTGGAGGTTGCACGCGTGGCATCTAAGTGTGGGCCCTTCAATCCAAGGCAAGTGCCTTTCGGTCCCTTTGATCAAACTGCCTTCAAGTGCACAACTCAGGATTAGTTGGAGTGTGTTTCCTTGCTCTTGGATCAGTGATGTGGCATTTGGGTCCAGTGCCAGGCCAGCCGGCCTAGGTGAGGCCGATCGCCCTGGGATTTTCCCCAATTTGCCTCTTTTTTGGTACACTTGTTCCTACATTCACTACTCATCCGAATCTTGTGGAACTTTATTAGTTTAAATAAAATATGTATGCAACATGGTGCGAAGCCCTATTTACTCTTGAGAAGTTGACGGACAATGTGTGTTTTCAATGGTCATCATCACATCCATAGAGGTACATAACCGGAGCAGAGTGCTAAGGAACTCAGCGCTCCTCCGATCTACTCCCTTTCTCTCTCTCCCCCCTATTCTAAGGACTAGCCTAGGAAGAGCTTCGCCATGGAGTGGAGCACTACATCTTCAAGTGGAGATGTTGGAGGTCTTGGTGATTGTGGGGGGTCTCCTCTCTTCCTTTTGTAGTCCTCCAAGGTTGGTTCCCCTGAGAATTATGTATGGAAATACTATCAACCACCTTGGGGAAGCGTGGGGGTTACTTCCCGCCAAAACTGAGTGAGACAGGATGCCGTCCAGGTTCGGCCGAACCTAGGGTTCGGCCGACCCCTGGATGCCCCCTCTCACGCCACCTTTCATCCTGGACACTGCCAGGTGGGTCCCCAAGTGGGTACATGGTGGTTGGTGGTAAGTTTAGGCAGTTTCCTCATGTTTGTGGGCCCTTGAATCCGTGTGCCAGCCTCTAATTTGTTGGAGGTGTGTTTCTTGGCCTCTTGGGTTTATTTGCTTCAGGATGTGGGCCCTCCAATTCTTGTGCTCACATAGAATGCTTTGAAATGTACTTTTCCCTTTATTTGAGCACGGTTTTCCTCCGTATGCAGGCGAGGTCTCCTGCAAGCAATGATTCACGAATACTTGTGGAATACATTAGTAATAACTTCTACTGCTACTGTTGATGTTTATTCTTTACGTGTTTATCCAGGAGTTGATGGCATAGATTTTGTACTTAAGAGCCATCAACAGTGCATTATCAACCGAAGATAATCACCGTGATGACTGCTGATGGCACCGAAGGCAAGGCCGAAGCCCAGTATGGCTGCTACAACTTTACCTATCAGAGGTTAGTTTCTAGTCTAGTGACTGCTTACAAAAATAAGTGGCCTTTGGATTGGGCTTCGTTCTGGTTTTACCACAAGGTCGCATTGGATGATGCCACCCAGAGCCACCCCCTCATCACCGACAAGATTCGGAATTTGGGCGATACTCCACGGGTGGACATCGAAGACACAGAGGATCGTTTGGCTTTCGTAGCCATGCTTCGGGAAGTGTCGAAGGTGTACGGCACCCGCGACATCACCTCTGCTGCTAGCCATTGAAGGCTGGTTGGTCTATTAAGGTCTGGTTGCCGAAGGCGTAATGGACCGAAGGGATTCCCATGCTAGACTTCACCGCCTCCTTCAATCTCAAAAAAGATCATGAGTCTTCTTCTTGGTGTTGCAGCTTGGCTTTCTCTGCTTTGTTTTGTATTTTGACATTAGTTTAATTTGTACAGAAATCAACATGAACTCTGTGGAAAGTTGGGCTGATGACATCGTGGGGGCGGAGTCCATAGGCGAATACAAAGCCATTTTCCAGAAGTTGGGTGGGACTCACACAAATCGCGTGTTGAAGGCCTTCGGGATCGAGGCCCAACAACACGTTGCTGCTATTAGGCATCAGGAGGAGAGGCGCAAGAAAAAGAAGGAGAAATCCTAGGGAAAAAAGGTTGTGGTTTCCACTTGCGGTGTTAGTGCTTCGGCCACCGCACACCTGGAATAGAAAAAGAGGATATGTTGTTGTGGTCCCGTGTTGCGGATATCTTGTTTGGGTCCTCTTTGCCCCTAAAGGCTAAAGGGTATTCCGAGGATGCCGGTGAAGAAGAGGTGAGCCCCCTTGCTGCTTCACCGGTGATGATCATGCCGCACTTTTTGGTCCTGCCAAAGGTTTCCAATTCCAGTTTCGGCAGACCTCCTGGTCTGGATGTCACGGACCGCGAAGCCGAGAGCAATGATGATGATGGCAGGGATGTTGATGTCGTGGGCTCACCGGCCAGGGGTGCCCTTGTTGTCGCCGAAATGGTTTCGAGCCCTCGCAAGTTGCCGACTAGTTCGCGCAGCTCCTCTAGCTCTATATCTTCGTTGCATGATTGTGAGAAAAATGCATCTTACAAAGGTAATCATGGGAACGTTGATGCCACACCCACCATTCATGCCTCAACGAAGGGTGATTCTGATGAAGCTCCCTCCAGTCCCTCGGAGAGCAGCAACTTCTTTGTTAGTAAAGAGGATCCTCCTCCTCCTGCTGCTGCCGAACTTGGTGCTCCAGAGGCCAATTTGATCGGTGGTAATTTTGTTGGCAGCCTCCACTTTGATAGCTAAGACCGGGAGCATGACTTTCTATCCTAAACTAGGGCTTCTTCTGTTTTCCTTCAATGGAAAAGGAATTGATGAAGACAACTGGACTTCCCAACATGCTTTGATGCGCCCTCTTCTATCTCTTGTGAGTCAGAACTGGAGGAGAGAGTTGCTGTTCTGGAACGAGAAAAACTCTAGCTTTAGAAATCTTGCGAAGCTAAATAAACGCAGCTCACCAGCATCCACGCCGAAGCTGATGCCACCCTTGCACATAGCAAGACATACTCTGATCAATTGGCCGAAGTACAAGTCTACCTTGCTTTGGCTGAAGCCGAGCTAGTAAACTTGAGACAAACCACAAAAAGTCACAGGAGTACTTTTGTTGCTACCGGGGGGCCTTCACGACTGGCATCAGTTATCTTCAAGAAGAAGTGCCTCGCCTTCTATCCTCTTATGGCCTAACTGCCCCGGAGCTACCTGGTCCCGCCGACGTGGAGATCATGCAGTTCTTCAGGTGGCTCCGGTCGTGTCTTGCCATGGTGGAATCTGGGAGCCATATTCATGGGGATCTATGTGCGATGGTCGTGGCGCATACCCTGGCTGCCTCAGTTTGTGGCCTTCTTTCTGGTGACGTGAGCTCTTCAGCTAGCATCACGAAGGCCCAACTTCAGCAGCTGCGTGAGCACACCTTTGAATGACCCTTGGAAGAAGATGTTCTGCCGGAGAGGTTGTCCCTTTGCCGAAGAATATTGCCAAGAATTTCACTAAAACTTTATACAAGGAGAAGGGAGTTGCCCTCATGCATCGTGAAGGTCTTGGGCTGAAGGAGCAGGTATCTAACCCGTCCTTCATCTCTTGTTGAGTTTAAACTTCGCTTCTAATTAATTTTCCTCGGCGTATGTGCAATTGAAAATGGAATCATATGTGAGGGAGGTACTGCATGGCGACCGGCCATCAAGCTCTGCTGCTTCCACTCCTGAGGACCCATCGACCACCACTCAAATGGACATTGCCATCAACCCTACATCGACCCACAGCGAAAGAGGGCGATGCTGGCAAGGATGCGGTAGGAGCCGAAGAGTTGTGAGGAATTCGTTGTTTGAATGAATTACAACGAGTGATTTTGTGGGCTTGTAACATATTACTTTTGGTACTAACACCTTTAGCCCTGCGCAGGACCTTGCGGTGGAACCTATGCGGGTTACCGAAGGTATTACTCCTTTGAGAATGAACCTTGGTGACTTCTTTGTTACTGGTGAAACATGGCTAAAGTTCCATTCAGTGTTTCCTTCCGTTACCTTCACTGACTTTTGGGATAATAAGCTTCGTTTGTACGAAAATATCGTTGCGAAAGAGCTCTTCACCCAGTTCCAACGTGACCCTGTTCGCCACGCCAAAATTTTGTCCGATCGCGCCCTTCACCGGTGTGACACCCTAGGTGTCAAAATTGAAAAATATTAGGAAGAATGTGAAATGTAAATACATTGAATTAAATGAAATTGGATGAATGTGTGAAATTTGAGTGCATATGTGAAAATAAGGACTTGTGTGCAATTAGTTCAAAAATATGAGTCCTTTGGTGTAAAATGTTGAATGTGACATCCTAGGTGTTAACTATAGCAAGCCAATAGGAAGAATGTTTTGCATGCTTTGAATGGTGTGAAATTTGGGTAAAATCATGAAAATAAGGGTATTTATGTAATTTTACAAAAGTACAAGTCCTTTTATGCAAGTAGTTGAATTATAAAAGTAACTTTCAAAGTTACTAAGGGCTAAAATGTAAAAATGCAAGTCATCATGACCAGTCATCAATAGTTGCAGTTAAGTCCAAAACTACATAAAATTCACCTTACTAAGGACAAAAACTTTATTAAGTTTGAATTGAGTGCAAAGTTGTAAAATAAAGCTGTGTACTTTAGGTTTCTGAACTTGAGCCCTAAAGCAAAGTTGCAGGATTTTAAAAACTCTACAACTTCTATTTTGGTCATTTCTTCATTAGAGCTTTGGATCAGTGGGAAAATTCAGTTTACAGTGAGGTCCCTGAGATTTTTGAAAATTCTAAAGAGACCCCTCGGACCCCCTCCCCTCTTCTTCTTCCTCTGGCGTCCCTCTGCTCCCCTACTCTATCCTCTGCTCCTCTACCACCGGTCATCAGCGCTGCTCACCGCCGCGCTAGATCCTCCCCGGCGCCACCTCCTGCTGCCTTCACCTCCACGCGTCGCCCCCAGCCCGAGCACCGCCCTAGCTCCGTCTCCCTGGCCCTCTCGCGCGCGTGCCACACCGCCCCGCGGCTCTGCCATCCGCCACCTCACCGCCGCAGCAGCCGCCCGTGCACGCCCCCTCGCCCCCTCTTTTCTGGCTCAACATGCCGGCGACATCCCTGCTCTTCTTCCCAGACGAGCTAAGGGTTCATTTGAAAGGATTTAAAAACTTCTAACGGCTTTCCTGCAAGATTTCAGAGCCCTCCCCCCAATTCAAAAGCTGTGAACTTCAAAAATGTATAGAAAATTGTAGAAAATTCAAAAAAATGTCAAACTAGTTGGGTTTGAATTCTTGTGTTAAATAATACAACTATTGTATTATGATCATGAGATGAATATGTGTATTTTGTGCTATGTTTAAATTAGTAGATAATGGGTACTTTAATTAGATCTTTTGATCCATAGCAGTGCTGAGGCTCAAATTTGAAACATAAAATGTGTGCGCCATAAGTAGAGTTGTGTAAAATTTGGAAGCCTAGAACAGCCCTCTAGCTAGGATGTTTAGATAACTTTGCCTTATGTTAATAAAAGATTCATGATTTAATTCCAGATGCATTTCTTCATGTTTACAGCTGAAAATTTCACCTTAGCTTAGTTTTAGTATATATGATCCAAGATAAAAGTTTAGGAGTCACAACCCTAGTGTAACTTCAGTAATAAATTTAAGCTTAGGTTAAAAAGAAATTCATGAATAATAGCTTTAGTTCATGAAAAATTTTGAAAATATTTTGAGGTCTTGCTCTTGAGTAGTGTGACATGTCCACAAATTTTCAACTTATGATCAGGTGTAGAACAACCAGAATAAATAGAACTTGTATGATAATTCTATATTCTTAACTTAGGGTTCATTTAATTAGTCAAAGTAAGTTCATAATTAAATAATAAACTAGGGTTATTAGAGATAATTAGCTAGTCAAATAAATAAAGTTATTAAATGTAATTAGTTTAATAAAGATAACCAAACATGCTATCTAATGCAATTAGTTTAAATGTTTAAGGTAAACAACTATGTTACTTAATGTTATTAGGTAATTTAGTTTATACTCGATAAATGACTGCCCAGTAGAAGAGTGAATGTTATGTTTGATGAGTGCACTATGTCTTCATTGGATTGCAACTTTATTGTGAAATAGAATAAAAGTCTATGCATTTTCTAAATTGTATCGTGTACATCACATGTAGACTCGACGCTTCTCGCCGATGGAGATTATCAGATTCTCCCGGAACCCGAAGTAGAAGTCTCGGAAGATACCGGAAATGTCGCCGAAGATTTAACTGAAGCTCCGAACCTGAGTTTGGAAGAATTTATTAACGTCCCTGACCCCAGCCTCTCCAGTGAAGGCAAGCCCCGGACATAAACCCACTACATTATAACAATGCAATTTATATATATCGTTATTTATGTCTACTTGTGCATTTAAGTTCATAGGAGTTATAATGAAACCCTAGTTGCACATTGTTAGGAACCGATGTACTGAATATTAGAACCTGAGTCCGACTAGTGCTATGCTAATAGGACCGGTAGAAGTCGAGTGATTTCCTGTCACTCGCGCGATATAGGAATTGGTTGCTTACAATCCTGCAATCACTATAAGGATGACGGACGGGGTTAGGTGCAGTATCATGGAAAGGAAGGATACTCCATCTGTGTTGATGAAATTGGTTAAGGTTGCAGTGTGTGGTAGTAGCAGTTAAGCGTTTGAAAGTACTAGCCACATGCCGTGAAATATGGTAAGCGGTAAGCCTAGTAACCAATCGGCCCGGGAAGTGGACTCATCCCCCACCACTCGACTTTTATTGTATATTTACATTCACCGACGTGTTGGAGTACGTTCTACAGAGCAGACGGGAATACGGTCATACAGTCGTGCTGTAGATGTATGTCCTGCACATTGGATGTGCGTATGGTCCTGCAGTCACTTGTGGTGGCATTGTTCCATGACTCAGAATGAAAGGCAAATGGTTGCTTCGGAATGACCTGTCGGTGTTCCAAGCGTATGAGTTAGGTTTACCTTGCAAGGGTTGAAATTCGATTCAGAATCGTCCGTTTCTCGCGGAGATTGAGACTGCTTAATACTTCTGCCACATAGAGTAATAAGAGCAACTTGATGATGATGAAAGATGATGTTTGTTGAGAAAGTTTTACCATGTTTGAGTAGCTATAGTTGCTTACTTAGAATGGATAATCAACTAGAACCTGAAAGCTAAAATTTGAAACTAAGGATCTACTCTTTGTTGCTTTTCAGCTGAACCTAAACCAGAACCATTATAAGCCTTCATAAGTCTAGTTACATCGCTAAGTATACCATGAAACGGGTAAGCCTTGCTGAGTATTAGAGTACTCAGCCTTGCAATATGACTTTATTTCAGGTAATGTCTCTGAAGACCCTACCCTTCCCATGCCTTGGCCCTATGTTCTGCCTGATGGTTGGTTCGTGGAATGGGACCCGTCCCCGGCCAACACTGATCATACCGAGTGATGTCATGCTAGGGCTTAGCATGATGTCCGTGCTGGTGACGTGTATAGTTGTCGTATTTTAAATTCCACTGCCGTGAACTTGAATCTTTAAACTAGTTTGTAATAATTTCTATCAGTTTGGAACCTATGCTACATTTGGAAACTCTTGTAATATAAACGCCTGTGATGTAAAATATGATTGCAATTATATCTCTGAACTCGCCTTCATGCGACGTACCTTGTTTAATCCTGCTTTTGGTGGTTTATCAGGACGTTACCCGACAGGCCAAGGAGTTACACTATTTGAAGTACGATTGGAGCCATTGAGAGAGGACTTGCGTACTTGAGCCAGTGTAATTCCGATTGGTTCTGCCACATTGAATTACAAAGGTAACTCTTAATTTACACTAGGGGTCAAAGTGTAAAAATATTAGTCATCATTACATTACCTGAACTTGCACTTAAGTCCAAAGTTATATGAAATTTATCTAACTAAGGATAAATACTTTGGAAAGTTTGATTTGAGTCCAAAGTTTTTAAATAAAGCTCTACTCTTTGAGTTTTTGAATATGAACCCTAAATAAAAGAGGTAGGATTTGAAATGTTCTACAACTTTCATGTTGACCATATCTTCATTTGAGCTTTAGATCAGTGGGGAATTTTGATTTACAAAGAAGTCCCTGGAGCTTTTGAAGTTCACAAATCAGTCCCTGGCACCCCCTCCCCATCTTCTTCCTCCTCTGCCTCCTTTGCCGCGCGACAGCGCCGCCGCCCGCTGCCGTTGCCACGCCGCCCGAGGCCAGTTACTGCCCCAGCGCCGCTCCACGCGTCGCCTCCGAGCTCGCCCGCTGCCTTAGCTCCTCTCTGCTGGCCCTCCCCGAGCACGCCACAATGCCCTATCATCTGCCCGAGCTGCCTTCTCTCTGCCGCCGCAGGCCGCCGCTGCTCACCACCGCTGCCACTCTACCGGTGCCATTGTCTACTCCAGTAGCTCCCCTACATCGCCTCTAGGCCGGCCACCGCTCTAGCTCCTCCCCTCTGGCTCTTCCCCACACGTGCCACGCCGCCTCGCCTCTGCCTGAGCGCCGCCAGGCCGCCACGATGCACCACCGACCGCCAGTAGCAGCTAGTGCTCGCCGTGCCTCTTCCTAAGTTCCACAGCATGCCCAGAAACTCACTTCGACTACCTATACCCGCTCGCACGGCCGTCATTCGCTTTGATCGACTTCTTCCCCACTGGATCACCGCCGCGCCCACCTTCTACCGCCGACCACCGCGCCATCGTCAGCTCGCCCTACTTGTTTTTTTTAGACCATGACAGCCCCCGCAATAGCTTCGCTTTGATCTTGTGAAGCTCACCCACCCTTCAATTGACTTCCTTAAGCTCCAATTTAGCTGCCCCGACGATCGCCAGTGAGCTTCTCTTCCGCCGCCGTTACGGTCGCCGTCGATCACCTCCTTCCCGTAGCGGTGAGCTTCGATCATATGCGGCAATGCATTCCTCATGGCTCACTAATGCTCATGCGCAGGACCTTTGCCGCCGTCGATCACCGGAACATCACCGTCGCCACTGACCTCTCCGCCGCCGCCTCGGTCTACCATGGAGATCGACCTTCCCGACCATCCCGACCCTCGCCAAGGTGCTTAACCGAACCATCTTGCTTCCCTGGAGCTTTTCCCCCACTTCTGACCCACCGCCGATGAGCCATTGCGTCGGAACATCGTCGCCGTGGTTGAGCTCCATCGCCGCCGCCTCGGTTCACCGCCGTTCTACCCCCTCCGGCCAACCCCGACCTGCACATCACCCCTAGCTAGGACCGCTCTAGTCCCCGGAACATTCCTGGTCGGTTTCCCCTCGCCGCTGGCAACCGCCATCGTCGGAATTTGACCGGCAAGTTTCAGCCTCTTTGTTCCCAGGAACCAAGGACCCAATTGCATTGTTTTAAATCTTCCCGAGGGCCTGGCTGCAAGATTCCAGTCCCTCTGCTCATTTCAAAATCAGAGATCTTTAGAAATTTGTAGAAATTTCAGAAAACTGTCAAACCAGTTTTGCTGAAATCCTTGAAAAAAATTCTACAACTTTTGTTACTAGAGTTCATTTTTTGAAACCGAATACTTTTTGGGTTATTCTAATGATTAGCAAAAGGGGTATCTTGTGTATAACTTGTGCCTTTTAGCTTACTTTCATGTGTTTTTTTGTATGCAGCATGTTTAAGGCATATGTAAGATTGCGTAAAAATTTCACCTTAATTCATGCACTCGAGCTTGAACTAATTTGAATTTATAAAAATCAAGCTTGAATTGGTTAAAGTTCATTTAAACATGATATTAAGGTTTTCATGCCAAGATCTTTTTATCATGTAGTGTTCTTTATTTAAGTAGTTCATAATAAATATTTCAAGAATTTATGGCACTATTTTACCTAAGGTTTAAAGTTAAACTTAACATTTGAACTAAATTCAAATACTTTAGTGTTTGTTTTTAGAAAATTATGAAAAATTCATAGTAAACACCTCTATTAGAAACAAGTTTACCCACAAAAATTCAAGACCATAACTTTTATAGGTTTTAGAATAAAAATCCATCTTGTTAATTTCATCCAATTAATCCCATTGGTTAGGATAATTGAATTGAGATACAAATAATAGGTTTGGATGCAACTTTCTTATTTTGTGACATTGTGTTCATTAAATTGTTGGATTGCAACTTTATCGTGAAGTAAAACTTTTAACTCAAGAACCATCTAAATCAAATCATTGCATATCATGTAGATTCGACTACACTCACTGACGGAACCTACGAGTTGATCCCGGAATCTGCGCAAGGCATTTTGGAAGATTAGGTGAACGTCAACGAGGAATTAACTGAAGCCCCGAACCAAAGTTCGGGAGATATTGACATCTCTGACCCCCAGCCCCACCAACGAAGGCAAGCCCCGGACATAAACCGCTATTTTACTACATTGCAATTTATATATCTATATATATATATATGTATCCACTTTTGCATTTAAGTTTCCAGGAATTGTAATGAAACCCTAGTTGCATATTCCTAGGAACCTATGTATTGAATACTAGAATCAGAATCCGACTAGCTGCTAAGCTAATAGGACCGGTAGAAGTCTAGTTGCAATGTTTATATTCCTACAACCACTATAAGGATGACGGACGGGGTTATGATTATGATTCATGACCTTGGTAAGAACCCCATCTGTGTTGATGAAAAATTGATAAGGTCGCAGTGTGTGGTAGCGGTGGTTAAGCGTTTGAAAGTACTAGCCACATGCCGCGAAATATGGTAAGCGGTAAGCCTAGTAACCAATCGGCCCGAGGAGTGGACATACCTTCCACCACTCGTATTTGGTTTTTCCGGTTACTCGCTTCGACATGTGGGAATACGTGTTGTAGGGCAACCAGGAGTACGGTCATGTAGTCGCGCTACAGACATACACCCTGCACATTGGATGTGCGTATGGTCCTGCAGTCGCTTGTGGTGGATCTGATCCACGAGTCGGAATGAAAGGCAAACGGTTGCGTCAGAACAATCGTTGGATGTTCCAAGCATGTGAGTTAGGTTTACCTTGCAAGGTTATGAAATTCGATTCAAAATCATCCGTTTCTCGCGGAGATTGAGACTGCTTGATCCCTTTGCCACATAGAGTAACAAGAGCAACTTTATGGTTATCAAAGATGATGTTTGTTTAAAAGATTATACCATGCTTGAATAGATATAGTTTCTTACTTAGAATGAATAATCAATTAGAACCTGAAAGCTAAAATTTGGAATTAAGGATCTACTCTTCGTTGCTTTTCAGCTAAAATTAAACACATAACCATTTCAAGCCTTCATGAGTCTAGTTACATGGCTAAGTATACCATGAAACGGGTAAGCCTTGTTGAGTATTAGAGTACTCAGCCTTGCAATATGACTTTATTTCAGGTAATGTCTCTGAAGACCCTACTCTTACCATGCCATGGCCCTATGCTCTGCTCGATGGTTGGTCCGTGGAATGGGACCCGTCCCCAGCCAACACTGATCATACCGAGTGATGTCATGCCAGGGCTTAACATGATGTCCGTACTGGCGACGTGTATAGTTGTCGTATTTTAAATTCCGCTGCCGTGAACTTGAAACTTTAAACTGGTTTGTAATAATTTCTATCAGTTTGGAACTTATGCTACTTTTTGAAACTCTTGTAATATAAATGCCTGTGATGTAAAATATGATGGTGATTGTATCTCTGGACTCGCCTTCGTGCGAGGTATCTTGTTTGATCCTGCTTTCAGTGGTTTATCAGGACGTTACCCGAAAGGCCAAGGGGTTACACCGTTTGAACTACGATTGGAGCCCTTGAGAGCGTACTTGAGCCAGTGCAATTCAGGTTGGTTCTGCCACAGCTGGTATCAGAGCTAACAAATGTACACTGGAGATATGAATTGTCTTAGAAATGTTTTTAGTATAAAATTTGACCAACAAAGTATTTTGCAAAACTACGTTGGTTTCGTTAAGGATTGTGCTTAGTACGTAAAGCCCTAGGGTTATGTTTATTAAGGGAAATTAGAGGTGGCTATAGTATATATATATAACTCTAACTACCAGCATTACTTTTCTGTCAAAACTTAAATTTATGAACAACCCAACTTTACATTCTGTAATGACACCTTTGACGATGATGTAAGAAGGTGAGGATCCTCAGCTAACTGGGGAGTTAGCCTTCCTGTCGGTGATTCAAACCGAACGCTGGTTCTCAAGCAGTGGCCTACTTGAGATGCTGCCAATATATCAACTTAGGTTGAATATATTGGGAGTATATGGTTCGGCGCAGGTTATGACGATTGTTGTTCATACCCCCACATTTTGCGGTACATCCGTGAATACGTTATTTTGGTAATGTATGTTAACATTGTCTGTACAGCGGTAATTGTACAGATGCTATTTCTATAGTGAACAGTAATGATTGGGGACGCTTTCATGACATGCTGGCATGAAAGGTTCATGATATATATTGTGATTTGCTGCAGGTACGCTAACCATGAATCGATAGGTTTTGAACGGTCAGGATTATCGACTAGATATTATAGGGAGAGACGTATTAATTATGCCACCGTAATTAACTACGTAAGACCAAGATTACTTGGCAGTTATTTTTGTTTGTGAGGACGTGTATTACGTGCATGCATCTTTAAATTGATTGTAAATTAAAACTCATGTTCATAATGTGATGGGGATACTTAGAGTGTGGTTATCCACAAAGCGCAGTCTAGAAATAATCACACGGCCATAGGGTTTAGTATCTCGATATTCTTTTTTCATCCGCCAAATCTATCATAATTATCTGATCTCCAATCCTTGCTGTGACCAGAACCCAATCCTCAGTTCAATCATTCTTCATCCGGCAGCCATTCTTCATCTGGCAGCCAGTCCTCTGTGGGCAATCTCGACGACTTCTAGTTCATCTTTGTCGTCGATATCTTAGATGTGTTTAGTGTACCATGGGGTAACATAGGAAATGTGTAAACTAGCTTGACCTAAGGGCCACTTGTTGTACTATATGTGGCAAGAGTAGGTATAGTTGAATGGTAATGGGTAGATTACCAAGTTGTAATATACAGACCGCCAGTTATGATCTATAAACTCAAGTTTCTGTTCAAGTCATCTATCGATCTGTCAATCTATTGTACTATCTCTTGATCTGTTCCCTTTTGTGTGTAGTATGATCTGAAAATGGAAGCAAGAATAACCTCATGTAATGGACATCTTCCATGTTTTTCAGATGGTTAGCGCTACGCGTGGAACTCCTGAATGTTTCAGGCCAGACCACGCTAGCGGTTCCCAACAGCCGCCACCACCACCCCCAAATCTCATCGAGGTTATGGCTCGGCAGACAGAACTTCTTAATCTCCTAGTTCAGGCACAACAGAATCCACACTGTCAGCAATCACGAGGAGGTCGTGATGACCTCAACCCCCAAGTGGCAAGCTATCAGGATTTCCTCAGTACACAGCCCCCATTTTTCAATAAGGCTGAAGAACCTTTGGATGCCGATGCCTGGCTTCATACTATTGAGTCGAAGTTCGCTCTCCTTACTATACCTTGTGCGGACTCGAGTAAGGCTCACTTTGCCGCCCAGCAACTTTGCAGTGCTGCCCGCATATGGTGGGATAATTTTTGTGCCATGCAGCCCGCCGGACATGTTATCTCCTGGGAAGAATTTCGGACTGCCTTCAGAGCACATTACATTCCGGAAGGACTGCTGGAGCGGAAGTTGAAGGAATTCTTGGCACTCACCCAAGGCACTCGCACGGTACTACAGTATGCACAAACTTTTAATCATCTGTGCCAATATGCAGGCTATCATACGGACAATGATGCCAAGAAACAGGATCGTTTCCATCATGGCCTCAGTACCAAGCTCAAGGAACCCCTGAACCTTGTGAAGGCTAATACTTTCAGTGAGCTGGTTAATATGGCCTTAACTCAAGAGGAATGCATTATGGCACATCATGCTGAGAAGAAATGGAAGACCCCCACTGGACCTTCGAGTGCTCAGTCACCGAGGTATAGTGTGGTTCCTAACGCACAGATCAGAGCACCGCAGCGGAATGCAACACCTGGCAGATTTGTCTTCCGGCCACCCCAACAGCAAGGAAGATATAGACCTCCCGTCCCGTGCCTCCGCAACAGCCGCAATAGTTTGGCACAAGGCCAAACATTCAACAATTTCAGCAAAGAAGCAACACTTATCGTTGTTTCAATTGCGGGAGTGCGGATCATTTTATTAAGGATTGTCCTCGGCCCAAGAAGACTCTTCAAGGGCAGAATTCTAATCAGAATAACCAGGGTAAGGGAAAGAAGCGAGTAATGCAAGTCCAGCAAGGGCGAGTTAACTTCACCACCCTTGCGGAACTTCCAGAAGGAGCCCCCATAATGACGGGTACATTTTCTATCGACTATAACCCGTTATTATCTTGTTTGGTTCCGGTGCAACTCATAGCTTCATTAGTAACAAATGTGTTGCCCGAGTGGGACTTGATCCTTGTCAAGCCCAGGGATCGTATATCATCTACCCCTGGGGGAAAGATTGGTTCCAATCAATTGATTAGATTTGTGCCAATACAGTTGGGTAGTAAGGTAATCAAAACTGATTTGGTTTTACTCCCTTTAGAGGGTATGGATATCATACTTGGGATGGATTGGATGCCAAAACATAAGGTGTTGTTAGATATCGCCTCCTGAGTTATTGAGATTGATTCACCATATGATGGAGCCACTACCCTCTATCTACCCCAACAAGAGTATTTTCACTCTTGCATTTGTGCAACCACAGACATCAAATTAGAAGACATACCTATAGTCTGTGAGTATCCCGATGTCTTTCCAGATGATTTGCCTGGAATGCCACCAGATCGGGATATCGAGCTCATTATTGAGCTCCAACCTGGCACAGCTCCTATTTCCAAGAGACCATATCGAATGCCGCCTAATGAATTGGCTGAGCTAAAAATCCAACTTCAAGATCTTTTGGACAAGGGTTTCATACACCCAAGTGCTTCACCTTGGGGATGCCCTGCTCTCTTTGTAAAGAAAAAAGATAATAGCTTAAGGCTATGTGTCAACTATCATCCACTCAATGCGGTCACTATCAAAAATAAGTACCCTCTTCCCCGTATTGATATCTTATTCGACCAACTAGCTGGAGCCAAAGTCTTCTCTAAGATTGATCTACGCTCTGGTTACCATCAGATCAAAATCAAACCTAGCGATATTCCAAAAACAGCTTTCTCGACCAGATATGGACTTTATGAATATCTGGTTATGTCTTTTGGACTCACTAATGCACCGGCATACTTCATGTACCTTATGAATTCAGTCTTCATGCCGGAGCTTGATAAATTCATCATGGTTTTCATCGACGATATTCTAATATACTCCAAGACTGAAGAAGATCATGCCAATCATATACGTGTCTTCTTCAACGACTACGTGATCACCACCTTTATGCCAAATTCTCTAAATGTGAATTCTGGCTTGATAGCATGAAATTTTTGGGACATACTCTCTCGAGTAAAGGCATATCGGTTGATCCAACAAAAGTTCAGGAAGTTATGGATTGGAAGCCTCCAACTTCAGTCGATCAAATCCGTAGTTTTCTTGGATTGGCAGGATATTATCGCCGATTCATTACAGACTTCTCCAAAATAGCCAAACCCATGACTGAGCTACTCAAGAAAGAGATTAAATTCCATTAGGATGATAAGTGTGAAGAAGCATTTCACACATTGAGAAAGTTTCTAACCACTGCTCCAGTATTAACTCAGCCAGATTGTACCAAGCCTTTTGATGTCTATTGTGATGCTTCCGGAACCGGACTTGGTTGTGTGCTTATGCAAAACAACCGAGTTATTGCTTATGCTTCCAGAGCACTCCAGAATCATGAACAAAACTATCCAACGCATGATCTTGAGTTAGCAGCTGTTATTCACGCTCTCAAGATCTGGAGACACCATCTTATTGGTGCCAAGTGTAACATTTACGCTGACCATAAGAGCCTCAAATACATCTTTACTCAAGCTGACCTAAATATGAGGAAAAGGCGTTGGTTAGAACTAATCAAGGACTATGATCTTAAGGTGCACTACCATCCCAGCAAAGCCAATGTGGTTGCGGATGCACTAAGCCGCAAGGCACATTGTTATTGCTTATCTATAGAAATCTTCAGTGAAACTCTCTGTTATCAAATGAGGAAACTCAATCTGGAGATCATTCCTCAAGGTAGTCTGAATCTCCTATCTATCGAATCTACCCTTCTCAGACCACAACAGCCCCCTCAGTAGCTTCGCCTTGATCCCATGAAGCTCATTAGCCTTTCCATCGCCACCCTTAAGCACTTCATGCACCTCGCCGACGAGCTTCCCCTTCGCCGCCATCCCGGGTCACCGTGGGAACCCATCCCTCCGGCCGTCCCAGCCCTAGCCAAGGTGATTAATTGAACTGCCTTACTCTCCTGGAGCTTTTCCCCCACCTCTGATCCACCGCCAGTGAGCCATCACATCAGAACACCACTGCCAAGGTTGAGCTCCATCGCCGCCGCCTCGGTTCACCGCCGTTCCACCCCTCCGGCCAATTCCGACCTGCACATCACCCCTAGCTAGGACTGTGCTAGTCCGCTGGTCCTTCCTGGCCGGTTCCCCCTCGCCGCGGGTGACCGCCGTCGCTGGAATTTGGCCGTCACATCTCACCCTCTCTGTCCCGATGAGCCAAGGACCCAATTGCAATGATTTAAATCTTTCCGAGGGCCTGGCTGCAAGATTCTAGTCCCTCCCCTCAATTCAAAATCAGTGATATTTAGAAATTTGTAGAAAATTCAGAAAAATATCAAACTAGTTTTGTCTGAATCCTTGAAGTAAATTCTACAACTTTTGTTACTAAAGTTTGGTTTGAAACCAAATACTTTTTGGGTTATTTTAAAGTTTAACAAAAGGGTACCTTGAGCATAACTTTTGCATGCTAGCTTCACTGGTTGTGATTTCTAGTGTAAAGCTTGGTTATGTTATGAGTAAGTTTGTGTGCAAATTTCAATTACGGTACTGAACTCTAGCTTGAATTAAATTAAACTTATGCAAATCAAACTTGACATGATTTAAATTTATTCAAGCATGCTACTAAGGTTTTTATGCTTAGATCTTTTTACCATATGATGGTTTGTAGTTGAGTAGTTCATAGTCAAATTTTCAAGATTTATAGCACTGATTTGCCTAAGGTTTAGATTTAAACTTGAAGTTTGAACTTAATTCAAATACTTTAGTTTCTATTTTTAGAAAATTATGAAAAATTCATAGTAAGCTTTTCTGCTAGAAGTGAGCCTACCCACAAACATTCAAGGCCATAGCCTTTATAGATTTCAAAATAAAAATCAAACTTGTTAACTTAAGTCAATTAAATCAATTCATTTGATAATTGAATCAAAGTACACATGGTGGGTTTGAATTCAAATTTCTTGTTTTATGAAGTTGTGTCTATCAATTGATTGGATTGCAACTTTATCTTGAAATAAAATTCATAACTCAAGAACCATCTAATTCAAATCATTGCATATCATGTAGAGTCAACGACACTCGACGACGGAGACTACGAACTAGTCCCGGAGCCCGAGCAAAGATTTTCTGAAGATCCTGCGAACGTCGCTGAGGATATAACTGAAGCCCCGAACCAAAGTTTGGAAGTCTTTGGCACCACTGAACCTAGCCCCGCTCAAGAAGGCAAGCCTCGGTGCATAACCCAGTATTTCAAATCACTACACTTATAAAGTTATATATATCTATCTACATTATGCATTAAGTCTAGGAGTTGACATGGAACCCTAGATGCATGAATCTTAGAAACCTTTGTATTGTGCCTGAGTCCTTATCGAATAGATGCTCTGCTAATAGGACCGGCAGAAGTCGAGTGATTCCCTGTCTCTCGCGCGATATACGAGTTGAATATTTACTATTCTGCAATCACTATAAGGATGATAGACGGGGTCATGTGCGGTATCATGACTCGGAAGGTTACCCTGTCTGTGTTGATAAAAGTGGATAAGGTCATAGTGTGTGGTAGCTGTGGTCAAGCGTTTGAAAGTACTAGCTACATGCTGTAAATATGGTACGCGATAAGCCTAGTACCGGATTGGCCCGGCAAATGGACATGTCTCCACCACTCGATTGATTAGTTTTTGTTATACACACGCACCGATGTGTAGGAGTATGTTCTGTGTAGCAGACAGGAGTACAATCATGTAGTCACGCTACAGACGTACGTCCTACACATTGGATGTGCATACAGTCCTACAGTCGCTTGTGGTGGCCCTGATCCATACCCTGGAATATGATGGAAATGGTTGCTTCGGAATGATCGTTGGATGTTCCAAGCATGTGAGTTAGGTATACCGTTGCAAGGTTGAAACTTGATTCAGAATCATCCATTTCTCGCGGAGATTGAGACTGCTTGCTCCTTCTGCCACATAGAGTAAGAACAGTAACTATTGTTGGAATAATCTTAATGGATGCAAATCTCAACCTTGCTTGTTTAGTATAGGTGCTTACCTAGAATGGTTAATGAAACTATAATCTGAAAGCTAAAATATAAAAATTAGATCATACTCTTTGTTACTTTTCAGCAAAAAGAAAACCAGAGCCTCTCAATCCTTCATGGTCTTGTTATGGGCTAAGTATACCCAAGCTCGGGTAAGTCTTGCTGAGTATTAGTATACTCAGTCTTGCTAGTCTATCTTTCAGGTATGGCCACTGAAAACCAAACGGATAATCCAGCTTGGCCCTTCCTTATTCCGTGTGGCTGGTCCGTGGAGTGGGATCCGTCCCCGGCTGGCAATGACCCTCCGGAATGACGCCATGTTTGGGGCGAAGCATGGTGTCAACTTTCACGACGTGTGTAGTCGTGATGTTTATAACTTTCTCTCTTTCGCTATGACTCTGGACAAGCTGTTAAACTTGTTGTTTTAAACAATGTCTGTATAAGTTTACTTACGTTTGAAACAGTTTGTAATAATGTTTACTTATTCTGTGGACTAAAAGTTGGTGAGCTATTGCGTGATTGTAAACTCGCCTTCGTGCAAGGTAAACCTGCTTCGATCCTGTTGAACCATGGTTGTATCGGGCGGTGACCCGACAGACCAATGGGTTGTTCTGTTTGAAGTGCGTTGAGTTATGATCGCCTGTATAGCGATGACTAGCGCGCTTGAGCCGGAATAATTCAGGCGGTTCTGCCACAGCTGGTATTAGAGCTGTAGGTTTACTCTTACAATTGGTACTAAAACTGTAGCAGCTCTCAATATCTTCAGAATAAAATTTGGCTTAACAAAAGAGTTTAAAAATCACGTTGGATTCATTAAGGTTGGTGCTTAGATCGTAAAGCCCTAAGGGAATTATATTGGAGTAATCAGGTGGCTACTAATATGTATATATGTACAGATAGCTCTAACTTGCAGCACTACTTTCTGTCAAAACTTACTTTTGAGCACAACCAACCCTAGATAATCCATTCATATTGTCTCGTTCCTCCATGTTGGGACAAAAAGGTAAGAAGGTAAGGATCCTCAGCCAACTGAGGGAGATTGGCCTTCCCGTCGGTGACGTGAACCGAACGCTGTTTCTCAAGTAGTGGCTTACTTGAGATGCTACCAATATATCAATGATTAGTTGATTATATTGGGAGTATATGGTTCGGCACAGGGTATGGTGATCGCTGTTCATACCCCCGTTTTATACGGTACCCTCGTGAATACATTGCAGATGTAACGTATGCTAACGTCGTCCGTATGGTGGAAATTGTACAGATACTGTTTCTATAGTGAACAGTACTATTTGGGAACGCTTTAATATCATGCTGCCAAAGGTTCATATTATATACCTATGGTTTTCTGCAGGTACACTAACCACGATTAAGAGGTTAAGATGGATAGGACTTATCGATTAGTTATTAGGGAGAGACGTATGTATTATGCCACCAAAATTAACCACGTAAGTCCAAAGATATTTGGCAATTGTTTTGGTTGTGAGGTCGAATACTACGTGCATGCATAATCCATTATCAATTAAAATGAGTGCTTTGAATGTGATGTTCTTTTAAGGATGTATAGAGTGTTGTCTATCTTAGTGTGGTTTCAATAGGATTCTTGTGGTAGTCTTAGTTGGGTTTTCAGCATCCTTCAAAATCTCACCATCTGAATTCTTGTTTCAGATGGCGGCTCCTTCAAATATCTTTTTGGGATCATGCAGGGCATTTTCATACCAATGCCTTGCACTGGGAGGGTTTTCCCCGTCTCTTATGGGAATCACTTAGTCTATTCTTCTACACCGAGCCCCCACAGTACGATGGAGTGGAGTATAGAGAGGAAGGTGTTTCCCGGTGCAGAGTCAAGATGACCATTCCTCAGCACCCTTTCTATTCTCAGTGGCAGCCCATCAAGGTCGATGTGGTTGGCTACCGTCTCGTCGACACCATTGAGACCGCAGCTCTTGAGGCCATCCATATTTCCTGCAACCAGCATCCCGCAGAAGTTGCCGGACATCCTATCGGCCTTTTTCCTGCAATAGATTCTAGTGATCCTGAGTGGAATTTCCGGATAGCTCATTATGGCCATATGTTGGGAGATTTAGCCGAAGAGACACTCTGTGGCACCATCCGGTTCATGAATGCCCAGCACCACTATCAGATCTTGCTGCACTGTGGTATGAATCTATTGACTAGTATCACTCAAGGCCACTACAGAAAACGTTGATCGACAGGTCAGTCAGATAGAAGCACTTCAAGCTTTGGTCATGGAAAAGGAGGAAGTTATTGCAGAACGGAATGAGACTATTATCCACCGGGAGGATCGGATCGATGAGAGTGATGCCATAATCACTCAACATGATACAATTATCGAGTTCCTCCAAGAGCAAGTCCATGACCTTATCCTTGAGGTTGACGATGCCCTTGCTCACATCAACGAACTTCAGCAGCAACCAGCACCTCCTGCTGTACCTGTAGCACCTGAAGGCGAAGAAGAAGAACCGGAGGAAATCGAAGGAGTTTCTGATCTCGACTCCGAGCACGGAAACCTAGAGCCTAATCCTCAATCAGATCACTCCTCTTCCGGCAGCCAGTCCTCCGTAGGCGACCTCGACGATTTCTAGGCTATCCAAATCGTCAATCTTTCAGATGTAACCAGTGTAGAATGTGTGACATAAATAGTGAGTAGTCTACCTAGACCCAGGGCCAATTGCTGTAACATAGATGGCCTGTGTACGTATGGCTTGACCTGTACCAATCGGACCTCCTTAATGTAATATGTTAAGGACAACCAATGTTTGCCTTAGCATCTAAGCCTTGTGTTCCGATGCCACATTTCAACATCTTTGCCCTTTAACTGAGTTGGTTAAACAGAATAGGTGACTTACATATCTATTTAGCGATAGTGGTATACCTTCTAAAAATAGAAGTAAGAATATGTTGTTGATAATGGACAACTCCTTTGTTTCAGATGGTTGGAGCTACACGTAGAACCCCAAAAGGTTTTTGGCCAGACCAAGCTAGCGGTTCCCAACAACCGCCACCAGCACCACCAAATCTAGCGGAAGTCATGGCATGGCAGATAGAACTCCTTAACCAGCTAGTACAGGCCCAGATGAACCAGTCTCATCACCCATCCCGAGGCCGTGATGAACACCCATCGGCTAGTTACCAAGACTTTCTCAGTACCCATTCCCCATTATTCCATAAAGCAGACGAGCCACTCGATGCTGATGCATGGCTCCGCACTATAGAGTCCAAGTTCGTATTGTTGTCTGCACCATGCTCAGACACGAACCAGGCACTCTTTGCGGCTCAACAACTTCACGGCACTGCCCGCATATGGTGGGACCATTACTACGCCATGCAGCCGACTGGTCATGTCATCACATGGGACGAATTCTGAACCGCTTTCAGAGCACATCACATTCTAGAGGGACTTATTGAGCAAAAGCTCAATGAATTCCTAACTTTGACCCAAGGAACCCGCACTATTATGCAGTATGCACAGGTTTTCAATCACCTGTGCCAGTATGCGGGTTATCATGCGGATACTGATGCCCGTAAACAGGATCGTTTTCGCCGTGGCCTGAATACAAAACTTAAGGAATGGCTGAACCTAGTAAGGGCCGACAACTTCAATGAAAACTGGTCAATATGGCCATTACCAAAGAGGATTGTATCTCAGCCCACCGGGCAGAAAAGAAATGAAAGACACCCATGGGACTCGCAAATACGCAACCGCCAAGGTATCGGTTGGTCCAGAATACTACTACCCAAGCCCCACCCTGAAACGTTCTACGAGACAGATGGGTAGCCAGGCCACCCCAGCAAACTCGATTCAATCGGCCATCGACACCACAACCCCAGCAGCAACAACAGCAAGGCCCGAGGCCGAGCTTTCCACCGTCCAATCAAGGAAACAACAATAATCATTGTTTCAACTGTGGCAGCCTGTCCCATTTCATTAGGGATTGCCCTCAACCCAAGAAATCTTTCCAAGGGCAAACATCCAGCCCGAACAATAAGGGCAAGAAGCAGATAGTGCAAGTCCGCCAGGGGAGGGTGAACTTCACAACTCTGTCCAAACTCCCTGAGGGTGCGCCAATAATGACGGGTACTTTCTCTATAAACCATCAACCCGTGATTATACTTTTTGATTCTGGTGCAACCCATAGTTTTTATCAGTCCCAAGTGTGGAACAAAAGTAGGCCTAAATTTCTACCCTACTCAAGGAGCCTATATGATAGCAACTCCTGGCGGTAAAATTTCCTCAAACCAAGTTTGTAGAAGTGTGCCAAATTAGTTGGGTAGAAGTCTGGTAAGAATAGATTTATTGTTATTGGACCTAGAAGGAATGGATGTCCTTCTAGGCATGGATTGGATGACCAGGCACCGAGTGTCATTAGATATCTCTTCCCGAGCTATGGAGATAGATTCACCTGATCATGAAGCTACTATTCTCTATCTTCCACAACGGGAGTGCAACAACTCTTGTGCCTATGCTGTAGAAGGGATCAAGTTAAGGGACATCCCTATTACTTACGAATACCTAAATATTTTTCCAGATGATTTGCCTGGAATGCTCCCAAATAGAGATATTGAGTTTATCATAGAACTTCAACCCGGCACAGCCCCCATCTCTAAGAGGCCCTATCGTATGCCATCCAATGAGCTGGCAGAATTGAAAATCCAACTCCAGGACCTCCTTGATAAGGGTTACATTCATCCGAGTGTTTCACCATAGGGTTGTCCAGCCCTATTTGTGAAGAAAATGGACAATAGCTTAAGGCTATGTGTAGACTATCATCCTCTCAATGCGGTAACCATCAAAAACAAGTATCCTCTACCCCGCATTGACATTCTATTCAATCAGTTAGCCGGAGCCAAGGTATTCTCTAAGATTGAACTCCGCTCCCGATATCATCAGATCAAGATCAGGCCAAGTGACATTCCAAAAATAGCCTTTTCCACCAGATATGGACTCTATGAATATCTGGTCATGTCGTTTGGTCTTACCAATGCCCCAACATACTTCATGTATCTGATGAACTCTGTCTTCATGCAAGAACTTGATAAATTCGTAGTGGTCTTCATTGATGACATTCTGATCTACTCCAAAAATCTGGAAGATCATGTGAAACATCTCCATGTTGTTCTTCAAAGATTGAGAGACCACCACTTGTATGCCAAATTCTCCAAATGCGAATTTTGGCTGGATACCGTTAAATTTCTAGGACATATCATCTCCAGTGATGGTATATCCATTGATCCCAGTAAAGTTCAAGAAGTGATGGACTGGAAACCTCCTACGTCAGTCCACCAGATTCGCAGTTTTCTTGGTCTAGCTGGCTATTATCATCGTTTCATTCCTGACTTCTCAAGAATAGCCAAACCTATGACCGAACTGCTAAAGAAAGGAGTTAAATTCTCCTGGGATCAGAAATGTGAGGATGCATTCCACACCCTCAGAGCACATCTCACTACTGCCCCAGTTCTGGCTCAACCGGATGTTTCAAAACCTTTTGACATCTATTGTGATGCTTTGGGAATCGGACTTGGTTGTGTACTTATGCAAGACAACCGAGTGATTGCTTATGCATCGCGAGCACTCAGGACCCATGAACAAAACTATCCTACTCATGATCTTGAACTCGCAGCTGTCATCCATGCATTTAAGATTTGGAGACATCATCTGATGGGTACAAAGTGCCATATCTATACTGACCATAAAAGTCTCAAGTACATCTTCTTGCAAGCAGATCTAAATATGAGGCAAAGACGCTGGCTAGAGCTTATCAAGGATTATGACCTAGAAGTACACTATCATCCAGGTAAGGCCAATGTCGTTGCGGATGCACTTAGCCGCAAAGCACATTGCTCTTGCTTGTCAATGGAAGCTTTCAATGAGACTCTTTGTTGGGAGATGTGGAAACTCAATCTAGAGATCATTCCTCAAGGTAGCTTGAACCATCTCCCAGTTGAAATTACACTTGGAGATAACATCGTTCTAGCGCAACAGTGTGCTTTCGAATAGATCAGAACCATCAAACAGAAGTTAGCACAAGGAGAAGAAAAGTACAAGTGCTTTCGAATAGATCACGAAGGAGTTCTATGGTTCAACGAACACCTCGTTGTACCCAAGGACCATAAACTTCGTAAGCAGATTTTGGATGAGGCCCATTTGTCCAAATTTTTTATGCACCCCGGCAGTACCAAGATGTACCAGGATTTGAAACAGAACTTTTGGTGGACTCGCATGAAGCGAGAATTTGCAAAATATGTCTCAGAGTGTGATGTTTTCCAAAGAGTCAAGGCCAGTCATCTTAAAGCTGCTAGTATTCTTCAACCTCTACCCATTCCCTCCTGGAAGTGGGAGGATATCAGCATGGATTTTATTGTTAGCTTACCCAACACCTCTCTAAGGCATGACTCTATTTGGGTAATCGTAGATCGATTAACCAAGACTGCCCATTTCCTTCCTGTGCATACTACTTACAATGCCAAAAAGTATGCTGAGATCTATCTAGATCAAATCGTTCGTCTCCATGGCATGCCTAAGACGATCGTTTCTGATCGTGGAGCACAATTCATTGCATGCTTCTGGGAGCAATTGCAATTTTCTCTCAGAACCAGGCTGATTCGAAGCTCTGCATACCATCCACAAACTGATGGACAGACTGAGCGAGTCAATCAGATCCTTGAAGACATGCTCCGAGCTTGTATCATTCACTATGGTACGAACTGGGAGAAATATCTAGCCTTGGCCGAATTTTCTTATAACAACAGCTATCAGTCCAGTCTTCAAATGGCTCCCTTTGAGTCATTATACGGTCGAGGATGTTGAACTCCTTTGAGTTGGTCTGAGACCGGTGAACGCCAAATCTTCGGACCCGATTTAGTTACCGAAGCCGAAGATAAGGTCAAGATTATCCAAGCAAACCTTAAGGCAGCCTAGTCTAGATAGAAAAATTATGCAGACCAAAGGAGAAAACCCTTACAATTCCAAGTAGGAGATCATGTCTATCTTCGTGTATCTCCTACAGGGTGTTCAACGTTTCGGCATAAAGGGAAAATTAGCACCCCGATATGTCGAACCTTTTAAAATCACTGAGGCCTGTGGCCTAGTGGCTTACAGACTTCATCTTCCTTCTCAGTTGGCCGCCATTCATGATGTCTTTCATATATCTCAACTCAAGAAATGCATCAAAGTGCCTACTGAGATCATTGAACAACAAGCCATCGAGATCGAGCCTGATCTATCTTATGTCGAACGGCCCAATCAAATTCTAGATACCAAAGAAAGAGTCACTAGAAGAAAGAGACTTAAGATGTATAAGATCTTATGGGTCCACCATACCATTGATGAAGCTACCTGGGAGACTGAAGATTATCTTTAGAGAAACTTTCCTGAGTTTCTTAAGAATCCTTAGATAGTCACATTCCATATCTACCATTCCTGTAATCTCAGGATGAGATTCCTTCGGTTATCTATCCTCCAGTGGCCCTTACATTCTCCCTGTACAAAATACATTTCCAGCATGTCTTTGTTCCAGGAGTACGGGTCATCAATCCCTTCAAGTGTCCTAAGCCTGCAATCCTTTGGCCTTGACATTTCTGTCACTGGGAACTGTGTGACACCCTAGGTGTAAAAATTGTAAAATATTAGGAAAGGATGTGAAACGTATATATTGAAATGTGTGAATTTGAGTGCATATGTGAAAATAAGGACCTAGGTGTAATTATTTCAAAAATATGAGTCCTTTTGTTTAAAATGGTTGAATTACAAAGGTAACTCTTAAATTTTCACTAGGGATCAAAGTGTAAGAGTGTTAGTCATCATTACATCATCTAAACTTACAATTCAGTCCAAAAGTATATGGAATTTACCTAACTAAGGACAAAAACTTTGAAAAGTTTGAATTGAGTCCAAAGTTTTTAAATCCAGCTTTATCCTTTGAGTTTTTGAATGTGAACCCTAAATAGAAGTTGTGTGGCTTGAAAAGTTCTACAACTTTTATTTTGACCATTTTCTCATTTGAGCTCTAGAACAGTGAGGAATTTTGGTTTACAGTGGGGTCCCTGAAACCTTTGAATTTGCAAAACAGCCCCCAGCGCCCCCCCCCCCCCTCTTCTTCCTCCTCTGCCGCGCGACAGCGCCGCTGCAGGCCCTCGTGCCGCATCACCCAAGGCTCTCTCCTGCTCCAGCGCCTCTCCACGCGTCGCCCCCGAGCTCGCCCACCGCCTTAGCTCCTCCTGCTGGCCTTCCCCGAGCGCGCCACGCCGCCGCCCGAGCCGCCAGCAGCTCCTTGCTGTCGCCACTGTAGCTCACTGCCGCTGCAGCCCTACCGGCGCGATTGTCTACTTAGGTAGCATCCACGCATCGTCTCCAAGCCATCCGCCGCCCTAGCTTCCCTCTTCTGGCCCGAGCCGCTCGCATGGCCGTTGTTTGCCTTTCTCGACTTCGTCTCCACTGGATCACCGTCGCGCTCACCTTCTACCGTTGACCGCCGCGCCGTCGTCAGCTCGCCCCGCTCCTTCTCAGACCAGGACAGCCCCCTCAGTTGCTTCGCCTTGATCCCATGAAGCTCACCAGCCTTTCCATCGCCACCCTTAAGCACTGCATCCACCTCGCCGATGAGCTTCCCCTTCGCCGCTGTCCCGGGTCACCACGGGAACCTATCCCTCCGGCCATCCCAGCCCTAGCCAAGGTGATTAATCGAACCGCTTTACTCTCCTGGAGCTTTTCCCCCACCTCTGATCCACCGCCGGTGAGCCATCACGCCAGAAGACCGCTGCCATGGTTGAGCTCCATCGCCGCCGCCTCGGTTCACCGCCGTTCCACCCCTCCGGCCAACTCCGACCAACACATCACCCCTAGCTAGGACTGCGCTAGTCCCCTGGTCCTTCCTGGCCGGTTCCCCCTCGCCGCTGGTGACCGCCATGTGACAGTTCATCTACTTGTAAGCTAGGCACATAATTTGTTAGTGTGAAATATGTGTTTGTTAGTATAAAGCTCATGTGTGTTTATGTGAAGCTTTTGAAAATTTAAAGTGCAAGTAAAAAGGGCATTTTTGTAATTATGGAAAAACCTAGGGTTGTTTTTGTAAAATGTATTTGGATAGGAGGTAATTTCAAAATAAGTGAAGGGTAGTTTTGCAAATATGTTTTTCTTATTTTGTCCCTTGTAAAAAAATATATTTATCCAAAAAGTTGCATTAGAAATGCATGTGTTGAATTGTGTAAAAAATTTTTGGATAAAGTTGTGAAAATAAGGGTATTTAGGTAATTTTATAAAAGTACAAGTCCTTTTATGCAAGTATTTGATTTACAAAAGTAACGTTCAAAATTACTCAGGACTAAAGTGTAAAAGGTGCAAGTCATCATGACATGTCTATCCACTCATTATGACGTGTCTATCCTGTCATCATGACGTGTCGTAAATGCTTGCATTTAGGTCCTGAATTTTATAAAGTTATGCTCTTTAGGACAAAAGTAATTTAAATGCAACTTTTGTTCAAAACTTCACGTGTAAAGATATAAATTTTGAGTTTTTGAATTTGGGCCCTAAAGCAATGATTTAGAGTTTGAAAAACTCTCCAACTTTTGTTTTGGGCATTTCTTCATTAGGGTTTTAGATTGATGTGAAATTTATGCTTTACAGAAAGGCCCTGTAGTTTTCTAAAATTGTGCATAAGTCCTTGGGAAGTTCTTTTTCCCTTCCTCTTCTATTCTTCTTCTCTCTCTGCTTTACTCCTTCCCTGGCGTCTCTGTCTTTTTTCTCTTCCACTCCACCGGCGGCGCCTCTTCCAGGGAGGTTCCCCCTTGCCTCCCTCCCTCTCCTCCACCAGGCAACAGCGCGGCTCGGCCAGAGTGGCGCGCAGGCGCTGGAGCGCGCGGAGGCTGGCGACGGCGGGCTGGAGCCGGAGCAGGCGCTGGCGCACGCGGCTGGGGCGGCCGCGGCTCGGCGCGGTGGTGGCGCGGCGGCGGAGCCGAGCAGCTCGCGGGCGCCGGGCAAAAGCAGGAGCTGGACAGGGCGGCGCAGGTGCGGGCGGCTCGCGGCGTTAGCGGGCGCTGGAGCGGTGGGCTCGTGAGCAGACGCGGGCAGCGTGTGGAGCAGCAGGCGGGAGCTGGCGCTGGCGCTGCGAGCGTGGCTCAGGTGGCTCAGCGCAAGGCGGTGCGGGCGCTGACGCAGGCGCACAGATGGAGCAGCCACGCGGGTAGGGCGGCTACGAACGGCTGGCGGAGCACGCAGGAGCGTGTGCAGGCAGCGCGTGCGTGGCAGAGCAGAGCGGGCACAGGTATTGGCGGCACTGGAACAGGTGGCCCGGGCAAGCGATGGCGCGCGTGCGAGTGGAGCTGCGGCCGTGGCATGGCAGCGTGCGAACAGAAGACGGGCGGTGTAAGCAAGACGTGACGCGGCCATGAACGCACGCGGTTCGGGCGTGCGCGGGAGCGATGCGGCAAGGCCGGGGTGAGCGCGGGTCCGGCAACAGGAGAAGGAGGAGGAGCTGTGTAGGGCAACGACGTGTAGGGTGACGGCGTGCCGTACGGGCTATGAGCGGATCCGCACGGGAGCAGCGGGGCCACGCGTGGAGAACGTCGGAGGCTGTCGAGAAGAAGGCAGCGGAAGGCACGGCCCTAATACAGGCAGACCACGGTCCTCATGAAATTGGAGGAGTGATTATGGCGCGGCAAGCTCGGAAGGAGAAGCAGCGAAGCGAAGGCAGCGGTTATAGCACGGCGAGTTCAGAAGGAGCAGCTGCGCAGCGGCAAGGCGGTCAGGGCTGAAGCAACGCGGCGCGGGTTCGACGCGCAGCACAAGACCGGCGGCGGTGGTAGGTCAACCCTGATGGTGTCACAGCAGATGGAGAGGGTGACGGAGTTGCAGAACCCGGAGGTCCGAGCGGAATTGATCCGGCGCGTTTGCGAGTGCGAGCGGAAGTGTTCTACCAGTGGCCGGCTCGGCTCGATTCCGCAGGCGTGTGCGCGTGCAGGGTAATAGACCACGCGCGAACAAGTTAAGAGCCAGTGGTGTGAGCGCAGGGCAGAAGCGGCACACCGGAGATGTAATCAAGCGCGGCGGTCCTGCAGGAAGCTACGCGAGTGTGCCGGCCGTGTTTTAGTGGCACACGTGCGTGAGCACAGGAAGTTCAACCCGTGAGCAGGAGAACCTTGAGGTTCGCGGAGGAGTTGGCATAGCGGACCAATTCGGCTCTATCATCTCGTCCCAAGGGTCCACGACATCCAACAGTTCTTACCCCTCGTTGATCGCTCAACCGATCACCGTCACCACAGGTTACCATGAGGAATATGCCTCCGGCCATTCTTTACCCACTACAAATCCCTTGGCAAGCTTCTTCGTCACCCACGAAATCTCGTCATCATCGAGCACTTCTCATCGCTGATCTTGTTCGCCACAGGAATCCACTTTCCATCTGTTCTTCTCCATAACCAAGGCTACCCCAAGGTTTGACCTGATCCACTGAATCTTTCTAATGCCGGCGACCCCTTTGCCGGAATATCGTCGTTACCTTCCGTTCTCTGTATTCCCCGACCAGGGACTTAATTGCTTTGGTTTAGAAAGTTCTAGGATGTTCTCTGTAAAATTTTCAGTCTTCTTTATTTCAAATCAGTGAACTTCTGAATTTCATAGAAATTCGTAAGAAGTTCATAGATATGCAAAATCAGTTTTGTTTGATTCTTTAGGTCAAAGTTCACAAGTTTTATGTTGTGATCTTGAGTGAAAGTCTTTGATTTGTGATTTAGGTTAAATATTAGGGAATGAATGCTTTACTTGTACCTTGTGTTATATGCATATTTTATAGCTGAAAAGTAATCATAGGGTGTATGTCTCAAATACAGATGTGTGATAGTTAGTTAATCTTTTCATACGAGTACTCATATCCCTGCCATCAAGACATTGTTCTCGTCTTGATTGCAGTCTCCTTCATGTCCTTTCCGTATAAGGATCCTTGTTGGTTCGTGTGTATCCGCTGCTTAGCTTATACATCTCTGCAGCTATGCTTCAGCATCGGCTTTTAGCTCAGCCGCTAAGCATCCGTTCCTTTGAGTCTATAATGTTTCTGTGTAACAGCTGTCAGCCGATGCACTTCTTTTGATATGCTTCTACCATCGGCTGGTTAGCTGATACAGTTGTTATCTTTCTAATATCGGCTACTGCCGACACAATTCTATTGTTCTATCCTACATCGGCTCCCACATAGCCGATCAATTTGAGGTGCACACACAATCTTAGGGTTTTTGCTATCGGCCGATCTAAGCCGATTCTAGTGTCTTCCATATCAATCTGATATGGCCAATCAATCCTTAGTTTTCCCATCCTTATCCACACACTTCTATCAGCCGATTTATTGACTGAAAGATCGGCTATATACCTATCGGTCATATACCCTCAACCACACTCCAATCGGCTGTACGTCACTCAATAGTTGTGCTGACATAATCGAGTCAATACAACCACACCTAGTTACCCAGGATAACACTTAAGCACATCTCAATTAAGACACAACTGCTTTAGGAATCACCCCTCTGCTGAAGTAATCGATGCTTTCATCTATCATCTAGGAACCCGATGCACTCATCAATCGGCTAAACCCCCTTTGTTCCAATCGGCTCTGTTGTAATCTTCAACAAGTAGCCGATCCTAATTAGATGTCCTCTTAAAGCTCTATCTAAGTGTAGTTTCAGATCTTTTTGGTTGTTATGTAAGTAATATGCTAAATGAGTGTTGAATTGCAACTTTGTTGTGAAGTAAAATACTTTTGTGTGCACACTTGAATGTAATGTTGCATTATATGTAGATACGACTACTTCGGCAACGGTACCTACGAGATCTCCCCGGAATCTGCGGAGGATGTTTCTAAAGACCAAGTGAACATCACCAAGGGATTAACTGAAGCCCCAAACCAAAGTTCGGAAGACAACAATGCTAACATCCCTAACTTCAGTCCCACCAGTAAAGGCAAGCCCCGGACATAACCCAATATTTTAATTACACTGCAATCTATATCTATTTATGTATTCTATGCATTAAGTTCTTAGGAATTGCTTGAAACCCTAGTTTCATTTCCCTAGGAACCAATGTATTGAATAGTAGCAACTTAAGTCCGACTAGCTGCTATGCTAATAGGACCGGTAGAAGTCGGGTGATTTCCTGTCACTCGCGCGATATAGGAGTTGTAATGTTTACATTCCTGTTATCACTATAAGGATGACGGACGGGAGTTTTGTGAGGTATCATGGTTGAGATGATACCCCGTCTGTGTTGTTGAATATGATAAGGTCGCAGCGTGTGGTAGTGCGGGTTAAGCGTTTGAAAGTACTAGCCACATGCTGCGAAATATGGTAAGCGGTAAGCCTAGTAATCAATCGGCCCAAGGAGTGGACATACCTCCCACCACTCGTCTTGCTTCTTCTGGTTACTTAGTTCAACATGTGGGAATACGTGTTGCAAGGGCAACCAGGAATACGGGTTTTGTAGTCGCGCTACAGACGTATGTCCTGCACTTTGGAAGTGCGTATGGTCCTGCAGTCGCTTGTGGTGGACCTGTCCACGAGTCGGAATGAAAGGCAAACGGTTACTTCGGAACGACCCTTTGGTGTTCCAAGCGTGTGAGTTAGGTTTATCTTTGCAAGGTTGAATTCGATTTAGAATCGTCCGCTTCTCACGAAGATTGAGACTTCTTGATCCCTTTACCACATTGAGTAACAAGAGCAATTATATGGTTATCAAAAATGAAGTTTGACCAAAGATTCTACCATGCTTGAATAGCTATAGGTGCTCATCTAGATTGAATAATCACATAAAATTTGAAAGCTAAAAGTTGATATTAAGGATCTACTCTTGGTTGCTTTTCAGCTGAAAACTCTACCCAAAACTAAAAGCCTTCATAGGTCTAGTTACATGGCTAAGTATACCATGAAACGGGTAAGCCTTGCTGAGTATTAGTATACTCAGCCTTGCTAGTTTTATGTTTTTCAGGTAAAGTCTTGAAGACCCTACTCTTCCCCTGTCTTGGCCCTGTGCTCTTCCAGAAGGTTGGTCCATGGATTGGGATCCGTCCCCAGCCAACACTGATGACCCTGAGTGATGTCGTGCCAGAGCTTAGCATGACATCTGTCTTGACGACGTATTGTGAATCATCGCGTATGTTTTCCGCTGCTAAGAACCTTAACTTTAACAGTTTGTAATAACTTTTCTAAATTTGGAACTTCGTACTACTTTTGGAAACTCTTGTAATGTAATTCTCTGTGATGTAAAATATGATGGTGACTGTATCTCTAGACTCACCTTCGTGTGAGGTAACCTTATTTGATCCTGTGTTCAGTGGTTTATCGGGACGTTACCCGACAGGCCAAGGGATTATACCGTTTGAAGCACGTTGGAGCCCTCAGAATGGACTCGCGTACTTGAGCCGGTATAATTCAGGTTGGTTCTGTCATAGCTGGTATCAAAGCTATAAGGTTACTCTGGAGATACATTTTACCTTAAAAATGCTTTCAGTATAAAAATTTGATCAACAAAATGTTTAGCAAAACTGCGTTGGATTCGTTAAGGATGTGCTTAGTACGTAAGGCCCTAGGGTAATACTTATGAGGGAAATAGAGGTGGCTATAGTATATATATATATATATATATATATGTATATATAACACTAACTACCAGCATTACTTTTCTGTCGAAACTTAAATTCATGCACAACTCAATCTTATACTCTATAACGACACCTTCGACGATGAGGTAAGAAGGTAAGGATCCTTAGCTAACTGGGGAGTTAGCCTTCCCGTCGGTGATGCGAACTGAACGCTGTTTCTCAAGCAGTGGCCTACTTGAGATGCTACCAATGTACCAACTTCGGTTGACTACATTGGGAGTATATGGTTCGGCGCAGGGTATGGTGATCGCAGTTCATACCCCTGCATTTTGTGGTACCCCCGTGAATACGTTATCTCGATAACGTATGTTAACGTTGTCTGTACGGCGGTAATTGTACAGATGCTGTTTCTATAGTGAACAGTAATGATTGGGAATGCTTTCATGACATGCTGGCATGAAAGGTTCAGTATATACATATTGTGTTTTCTGCAGGTACGCTAACCACGGTTAAAATAGGTTAAGACGAATAGGAGTATCGACTAGCTATTACAGGGAGAGACGTATTTATATTTTTCCACCGTAACTAACCGCGTAAGACCAAGGTTACTTGGCAGTTATTTTTGTTTGTGAGGACGTGTAGAACGTGCATGCATCATGTCATCTTGGATTGATTTGATTGTCTTGCTTATTACGTTGTTGTATCGAAATATGTTGCTTGTATCTGAATGCCTGCCTAGACTTGGTGTTGTAGGAGCCAATGTAATTTGCTAGGCTATCTTAGAGTTAAGAGAGTCTTTTGTGAATCAAGTGGGTTGAATCATGTTTGAACTTTATCGCCAATCTTAGCTTGACAGCTAAATCAAACCCTTGATCTTGCTTTGAATCTGTTTCGGCAGAAGCATTGAGCTTTTCTTTTGATGGTTAAACCTTGATAATTATCATCAAATCCTTCAATCCATCATTCAGTGATTCATCTATCCTCTCTCGATGTTGTACCTTATCTTGTTGGCTATTCTGGTTACAACATCTGAAAGTTGCCTTTCTCGACTTTGTCTCCACTGGATCACCGCCGCGCTCACCTTCTGCCATCGACCACCACGCCGTCGTCAGCTCGCCCCCCTCCTTCTCAGACCATGACAGCCCCCTCACTAGCTTCGCCTTGATCCCATGAAGCTCACCAGCCTTTCCATCACCACCCTTAAGCACTTCATCCACCTCGCCGACGAGCTTCCCCTTTGCCGCCGTCCCGGGTCGCCGTGGGAACCCATCCCTCCGGCCGTCCCAGCCCTAGCCAAGGTGATTAATTGAACTGCCTTACTCTCCTGGAGCTTTTCCCCCACCTCTGATCCACCGCCGGTGAGCCATCACATCGAAACACCGCCGCCATGGTTGAGCTCCATCGCCGCCGCCTCGGTTCACCACCGTTCCACCCCTCCGGCCAATTCCGACCTGCACATCACCCCTAGCTAGGACTGTGCTAGTCCGCTGGTCCTTCCTGGCCGGTTCCCCCTCGCCGCGGTGACCGCCGTCACTGGAATTTGGCCGTCTCATCTCAGCCTCTCTGTCCCGACGAGCCAAGGACCCAATTGCAATGATTTAAATCTTTCCGAGGGCCTGGCTGCAAGATTCTAGTCCCTCCCCTCAATTCAAAATCAGTGATATTTAGAAATTTGTAGAAAATTCAGAAAAATGTCAAACTAGTTTTGTCTGAATCCTTGAAGTAAATTCTACAACTTTTGTTACTAAAGTTTGGTTTGAAACCAAATACTGTTTGGGTTATTTTAAAGTTTAACAAAAGGGTACCTTGAGCATAACTTTTGCATGCTAGCTCCATTGTTTGTGATTTCTAGTGTGAAGCTTGGTTATGTTATGAGTAAGCTTGTGTGCAAATTTCAATTACAGTACTGAACTATAGCTTGAATTAAATTAAACTTATGCAAATCAAACTTGACATGATTTAAATTTATTCAAGCATGCTACTAAGGTTTTATGCTTAGATCTTTTTACCATATGATGGTTTGTAGTTGAGTAGTTCATAGTCAAATTTTCAAGATTTACAGCACTGATTTGCCTAAGGTTTAGATTTAAACTTGAAGTTTGAACTTAATTCAAATACTTTAGTTTCTGTGTTTAGAAAATTATGAAAAATTCATAGTAAGCTTATCTGCTAGAAGTGAGCCTACCCACAAACATTCAAGGCCATGGCCTTTATAGATTTCAAAATAAAAATCAAACTTGTTAACTTAAGTCAATTAAATCAATTCATTTGATAATTGAATCAAAGTATACATGGTGGGTTTGAATTCAAATTTCTTGTTTTATGAAGTTGTGTCTATCAATTGATTGGATTGCAACTTTATCGTGAAATAAAATTCATAACTCAAGAACCATCTAATTCAAATCATTGCATATCATGTAGAGTCAACGACACTCGACGACGGAGACTACGAACTAGTTCCGGAGCCTGAGCAAGCATTTTCTGAAGATCCTGCGAACGTCGTCGAGGATATAACTATGACACCCCAGGAGTTAAATAGAGCAAGCCAATAGGAAAAATGTTTGGAGTGGATTGAATTGTTTGAAATTTGAGTGAAGTTATGAAAATAAGGGTATTTATGTAATTTCACAAAAATACAAGTCCTTTTATGCAAGTAGTTGAATTATAAAAGTAACTTTCAAAGTTACTAAGGGCTAAAATGTAAAACTGCAAGTCAACATGACCAGTCATAAATGTTTGCAGTTAAGTCCAAAATTACATAAAATTCACATTACTAAGGACAAAAACTTTAGTAAGTTTGAGTTGAGAGCAAAATTGTAAAATAAAGAAGTATGCTTTAGGTTTCTGAACTTGAGCCCTAAAGCAAAGTTGTAGGATTTGAAAAGTTCTACAACTTCTATTTTGACCATTTCCTCATTAGAGCTTTGGATTAGAGGGAAAATTCTGTTTACAGTGAAGACCCTGAGATTTTTACAAATTCTAATGAGGTCCTCGGACCCCCTCCCCTCTTCTTCCTCCTCTGGCACTTTGCTCTGCCCTCTGCTCCTCTACCGCTGGCTGTCAGCGCCGCTTACCGCCGCGCCAGCTCCTCCCCCGCCCGAGCACCGCCCTAGCATCTCCTCCGCTGGCCTCTCCCGCGCGCGCCACGCCAACCCGAGCGCCGCCTGGCCGCCACCTTGCCGTCACCGTGTTCCGCACTCGTGCCTGCTCTTCTTCTTTCCCTCTGTTGCCCAGTAGCACTAGTAGACTGCACTCAATCCATTTCCCTCTATTCTTCTTGTCGCGCGCAACTGGAGCCCCGAACACCACCGCCACCTCCTTTCTCCACTCCGGCGACTCTCTGATCGCCATGGGCCGCCGCCGTCTGCCTCCCATTGTCCACTACAACCCCCTAGAAAGTTTCCCCTCACCTCACTGATGCTCCTAAGCCACCCCCCGTGGCCGGACCTCCACTGGAACTACCTCGCCGTCGATCTCCTCCTCGCCGGTAAGCTCCTGTCGCCATCGAGCCCTTACCTCCGCCCCTCCTCCGTCCAATTCGACCACCCCAACAGCTTCCCCTCGTCCTGCTGCAGCTATCAAGCCTGAGCTTGGCCATCTTCCTCACCGGGAACCCCCTCGCCGACGAGCTCCCCTCCGCCGCCGCCTCGGTCACCGTGGGAATCACACCTCCGGTCATCCCCGCTGCCTCCCAAGCCTACCCTTAGACGAGCCTTGAACTCCTAGTGCCCGTAGACCAGCTCTTCTCCACCCCCGACGCCGACCCTCGCCGGAATCTTTCCGGCGACACCCCTGCTCTTCCTCCCTGACGAGCCAAGGGCATACCTGTGATGATTTCAAAAGATCTATGGGTTTAGCTGCAAGATTCCGGAGCCCCCCAATTTAAAAGCTGTGAACTTCAAAAATGAGTAGAAAATTGTAGAATATTCAGAAAAATGCCAAACCAGTTTTTTCTGAATCCACAAGTTATACTCAACTACTTTTATATAGCAAGTTTGAGCTGTATGTGTGCAATTTTTGATGTAAATTAAATACTAGGAAATGAGTGTTTTATTTGTATCTCAAATTATATGCATGTGTTGTGGCTGAATTTTGGAATCTAGGTTGTATGTTCCATGTGTAGCTCTATGTAAAAATCTTAAGTTCTTTACTACTAAATTACTTAGAAATTCGAGTACCTTTGTTATATGTTGATGAAATGCTTAGATTTTAAATTAAGGATGTTTCTTTTAGTATTTGTATTTGAAATTTATACCATAACTTCCTTTTTGCATGTGTAATCCATAGTAAAAGTGTTATGATTAATAGTAGGCTATACACCAAGTTATGAATTTTTGCTTATTTCTAAAGATAATTCATTTATGCTAGTTTTTATTCATGAAAAATTATGAGAATATTTTGAGGTGTTACTCTTAAGTAGTGTAGCATGACCACAAATTCTCAACCCATGATCAGGTGTAGAACAACTAAAATAAATAGAACTTGATAAGTAGATCCATATTAAATAATAACCTAGGGTTATTAAAGATAATTAGCTAGTCAACTAAATAAAGGTGTTAAATGTAATTAATTTAATTATCTAAGACAATCAAACATGCTAACTTATGCAGTTAGATAAATGTTTAGGGTTACCACCCATGTTAGTTAATGTAACTAAGTGGTTTAAATAATACCCGATAAATAACTGCCCAGTAAACGGGCATTGTGTTGTTTGCTAGTTTGTAATGTTAAGTTCGTTGGATTGCAACTTTATTGTGAAGTAGAATAAAATTCGATGCATTTTCTAAATTGCACCATTTTTATCATGTGTAGACTCGACGCTTCTCGCCGACGGTGATTATCAGATTCTTCCGGAACCCGAAGTAGAAGTCTCTGACGACACCGGGAACATCGTCGGAGAATTAACTGAAGCCCCGAACCCAAGTTCGAAAGAATTTATTAACATCTTTGACCCCAACCCCGCCAGTGAAGGCAAGCTCCGGACATAAACCCACTACTTTATTTACACTGCAATCTACAATTATATATATACTTGTGCATTAAGTTCTTAGGAATTGTCTGGAAACCCTAGTTGCATATTCTTAGGAACCGATGTACTGAATATTAGAACCTGAGTCCGACTAGTGCTATGCTAAAAGGACTGGCAGAAGTCGAGTGATTTTCTGTCACTCGCGCGATACAGGAATTTGTTGTTTACAATACTGCAACCACTATAAGGATGACGGACGGGGTTATGTGTAGTATCTTGGAAAGAAATGATACCCCGTCTGTGTTGATGAATTTGGTTAAGGTCGCAGTGTGTGGTAGTAGCAGTTAAGCGTTTGAAAGTACTAGCCACATGCCGTGAAATATGGTAAGCGGTAAGCCTAGTAACCAATCGGCCCGGCAAGTGGACTCGTCCCCCACCAATCGACTTTTATTTTATGTTTACACGCACCGACTGTGGGAGTACGTTCTTTAGAGCAGATGGGAATACGGTCATGTAGTCGCGCTACAGACATATGTCCTGCACATTGGATGTGCATATAGTCCTACAGTCGCTTGTGGTGGCTTTTGTTCCATGACCCGGAATGAAAGGCAAATGGTTGCTTCGGAACGACCTGTTGGTGTTCCAAGCGTGTGAGTTAGGTTTACCTTGCAAGGGTTGAAATTTGATTCAGAATCATCCGTTTCTCACGGAGATTGAGACTGCTTAATTCTTCTGCCACATAGAGTAACAAGAGAAATCTTATGATGAGTAATACTGAGGTATGCTTTAAAGAGGCTCTACCTTGCTTGAGTAGTTATAGGTGCTTACCCAGAATGGTTAAAGGAACTAAAAACTGAAAGCTAAAATATGAAATTAAGGATCTACTCTTTGTTGCTTTTCAGCAAAAGCTAAACCTAAAACCATTTGCAAAGCCTTCATGGTCTAGTTATGGGCTAAGTATACCCTAATTCTGGGTCAGCTTTGCTGAGTAATAGAGTACTCAGCCTTGTAATATGATTTTCTTTCAGGTAATGCTCCTGAAGACCCTACCCTTCCCATGCCTAGGCCCTATGCTTTGCCTGATGGTTGGTCCATGGAATGGGACTCGTCCCCAGCCAACACTGATCATAACGAGTGATATCATGCCATGGCTTAGCATGATGTCCATACTGGCGACGTGTACAGTTGTCGTACTTTGAATTCCGCTGCTGTGAACTTGAATTTTTAAACTGGTTTGTAATGACTTCTATCAGTCTAGAACTTATGCTACTTTATAAATTCTTATAATATAAGTGCCTGTGATGTAAAATATGATGGTGATTGTATCTCTGGACTCGCCTTCGTGCGAGGTACCTTGTTGATCCTGCATTCGGTGGTTTATCAGGACGTTACCCGACAGGCCAAGGGGTTATACCATTTGAAGTACGTTGGAGCCCTTGCGAGAGGACTTGCGTACTTAAGTCGGTGTAATTCAGATTGGTTCTACCACAGCTGGTATCAGAGATAACAAGTGTACCCTGGAGATATAATTATCCTTAAAAATGTCTTTTAATATAAAATTGAACCAATAAAGTATTTTGCAAAACTACGTTGGTTTCGTTAAGGATTGTGCTTAGTACGTAAAGCCCTAGGGTAATATTCATATGGGAATTAAATTAGAGGTGGCTGTAGTATATGTATATAACTCTAACTTCCAGCACTACTTTTCTGTTAAACCTTAAATTTATGCACCATCAATTTTACATTCTGTAACTACGCCCTTGACAATGAGGTAAGAAGGTAAGGATCCTCAGCTAACTGGGAAGTTAGCCTTTCCGTCGGTGATGCGAACCGAACGCTGTTTCTCAAGCAGTGGCCTACTTGAGATGCTGCCAATATATCAATTTAGGTTGATTATGTTGGGAGTATATGGTTCGGCGCAGGGTATGGCGATCGCTGTTCATACCCCCGTATTTTGCGGTACCCCCATGAATATGTTGTCTCGATAATGTATGTAAACGTTGTCTATACAGCAGTAATTGTACAGATGCTATTTCTATAGTGAACAGTAATGTTTGAGGATGCTTTCATGAGTGCTGGCATGGAAGATTCATATATATTGTGGTTTTCTACAGGTACGCTAACCACGGTTAAATAGGTTAAGACGAATAAGGATATCTGACTAGCTATTATAGGGAGAGACGAATATCTTGTGCCACCGAAACTAATCACGTAAGTCCAAACATATTTGGCAATTATTTTGAGTTGTGAGGACGCGTAGCACGTGCATTCATATTTCTTGATTTGATTGAATGAGTGGCATGGTTTGTTGTTTTATGGATGACTAGAGTGTTGTTAGTCACTAGTGTTGCCTTGCAATAGTCATACCAACAGCCTTGGGTTATAGTGATTCGCCCTTTATCGTTTTCTTCTCAAGATCTGGAACAATCCTCTAATTTTTAGATTCTGTTGCTATTAGAAAAGGTCATCTTGTTTCTTTTACCTTGTGAGTTTTTAGCCAGATAGCTACATTCCAATCAATCCATCAGTCTAACTCACATTTTTCTGCAGTCTTCTTAAGGTGTATGGTTGAAAACTTGTAATCTCACCATTTGAATCCTTGTTTTAGATGGCCGAGCTTCCAAGGTTCTTTTGGGATTCCGCAGGACACGCTCATACCAATGCCTTGCATTGGGAGGGTTTTCCTCATCTTTTGTGGGAATCTCTCCAGGTGTTTGGCTACACTGAGCCTCCACCTTATGGTGGAGTAGACTATGATGAAGAAGGTGTTCCTCGTTGCAGGGTGAAAATGACTGTTCCTCCGCACCCTACTTTATCTCTATGGCAACCCATTAAAGTTAATGTGATTGGGCATCGCCTCGCTGATACTTTTGAAGCGGCAGCTATGGAAGCTATCCACATCTTTTGCGATCACCATCCTAAGGAAGTTGCAGGATATCCTATTGGGTTATTTCCTGCAATGGATTCTTGTGACCCAGAATGGACTTTCAGGGTAACATATTGTGACCACTTACTGGGAAATCTAGCCGGAGAGACTCTACGCACTGCAGTCAGATTCATGAATGCACGGTACCGCTACCAGACACTTCAGCAACACGATATATATCGACTGACCAACATAGCCCAAGGGTATCGTAATCAGGTTGGCCGACAGAATACACAGATTGAGGAACTCCAAGCTACTGTCACTGCCAAAGAAGAGGTTATTACTCAGCGGGAAGAAACCATTCAGCATCGAGAGGAACAGATTGTGGAGAGCGATGCTCTTATTGTTCAACATGACACTGTCATTGATTTTCTCCAGGAACAAGTTCACGAGCTCAACCTTAATCTTGGCCAAGCTATTGACCATATCAACATGCTTCATGAGCAACCAGTGCAGCCCGATGTTGATGAGTTTGAGAGTGAAGAAGAAGAAGACCCTGAAGAAATCGAAGGAGTCTCCGAGATCAACTCTGAGCATGGAGATCCTGTTCTTAGTCCCCATCATTCCTCTTCCGGTAGTCATTCCTCCGTGGGCAACCTCGATGACTTCTAGTCTCGTTTGAGTTGACGGCACCATAGGTGTAGATAGTGTGACATAGTGTGACATGGGAGTGAGTAGTTAGGTGACCTGCGAGCCACTTGTTGTAGTATATGTGGCAAACCTGTGAACAGTTTGGTTTGTAGTAAGAAACAATGTGATGTAAGATGGAATAAGTTTCAGTTGGTAATGTAAATCTGAGTTGCTGTTTGAATGGTTGAGTTAACCCTTTGTGACTTGGATTTATTACCCTGCTCAATTTCGGTATATGTTATTTTGGTACCATGTGATTTTTGAAAATAGAAGCAACTATTGGTAAATGCTAATGGACAACTTCTATATTTCAGATGGTTGGCGCTACGCGCGGAACCCCGGAGGGATTCAGATCAGACCAGGCTAGTGGTTCACAACAACCATCGCCGCCACCGCCCAATCTAGTGGAAGTGATGGCTCGTCAGACCGAACTCCTGGACATGCTAGTGCAAGCCCAGCAACATCAATTCCGTTCTCCTCAACGTGGACGTGAAGATCATCCATCGGCTGGTTATCAGGATTTCTTCAGTACGCAGCCCCCGCTCTTCCATAAGACTGAAGAACCCCTTGATGCAGATGCATGGCTTCGTATCATCGAGTCTAAGTTTGCATTACTTTCCGTCCCATGCTCCGAAGCAAACAAAAGTCTCTTCGCAGCCCAACAGCTCCATGGTAATGCTCGTATTTGGTGGGACAACTACTATGCCATGCAACCGGATGGACATGTTGTCACTTGGGAAGAATTTAAGGCCGCCTTTAGGGCACACCATATTCCGGAAGGACTCATTGAGCGGAAGCTCAATGAATTTTTAGCGCTTACCCAAGGGAACCACACTGTACTTCAATACGCACAGGTCTTCAATCACCTGTGCCAGTACGCGGGTTATCATGTAGACACGGATGCCAAGAAAAGAGATCGATTCCGTTGCGAACTAAACACCAAGCTAAAGGAACGCTTGAATCTGGTCAGGGCTGACAACTTCAACGAATTGGTCAATATGGCCATTACCCAAGAGGACTGTATCTCAGCCCATCGTGCTGAGAAAAGGCAGAAAGTATCAACTAGACCCTCGAATGCACAACCTTTCAGGTATCGGGTAATTCAGAACCCAGCTCCCCGAGCTCCGCCCAGAAATGTCTCAACAGGCAGATGGGTAGCTAGACCTCCTTAGCAGACCCGATTCAACAGGCCACCAGTGCCTCAACCTCAGTAGCAGCAACGACCAGTCGGTCCAAGGCCGAACCCTCCGCAGTTTAATCAAGGGAATAACGTCAATCGATGTTTCAACTACAGTAGTCCGGCCCATTTTGTTAAAGACTGCCCACAACCAAGGAGAACATTCCCCGGACAGGCCTCCAACTCCAATTCCAAGAACAAAGGCAAGAGGCAGGTTATGCAAGTCCGTCAAGGAAGAGTGAATTTCACCACTCTATCGGAACTTCCGGAAGATGCACCAGTGATGACGGGTACATTCACTCTACACCATCACCCTGCTATCATACTTTTTGATTCTGGTGCAACCCATAGTTTTATCAGTACAAGGTTTGGGACCAACATAGGTTTGGATCTCTACCCCACTCATGGAACTTATATGATAACAACCCCTGGAGGTAGAATTGCATCAAATAAAATTTGTAGAGATGTACCAATCCAGATGGGTAGCACTTTAATAAGAACAGCCTTAATTCCATTAAACCTAGAAGGAATGGATATTCTCCTAGGTATGGATTGGATGACCAGACATCGGGTATCTCTAGATACCTTTTCTCGAATAGTTGAGATAAACTCTCCGGAATATGGACATACCATCCTTCATCTTCCACAACAGAAGTATATCAGCTCTTGTGTACATGCTATAGAAGGGATCAAGTTAGAGGATATTCCTGTTGTGTGTGAATACCCAGATGTTTTTCCGGACAAGTTACCTGGAATGCCCCCAGATAGAGATGTTGAGTTTCTTATAGAGTTACAACCTGGCACAGCCCCCATTTCTAAGAGACCCTATCGTATGCCACCCAATGAACTGGCAGAGTTAAAATTTCAACTTCAGGAACTCCTGGATAAGGGTTATATTCGCCCAAGTGCTTCACCTTGGGGATGCCCTGCTCTATTTGTTAAGAAAAAGGATAATAGTCTTAGACTATGTGTTGACTATCGTTCCCTCAATGCGGTTACTATTAAGAATAAGTATCCTTTTCCCCGCATTGATATCCTATTTGATCAGTTAGCCGGAGCCAAGATATTCTCCAAAATTAACCTTCGTTCTGGATATCATCAGATAAAGATTAGGCCAAGTGATATTCCAAAAATAGCTTTTTCCACCAGATATGGACTCTATGAATATCTGGTTATGTCCTTTGATCTTACCAATGCCCCGGCATATTTCATATATCTCATGAACTCTGTCTTCATGCCGGAACTCGATAAATTCGTTGTAATTTTATCGACGATATTCTGATCTATTCCAAAAATCTTGAAGATCATGCTAGACACCTTCATGTTGTTCTTCAGCGTTTGCGAGATCATCGTCTGTATACCAAATTCTCTAAATGTGAATTCTAGCTTGATACCGTCAAATTTTTGGGTCATACCATCTCTATGGATGGTATATCTGTTGACCCGAGTAAAGTTCAGGAAGTGATGGATTGGAAGCCTCCTACTTCGGGTCCATCAGATCCGTAGTTTTCTCGGTCTTGCTGGCTACTATCATCGTTTCATTCCAAATTTCTCCCTGATAGCCAAACCCATGACTGAGCTGTTGAAGAAAGGAGTGAAATTCTCCTGGAACGAGAAATGCGAAAAAGCTTTCCACACTTTAAGAGCACATCTTACCACTGCTCCAGTTTTGGCTCAGCCAGATACATCCAAACCTTTTGATGTTTATTGTGATGCATGAGGCACCAGACTTGGATGTGTACTTATGCAGGATAACCGCGTGATTGCATATGCCTCTAGAGCACTTCGGACACATGAGCAGAATTATCCAACTCATGATCTTGAGCTTGCAGCCGTTATACATGCACTTAAACTTTGGAGACACCATCTTATGGGTACCAAGTGCAACATTTACACAGATCATAAGAGTCTAAAGTACATCTTCACGCAAGCGGACTTGAATATGAGGCAAAGACGTTGGTTAGAGCTTATAAAGGATTATGATCTTGACGTACACTACCATGCGGGCAAAGCCAATGTGGTTGCGGATGCACTTAGCCGCAAATCACATTGTCATTGCTTATCAGTAGAAGTTTTCGGCAACACTCTTTGCTGGGAAATGAGAAAGATTAATCTGGAGATCGTTCCTCAAGGCAGTCTAAATCATATAGCAGTTGAGCCTATGCTCCAGGATAGTATCATTATGGCACAACTACATGATAAGGGAGTCAAAATTATCAAGCAACAATTAGCCCAAGGAGAAGAAAAGTATAAATGTTTGCAAGAGGATTCTAAGGGAATTCTACAGTTTAATGGACGTATGGTTGTATCCAAAAACCATCAACTTCGCAAGCAGATAATGGATGAAGCACATTTATCTAAGTTTGCTATGCACCCTGGCAGTACGAAGATGTACCAAGACTTGAAAAGAATTTTTGGTGGACTCGTATGAAAAGAGAAATAGCGAAGTACGTCTCTGAGTGCGATATTTGCTAGAGAGTTAAGGCCAGTCATTTAAGGAATTTTGGTACGCTGCAGCCTTTACCTGTTCCTTCTTGGAAATGGGAAGATATCGGTATGGATTTTATCGTAGGTTTACCCAACACTTTCCAGAGGCATGATTCCATTTGGGTAATCGTGGATAGATTAACCAAAACCACTCATTTTCTTCCAGTACATACCACTTACAATGCTAGGAAGTATGCTGAAATCTATCTAGATTAGATCATGCGTCTCCATGGCATACCTAAAACAATCATCTCTGATCGTGGAGCACAGTTTGTTGCTCGTTTCTAGGAACAATTTCAACAGGCTCTCGGGACCAAATTAATCCGAAGCTCCGCATATCATCCGCAAACAGATGGGCAAACAAAAAGGATCAACCAAATTCTAGAAGATATGCTTCGAGCTTGCGTGATCCAGATATGCTTCTAGCTTAGCTCTGGCAGAATTCTCCTATAATAATAGTTATCAGTCAAGTATCAAAATGGCTCCTTTTGAAGTCTTATATGGTCGCCAATGCAGAACTCCTTTAAATTGGTCTCAGACTGGTGAACGCAAAATCTTTGGGCCTGACCTTGTCACCGAGGCAAAAGAAAAGGTATAGATCATTCGGAACAATCTAAAAGCAGCTCAATCAAGACAAAAGAGCTACGCAGATAAAAGGAGGAAACCTATACAGTTTGAAGTAGGTAATTTTGTATACCTGCGAGTATCTCCTACTCGAGGTATTCAATGATTTGGTATCAAAGGCAAACTCGCTCCTCGCTACGTTGGTCCTTTTAAAATCCTTGAAACTTGTGGACCCGTAGCCTATCAACTTCAACTTCCTCCTCAGCTAGCAGCCATTCATAATGTTTTCCATGTGTCCCAACTTAAGAAGTGTATCAGTGTTCCTACTGAAATTATTGATACGCAAAGCATCGACATCGAAACCGATCTTTCCTATAAGGAGCATCCAATCAGAATCTTAGATACCAAGGAAAGAAATACCAGAAGAGCAACAGTCAAAATGTTTAAGATCCAGTGGAATCATCATACGGAAGAAGAAGCTACCTGGGAAACCAAAGACTATCTTCAGAAGAACTTCCCAGACATCCTCAAGAATTCTTAGGTATCTATCATCCTATTATATCAATCCTGTAATCTCGGGACAAGATTCCTTTTAGGGGGGAAGGTTGTGACACCCCAGGAGTTAAATAGAGCAAGCCAATAGGAAAAATGTTTGGTGTGGATTGAATTGTGTGAAATTTGAGTGAAGTTATGAAAATAAGGGTATTTATATAATTTCACCAAAATACAAGTCCTTTTATGGAAGTAATTGAATTATAAAAGTAACTTTCAAAGTTACTAAATGCTTGTAGTTAAGTCCAAAATTACATAAAATTCACATTACTAAGGACAAAAACTATAGTAAGTTTGAGTTGAGAGCAAAATTGTAAAATAAAGCAGTATACTTTAGGTTTCTGAACTTGAGCCCTAAAAGCAAAGTTATAGGATTTGAAAACTTCTACAACTTCTATTTTGACCATTTCCTCATTAGAGCTTTGGATTAGTGGGAAAATTCTGTTTACGGTGAAGACCCTGAGATTTTTGCAAATTCTAATGACGTCCCTCAGACCCCCTCCCCTGTTCTTCCTCCTCTGGCACTCTGCTCTGCCCTCTGCTCCTCTACTGCCAGCCGTCAGTGCCGCTTACCGCCGCGCTGGCTCCTCCCAGGCGCCACCTCCTGCTGCCGTCGCTTCCACGCGTCGTCCCCAGCCCAAGCACCGCCCTAGCATCTCCCCCGCTGGCCTCTCCCGCGCGCGCCACGCCAACCCGAGCGCCGCCCGGCCGCCACCTCACTGTCGCTGCGTTCCGCGCTCATGCCTGCTCTTCTTCTTTCCCTCTGTTGCCCAGTAGCACTAGTAGATGGCACTCAATCCATTTCCCTCTATTCTTCTTGCCGCGTGCAACCAGAGCCTCGAACACCACCGCCGCCTTCTTTCTCCACTCCGGCGACTCTCTGATCGCCGTGGGCCACTGCCGTCTACCTCCCATTGTCCACTACAACCCCCTGGGAAGTTTCCCCTCAACTCACTGACACTCCTAAGCCACCCCCCGTGGCCGGACCTCCACCGGAACTACCTCGCCGTCGATCTCCTCCTCGCTGGTAAGCTCCTGTCGCCGTCGAGCCCTTACCTCCGCCCCTCCTCCGTCCAATTCGACCACCCCAACAGCTTCCCCTCGTCCTACTGCAGCAATCAAGCCCGAGCTTGGCCATCTTCCTCGCCGAGAACCCCCTCGCCGATGAGCTCCCCTCCGCCGCCGCCTCGGCCACTGTGGGAATCACACCTCCGGTCATCCCCTCTGCCTCCCAAGCCTACCCCTGGACGCGCCTTGAACTCCTAGTGCCCATAGACCAGCTCTTCTCCAACCCCGATGCCGACCCTCGCTGGAATTTAGCTGGCGACACCGCTGATCTTCTTCCCCGATGAGCCAAGGGCATATCTATGATGATTTCAAAAGATCTAAGGGTTTAGCTGCAAGATTCCAGAGCCCCCCCACCCCCCAATTCAAAAGCTGTGAACTTCAAAAATGTGTAGAAAATTGTAGAAAATTTAGAAAAATACCAAACTAGTTTTGTTTGAATCCTCAAGTTATACTCGACTACTTTTATATAGCAAGTTTGAGCTGTATGTGTGTAATTTTTGATGTAAATTAAATACTAGGAAATTAGTGTTTTATTTGTATCTCATATTATATGCATGTGTTGTGGTTGAATTTTGGAATCTAGGTTGTATGTTCCATGTGTAGCTCTGTGTAAAAATCTCGAGTCCTTTACTACTCAATTACTCAGAAATTCAAGTACCTTTGTTATATGTAGATGAAATGCTTAGATTTTAAATTAAGGATGTTTCTGTTAGTATTTGTATTTGAAATTTATACCATAACTTCCTTTTTGCAAGTGTAATCCATAGTGATAGTGTTATGATTAATAGTAGGCTACACACCAAGTTATGAATTTTTGCTTTTTTCCAAAGATAATTCATTTATGCTAGTTTTTATTCATGAAAAATTATGAGATTATTTTGAGGTGTTACTCTTAAGTAGTGTAGCATGACCACAAATTCTCAACCCATGATCAGGTGTGGAACAACTAAAATAAATAGAACTTGATAAGTAGATCCATATTAAATAATAACCTAGGGTTATTAAAGATAATTAGCTAGTCAACTAAATAAAGGTGTTAAATGTAATTAATTTAATTATCTAAGATAATCAAACATGCTGCCTTATGCAGTTAGATAAATGTTTAGGGTTACCACCCATGTTACTTAATGTAACTAAGTAGTTTAAATAATACCCGATAAATAACTGCCCAGTAAAGGGGAATTGTGTTGTTTGCTAGTATGTAATGTTAAGTTCTTTGGATTGCAACTTTATTGTGAAGTAGAATAAAAGTCTATGCATTTTCTAAACTGCACCATTTTTATCACGTGTAGACTCGACGCTTCTCGCCGACAGTGATTATTAGATTCTTCCGGAACCCGAAGTAGAAGTCTCTGAAGACGCTAGGAACATCGTCGGAGAATTAACTGAAGCCCCGAACCCGAGTTCGGAAGAATTTATTAACATCTCTGACCCCAGCCCCGCCAGTGAAGGCAAGCCCCGGACATAAACCCACTACTTTATTTACACTGCAATCTACAATTATATATATACTTGTGCATTAAGTTCTTAGAATTGTTTGGAAACCCTAGTTGCATATTCTTAGGAAACGATGTACTAAATATTAGAACCTGAGTTTGACTAGTGCTATGCTAATAGGACTGGCAGAAGTCGAGTGATTTCCTATCACTCGCGCGATACAGGAATTTGTTGTTTACAATACTACAACCACTATAAGGATGACGGACGGGGTTATGTGTAGTATCTTGGAACGAAATGATACCCCGTCTGTGTTGATGAATTTGGTTAAGGTCGCAGTATGTGGTAGTGGCAATTAAGCATTTGAAAATACTAGCCACATGCCATGAAATATGGTAAGCGGTAAGCCTAGTAAGCAATCGGCCCGGCAAGTGGACTCGTCCCCCACCACTCGACTTTTATTTTATGTTTACACGCACCGACTGTGGGAGTACATTCTGCAGAGCAGACAGGAATACGATCATGTAGTCGCGCTACAGACATATGTCCTGCACATTGGATGTGCGTATGGTCCTATAGTCGCTTGTGGTGGCTTTGTTCCACAACCCGGAATGAAAGGCAAACGGTTGCTTCAGAATGACCAGTTGGTGTTCCAAGCGTGTGAGTTAGGTGTACCTTGCAAGGGTTGAAATTCGATTCAGAATCGTCCATTTCTCGTGGAGATTGAGACTACTTAATTCTTCTGCCACATAGAGTAACAAGAGAAATCTTATGATGAGTAATACTGAGGTATGCTTTAAAGAGGCTCTACCTTGCTTGAGTAGTTATAGGTGCTTACCTAGAATGGTTAAAGGAACTAAAAACTGAAAGCTAAAATATGAAATTAAGGATCTACTTGTAACATTCATGTAATTATAAATATAGACACTAAGTATTAGTGAGTTGTATGTATGTTATGGTTTGCACAAAGAACTAAGGGTATAATTGTAAATTATGAATTTTATAAGTTCCTATGTGTAATTAACACAAAGGTATAAGGGTTTACATGTGAAAAGATTGAAGTGTAAAAGTAAAATTCAGATTTACCTAAGGGTTAATGTGTAAAACTATAAGTAATCATGACAAACCAGAAAAATTGTAAACATGTCCAAAATTTGATCAAATTTAGGAGGGAAAAGACAAAGATAATTTAAATTCCATCCTTATTTCAAAAAGCAATTTAAAAAGTTGTAAACTTTGAGTTTCTGAACCTAAGCCCTAAAACAATGTTGTAGAGTTTGAAAAACTCTACAACTTTCATGTTGAGCATTTTCTCATTTGACCTTTGGAGCAGTGAGAAATTTTAGTTTACAGAGAGGTCCCTGAAGTTTTTGGGAATTGCAAACAAGTCCCCCTGAAACCTCCCTGCTTCGTCTTCCTCTGGCACCGCCGCTTCCCCCTCTGTTCCGCTCCTGCCACCGCCGCTTACCGCCGGCGCCACGCCCCAAGCGCCACCTCCTGCTGGGGTAGCTTCCACGTGTCGCCCTCTTCCTTCCCCGGTCCAGTTCCTCTCCCCTGCTACCCTCCCGCGCGCACGCCACGACTACCCCGAGCCTCCGCCGGCCGCCACCTCCTCGTCGTCGTGGAGCGCTCACCACAGAACCATAACTTCCTATCTCTCGCGCGCAACAGCTTTCCTGTGACGCCTACGCTATATTCCTCCAGTTCCAGTGCCCAATTCCGAGCGCTCGACCCACATTCCACCGCCGCCGTCTCCTCTTGCTCCGGCCGCGCACGGCATGCCCGTGGGCAGCCATCACCGGACCTCCTCCGTCCCAATCCACCTTTGCGCAAGCTTCCCCGTAGCTCACTAGTGCTCCTCGACCACTCGTTGCCCTCCAATTGCAACCAGAGCCTCATCTCCGACGACCACCGTCCGCCGCCGCCTTCGACCTCACCGTGGGCAGCTCGCTCCGAGTCTTTCCACGCCACTACAATACCCTAGCTAGCACCACATCATCCCTGTGAAGCTCCCCGAACCATCCATTAGCCCTCTAGTCCCCCACCTCGACTCCCCGACGCTCGTCGGCTTTCATCCTCGCCGCCGCCACTACTGTCTCCGTCGGTCACCCTTGATCCAGCATGTGTTCATCCAATTGATTACTCGTACACCTTCCCCATGATGTGCTGGTTCTCATGCGCAGGTTTCCAGTCGACGTTCACCGCCGGAGCCTCGCCGTCGACGGTGACCTCTCCACCGCCGCCTCGAGCGCTCGTCGGGATCTCTTCTTCCGACCTCCCCGACCCTCGACATGAGGCGCAATAGAACCCTCGTGAGCTCCTGCACCTGTTCCTCCCCTCAGATCTCGCCGCCGGTGACCACCGTCATCGGAACAGAACCGCCTCCACCTTGCTCTGCTTTGGTTCATAGCCTAAGGACCTCGGGTTAGAAGAACCAAAAGTTCAGGGGGTTATGTGCACAACCATAGACTCAGATGAATAGTACCGAAGGACCCCTTTGTGTAAATCAGGCTGTCAACTTAGAAATTCTGTATCTCTTCAAGGAAAAATCATAATAATGCAAACTAAATTTTGTTGGAATCCTTAAGTCAAATTCGACTATTTTTGTTTAGGAAGTTTGAGCTGTAGGTGTATATTTTCTGAAGTAGATTAAATAATAGAAAATAAGTGTTTTAATTGTATCTCATGTTGTAGACATGTGTTATAGCTGAAATTTGGAACTTAGACTGTATGTGCTATGTATAGCTCTGTGTAAAAAGTTCGAGTACTTTACTGTTCATTTTCTTAGATTTCGAGTACTTTTTGTTATATGTTGATAAAAGTTACTTAATTTAATTCCAAATGTATTCCTTCATATTTAGGGCTAAAAAATTTATCTTAGCTTTGTTACAACAGGAGTAATCTAAGATAAAAATTTGAGAGTCAAAGTTCTAATGTAACCTCAACCATGAATTTAAGTTTAGATTCAAAGAAAAATTCATGACCCATAGTTCTAGTTCATAAAAATTTATGAGATTGATTTGAAGCCTTGTTCATGAGTAGTGTAGTATAGCCACAAATTATCAACCTCGAATCATGAGTAGAACTCCTAAATTAAATAGAGTTTTTAAGTGGGATTAGTGTGACTTTTTTAAAATAATCATGCTATTTAAGGTAGGTAGCTAAATGTTTGGTGTAAGTAACCCTGCTGCTTAATGTAACTAAGTAACTTAATTAATACTCGACAAATGACTGCCCAGTACAGGGTAGTTAGGTTATTTGTTAAAATATAATGTTCCTTAATTGGATTGCAACTTTATCGGGAATTTAAATACAAATACAATCCATAACTTATAATTGTGCATCTCATGTAGACTCGACTACTCTCGCTGACGGAGATTACCAGCTAATCCCGGAACCAGAAGGAGGTTATTCTGAAGACCCCGGGAATCTCGTCGCGGAATTCTCTGAAGCCCCGAACCAAGGTTCGGAAGATACTAATTTGACTAACCCCAGCCACACCAGCGAAGGCAAGCTCCGGACATAACCCTTACTTTATTACACTGCAAATTATACTATTTATATATATCTTGCATTAGGTCTAGGAGTTGAAGTGAAACCCTAGATGCATGAATCCTAGGAATCCATTGTAATGTACCGAGTCCTTATCGTGTATATGCTATGCTAATAGGACCGGTAGAAGTCGAGTGATTTCCTGTCACTCGCGCGATATAGGAATTGTGCTGTTTACATTCCTGTTAACACTATAAGGATGACGGACGGGAGTTTTATGAGGTATCATAGTTGAGATGATACCCCGTCTGTATTGTTGAATTGGATAAGGTCGCAGTGTGTGGTAGCGGTGGTTAAGCGTTTGAAAGTACTAGCCACATGCCGTGAAATATGGTAAGCGGTAAGCCTAGTAACCAATCGGCCCGAGGAGTGGACATACCCCCCACCACATGTATTTGCTTCTTTTGGTTACTTTGTTCGACGTGTAGGAATACGTGTTGCTGGGCAACCAGGAGTATGGGTTTTGTAGTTGCACTACAGACGTACGTCCTGCACGTTGGAAGTGCATATGGTCCTGCAGTCGCTTGTGGTGGCTCTGATCCACGAGTCGGAATGAAAGGCCAACGGTTGCTTCGGAACGACTCTTTGGTGTTCCAAGCGTGTGAGTTAGGTTTACCTTGCAAGGTTGAATTCGATTCAGAATCGTCCGCCTCTCACGATGAATTTGACTGCTTGGTCCCTTTACCACATAGAGTAACAAGAGCAACTATGTGATTATCAAAGATGATGTTTGATTAAAGATTCTACCATGTTTGAGTAATTATAGGTGCTTACTTAGAATGGTTAATCAACTAGAACCTGAAAGCTAAAACTTGAAATTAAGGACCTACTCTTTGTTGCTTTTCAGCTAAAAACCTTACCCAAAACCTGAAAAGCCTGCATAAGTCTAGATACATGGCTAAGTATACCATGAGTGGGTAAGTCTTGCTGAGTATTAGTATACTCAGCCTTGCTTTTGTTGATTTACTTCAGGTAATCCCCCTTGCCTGATGGTTGGTCCGTGGAGTGGGATCCGTCCCCAGCCAACACAGATTCCGCTGAGTGATATCGTGCCAGGGCTAGCATGATATCTGTAATAAACGTCGTGTAAAATGTTTACGCTTTTCAAACTCCGCTGCTTTAACTTAAAACTTTAACCTATTTTGTAATAATCTCCTCTCAGTAGGAGCTAATGATGCTTTGTATATTTTTGTAATATAACTGCCTGTGATGTAAAATGTATTGGCAATTATATCTCTGGACTCACCTTCGTGTGAGGTACCTTGTTGGATCCTGCGTTCGGTGGTTTAACGGGACGTTACCCGACAGGCCAAAGGATTATACCGTTTGAAGCACGAGGTAGCCCTCAAGAGAGGACTCGCGTACTTGAGCCAGTGTAATTCAGGTTGGTTCTCCCATAGCTGGTATCAGAGCTAACAAGTGTACCCTGGAGATATAATTAGCCTTAAAAATAATTTATAGTATAAAAATTTGTTAATCAAGTATTTGCGAACTACGTTGGGTTTGTTAAGGATTATGTATAGTGCGTAAAGCCCTAGGGTAATGTTATTATGGGAATTAGAGGTGGCTGTTCTATATATATATATAACTCTAACTTCCAGCATTACTTTCTGTTGAAATTTAAATTCATGTACAACCCCAACTTTATATTCTGTAACGACACCTTCGACGATGAGGTAAGATGGTAAGGATCCTCAGCCAACTGAGGGAGCTTGGCCTTCCTGTCGGTGATGCGAACCGAACGCTGTATCTCAAGCAGTGGCCTACTTGAGATGCTACCAATGTACCAACTTCGGTTGACTACATTGGGAGTATATGGTTCGGCGCAGGGTATGGCGATCGCTGTTCATACCCCCGCATTTTGCGGTACCCCCGTGAATACGTTGTTTCGATAACGTATGGTAACGTTGTCTGTATGGCGGTAATTGTACAGATGCTATTTCTATAGTGAGCAGTAATGAATGGGGACGCTTTCATGACATGCTGGCATGAAAGGTTCATTGGAGATATATATATATGCATTGTGGTTTTCTGCAGGTACACTAACCACGATTACGGAACTAGGACGGATAAGGCTTATCGACTAGTTATTAAGGAGAGACGTATGTGTTAAGCCACCGAATCTAACCATGTAAGTCCGAAGATATTCGGCAGTTATTTTTGGTTGAGAGGTCGATTAGTGCGTGCATGCATAATACATCAATCAACAAAATCGATGCATAAATATTTGTATCTGTAAAGTAGGTACATGTGGTTTTTTTTTTCCTTAGTTTGGGGTAAGTAAAGATCTTTAGTTGGGTATCTTAAGCATCTATCTGATTTCCAGCCTTTGCTGTTATTAGAATCAAGCTACCTTAATCTATTCACCTTGTGGGTTCTCAACCGGGTAAATCTATCTTACCATTTGCATTATTGTCGCAGATGGCTGCTCCTACCAATGCCTTTTGGGATCAGGAGGGGCACTTCCACACTAATGCCTTACACTGGGAAGGGTTTCCTCGTCTCTTGTGGGAATCCTTAAGTATGTTTTATTATACAGAGCCTCCTCAATACGATGGGGTGGAATATCGCGAAGAGAGAGTTCCTCGATGCCGAGTTAAGATGATAATTCCTCAACACCCTTTCCGCTCCTTATGGCCTCCCATAGAAGTGGAAGTGGTTGGATATCGTCTGGTTGATACCCTTGAAACTGCTGCCTTAGAAGCTATCAAACCTTTCTGCAATCAGCATCCAATAGAAGTTGCCGCATATCCTATTGGGTTATTTCCTACCATAGACCCGGGTAATTTGGACTGGGATTTTCGGACAGACCATCTCGGTCATCTGCTAGGAGATCTGGCTGAAGAAACCGTCCGTATCATTACCAGGTTTATGGATGTGCAACATCATTACCAGATGCTACTGCGTCATGGTGTGAGTCAGTTAACGAGTGTGGCTCAAAGCCACTATCGGAATGCTGACCATCAGGTGACCCAAATAGAGGAATTACAAGCTTTGGTAACGCAAAAGGATGAAACTATTGCAGCAAGGGATGAAACAATTCTTCATCGAGAAGATCAGATCAATGAGAGTGATCATATAATCACTCAGCGCGACACTGTTATTGGGTTCCTACAGGCGCAGATCCATGATCTGATACTTGAGGCTGACGATGCTCAGGCTCACATTGAGGAACTGCAGCAGCAACCAATACTTCCCGCTATACCCATAATGCCTGAACAAGAAGAAGAAGATCCAGAAGAGATTGAGGGTGTTTCAGAGATTGACTCTGAGCATGGGGATCCTGTTCTTAGCCCCTATCACTCTCCTTCTGGTAGTCAGTCGTCTGTAGGCAACTTCGATGATTTTTAGTTTAGTAAATCGTTGACTTTTGAGATGTAATCCATGGGAATGTAATAACTTAAGTAGTTAGTAGCTTATCTAGACCTCGTGCCATTTGTTGTAACTTAGATGGCCTGCGTAATGAACTTTCGGATGTGTGATGTGGACAATCATCAGAATAAGTGTTGTAATATAAGTTCCCTGTTTTATCATCTTATTTCTTATCCTTATGACTTTGAAATGAGATGATTGAATGGAGTATGTGCATTGTTTATCTAAGTCATACATCTTCTAAAATTGGGAGTAAGGCTATATGGTTAATGATGGACATCTCCTTTGTTTCAGATGGTTGGAGCCACGCGCGGAACCCCGGAAGGTTTCCGGGCAAATCAGGCTAGCGGTTCACAACAACCGCCACCACCACCTCCTAACCTTGCCGAAGTTATGGCTCGGCAAACTGAACTGCTCAACTTGCTGGTCCAAGCACAGCAGAACCAGCAGCATCAACAGTTCCGTGGAGGTCGTGATGACCGCAATCCTCCCGTGGCCAGTTACCAGGACTTCATCAGTACCCAGCCTCCCTTTTTTAGTAAGGCTGAAGAACCATTGGATGCCGATGCTTGGCTCCATATAATTGAATCAAAGTTCGCTCTATTGACAATACCTTGTGTGGACTCCAGCAAAGCTTCCTTTGCCGCCCAGCAACTCCGTGGTGCTGCTCGGATTTGGTGGGATCATTTCTACGCCATGCAGCCTGCGGGGCATGTTATCACTTGGGATGAGTTTCGGGCAGCCTTCAGAGCACACTATATCCTAGAAGGATTGCTGGAGCGGAAGCTAAATGAATTCCTGGCTCTTACTCAAGGCACCAGTACAGTCCTGCAGTATGCACAAAATTTCAATCATCTGTGTCAATATGCAGGATATTATGCGGATAACGATGCTAAGAAACAAGATCGTTTCCGTCGGGGTTTTAACACCAAGCTCAAGGAACGCGTGAATCTTGTAAGGGCTAATACTTTCAGTGAGCTGGTTAATATGGCCTTAACTCAAGAAGATTGCATCGTGGCGCATTATGCTGAGAAAAAGCGGAAGAACCCTGTTGGACCCTCGAGTGCCCAATCACCGAGGTATCGGGTTGTTTCCAACACACCGCCCAGAGTACTGTAGTGGAATGCCCCAACTGGTAGACTGGTTTTCAGGCCGCCCCAACAGCAAGGAAGGTACAGACCTCCCGTTCCTCCGCAACAACCGCAACAATCTGGCCCGCGGCCAAATGCTCAACAAGTGCAACAGAGAAGCAGCAATTATCGCTGTTTCAATTGCGGGAGTACGGATCATTTTATCCGGGATTGTCCGAGGCCCAAGAAACCTAATCCTGGGCAGAGTTCTACCCAGGGTAACCAGAACAAGGGCAAGAAACCGATGATGCAAGTCCAGCAAGGACGGATTAATTTCACCACCCTTGCAGAGCTTCCGGATGGAGCTTCCATCATGTCGGGTACATTTTCTATTAACCACCAACCAGTTGTTACTTTATTTGATTCAGGAGCAACACATAGTTTCATTAGTAACAACTGTGGTACCCGGATAGGACTTGATCCTTGTTTTACTCAAGGGTCGTATATGATCTCTACCCCTGGAGGAAATATCACTTCCAACCATATGATTAGAGGTGTGCCAATTCAGTTAAGTAGTAAAGAAATCAAAACTGATTTGGTTTTACTAAGTTTGGGGGGTATTGATATTATACTTGGGATAGACTGGATGACTAAACATCGAGTCCGGCTAGATATTTCTTCCCGAGTTGTTGAAATTGATTCACCATACTATGGGATCACCACCCTTTATCTGCCTCAGCAAGAATGTCTACATCTTTGCACTTATGCCATCACAAATATTCAAGTCAAGGATATTCCTATAGTATGTGAATACCCCGATGTCTTTCCAGACGACTTGCCTGGAATGCCACCAGATAGAGACATCGAGTTTATCATTGAACTTCAACTGGGCACTGCTCCTATTTCAAAGAGGCCGTATCGCATGCCTCCAAATGAATTAGCAGAACTGAAAATCCAGCTCCAAGATCTTCTTGATAAGGGTTATATACGCCCAAGTGCTTCACCTTGGGGTCGCTCTGCTCTCTTTGTCAAGAAGAAAGATGATAGCCTAAGGCTATCTGTCGATTACCGTCCACTCAATGCGGTTACTATCAAAAATAAGTACCCTCTTCCCCGCATTAACATTTTGTTCGATCAGCTAGCTGGAGCGAAGGTCTTTTCTAAGATTGATTTACGCTCTGGTTATCATCAGATTAAAATCAGGCCCAGTGACATTCCGAAGACGGCTTTCTCGACCAGATATGGATTATATGAATATCTGGTTATGTCATTTGGACTTACTAATGCACCGGCATATTTCATGTATCTCATGAATTCTGTATTTATGCCAGAACTTGACAAATTCGTAGTGGTCTTCATTGATGACATTTTAATATACTCTAAAACCAAAGGAGACCATGCTAATCATTTACGTGTCGTTCTTCAACGACTACGTGATCATCGCCTTTATGCCAAATTCTCGAAATGCGAATTCTGGCTGGATAGTATGAAATTTTTGGGACATACTATCTCTAGTCAAGGCATATCGGTTGATCGAACCAAAGTCCAAGAGGTTATGGACTGGAAACCTCCAACTTCAGTCCATCAAATCCGAAGTTTCCTTGGATTGGCAGGATATTATCGCCGATTCATTCCAGACTTCTCCAAGATAGCCAAACCAATGACTGAGTTGCTTAAGAAAGAAGTTAAGTTCCACTGGGATGATAAGTGTGATGAAGCATTTCATACCTTGAGAAAGCTTCTGATGACTGCTCCCGTGCTAGCTCAGCTAGACAACACTCAGCCTTTTGATGTCTATTGCGATGCTTCCGGAATTGGTCTTGGTTGTGTTCTTATGCAAAACAACGGGGTCATTGCTTATGCCTCCCGAGCACTTCGGACTCATGAGCAAAATTATCCAACACATGATCTGGAATTAGCAGCAGTTATCCATGCTCTCAAGATTTGGAGACATCATCTTATGGGCGCTAAGTGTAATATCTACACTGACCATAAGAGCCTCAAGTATATTTTTACTCAAGCTGATCTAAATATGAGGCAAAGGTGTTGGTTGGAATTGATTAAAGACTATGACCTTGAGGTACACTATCATCCGGGCAAAGCTAATGTGGTTGCGGATGCACTTAGCCGCAAGTCACATTGTCACTGCTTATCCGTATCCACCTTTAGTGACACTCTTTGACATCAAATGAGAAAACTCAATTTAGAGATCATTCCTCAAGGTGGTCTGAATTTATTATCCATGGAGTCTACTCTTCGAGATAGAATCATCATGTCGCAACTACATGATGAGGGTATCAAAATCATCAAATCAAAGCTATCTCAGGGAGAAGCTAAATATAGGTGTTTTCACATTGATCATCAAGGAGTCCTGTGGTTCAATGATCGAATTGTTGTGCCTAAGGATCGTCCACTTCGCAAACAAATCCTTGATGAGGCACATTTATCCAAGTTCTCTATTCATCCTGGTAGCACCAAGATGTATCAAGATCTACGGCAACATTTTTGGTGGACCAGAATGAAAAGAGAAATTGCCAAATACATATCTGAGTGTGATACCTGCCAGAGAGTCAAAGCCAACCACTTAAAAGCCTCTGGTACGCTTCAGCCATTACCCATTCCGTCATGGAAATGGGAAGACATTAGCATGGATTTCATTGTCGGTCTTCCCAACACATCTCAGAAACATGACTCCATATGGGTAATCATTGATAGACTCACAAAAATAGCTCATTTTCTTCCTGTGCATACCAATTACTCTACTAAGAAGTATGCCAAAGTCTATCTGGACCAAATTGTTCGATTGCATGGGGTTCCAAAAACCATCATCTCGGATCGTGGGCCCCAATTTATTGCACAATTTTGGGAGCAATTACAATCAGCTCTAGGAACCAAATTGATTCGAAGCTCTGTGTATCATCCCCAAACTGATGGGCAGACTGAGCGAGTTAACCAAATCCTTGAAGACATGCTCCGAGCTTGTATTATTCACTATGGTACAAGCTGGGACAAGTGCCTTGCTCTAGCTGAATTTTCCTATAACAACAGTTATCAAGCTAGTCTTCAAATGGCTCCTTTTGAAGCGTTATACGGTCGAAGATGCCGAACTCCTTTGAGTTGGTCTGAAACCGGAGAACGCAAAATCTTCGGACCAGACCTAGTCGTTGAAGCCGAAGATAAGGTTAAGATTATTCAATCCAATCTTAAAGCCGCTCAGTCCAGACAAAAAAGCTACGCAGATAAGAGGAGGAAACCTCTGCAATTTCAAACAGGAGATTTTGTCTATCTTCGAGTATCTCCTACCAAAGGTGTCCAACGTTTCGGCATAAAAGGGAAATTAGCACCCCGGTATGTCGGACCCTTTGAAATTCTCAATGTTTGTGGCCCAGTGGCTTACAAACTTCGCCTTCCATCTCAATTGGCTGCTATTCATGATGTCTTCCATGTCTCTCAACTTAAGAAGTGTGTCAAAGTACCCACGGAAATCGTTGAGACATGTGCCATCGAGATTGAACCCGATCTATCGTACATCGAACGACCTCTTCGAATCCTGGATACCAAGGAAAGACTCACCAGAAGAAGGGCAGTTAAGATGTACAAAATCTTATGGGATCATCACACCGAGGAAGAAGCGACTTGGGAAACTGAGTCTTATCTTCAACGGAATTTTCCAGACTTCCTTCAAACCAATCCCCAAATCTAATCATCCAATTCTGTTCAGCTTCGGAATCTCGGGATGAGATTCTTTTTAAGGGGGGAAGGCTGTAACATTCATGTAATTATAAATATAGACACTAAGTATTAGTGAGTTGTATGTATGTTATGGTTTGTACAAAGAACTAAGGGTATAATTGTAAATTATGAATTTTATAAGTTCCTATGTCTAATTAACACAAAGGTATAAGGGTTTACATGTGAAAAGATTGAAGTGTAAAAGTAAAATTCAGATTTACCTAAGGGTTAATGTGTAAAACTACAAGTAATCATGACAAACCAAAAAAATTGTAAACATGTCCAAAATTTGATCAAATTTAGGAGGGAAAAGACAAAGTTAATTTAAATTCCATCCTTGTTTCAAAAAGCAATTTAAAAAGTTTTAAACTTTGAGTTTCTGAACCTAAGCCCTAAAACAATGTTGTAGAGTTTGAAAAACTCTACAACTTTCATGTTGAGCATTTTCTCATTTGACCTTTGGAGCAGTGAGAAATTTTAGTTTACAGAGAGGTCCCTGAACTTTTTGGGAATTGCAAACAAGTCCCCCTGACACCTCCCTGCTTCGTCTTCCTCTGGCACCGCCGCTTCCCCCTCTGTTCCGCTCCTGCCACCGCCGCTTACCGCCGGCGCCGCGCCCCAAGCGCCACCTCCTGCTGGGGTAGCTTCCACGTGTCGCCCTCTTCCTTCCCCGGTCCAGTTCCTCTCCCCTGCTGCCCTCCCGCGTGCGTGCCACGACTACCCCGAGCCTCCACCGGCCGCCACCTCCTCGTCGCCGTGGAGTGCTCACCACAGAACCATAACTTCCTATCTCTCACACGCAACAGCTTTCCTGTGACGCCTACGCTCTATTCCTCCAGTTTCAGTGCCCAATTCCGAGCGCTCGACCCACATTCCACCGCCGCCGTCTCCTCTTGCTCCAGCCGCGCACGGCACGCCCGTGGGCAGCCATCACCGGACCTCCTCCGTCCCAATCCACCTTTGCGCAAGCTTCCCCGTAGCTCACTAGTGCTCCTCGACCACTCGTTGCCCTCCAATTGCAACCAGAGCCTCGTCTCCGACGACTACCGTCCGCCGCCGCCTTCGGCCTCACCGTGGGCAGCTCGCTCCGAGTCTTTCCACGCCACTACAATACCCTAGCTAGCACCACATCATCCCTGTGAAGCTCCCCGAACCATCCATTAGCCCTCTAGTCCCCCAACTTGACTCCCCGATGCTCGCCGGCTTTCATCCTCGCCGCCGCCACTACTGTCTCTGTCGGTCACCCTTGATCCAGCATGTGTTCATCCAATTGATTACACGTACACATTCCCCATGACGTGCTGGTTCTCATGTGCAGGTTTCCAGTCGACGTTCACCGCCAGAGCCTCGCCGTCGACGGTGACCTCTCTGCCGCCGCCTCGGGCTCTCATCGGGATCTCTTCTTCCGACCTCCCCGACCCTCGACACGAGGCGCAACAGAACCCTCGTGAGCTCCTGCACCTGTTCCTCCCCTCAGATCTCGCCGCCGGTGACCACCGTCGCCGGAACAGAACCGCCTCCGCCTTGCTCTGCTTCGGTTCACAGCCTAAGGACCTCGGGTTAGAAGAACCAAAAGTTCAGGGGGTTATGTGCACAACCATAGACTCAGATGAATAGTACAGAAGGACCCCTTTGTGTAAATCAGGCTGTCAAATTAGAAATTCTGTATCTATTCGAGGGAAAATCATAAAAATGCAAACTAAATTTTGTTGGAATCCTTAAGTCAAATTCGACTACTTTTGTTTAGGAAGTTTGAGCTGTAGATGTATATTTTCTGAAGTAGATTAAATATTAGAAAATAAGTGTCTTAATTGTATCTCATGTTGTAGACATGTGTTATAGCTGAAATTTGGAACTTAGACTGTATGTGCTATGTATAGCTCTGTGTAAAAAGTTTGAGTACTTTACTGTTCATTTTCTTAGATTTCGAGTACTTTTTGTTATATGTTGATAAAAGTTACTTAATTTAATTCCAAATGTATTCCTTCATATTTAGGGCTGAAAAATTTATCTTAGCTTTGTTACATCAGGAGTAATCTAAGATAAAAATTTGAGAGTCAAAGGCCTAATGTAACCTCAGCCATGAATTTAAGTTTAGATTCAAAGAAAAATTCATGACCCATAGTTCTAGTTCATAAAAATTTATGAGAATGATTTGAAGCCTTGTTCATGAGTAGTGTAGTATAGCCACAAATTATCAACCTCGAATCATGAGTAGAACTCCTAAATTAAATAGAGTTTTTAAGTGGGATTAGTGTGACTTTTTTAAAATAATCATGCTATTTAAGGTAGGTAGCTAAATGTTTGGTGTAAGTAACCCTGCTGCTTAATGTAACTAAGTAACTTAATTAATACTCGATAAATGACTGCCTAGTACAGGGTAGTTAGGTTATTTGTTAAAATATAATGTTCCTTAATTGGATTGCAACTTTATCGGGAATTTAAATACAAATACAATCCATAACTTATAATTGTGCATCTCATGTAGACTCGACTACTCTCGCTGACGGAGATTACCAGCTAATCCCGGAACCAGAAGGAGGTTATTCTGAAGACCTCAGGAATCTCGTCGCGGAATTCTCTGAAGCCCCGAACCAAGGTTCGGAAGATACTAATTTGACTAACCCCAGCCACACCAGCGAAGGCAAGCCCCGGACATAACCCTTACTTTATTACACTGCAAATTATACTATTTATATATATCTTGCATTAGGTCTAGGAGTTGAAGTGAAACCCTAGATGCATGAATCCTAGGAATCCTTTGTAATGTACCGAGTCCTTATCGTGTATATGCTATGCTAATAGGACCGGTAGAAGTCGAGTGACTCGTGCGATATAGGAATTGTGCTATTTACATTCCTGTTAACACTATAAGGATGACGGACGGGAGTTTTATGAGGTATCATAGTTGAGATGATACCCCGTCTGTATTGTTGAATTGGATAAGGTCGCAGTGTGTGGTAGCGGTGGTTAAGCGTTTGAAAGTACTAGCCACATGCCGTGAAATATGGTAAGCGGTAAGCCTAGTAACCAATCGGCCCGAGGAGTGGACATACCCCCCACCACATGTATTTGCTTCTTTTGGTTACTTTGTTTGACGTGTAGGAATACGTGTTGCTGGGCAACCAGGAGTACGGGTTTTGTAGTCGCGCTACAGACGTACGTCCTGCACTTTGGAAGTGCGTATGGTCCTGCAGTCGCTTGTGGTGGCTCTGATCCACGAGTCGGAATGAAAGGCCGACGGTTGCTTCGGAATGACTCTTTGGTGTTCCAAGCGTGTGAGTTAGGTTTACCTTGCAAGGTTGAATTCGATTCAGAATCGTCCGCCTCTCACGATGAATGAGACTGCTTGGTCCCTTTACCACATAGAGTAACAAGAGCAACTATGTGATTATCAAAGATGATGTTTGATTAAAGATTCTACCATGTTTGAGTAATTATAGGTGCTTACTTAGAATGGTTAATCAACTAGAACCTGAAAGCTAAAGCTTGAAATTAAGGACCTACTCTTTGTTGCTTTTCAGCTGAAAAACCTACCCAAAACCTGAAAAGCCTACATAAGTCTAGATACATGGCTAAGTATACCATGAGCGGGTAAGTCTTGCTGAGTATTAGTATACTCAGCCTTGCTTTTGTTGATTTACTTCAGGTAATCCCCCTGATGAGCCCGCGTTCATTACACCGTGGCCTTACCCCTTGCCTGATGGTTGGTCCGTGGAGTGGGATCCGTCCCCAGCCAACACAGATTCCGCCGAGTGATATCATGCCAGGGCTAGCATGATATCTGTAATAAACATCGTGTAAAATGTTTACGCTTTTCAAACACCGCTGCTTTAACTTAAAACTTTAACCTGTATTGTAATAATCTCCTCTCAGTAGGAGCTAATGATGCTTTGTATATTTTTGTAATATAACTGCCTGTGATGTAAAATGTATTGGCAATTATATCTCTGGACTCACCTTCGTGTGAGGTACCTTGTTGGATCCTGCGTTCGGTGGTTTATCGGGATGTTACCCGACAGGCCAAAGGATTATACCGTTTGAAGCACGAGGTAGCCCTCAAGAGAGGACTCGCGTACTTGAGCCGGTGTAATTCAGGTTGGTTCTGCCACACTACTCTTTGTTGCGTTTCAGCAAAAGCTAAACCCAGAACCATTTGCAAAGCCTTCATGGTCTAGTTATGGGCTAAGTATCCCCTAATTCCGGGTCAGCCTTACTGAGTAATAGATTACTCAGCCTTGCAATATGATTTTCTTTCAGGTAATGCTCATGAAGACCCTACCCTTCCCATGCCTTGGCCCTATGCTTTGCCTGATGGTTGGTCCGTGGAATGGGACCCGTCCCCAGCCAACACTGATCATAACGAGTGATATCATGCCATGGCTTAGCATGATGTCCATACTGGCAATGTGTACAGTTGTCGTAATTTGAATTTTGCTGCTGTGAACTTGAATTTTTAAACTGGTTTGTAATGACTTCTATCAGTCTAGAACTTATGCTACTTTATAAATTATTGTAATATAAGTGCCTGTGATGTAAAATATGATGGTGATTGTATCTCTGGACTCGCCTTCGTGCGAGGTACCTTGTTGATCCTGCATTCAGTGGTTTATCAGGACGTTACCCGACAGGTCAAGGGGTTACACCGTTTGAAGTACGTTGGAGCCCTTGCGAGAGGACTTGCGTACTTGAGTCGGTGTAATTCAGGTTGGTTCTGCCACAATAACTGAAGCCCCAAACCAAAGTTCGGAAGTCTTTGGCACCACTGACCCCAGCCCCGCTCAAGAAGGCAAGCCCCTGTGCATAACCCAGTATTTCAAATTACTACACTTATAAAGTTATATATATCTATCTATATTATGCATTAAGTCTAGGAGTTGACATGGAACCCTAGATGCATGAATCTTAGGAACCTTTGTATTGTGCCTGAGTCCTTATCGAATAGATGCTCTGCTAATAGGACTGGTAGAAGTCGAGTGATTCCCTGTCACTCGCGCGATATAGGAGTTTAATGTTTACTATTCTGCAATCATAATAAGGATGATGGATGGGGTCATGTGCGGTATCATGACTCGGAAGGTTACCCCGTCTGTGTTGATAAAAGTGGATAAGGTCACAGTATGTGGTAGCTGTGGTCAAGCATTTGAAAGTACTAGCCACATGCCGTAAATATGGTACACGGTAAGCCCAGTACCGGATTGGCCCGGCAAATGGACATGTCTCCACCACTCGATTGATTAGTTTTTGTTATACACACGCACCAACGTGTAGGAGTATGTTCTGCGTAGCAGATAGGAGTACGATCATGTAGTCGCGCTACAAACGTACGTCCTGCACATTGGATGTGCATACGGTCCTGCAGTCACTTGTGGTGGCCCTGATCCATAACCCAGAATATGATGGAAACGGTTGCTTCGGAACGATCGTTGGATGTTCCAAGTGTGTGAGTTAGGTATACCCTTGCAAGGTTGAAACTCAATTCAGAATCGTCCGTTTCTCATGGAGATTGAGACTGCTTGCTCCTTCTGCCACATAGAGTAAGAACAGTAACTATTGTTGGAATAATCTTGATAGATGCAAATCTCAACCTTGCTTGTTTAGTATAGGTGCTTACCTAGAATGGTTAATGAAACTAGAATCTAAAAGCTAAAATATGAAAATTAGATCATACTCTTTGTTGCTTTTCAGCAAAAAGAAAACCAGAGCCTCTCAATCCTTCATGGTCTTGTTATGGGCTAAGTATACCCAAGCTCGGGTAAGTCTTGCTGAGTATTAGTATACCTAGTCTTGCTAGTCTATCTTTCAAGTATGGCCGCTGAAAACCCAATGGATAATCTAGCTTGGCCCTTCTCTGTTCCGTATGGCTGGTCCGTGGAGTGGGATCCGTCCCCGGCTGGCAATGACCCTCCGGAATGACGCCACGTTTGGGGCGAAGCATGGTGTCAACTTTTGTGACGTGTGTAGTCGCGATGTTAATAACTTTCTCTCTTCCGCTATGACTCTGGACAAGCTGTTTAGCTTGTTGTTTTAAACAATGTCTGTATAAGTTTACTTACATTTGAAATAGTTTGTAATAATGTTTACTTATTCTGTGGACTAAAAGTTGGTGAGCTGTTGCGTGATTGTAAACTCACCTTCATGCAAGGTAAACCTGCTTTGATCCTATTGAACCGTGGTTGTATCGGGCGGTGACCCGACAGACCAATGGGTTATTCCGTTTGAAGTGCGTTGAGTTATGATCGCCTGTATAACGATGACTAGCACGCTTGAGCCGGAATAATTCAGGCGGTTCTGCCACAAACGGTCCTTCCCACTTACTATTCATTTTGCCTTTCATCTTCCCCCTCGGCACGCGCCGCAGCACAAGATCTCCTTCTTTGATCTCTCTTGGCTTCACCTTCTTGTTCTTCCACCTTCAGGTCTCATCTTGGTACTTTGACAAGTTCTGAGCCGCTTGCAGCTTTACCATTTCAATGATGTCAACTGTTGCTGCTAGGTCTTCGTTTGTAGAGGCCCTGGTCCTCCAGGAGCCAAATTTGATTTCCTCCGGTGTCATGGCTTCCTCCCCGTACAGTAGATTGAATGGTGAGAACTTCATAAACCTTGATTCGACCGTGTTGTGTAACCAAATGACCTCAATAGTTCATCCACCCATTTGCCCTTCGGCTGTTCCGTAATGTTCTTCTTGATGCTAGTAAAGATGGTGCCATTGGCTAGTTCGACTGCCCCATTGGATTGCAGGTGGTAGGCTGAAGCAAAACACAGCTTCATTCCTAGCTGATCACAAAATGCTCTGAAGGTGGCGCAATCAATTTTTTTACCGTTGTCCACTATTACCTCCTTCGGTACGCCGAAGCGACGTATGATGTTCTGCCAAAAGAATTTTTGCAAGGCTCCGGCTGTGATGTCCCGAAGAGCTTGGCCTCCACCCACTTGGTGAAGTATTCCACTGCTAGAGCTGCGAACTTGTAATTGCCATGTGCTGTTGGCAGAGGCCCAATGATGTCGATGCCCATCACGCGAGAGGCCACACCAGAGGTATGAGGTGTACTTCGTCAGGTGAGAACTTGTTGTAGTGTGTGTGCTTTTGGCAGTTGGAGCACGTTCTGACCAATTCTTATGTGTGTGCCACTACTGAAGGCTAATAAAAACCCTCTCTGAAGGCCACGGCTACAAGAGCTCTTGTGCTGATGTGGGATGAACACATCCAGGAGTTAATTTCTTTGCGTAGTTCTCTGCCTTCTTCTCTGGATATGCATTTGAGAAATGGTGCACACACACACCCCTTCGGTATAAGTCTTCATTGATGATTGTGTAATTTCTAGCTCGATGGGCCATTCTTCTTTCTACCTTCTCATCCTCTGGAACGAAGTGTCCCCGAAGAAATGCCATTATCGTTGCTCTCCAGTCTTTGCTGGTAATTGCATTCACAAATCAAATCGGGGCTTCATCGCTATGTATCGAGCCATGTGTCAAAGTCTCAAAGAATACATCTGGTGGCAAGGGATTTTGCTTAGCAGCTGCCTTGGCCAGTTCATCTGCCTTTTTGTTGAGAGCCCTCGGGAAACTCCTAACACCGAAGCCCAAGAAATATTTCTCCATTCCCCCAACTGCAGCTAAGTATTTGACCAGCTCTGGATGTTATGCCTTGTAAGATTTGTCCACATGCCCTGTAACCAACTCAGAGTTTGATTTGACATACAGCCTCCAAACTCTCGGTGCTCTTGCTTTTCGAAGGCCAAATAACAAGCGTTCATATTCCGCCATGTTGTTTGTACATATGCTGAAGTCCAGCCTGACTGCATATTTCAGCTTGACGCTCGAAGGGGCAACCAACACTGCCGAAGCCCCTGCGCCTTTCTCACACTATGCCCCATCACATGCCATGTGCCATATGACTTTGGTTGCTGGCTGCTCTTGACCTGGAGATGAAGGTGTCCAGTCTGCTATGAATTCTGCTAGTACTTGAGACTTAATTGCACTTCGTGAAGTAAAATTGATTATCTATTCTGCTAGCAGCGCTGCCTATTTCCCATTTCTACTAGAGGCTTCTCTATTCTCAAACATGTCCTGAATGGGTGTGATGTCTGCACTGTGATTTTGTGGCTTTGAAAGTAATACCAAAGCTTCCTTGCTGCCATTACCACTGCATATGCCATTTTCTCCATCTCAGAATATAAAAGCTTGGACCTACTGAGGGCTTCGGACGCAAAATATATTGGGACCTATTTTCGCACCCCTTCGACTTTGAGTTCCTCTACTAGCACTGCGCTGACTGCCGCTCCTAACGAAGCAATATGCAATAACAGCTCAGCCTTTGGAGTTGGGCTAGACATGATTGCCAAATTCTCAATGTACATTTTTAGATCCTCGAAGGCCTGCTACTGCTCTGGCCCCCACAGGAAAGTACCGAAGCCCTTTAGTGGTTTAAAGAATGGAAGGTTTCTCTCTGCACTCTTTGATATGAATCTGTTCAACGAAGCCAATCTGCCTGCTAGCTTTTGCACTTCCCTTTGAGTTCTGGGGGCTTTCATGCGCCTGATGGCTTTGATGTTTTTTGGGTTTGCTTTTGTGCCTCGTTCTGACATCATGCAACCAAGAAACTTTCCTCTTCTAACACCGAAGACACACTTCTCCAGGTTCAACTTCAAGACGTGCCACCGAAGGTTGGTGAAACTTTTCTGAAGGTCTTGAATATGATCACCCCTTTTCTGGCTTCGTACAACAACATTCTCCACATATGCTGAGACATTCCTGTCCAACTGCGTCCCTAGGACCACTCGCACAATCTTGTTGAAAGTGCCCCCTGCATTCCTAAGCCCCTTCGGCATTTTGATGAAGCAATATGTGCCGAAGGGGGTAGTGAAACTAGTCTTGTCTTCATCACACTTTCTCATCTAGATCTGATGATATCAGGAGAAATAGTCAAGCATGCTCATCATCTCTAACCCTACGGCCGCATCCACCAGGGTGTCGATTCGAGGAAGTGGGTAATCATCCTTTGGGCAGGCCTTGTTCAGATTCGTGAAATCTATGCACATTCGCCATTTGCCATTTTTCTTCGGCACCATCACAACATTTGTGAGCCGCTCTAAGAACTGCACCTCTCGTATCACCCCTGCATCCAATAATTTTTGTACTTCAGCTTGCACAGCTTTCTTCCTCTCTTCGGAAATAGTCTAAAGGCGTTGCCTCACCAGCTTGGATTTTGGGTCCACGTTGAGCACATGTTGCATGACATCCCTACTGACACCCTTCAAATCAGCCGAAGACCAGATGAAAACATCCTAGTTGTTCCTCAAGAACTTAATGAGCATTTCCTCTTCATCATTTTCCAAACCCTTGCCAATGATCACTATGCGATTTGGGATATCTTCGCACAAAGGAACCTTCTTGGTGTGCTCCGTTGTTTTCTCCCTTCACCTGCCTCTAGGGCTTCACCACCTGCTGCCCCTTTGGGTTCTTCTTGATTCTCTTCGATAACATGGATATTTTTCAAAGCAAATGAGACATGTTTTCTTCACACCTTTGGGCCTCCTCCTGGCTACCGAATACAGATAGGACCCCCAAGTTGTTGGGATCTTCATGCACAAATACGGCTGGTGGATAACTGCTGCAAACTTGTTGATGATATTCCTCCCAAAGATGGCATTGTAGGGGTACTAGATGTCGACGATGTCAAAAGTTATGACTTCGATTCGCATGGTTGCGCCCTAGCCAAAGGTCATGTTTATATCAGCCTTCCCAACAGCTTTGATCTTTTGGCCCTCAAAGCCTATCAAGGAGTACACTGACTTCTTCAAATCCTTCTCTGTGAAACCCATCTGAACGAAGCACCACCAAATGAGGACATCTGTGGAGCTTACTGTGTCCACTAGAATTCTTCCCATGTCATTTCTGAAGAAGTGTACGGAGTTCTTACCAATGTTCGCTTTGATGACAAAGGGGTCATTGTGTGGGAAATGCTTCAACTTCAAATCTGCTTCACTGAAGGTTATTGGGATGTGAGACCATGTTGTTTTGAAGTGCTTGGCTTTGCACACAAGATTGATAGCCTGAAGGTAATCCTTTCTCTACCTCTTCATTTTGTGCACTGGCTCGTAGGACCCTCTAGATATGGCATTGATTACATTCACCATCAAGCCTCCAGAATTGTTTACCTTCAGAGATCCCCCCGAATTTTCTAGAACTTGGCCTAGTTCTACCTTGGGAGCCGGTGGAAGGTGGTAGTTTACTGGATTATAACCTTGGGTGGTCGCACTCCATGCCTAGCCATGATGATACACTGAAGGGACCTGAGCGGGCTGCGCTGCAGGTGGAGTTAGCAGGGGCAAGTATTGTGGTATGTACGGTAGTGAGTGGAAGTTGAATGTTGGATAGGTGGTGGTCCATTGGGGGGCCGGTGCCGAAGACCCAGCTCTGTCTCCCGCGGAAGTGTAGTTCACTATCTTCCGCGGCTCCAGAAGCTTGCTTCTCCATCTCTTCTTTCTTCTATATGGTGATAGGGCATTCATTTGTCCAGTGGCCCTTGTCTCTGCCGTGAAAATAGCAACATGGCACCTTCAGCCCCGGAGGCCCTCGGTCTCCTCAACCCCGTCGTCCTCCTCTTCCGCTTCGACCACCCCTATTTGATGGGCATTGAAAACCTTGTGGCACCGGCCCTCTAGAGACTGTGTTTACCAGCTTTGTTGGTCCACATGCCATGGCTTTGACTGCGACCACTGATTTGTTTGTGCCTTCTTCTCTTGGTTCAATGTTTCAATCCTCCTCCTTCTTCCACAGTCTGACTTGTAATATTCTTGCATGACACTGAAGATTTCTCCAACGTTACGTGGCTTGTATCTATCTATATACTCTTGGCTAGGCCCTATCCGCAACCCGTTTGTTGCAGCTTCGATGACGGTCAAGTCAGCCACATTCGGAGCCTTAGCTTGCATTTTGATGATGTGATGCATATATTCCTGCAGCGTCTCCTTGTCCCCCTGCTTGCAGTTGTGGAAATCACATGATGTCAACCCCTCCGTCTTCAGCCCTCAAAAGCCGGTTAGCAGCTTGGATCGTAGCTAGTTCCAGGAATAGATGTGACCCTTCTGGATGCTAGCTGTGATCACAAATAAATCTACAAAGCGTACAGATACTGTTGTAACTTTCACCCAAGAGTATTCCAGTGTATCGTATCCATTGAAGAACGTGTGTATATTCTCTAGGATTCGTGTTCGTCTAAGGATACCACACTGGCTAGAGGAAAGGGATAGAGAGGATTCCTAAGGCTTAGAATCAAAGGTACGATACAACCGTCCTAATTGTCTACTTTGGGCTCCTGGCTTCCTTAGGATAAGACCTGACTAGCTCCTATAATACAGTACTGGGATATACCCGAATGGGGAGGGTTACGCTGAATAGACAGGGCTGTCACCAACAGCTAGCTACCTCCTCTAACCATGGGATATACCACAACCAACAGGTACAGTCTGGTCTAGACACCACATCTATACCGTCTTCTACTAACTCTAGGCTTAGCTTTATACTGGAGCACCCACTTAACTAGTGAACCATTGATCCAGTATACAACCAAGGAACTAGAACTATTGCTTAACTAAAAAACTAGAACAGAAGGAATCACGAACACTTACTTTGATTGATAAGCATCCGTTGAGGTACAAGCTAGAGAAGAGTGCCGACAAACCTAACACTTCCCCGACTTCCCCTCACTCTCTTTCTCCCTATTTTATAACACCTCTAGGATGAGCCTAAAGCTCATATTTGGAAGTGCGAGAGCAAGTGACGGGTCCAGTGACCCGGGGTCCCCAGTGGCCCACTTCCTGCTGGCACTCTAGATGGCCTAAGACCACGCGTGGATAAAATGTGTGGCAGAACCGCCTGAATTATTCCGGCTCAAGTGTGCTATTGATCGCTGTACAACTGCAATCAACTTAACGCACTTCAAACGGAACAATCCTTTGGTCTGTCGGGTCTCCGCCCGATACAACCACGGTTCAACAGGACCGAAGCAGGTTTACCTCGCACGAAGGCGAGTTCACATCACAGAAAAGCTCATCAACTTTTAATTTACAGCCATACAAACATTATTACAAACCGAGTTCAAAGAAAAGTAAATTTATACAAACCATGTCCAAACTGACAAGCATAACAGCTTGTCCAAACTCACAGCGGAAGAAAAAGTTTTACGCGACTACACACGTTGCGAAGGCGAACACCAAGCTTAGCCCAGGGCCTGGTGTCACTCCGGAGGGTCACTGCAGGCCGGGGACGGGTCCCACTCCACGGACCAGCCAAAAGGAACAGACGTTGGCCACACAAGGTTGTCCGTGGGATTTTCGAAGGTCATACCTGAAACAAAAAATGGCAAGGCTGAGTATTCTAATACTCAGCAAGGCTTACCCGGAATTGGGTATACTTTAGCCCATAACTAGACTTATGAAAGTGTTGCAGAGGCTTTGGGCTCATTTTTAGCTGAAAAGCGACTAAGAGTATAACCTACTTTCAAGTTTTAGCTTTCAGATTCTAGCTTGATTAGCCATTCTAGGTTAGCACCTATACTAAACAAGCATGATAGATATTATCATCCATCAAGATTATCTCATCAATAATTACACTTTTTACTCAATGTGGCAGAAGGGATAAGCAGTCTCATGCATCGTGAGAGGCGGACGATTCTTGAATCGAGATTCAACCTTGCAAGGTAAACCTAACATACACGCTTGGAACATCCATAAGTTGTTCCGAAGCAACCGTTTGCCTTTCTTTCCGACTCGTGGACAGGCCACCACAAGCGACTTGCAGGACCGTACGCACACCACTCGTGCAGGACATACGTCTGTAGCGCGACTACAAAACCCGTATTCTTGTCTGCCATGCAGAACGTACTCCCACAGGTCGGTGCGTGTGAACATAACATAAAGATCGAGTGGTGGGAGGTATGTCCACATACCGGGCCGATTGGTTACTAGGCTTACCGCTTTACCATATTTCGCGGCATGTGGCTAGTACTGTTCAAACGCTTAGCCACCACTACCACACATATCGACCTTATCAGTTTTTATCAAAACAGACAGGGTAAAACCTCAGGTCATGATACAACACATGACCCTGTCCGTCATCCTTATAGTGGTTGCAGAATTGTAAACAAGCAACTCCTAAATCGCGCGAGTGATAGGAAATCACCCGACTTCTACCAGTCCTATTAGCGGAGCATCTATCCGATAAGGACTCGGGAGCATTACATTGGATCCCTAGGATTCATGCATCTAGGGTTTCACTTCAATTCCTAGACTTAATGCAAGATATAATATAGATAGACATAGATTGCAGTGTAAATAAAGTAGTGGGATATGTCCGGGGCTTGCCTTCTAGAGTGGAGTTAGGGGCAGGAGTGTCAGAGGCTTCCGAACTTGGGTTTGGGGCTTCATTTAGTCCCTCGACAACTGGCGCTGGGTCTTCTGAAAAGCCTTGGTCTTGTCCTAAGACCAATTCGTAGTCCCCGTCGTCGAGCGTCGTTGATTCTATATGAGATGCAATAAATTAAATAAGGTGAAATTTAAATTTAAGATTTCACATTTCAAATGTTATAACTCATCCAATTAACACACAAGAATTCATAAAATAAAGAGGGTTTAGGTTTGAAACACTATTTATAAAGGAATCACAAAGATATTGTGGAGTTTGTTGCAAACAAGAACTAAAACATTTAAATTAAATTTAAAATGAACCAAAATTTAAATTCAAAAACTTTTAAATAAAAGATCATAGGTTTTAGAAATTTGATCATATATTAAACATTAAATAATATCACATTAGAAAATGACAATTGATCTTAATTAGAAAGGGTTATACAATAGGTTTAGTTAATATTTCAAATTTGAAGGTTCAAATTGAAAGAAGCTAAGTTTAATTCAAATTTGAGTTTGAAATTTTGCACAAAGTTACCTAGAGCTTATAGAACATTCATGCCAAACTTCATAAGTAACAAAGCATGAAATATCAAAGTTAAGCATAAACTACCCCTTAATCTTAGGTTTAAAATAGAGGTAAAAGTATTTTGTTTCAAACTAAGCTTCATTAACAAAAGTTATAGAGTTTGCCATCTAGTTTCTAACAAAACTAGTTTTGCCATTTTTGGATTTTTCTGTGAGTTGCTATGAATTTTACAAGACAGAACATGCTCACACATGAAATAACAGTCACTTCTTTGCAAACTAGTCCCTAACTTTAACAGGTAACCCCCTGGAAAGAAATCACACAAAGCAATTGGATCCATGGCCATGGCCGGCGGGGAGGAGCTCGGGTCCGGCCAAATTCCGGCCGTGGGGGTCGCCGGCGGTGAGGGGGAAGGGGAGGGAAAGCACGAGGGAACCTCAAGCTACCTATTGGTGGTCTTGGAGGGGCTCGAGGTGGCCGGAGACGAGCTGCCCACGGGAGGCCGAACCGGCGGCCGAATATGTGCGGCGGCGGTGGGGCTCCGGCGTGCGGGGAAGAAAAGGGCCGGGCTGGGGAGGTGCGGTGGGGGATGGGGAAGCTGATGGTGCGGTCGGTTTGGGGAGGGAGAGGGCGGAGGGGAGAGCTCCACGGTGACTCGAAGCTCGGCGGCGCTAATGGAGGAGACGGCGAAGTTCTGTACGCGCGCGAGGGGTCCGGGGCGTCCTTTTATAGGCAAATGGAGTGAAGAAGGGGAGGCACGGCGAGCAGGGCTTCAGTTTAAGGTTGCTACGAGGGGGGGGGGAATGAACCACCAAAGTGCGGCGGCGACAGAGGCGCCGGCGGCGGCGTTGCAGTACCGCAAGGCGGCGTGGCGCGCAAGCAAGACGCCAGCGAGGGGAGGCTAGAGCGGTGGGTGGGCAGGGAAGTGACGCGTGGGCGGGGGAGAGCAGGAGGTGGACGACGGCGGCCAGGGGTGGTGTACTGCGCCGGCAGCAGGACGAACCAGAAGCAGAGCAGAGGGAGCAGGGGCGCCAGGAGGAAGAAGGGGGTAAGAACTGAACCAGGGACTGATTTGCAATATCAGAGAAAAACAGGGACCTGACTGTAAAGAGCTTGCAACTTTTAAACCAGTGCTCAAATGGAGATGGTCCAAAAAGCAAAAGTGCATAGTTTTTCAAACCCTACAACTTCTCTTTAAGGTTCATCTGCAGTTGAGCAACAGTTTTGAAGATATTCTAGACTTAGTAAAATTTTCACATTTTGTGTAAGTCCTATAGATAAAAATACTTTTACATATATATCCAAGGGTAATTTCACATATTTTTGCAATTTAACCACAGATACCACCTTTTGCAAAACAACCCTCATACTTTTAAACTTTTCCCTCTATTTCCACCCATTTTGCATAAAAGGACCTCTAGTTAAATTTAATTACATAAATATCACTTTTTTCTTAACATTGCACACAATAAACACACCTTTGCCATTCTTTGGACATAAAAGCATACCAAAACTCTAAGGTGTGACCAAGCTAATTACCTGAGTGTCACAAAATGGCACCCTCCTGGGCCATGAATTTCTCTAGGCTATCTAGGCCCACGATCCCGGCCGGCTGGTCGACTGGAGCCTCGGCCCGCATCCCTGACCGAGGTGACGATCAAGGCCTAGGTCCGTAGTATGGTCCCAACCTAAGGCGCCAACCGAACTGCGCCATGCACGTGTCACTTTCCCCGACTAACAAGGTCGGGGGCCGGCCGGGCCTCGCATACTGACCGTCCCCGGGGCTAGATGCTAAGGATAAGCACGGACACACCGGAGTCAACTTGCCGTACAGGCCAAGCACTCCCTCCATGGGGGCTACAGTCCCCTCTGTGGCCACAGTGGGGGGACACTATTCCACCTGCCCGTCCTTGGCTGTTCTTTTCATGCATTTTTAGCTCAAATACACATGCACACATATTTAGACCAGCACCTATGGAATTCGTTAGATAAACACCCTATACTAGTGTTGACCTTTATTATTATTCCATTTTAATTCATGATTTGACGGTCAAAATTGAGTTGTAACAAGCATTAACAAGATCCCCCACACTTAGTCCTTTGCTCGTCCTCGAGTGAAGGCATAGAACTAAGGTGGAGCAGCTGTCTTGACAAGATTCCTGCATACATGTTATTCTACACCTTACCTTCACTTGTGAACTTTGAAGTGTCTACCATGATGTTGTAGGTGGTTGAAGACAGAACGATATTGATCCAAGTGTCCTTCCTTGTCAGCTGCTGAGTTGGGATTTTCGGAAAGATTTTTGAAAAGAAATGATTCCATGGTCTTACCTCTTTAGAATATCTCTCGAATGCTCATGTGTATGTTCCTTGCTAAAGCTTTGTCCTGTTCTCCCTCTCTTATAAATGTTGTTGGAGTGTGGTTTGGTAAGGGGAAATGGACGCTTGCTTGCTGTACATCTGTTGCAAGATCAAAGATTGGATCCGTAGAGATAATGCATCATACCAGTTTGATCAAGAAGGTGCAAGTGTGATGAGTGGTGGACTTGGACTCCTTTTGCATGATCTCTTTTCTTTCTTCCCCCTTTTTTTTGACATGGCTAACCTTTTTCTACTCCCTCTGTTTTTTCAGTCATACTTCTTGGCATGCTTTTTGTATTTTTTTGGTATAGCCCTGTCTTTTGGGGATTCCTGGAGAGCGAGCATGTAGCACATGGAGTATTTATTTGATGGAAAGTGGTAGCTAACTTCAAGTGTTGAAGTTGGCTTGTGTACGTGATCTTGATCAAATAGGTAATGAAGAATATGTCATTAGGGTAACAAAATTTGATGAAGCTCAAGGTAACAGCAAGACACATATGTATGGAATATTAAATTGAAGTATATTAACATATGGCTTTGGTCGGAAAGGTAAAAGGGGTTGTAGACCATGGAGCATTTTTTTAAAAAAAATAGAATTCCCAAATCAAGCGAGCCAAACAAGTATGGAAACTTGTATCAAAACATATCACATTAATCAACAACTTGAGTATCATGGGTTTCCTAAAAATATGGTTCACAAGATCTAGTTTGGTAAAGAATAAAATTTATGCATGAACCATCAAGTTAAGCATTTTGACTCCTTGTTTGAGTTTAACCATTCAATTTGAGCATTAGATTCATGTTTAAAACTCATAGGGCAGGGAGAAAACGAGTGAGAACATGCAAACCGAGGATCTGGAGCGAGATGAAGCCGAGTGGGCCCAGCCATGGCTTGTGCCTGCTCGGTCTGGCTTTGAGCGTACGAGTCCGTCCCGTGGTGCACGTGCATAAATGGGTGATTTCAGCGTGTATGCATCAATCAGGATGTCGCGAGAGTCTCCCCACACTTATTTTCGATCCTATTTATTCAATCAAAGCAAAACAAATAAGTAAAAGCAAACGGGGCTCTGCTGGCATTAACACCAGGGAGCCAAAGTTTTAAATAAATGGGGGTGCTTACAATGATGGAAATAAAACTAAAATAAAGTAAATGAAAGGAAATAAACCTGACCAACATTGTACTTGAGGCAACACTACCAAACAAGAAAGCGTGCACCAACATATTACCACATAAAGCATTCATTGTTAATATTACCTTTATGATGATCATTATAGTCCCGTGCATGCTCATGATCATTAATATCAGCACTTCAAGGATTGGAATCCACAGCAACTGGCTTGGAGTCTATGCAAGGATCGTGCCGCTACTTGTACCCCTTGGCTAGTTGGCCCAGTATAGCCATCCACGGCCACCACCATGGTGGGTGACGACGTTCACCAGCCATACCAGCTGCATGCCATGCCGGTCTGGCACCAGAAGAGTGCAACCCCAATGGATTTAATGTTGTGGGGCGCCTCGCTGTTGAAAAACATGAGCAGACCCACGGACGTATTCTCCATCATCCCCAGCACGAAGAACTGCGTCGCAAGCCAGAAGAGCGACATCTGCCCGCCAGCGGCCGCCATCTCTTTCTGCTTCCTCTCGCGATGCCAGCGATTACCGGCACAACTATGTTTGCCATGAAGCCTACGCCGACACGCAGCAGGTGGGTGACGCCTCCCTCGTAGCCCATGCGCCACCGCAGGAACGGCAACGAGCATCAGCATCCGGAACGCAGATGATGGGATATGGCAACACTACTCGAAAGACTAGCATTAGTACCGGTGCTGAAACCGGTACCGCCTAGCCGGTACTAAATGGAGGACTGTTTATTACTAATAAAAACAATTTAACGAACCCCTCGGAGGCCCGCACACGCGCCACGTCCCAACTCCCAAGAATTTTTCACGCGTAAATGCCCGTGCGCGGCCGCGAGGATTCGAACCCACAACTTCCAGCCTCCCAAGAATTTTTCACATGTAACTGGGTGGGAGATGCTTTCCTTTTGAAGTAATCCGTGGATGACTATTTAGTACGGATCAAGACACTGACTGATACTAAATGTCACTCTTTAGTACCGGATGGTGTCGTTGACCGGTACTAAATGGCCGCACTATTTTAGTACTGGACCAAAACACTAACCGGTGCAAAAAGGTGTTATGATTCGGTACTAAAATAGCTCTAGGGGCTTTCAAATTTGGCTCCATGGTAACTTTAGGACTGAACCAAAAGTTAACCGGATACTAAAATAGTTCTAGGGACTTTCAAATTTGGACCCGGAACTCAAGTGCCTGATGAAAGCTCATTTTTATAGCAGTGCAAGAATCGCCGGGTGTTCTTGGTGCCTCCCTGCTACACTGTGAAGGCGACAAGAAGAGGACTCGATACATGGGCTACAGCATCGCTGAGGAGTGAAGACAAGTGGAAGCATGTGGAGCACGATCCTCATCTCTTCCACCTTTGCCGCGTTGCGGACCGATCATTCTCCCTGTCTTCCGGTATTTATGCATGCTTTGTCCAGGAATCCGGCAAACATGCATAAAATGTTTTTTGTGAATTATCTCAAACTCCAAAGATAATTGTTTATTACAATGACCACTACACCGCCTACAAGGTTCTTGTGTTTGAACAGTTATTGGTGTACTTTTAACGACTTGCAATTAGGGACTATATATACGACAGCTTCAATTTTGAACTGTCAGTGTAGTCCCTTATATTGCAGTAGTGGCGTTGACTCGTTGAGTGTATCCCACACTTTAATTTTGCTGAAAGTGAAGGCTTCTTCCCCTCATCTTTTAAAGTGGTTATTGAAGAATCTTATGCAACGGCTGGCGTGATGCCTGTCACTTTTGCCAAAAAATTCCTATCACCTTTTACCTGTTTTCAAAAAGTGAATCCTAGAGGTACATGTGCTAGCTCTTATATGGATCCAACAAGCATAATCCTTTATTATTGGTACCGGCTCTCATACAATCTGGCTTAGTTTGTGTTCTATAGTTTGTGTATATTGTATCGAAAAATAATGTTCACAAAAGACTTGTCTGCATTTGTATAAAGTCAAGGAGATCATAAAAAGAAGCGACTGTAGAAACTGGCGTCATAAAGCAATAGCACTTCGGTGTGTCTGATGTTAGTTTTTTATGTATGTTGGGGCCCTCGGAATGCTTAATTTTAGTAAGGACTTTGCAAAATGAAATAATTATACGATCAAAGGCAGGCAGTGCAATCTTTTGCACAATAAGTGGTTAAAATGTGTTAAATCTGCTAACCCTACATAGTTTGGACACATGCACAAGTAGGTGCCCATCTCTAAACATCTAAACCTGGACCAAGCTCTAGCCAGCTATTGGGCCGCCACTACAAGAAAATAGCTTAATTTCGATGGCCAGAAACCATCAAAAATAGCCAGAAAACCGTCGAAAATATATATATTCGTCGATAGCCCAACGAAAATAGGCCGACGGAATAAAATCGACGAAAATAAACGCATTTTCGTTGGCAACCAACGAAAATACATTTCTTTTCGTCGGCCAAGGCAGCCGATGAAAATATACACCATATTTTCGTCGGCCAGCACAGCTGACAAAAAAGATATAGTTTGTTTCGTCAGCCTCGAAGACCGACGAAAATAATCGTAGTTAGTTTCGTGGGCTTCCCTAGCCGATGAAAATACTGTATATGCTCCAGTTTTTTATTGGTCCCCTGGACGACGAAAATACTGAGCGTCTGCTAAAAAACAGCTGCTGCATACTAGTTTTCCAAAATTACAAATAGCAGTTAATTAACATAAAAATAGTCATCCATAGGCACAGCATTCATACATCATCACGCAATCATGAAATACATACCATAAGTGCAATCATGAAATTCATAGTCTGAATGACACATATATATGTCAACCAAACCCAAAAGCACAAATCAATGAGGGGTAATATTATGTCCGCTACCACCGTCACCTCCAAAAATGTTATGCGCTGTCGATGGTGGCGTGGACGGACTGCCAGAAACTCCTCGAGGATGACTACTCGTCGAACCCTAATTATAGATAAAGTTAAATGTATATAGTACATATATATAAGAAAATTTGAGCATTGCTAGTTATACGAAAAAATTACCACTTATGGAGATGGTAGATGCATGTATGGTACAAAAGTCGGCGGTGTCAGACCCGGGGCTACGGGACTATGTACATAACGTAGTTTAAATAGGGTTAAGAGATAAAGCCCGTCTTATCTCTTATTTATGTTGTTTTCTACTCGTTTGAGTAGGAGATAAAGCTAGTCGGTACAGAAGGAAACTACTCGAGTTATACTCGGTTACGATTTCTTGGCTAGTATTGGCTAGGACCCATGTAACCCTGACCTCCCGGATATATAAGAGGGGCAGGGACCCATTCAAAACACAACTTCTACCCCCAAGGGAATACAAACTACCATACAGGACGTAGGTTATTACGCACTTCGCGGCCCGAACCTATCTAAATCTTATGTTCCTTACACCTTCGAGTTCCTGATCTCAGCGTCTCCTCACCTAAACTTACCACCTCGGGTGTATCCCTCAGTTGGCAGCCGGTAAAACACCGACAGCTGGCGCGCCAGGTAGGCGCCCGCGTCGAAAATCCACCGGCGAACGCGATGGCATCTTTCCATTTCACCAGGTCAGTACCTTCTTAGGGTACAACGTTTGTTTTTGGCTTGTGGGTCCGCGTCGTAGATGGTGCGGGCAGTTTTCGTTGGTTCCTCATTGACATGAAGCCAAAAACTCCTGCAGCAGGTTCTCATAGTGACCTCGACATGAGAAGCCAGAAACTCCTGCAGCGGGTTCTCATAGCGATCAATCCTTGGATCTGCTACGAGGACCGAGGAGTCTGCTTCCAGCACGACTTCATCCAACGCTGCAACAACCTTCTTTGGGTTGGACTCGTTCCAATCTGAGGACTCGTGTAGCCGATCGCGACTCAGTCTACACAATTTGGCCACTGATCTCCAGGAGGCCAACATCTCCGAGTTCCTCTCCACATTGGAGGAAGACTTGGACACTCTACTCCAATTCGGAAAGCCCGAAGCCACCGCATGTCGGGGGGCTTCGGGTTGTTTCGGTGCCAACGGCCTGATGATTACCTCCACTCTGGTGGGACGTTTCGTGCATTGGAAGGGCATGAAACTTTATGTTCTACTTGAGGCCGAAGACCGACTTGTGGCACACCTCGAGCCTTTGCCTTTTCAGGAGGGCAGGCCATTAGTTACCGTGGCGGAGGAGTCGACTGAGCTAGTCGACGCGAGCTCTGATGAGTTCATCTCATGCCAGGTGCTGATGGCGGAAGAAGGCGAGGACGATGGCAACTTGCCCATCATCGAATTCGATGTTGTATCCGTAGATGAGGCCACAGCCAACGCCGGCGATGAAAACGATGCCGATCGTGAGGCACAGAGGACCCGGAAAAGAGCTCGCGCAGCTCGCCAAAGGAGGGTCAATGAGCGTATGCGATCCATGCATCACGAGCTTGACGCCGAATTTGTTGACGTAAGCGAGCGGGGCTTTAGGATTCCGGTGGCCAACATCACCAGGGTAACAGTGTAACACCCTAATGTAAAATTCCAAGAATTATAATGGATTTAATTTGGCTCCATTAATTTTTTAAAGATTTACTGTGCTTAGTTTGCATTTAAGCTAATTAAATTATACAAAGAATTAAAATTTATCTTAGGAACAACATGATTGTGCATTCATGCTTGTGCATATGTTTTATTGGAATGAGTGCACAGGGTTTGAATTCAAAAGGTTATTTGAATTCAAATAGATTGGGATTCAAAAGGATTAGAAAAGAAAAGGGAAGGAAATGGAAGAGCAAAACTAGATCCTAGCCCAGCCCAGCCTGCCTCCTTTCTTCCCCTTGGGCCGGCTCCTCTTTTCCCCGCAGCCCATCTCCCCCTCAGCGCTCGGCCCAGCTTGGCCCACGTGCGCTCACGCCCTTTGCTCTTTCTCTCCCTCCTGGGCCGGCCGCTTGCCCGGCCCAAGCCAACAGCAGGCCTCCTCTCTCTCTTCTCTCTGACACTCGGGGCCCGCTCGTCATCTTCTTTCCCTTCTTCCTCACGCCACGCTCTGCTTCGCTAGCCACTCCGCCCCGGCCGCTCTCCTGCACCTAGGCCCTCTCCCCCGCGCCGCATCTGACCCTAGCCGCACGCCGGTTTCGCCCCACGCCTAGACCCCTCTAGAAGCCCACCCGATCCCCGATTTGGGCGAGCTGCAACGAACCTGCGGGATGCGCGGCATCCGTTGCACGGGTGACCCGCACGCCGAGGCCGCCCCACCCTTCTTAGCCATGGCAGCTCCTTTGCACCCTCCCTCAGCCGCCACTGCACCTCCCAGCTCTCCCCGAACCCTTGCGCCGCCGTGCCGTCGCTCGAGCCGAGGGTGCGCTGCTGCCGATCCGCCCCTGCGCCGCCGCGATTCAACCCCGGCACCACCGATCTTTAGCCTCTAGCCACCGACATAGTTTCCTAGGGTGATAATGATCACACCGTGCCCTTTTTTCCCTCTCCCTTTCCCTCGCTGCAAGCGAGTTCCACTCGCTGCCGAGAGCCAGTGCCGCCCCCGCCGTGGGGAGCCCCGACCCGAACCCTAATTGGCCGTCTCAAGTACCTAGATGTGTACGCCGTGTCGTGCTCTACCTCCCGGGCCAGACCTCGTCCAAAATGGAGCCCGGACGGCCGAGATCGGCCAACACCGGCGAAGCGCCGCCACGGAAAGGGGATTCCGGCGACCGTTCCGCCGCCCTGTGCGTCCATTAGCCCCGAGCCGTGGGATCCAAAGCGGACGGACAAGATTAGATCATGCCAGAGTAGATTAGAGCCGCCAGATCTAGATCCAAGCGTCCGGGTTGCAAGATACCAGTTCGACCTCATTTTCAATCAGAGCCGTCCGATCGAAAGCCAATGCCCAGGATTAGAACTAGCTTAAGAGGGGGTCCGGATCGTCAGATCCCGATCCGACGGCTGACACTCCTAGATACCGGTTCGCGAGATTAGATCGGGTCCGAGCCGTTGGATTTAGATCTAGTGGCCCAGATTAGAAGGTACCCTTTCAGCCATGGCATTTTGTTAAAGAGCCCCTGGGTTTTCCTGAAAACAACCCGCAGTCCACCCCTGTTCAAAAGAAATTCCATTTAAGTCCTATTTTTAGCACCGGAGCCCCCTGAGCTTTCTAGATTTTGGGTCCGCAGTCCCGTCCCTGTGTTTTCGCGGGTTAGACCCTAAGTCTACCCTTTAATTATGTTTAGACCCTCAGTTTTTGCATAGAACCCCTTAGATCCTCCTATTTTCTTACAATTAAGTCCTTGGATCTTGTTTTAGCTCTAGATTTCGCGTCTTAACTCCGTTTTAGGTGGTTTTCGCGCTCATGCGATCATTGTAACGCATAGCATAGCTTTAGCTTAGTTTTGTGTGCTATTTTACTGTATTGTTGTACTATTTCTTATATTTTGCCATTGTTTGCATGTATGCGCATATGTCGACCATGTTTTGGCGTTGCAATCATGAGTAGACATTGAGCCATCGGAGGAGTACCAGGAGCCACCTTCTTCAGAGCCCTTTGAGCAGCAGCAGGAGAACTTTGAGGAAGGCAAGTATAACATGAACATCCTATCACTTCTAAACACAATTTCATACTGCATTTTAATATTGTATGCCTATAAGGATTTCCTAGCCACTTTTATCCTTTATATAAATACTTTGGGTTGCATTTTGGTTAGTTGTGCTAGGTGCTGCGCTCTCACATATAATGGTCCTTTGTAATTAAATTTGATTAAAGGTATATGCAACTTGGTTCTGAGAGTGGCCCTCTGTGCTGTGTGCTTGAGCGGCTCACATCTTGTTAAAATATGTTTTGTTAGAAACTTGGTTTAGGGGGCCAGCACGGTGCTTAGTGCTTGGTTGGCCACTCTCCATAAGGACCGGTTCATAGAGCGACAACCTGGGACAACAGCATGGTGTTAAAATATGTTTTGTTAGAAACTTGGTTTAGGGGGCCAGCACGGTGCTTAGTGCTTGGTTGGCCACTCTCCATAAGGACCGGTTCATAGAGCGACAACCTGGGACAACCGCGCAACCACAAGACTGGAATGGGATGGTCTTGACTTACTAATTAGGTCATTTTGGTTTGGGAGTAACTTACCTGCGGGGCAAGAGGGGTGGTAAGCTTCAATGGTCCCTGCTCCTCCGGCTTGGTCTGTGCTGTGTGCTTGTACCCCCGTGAGGTGGGCCCCATCGTTGCCGATCCAGAAACCTTAGCGGTTACACCTTACTAACGTGATCCTTTGTAACGGTCTCGTAGTGTGCTTGCTAGTCATCTCACCCAAGGAAGTGTGATGAACAACTAGCGTAGCTCACGACTTGTGGGTAAAGTTGTGCAACCTCTCGAGAGTGTAAAACTGGTATACTAGCCGTGCTCACGGTCATGAGCGGCCCAGATCCTCCGTTTAATTAGTGGGGTGTACCTTTGGTGGTTTGGCATGGTTTTCAGTAGTCTCATGGTTAATCTTGATTAATTATTATGTAATTTGGGTTATGGTAATTCATCTACTTGTAGTAAATAGCTTCAATAAAATTTGCCAAGATTAAAAGCTAATGCAGTTAAGTCAGCTAACCCTAGAGCCTCATAATTCGTGTTATACTTGTTGAGTACAAGTTGTGTACTCACACTTGCCTCCTCTACTCTTCTGTTCTCTTTGGGATATCTTCGACTGCTGCTCAGTACCAGGCAACATGGAGGACTACATCAGCGGACTCGACGATTTCTAGGCATTATCTCCCAGCCAACGTCCCTGTGACGCCCTGTTCTTCATGTATTTATTTTACGCTTCCGCATTTCTTGAACTGATTCTTGATTTAGTTGTAATAAAGATATTCATTTATAGTTTACACGCTTTTATTTCAAGATACGTGTTGTGATATCTTGATGATTCTGTTGTATATATGCTTGACTTGATCCTGGCGCATATATGATTGCTCGGTTTATGTTCTTATAAATCGGGTGTGACATACGGCCATACTCGAGCGTAGTAACGATCTGAACGTGTGTCAAGCACTTCGTTACGCGCAGAGGGCTTGGATTCAGCTTGATCAAGAAAACTTGGCGTCTACCCTCAGGGAGGAGCACGTGGGCGAAAGCCGAAGTCAGGCTCATAGTCGAACGGCTGGCGGCCGTCCCCGACCTCAGCGCAGCAACAACGACAACGCTCGTGGGAGTCTGGCCCTTGGCGAGAGGCAGCAGCCACATCTAGGGGGTAACCCGCGATAGGACAATCACCAGCCTCCTCCAGAAGACTTGTGCTAGCGAATCAATGAAGGCCACGATGCGTGGTCCGTGATCGATTCCAGGCACAAAGTGCGCGAAGAAGTCAAGACAGAGGGAACAGACTACAGCGACCATTTTCCAGATTTCTCCGCACGGTTCAGCAGTTACAAGTACCCTGAGTGGTTCAAGCCGATCGGCATCACCAAGTACGATGGCAAGCAAGCTCCTCAGCCATGGCTACGTTGCTACTCCACCACCATTGAAGTCACGGGGAGCTCCAACATCACCAAGGTCGTCTACTTGCTAATGGCTTTGGACCCTGCGCCGCTCACGTGGTTGGAGAACCTCAGCAACAACTCGATCGACTCCTGGGAGCGTCTCAAGAAGGTCTTCATCGACAACTTCCAGGGGGCAATCACTCATGCAGGTACTCGTCACGATCTTGCCCAATGTAAACAGGAATGTAACAAGCTCCTACGGTCCTATACACGCTGTTTCTTTGATGTCCGCGCCACCATTGCGAATATCTCGGAGGAGGACATCATCGACTGCTTCTACAACGGCATCACCGACCCAGGCATCTACAGAGACTTTGGGGCTTCGTGACATGATGCACGACTGGTCCGAGTAGGAAGAGAAGATGCGGGAGCGGTTCCCGAGGCGCAATGATAGCAATCTGAGGCATTCACATGACAACCGCAACGACAAGAGCCAGCGGGACTATTCGGGTCCATCCCGAAAGTGCAAGCCAGATGATCTCATTGCGGCTGTGGATCATCCCTCACGAGGCAAGAAGTCGACAACGCAAGAGGAGTTCGAGAAGCACCTGCAGAAGAAATGCCCATGGCATCCAGGTGCCAATCATGCGGCAATTGATTGCTACCATCTCCGGAGGACATTCAGCAATTCCGGTGCTGGCAAGAAGAACAAGAAGCTAGTGGACAAAGAACCTGAAGACGATGACCAAGGGGACCAAGGGCACAACGCAAAGTTCCAGGATGCTTCAAAGACCGTCAACGTCATCTTCGGGGGAGATGGAGACTTCGGTTCCAAGCGGGAACAAAAACTGCTTCTCCGGGAGATCATGTCCGTCGAGCCGGCAGCACCACGACCACTCTGCTGGTCAGAGGTGCCCATCTCATTCTCCCAAGACGATCAGTGGACAAGCTTTTCGGAGCCCGGTAAGTTCCCCCCTGGTCCTAGACCCGGTGGTGGCAGAAGTCAGGCTCACCAAGGTGCTCATTGACGGTGGGAGTGGTCTCAACCTCATCTTCGCTAGCACTTTGAGAAAGATGGGTCTGGACTTCACGAATATGCTGGTTCCAAGCAAGTATCCTTTCTACGGCATTATCCCAGGTAATGCAGTGCACCCACTTGACACGGTGGTTCTTCCAGTCACCTTCAGCACGAGGGAGAACTACCGCACGGAGTTCATTAAATACGAAGTTGCTAACTTTGAATCTTCTTATCATGCCATACTGGGCCATCCGACACTCACCAAATTCATGGTAGTGCCACATTATGTTTATCTGCTTCTTAAGATGCCAGGATAAAGTGGGGTACTCACTCTTCGAGGTGACTTGAGGAAGTCATATGATTGCAACTAGGAGGCGATCCAATATGCTTCGACTACACGTGTGCCAGATGCTTCAGGGGAAGTACTTGCGGCCGCACAGCAGCTCTCCCAAGCTGGGCTGGAGATCCCTTTAAGAAAGGCCAACAAGTCAAGCATCCAGTCAACTGGTGATGTAGCCCTCAAGTCGATCTAGCTCCAGGAGGGTGACTCATCTAAGACCGCCGTCATCGGCGCGGGCTTAGATGAGAAATAGGAACTTGCGCTCGTCAGTTTCCTTCGAGCCAACCGAGATATATTCGCGTGGAAACCAGCGGATATGCCAGGGGTGCCCAGGGAACTGATCGAGCATAGTCTGAATGTACACCCACAAGCTGTGCCCAAAAAGCAACACCTTCGATGATTTGCTCATGATAAGCGTGAAGCAATTAAACTGGAAATAGCTAAACTCCTCGCGGCTGGCTTCATTAAAGAAGTGATTCATCTAGAGTGGATAGCTAATCCTGTCCTTGTAAGGAAAAAGAATAATAAATGGAGAATGTGCATTGATTACACTGACCTCAACAAGCATTGCCCAAAGGATCACTTCGGGCTACCGCGCATTGATCAAGTCGTCGACTCGACGGCGGGTTGTGTGCTTCTCTATTTCCTTGATTGTTATTCAGGTTATCACCAGATTGCGCTCAAGAAGGAAGATCAAATCAAGACCGCATTCATCACCATGTACGGGAAATATGCTTACAAAACTATATCTTTCGGATTGAAAAATGCAGGAGCAACCTATCAACGCGCGATTCAGATGTGCTTTGCTGATCAGGTGCATCAGAACGTTGAAGCCTACGTGGATGATGTGGTCATCAAGACCAGGAATCCCGACAGCCTGATTGCAGACTTGGAAGAGACGTTCAGCAGCTTACGCAAGTTTCGGTGGAAGCTCAACCCAACTAAATGCGTTTTCAGAGTACCATCAGGGAAATTGCTTGGGTTCATCGTCAACAACCGGGGAATTGATGTGGCAGAACTGTCTGAATTATTCCGGTTCAAGTGCACCAATCATCATTTACAAAGACAAGATGATCTCAAATGCACTTCAAACGGAATAACTCATGGGTCTGTCGGGTCACCGCCCGATACAACCACGGTTACACAGGATCGGAGTAGGTTATACTCATACAAGATGAACTCCAGGTACATAATAGCGCAAGTCTTTATCACATAGTAAGCAATATTATTACAAACCAGTTTTCTCCAGCCCTGACTGGAGCAAAATAAACACAGGGTTATTTAAAAGCAACGGGTAAACACCCATTGACCAGAGTCACAGCGAAAAGATAACGCGACTAACAACGTCGCCATCAGCAGCACCATGCATAGCCCAGTCGATGGTGTCACTCCGAGGGGTCAATGCTGGCCGGGGACGGATCCCATTCCACGGACCAGCCAGGCGGAACAGCAAAGGGGTAGGACGCACTATCAGCATGGTTCTCAGCTGGCAAACCTGAAAGCAGTTCTAGCAAGACTAAGTATACTAATACTCAGCAAGACTTACCCGAGTTTGGGTATACTTTAGCCCTTAACTAGACTCATGAAGGTATGGTAAGGCTCTAGGTTTATTTTCAGCTGAAAAGCAACAAAGAGTTTAATCTACTTCAATTCTTAGCTTTCAGATTCTAGTTTGATTAACCATTCTAGGTAAGCACTTATACTAAACAAGCAAGATAGAGATTATCGATCAACAAGATTCCTCCATCATCAATTATACTTTTTACTCTATGTGGTAAAAGGGATAAGCAGTCTCAATCTTCGTGAGAGGCGGACGATTCTGAATCGAATTTAAAACCTTGCAAGGATAAACCTAACACACACACTTGGAACACCAAAGGGTCGTTCCGAAGCAACCGTTTGCCTTTCATTCCGGGTCGTGGATCAGGGCCACCACAAGCGACTGCAGGACCATACGCACACCCAATGTGTGCAGGACGTACGGCTGTAGCGCGACTACAACCCGTACTCCTGGTTGCCCTTGCAACACGTATTCCCACACGTCGAATCGAGTAACAAGAAGAACCAAAATACGAGTGGTGGGAGGTATGTCCACATGCCGGGCCGATTGGTTACTAGGCTTACCGCTTACCATATTTCACGGCATGTGGCTAGTACTTTCAAACGCTTAGCCACCACTACCACACATTTCGACCTTAAAGCTTTTATCAAAATAGACAGGGTAAACTTCCAGGTCATAATTTAGCACATGACCCTGTCCGTCATCCTTATAGTGGTTGCAGAATTGTAAACAAACAACTCCTATATCGCGCGAGTGACAGGAAATCACTCGACTTTTACCGGTCCTATTTAGCAGAGCATCTAAGCGTTAAGGACTCGGGTACAACACATTGGTTTCCTAAGATATTATGCAACTAGGGTTTCATCTTAACTCCTAGACGTAATGCAAAATATAATATAATAATGAATTTGTAATAACTTGAAATATTGGGATGTGCACCGGGGCTTGCCTTCGGAAGTGAGGCTAGGGTCAGACGAGTTAAAAACTTCCGAACCTTGGTTCGGGGCTTCAGTCACTTCCTTAGTAACTTGGACAAAGTCTTCAGATAGCCCAGGTTCAGGTTCCAAGATCAACTCGTAGTCTCCGTCTTCAAGTGTCGGCGAGTCTACATGATATGCAAGGATTGATTTTTAGTGCCAAACATATTAGGTCTTTCCTTCACGATAAAGTTGTAATTTAACAAATCAACACACACCCAACATCACAACAAAAGACAAGCTCATTAAACAACTAAGTATTTATCCTTAAACAAGTATCACAAACTAAGGCAAATTATTCCTAAACATAGGTTTAAACATATTTAGCATTTATTATACTCAAATCTTAGTTGTTTGAACTTATTTTAACCAATCTTGAAATTACTCAATTTACAATCTTGTACTGGTCTTGGACACTTCTTACAAAACTAAACACTACTTAAGCTAACTAATGACCAAGAATTGCAGGAAATAAACTTAAATTACACAAGTTATACACAAAAGATCCCTTTTTGAAAACATTTAAATAACTTTAAAATCAGTTGATTTCAAACTACTTCTTAGTAACAAAAGTTGTAGAGCTCATTTTTATGAACACAACAGAACTAGTTTTACCATTTTTGGATTTTTCTACAATTTCCTATGAATTTTCAAAGCTGGCTGAGAAAGAAATGGAAAAGGGTATTGATTCTTTACAAACAGGCCCCTGGAAAGTTTTAAAACAAAGCAATCGAGTTCCTGGCCGGCTTTCCTCTCGGGGTCGGATCGACGGCGAGCGATTCCGGCGAGATAGCTCGTCGGCGGTGAGGGAAAAGGGAGGGAAAATGCTCAGGGGCTTACAACGGACTTAGGGGTGACCGGAGTTGGGCTAGGGAGGAGCTGTAGCGGCGGCGCGACGGTGGACAGAGGTGGCGGCGGCGGCTGGAAGCTTGGCGGCGGCGTTCCGGTGGCTGGAGGGTCGGGGAAGGGACGACGAGTGCCTAGAGAGCTTCGTGAGGTTGATGTGGTGCTGTTAGTGTGCTTGGCCGGGGCGGGGAAGCACCGGTGGAGCGGGACGACGACGAGGCCGAGCTGCAGCGGCGGAGGAGCGGCGGCATGCTCGTGGGCAGGCGTCTTCGGTGGGGGAAATGGAAAATGGCCGGTGCGGTGAGCTTCAGGAGGGCGAGGTGGTGCTGATGGAGTCGGGGTCGAGCGTGGGAGGCTCTGAAGGAGGCTGCCGACGGCGAGGCCGAACGGCGGCGCAATGGCGGACGGCGGCGAGGCGCGGGAAAAGGAAGCCGGGGTGGAATTGAGCCCGGGGAGGTGGTAAAAGAACTCGAGCAGGAGGCCACGGAGATACTTATGCACTTGGGGAGGCTTTGGAGGGCGGCGAGCAGGAGCTGGACGCCGGCGACGTCGGGGCGGTCACGGCGCGCTCCGGGTGGCGTGGCGGCTCGGGAAAACGGCCACCAGGGCCTGGCAAGCGGCAGGGCAGGCGTGCTGGAGGTGGAGGTGGCACTGGTGAGCGGCGCGGGGGCAGGTGGCAGTCGGGGCAGGTCGCCGGAGTTAAGCGGCGGCGTCAGCAGCACGCGGCAGAGCAGAGCAGAGCAGCGCAGAGCAGAGTAGCTGGAGGTGGACGACAAGGACCCGGTTGCAATTGTTCAAAAGTTCAGGGGGCTCACTGTAAAGCCTGAGTAACTTTTAAACTAGAGCTCAATTGAAAATGATCCAAAAACCAAAAGTGTAGAGAATAAAAAGTTCTACACTTTTGTTTTAGGGTTCACCTTTAGAAGAGTTGAGGTTTCAAAGTTATTTTAAAAACCATACAACTAGTCAACTTTCTTTTAAAACCTATTTAAATTTTACATTTCAAAAAGCTCCCTGATTTGTTTTCACTTCTTACAGGGGTTTTAAAGGTAAAAGCATCATTTGCAAAATAGCCCTTCCTATATTTCAAAATTATCCCCTCCCACACACATTTTGCACATTAAACCCTATATTTTTCCAAAATTACAGAAAACACCTTAACATTTTATCCTTAAATGGCACACAAGAGTACACTCAATGCACTAAGTCTGGTTCCCATATACCTGAGGTGTCACAACCCTCCCTCCTAAAAAGAATCTCGTCCCGACATTCCGGAACAAGATAGAGTTGGAGATTCAAGGGTAAAGATTGTCGTTCAGGAAACCCGGAAAATGTTTTTGGAGATAAGCTTCGGTTTCCCAAGTTGCTTCTTCTTCAGTGTGATGATTCCACTGAATTTTATACATCTTGATCATTGCTCTTCTGGTATTTCTTTCTTTGGTATCTAGGATCCTGATGGGATGTTCGGCATAAGAAAGATCAGGTTCTATAGCGACAGTTTGGGGATCTATGATCTCCGTGGGAACTTGAAGGCATTTCTTGAGTTGGGAGACATGGAAAACATTGTGGACAGCCGCTAGCTGAGGTGGAAGTTGAAGACGATAAGCTACAGGTCCGCAGACCTCAAGGATTTCGAAGGGTCCAATGTATCGAGGAGCAAGTTTTCCTTTGATGCCGAAACGCTGAATACCTCGAGTAGGAGACACCCGAAGATATGCGAACTCTCCTACAGAAAACTATAAGGGTTTCCTACGTTTGTCTGCATAACTTTTCTGTCTGGATTGGGCTGCCTTAAGATTGGTTTGGATGTGCTTTACTTTGGCTTCAGCTTCTGTGACCAAATCTGGTCCAAAGATTTTATGTTCACCGACTTGTGACCAACTCAACGGAGTTCGACACCGGCGACCGTATAGAGCTTCGAATGGAGCCATTTGAAGACTTGACTGGAAGCTGTTGTTGTATGAGAATTTTGCCAATGGTAAGCACTGGTCCCAACTTTTGCCATACTGAATGACACAAGCTCTTAGCATATCCTCTAGAATTTGGTTGACTCTTTCGGTCTGCCCGTCCGTTTGGGGATGATATGCTGAGCTTCGAATAAGTTTAGTCCCTAGAGATGTTTAAAGTTGCTCCCAGAAATGAGCGACGAATTGAGCACCACGATCAGAGATGATCGTCTTAGGTACTCCATGGAGTCGAATGATCTGCTCTATGTAGATTTCAGCATACTTCTTGGTGGTAAAGGTAGTATGCACAGGCAGAAAGTGAGCAGTTTTGGTTAATCGATCTATGATTACCCAAATGGAGTCATGCTTCTGGGAGGTGTTGGGCAAGCCAACGATGAAATCCATACTGATGTCTTCCCATTTCCAAGAGGGAATAGGCAATGGTTGCAAGACACCAGCAGTCTTGAGATGACTGGCTTTGACCCTCTGGCAGATATCGCATCCAGCAACATACCTTGCTATTTCTCTTTTCATGCGAGTCCACCAGAAGTTTTGTCTCAAGTCCTGGTACATTTTAGTACTACCAGGGTGCATAGAGAACTTGGACAGATGTGCTTCATCTAGAATTTGCTTTCGGAGTTGATGATCTTTAGGCACAACAATCCGTTCTTTGAATCAAAGCACTCCTAAAGGATCTATCTGAAAGCACTTATATTTCTCTTCTCCTTTGATAAGATTCTGCTTAATGATTTTTATCCCATCATCATGTTGTTGGGCCATGATGATACTATCCTTTAGTGGAACTTGCTCTGAGAGATGATTCAAACTACCTTGGGATATAATTTCAAGGTTAAGCTTTCTCGTCTCCCCACAGAGGGTTTCATTCAAAGCCTCTACTGATAAACAAGAGCAATGTGCCTTTCAGCTCAAGGCATCGGCAACCACGTTGGCCTTGCCTGGATGATAATGGACTTCCAGGTCATAATCTTTGATTAGCTCCAGCCAACGGTGTTGTCTCATATTCAAATCTGCTTGGGTGAATATGTATTTGAGGCTCTTGTGATCAGTGTAGATATTACATTTGGTTCCCATGAGATGGTGTCTCCAAATCTTGAGTGCATGAATCACAGCTGCCAGCTCAAGATCATGGGTAGGATAGTTTTGTTCATGGGGCCGAAGTGCTTGAGAAGCATAAGCGATGACGCGGTTGTTTTGCATGAGTACACAACCGAGTCCGATGCCTGAAGCATCGCAATAGACATCGAAGGGTTTAGAGTTGTCTGGTTGAGCTAATACTGGGGCAGTAGTGAGATGGGCTCTTAGGGTGTGAAATGCTTCTTCGCATTTCTCACTCCAGACAAACTTAATTCCCTTTTTCAGTAGCTCGGTCATAGGTTTGGCTATTCTGGAGAAATCAGGGATGAATCGACGATAATAGCCAGCCAAGAAACAACTGAAAGAATTGCTAGGTAAGGGGTACATTCGTCCTAGTTCTTCACCTTGGGGAGCACCTGTGATATTTGTTGAAAAGAAAGATGGTACACAGCAGATGTGTGTTCACTACAGGGCCTTGAATGAGGTAACTATCAAGAATAAATATCCATTGCCGCGTATAGAAGACTTGTTTGATCAGTTGAAGGGAGCTAAGATATTCTCAAAGATTGATTTGAGGTCAGGTTACCATCAGCTGAGGATACGACCTTCAGATATTGCCAAGACAGCATTCACTACCAGATATGGATTATATGAATATACGGTGATGTCGTTCGGGTTGACTAATGCTCCAGCTTACTTTATGTATCTGATGAATAAAGTGTTCATGGAGTATCTCGACAAGTTTGTGGTGGTATTCATTGATGATATTCTGGTGTACTCCAAGAATGAAGAGGAACATGAGGAACATTTGAGACTTGTTTTGCAGAAACTCAGGGATAATCAGTTGTATGCGAAGCTCAGTAAGTGTGAATTCTGGTTGAATGAGGTCTCATTTCTGGGTCATGTCATCACAGACGGGGGTATTGCAGTGGATCCAGGGAAAGTAAAAGATGTGTTGAAATGGGAGCCACCCACGACAGTTTCGGAAATCCGGAGTTTCCTAGGACTTGCGGGATACTACAGGAGATTTATTGAAGGCTTCTCTAAGATAGTGAAACCCCTTACATCACTGCTAGAGAAGGACAAGAAATTTATATGGTCAGCGGCATGTCAGAACAGTTTCGAGGAGCTGAAAAAGAGGTTGACAACTACGCCAGTATTGGCTATGCCTGATATTTACAAAAGTTTTGATATCTACTATGACGCATCTAAGCAGGGTCTTGGTTGTGTATTGATGCAAGAGGGACACGTGATTGCGTATGCGTCCCGTCAATTGAGGAAGCATGAACAGAATTACCCCACGCACGATTTGGAGTTGGCAGCAGTGGTACATGTGCTGAAAATATGGAGGCACTACTTGTTGGGTCACCGATGCCAGATATACACCAATCATAAGAGTTTGAAGTACATTTTCACTCAGAATGACCTCAATTTAAGGCAGCGAAGGTGGTTAGAGCTTATCAAGGATTATGATTTGGAGATACACTACCATCCAGGGAAGGCAAATGTGGTTGCGGATGCCTTGAGTCGCAAGAGCTATGTGAACGCGACGATGATTAGTCAGATGCCTCGGGAATTGTACAAGGAATTTGAACGACTCAACCTGGGGTTCATCGCTCATACGGAAGGAATCACTATAGAAGTGGAGCCGACCCTCAACCAAGACATATGGAAGGGTCAGCTTGAGGATTCTAAGATACAGGAGATAAAGGAAATGATAGAAGCAGGCAAGGCACCAGATTTTACTGAAGATGAACATGGAACAGTATGGTTCAGAAAGAGGATATGTGTGCCAGATGTGGACCACCTCCGAGAGAAAATTCTGCAGGAAGCTCATGACTCAGCTTATTCTATACATCCTGGCAGTACTAAGATGTATCAGGATTTGAAGGAAAGTTATTGGTGGTATGGCATGAAACGTGACGTTGCAGCTCATGTGGCATTTTGTGATGTGTGTCAGAGAGTTAAGGCAGAACATCAGAGACCAGCCGGATTGTTACAGCCCTTGAAGGTGCTGGAGTGGAAATGGGAAGAAATCGGTATGGATTTTATCGTGGGGTTGCCATGAACACGAGATGGTTACGATTCTATATGGGTCATAGTGGACCGACTGACCAACGTGGCTCACTTTATACCGGTGAAGACTACATATACAGGTGCACGATTGGCAGAGTTGTACATCTCGCGAATTGTGTGCTTGCATGGGGTACCTAAGAAGATAGTATCAGACAGGGGTACTCAGTTCACGTCTCGATTCTGGCAAAAGTTGCATGAGTCAATGGATACGAAGTTGAACTTTAGCTCCGCTTATCATCCGCAGACTGATGGGCAGACCGAAAGGACAAATCAGGTGTTAGAGGATATGCTCAGAGCTTGTGCATTGAAACATGGAGGTAGTTGGGATAAGAGTTTGCCGTTTGCAGAGTTCTCTTATAACAACAGTTATCAGGCCAGTCTAAAGATGGCACCGTTTGAGGCACTGTATGGTAGGAGGTGCAGGACTCCGTTGTATTAGAGTGAGACAGGTGAAAGTCAGTTGTTTGGGCCTGAGATTATTAAAGAGGCTGAAAGGCAGGTACAGGTTGTTCATGAGAACCTGAAGGTGGCTCAGTCGAGGCAGAAAAGCTACGCAGATACTCGACGGCGAGAGTTGACCTTCGAGGAAGGTGATTACGTATATCTGAAGGTGTCACCCATCAGAGGTTTGCACAGATTCAAGGTCAAAGGGAAATTGTCGCCTCGTTACATTGGTCCGTTCAAGATTCTAGAACGGAAAGGCGAGGTGGCTTACCAACTAGAGTTACCTGCACGGTTGTCAGACGTGCACAATGTGTTTCATATCTCTCAGTTGAAGAAATGCTTGAGGGTACCCGAGGAGCAGTTGCCACTGGAAGAACTGGATGTGCAGGAGGACTTGACTTATGAGGAGCACCCGATCAAAATACTAGACACAGCAGAGAGAGTTACCCGGAGTAAGAGGATACGAATGTGCAGAGTTCAGTGGAGTCACCATTCAGAGGATGAGGCTACCTGGGAATGAGAGGATGAGTTACAGGCAGAATTTCCCCAGCTCTTCGCTAGCCCAGCCGAATCTCGAGGACGAGATTCCTTTTAAGGGGGGTAGGTTTGTAACACCCTAAATTTTGCAAAGTACAAAAATAAATTGAATGACATAATAGGTTAAAGGGTTACAGGATTTTTGATAAACAATTTTCTTAAAGTATAAAATAAATATAGGAAAACCATATGTTTGTGCATCTCATGCTCTTTGCATTGATATTTTGGTTGTCTTTCTTTGAATTCAAATTTCATTTTCAAACTTAAAAGCTTTTGTTTTGTTTTTCTCTCTTTTCCCTCTCTCTTCTCTCCTTTGGGCCCAGCCCAGCTGGCCACCTCCCCCTCCTCTCCCTTGCTTTCCTTTTTCCCCTGGCAGCCCGGCCTAGTACCCCCCGCGTGGCTCTCTTCCTTTCCCCGCGCGCGTCTCTCCCTTTCCCTCTCCTCTCTTCTCCCCGCACGCGCACGGCCCGCCAGCCTTCCTCCTCCCCCGGCCCATCGGCGCACCGCTCCTCCGCCCCCCCTCCCTAGCGCGTGGACCCCGCCGGTAGGATCCTCCTTCCCCGCGCCGACCAAGACTCTGTTTCGAGTCCGAGCTCGACCGCACCTCCGCGCCGCCTCCGCCTCGGGCCCGCACGCCCAAGCGCCTGCGGCCGCCCCTATTTAAGCGCCGCTTGACCCCCCGCTCCCTAAACCCTAGCCGCAGCCGCCCCTTCGCGCCCTAACCCTTGCAGCCGCGCCTGCCGCCGCCTCTGCCGCTCGCACCTCGGGCCGCCACCGCACCGCCGCCCCGCTGCTGCTCGCCGTCAATCGACCATCCCCAGAGCACCGCGTTGTGGTGAGGAATCTTCCCGGCCGTTTTTTCCTCTCCCTCCCGCTCTCCCGTGCCTGCACGACGTTTCCCGACGCGTCGCGCCATCCCTCGCCGCCGGCCGCCGCCTACGGCCGTCGCCCCTCCTTCTCTACCCCCTAGATCAGCTCCCCACGTCCCCCTCTCGCTCCCCGACCAGATCCTGTCCCAAATGGTCGCCGGAGACGCGAGATCACGTATCTCCGGCGAGCCTCCGCCGCTCGGGTCGCCGCCGGCGATTTCCCTCTGCCGCCCGAGCCCGCTCGCCTCCCTCTGGCCGTTGGATCTAGATCCAACGGCTCAGCTCCATTAACCGCAAGTCAATCAGAGCGAAGTACCGGTCAACCGAGGCGTTTTTGCAAGTTAGCCCTTATGTTTTTCCAGATTCAACCCGCAGTCCTGTGTAGTTCAAAAGTAATTGCAGTTTAGTCCTTTTTTCTTCTGTTTAGCCCCTGGAGTTTTCTAAAATTTAACCCGCCATCCTCTAGCCCTCGGTTTTGCGTTCTAACCCCTCTGTCTAGGGTTTAATTATGATCTAGCCCCTGGTTTCTTTGTTTTAGGTCCTTTTAGATCCAAATCTTTCGCATATAAGCCCCTGAAACCCTGTTTTAGCCATAACTTCTCCGTTTAAACTCCGATTTCATCGATTCTTGCGCTCACGCGATCCTTACAACTTATACAATGTTTCTAAAATATTGTTTTATTCTGTTTTCATTGATTGGTGTACTGTTCTTATTTTATTTTGTTTGTTTGTTTGTATGTGCTCGTGTGCGACATTAGACGGTGCGCAGTTCGAGGATCCGCAGGGTCAAGATTTTGAAGAATTTCCTGAGCAGCAGCAGTTTGCTAACGAAGGCAAGTGGTCCTTGATCATGTTTCCGTCCTATTAATATCACAATTACACCTTTACTTTTTATGCATGCATGTGTCTAGAATATGATGGAACCCCATTAAGGATATGACTAGATTCTATTTAACTTCCTTGTTTAAACCTGGGTTGTTTTACTTATGTTATAGCTACGCTAGTTGCTTATTAATAGTTTTTGAATGGTTGGAAATCATGTTACCTCCTATATCCTTCATGTCCTTTGGAATATTGTTATGGCGATAAATAAGATTATTGAATGAATTGGAACATGGAGAACCACCCAGGAAAACAGTACAACCACAGTACTATACGGCTCTGGTCTTGGCTAATTAATTAGAAACCTTAGCTTGTGATGATCTTACCGAAAGGGCAAGAGGGGTTGCATTGACGGGGTATAGCTCGGTCCTTTTGAGGCACATAGCTATGTGGACCTTGGCTAAGGTATTTCCTCACTAGGGAGAGTTATGACCGCTCTGACTTGAAACCTTAGTGGATTGTCATAAGTTAGGGAATCTTTGTAAAGGCCTCATAGTGAATCCCGGCCACTCACCTCGGAAGTGTTTAAGGGCCTTGCAAACCCGGGCCTCAAGGGAAACACGAGCTGTGGGTAAAGTGTACGACCTCTGCAGAGTGAAAACTGATATATCAGCCGTGCTCACGGTTAAGAGCGGCTTGGACCCTCACATGATAATTGAACTTGAAGAATGAATTAAGCTGTTGTTCTTTATTTGATGTTGTTGTTTATTTAGTCAGTTTTTATAAGGGTTGGTATAAACTTAAACCTAGTTAATGCTTGCTAAATAAAACTTGACCAACTAAAATGCTTATCGCAGTCAAACCATGTCAGCTTATCCTTGATTTGGCCATGCATGTCATATAATTTCCTCCACTTGCTGAGTACCAACCATAAGTGTACTCACGCTTGCTTTATTAAAACCAATGCTGCTCAGAACAAGAAAATTATCCGGAGTTTCCTGAAGATGTTGGCGATTTCTAGGCGTATGTCTCCCAGTCAACTGCCTGTGAAGTTGAAGTCCGCTGCTATTTATCGATGTTTGTTTATTCGTTTAAGCTTAAGACTGTCGGTCATGTAATAAAGTACTATTATACTCTTATTCGTTAATGCATTGTTTCGGATATTCGCTTGTGACGTCTACTGTATGTGCGGAACTTGATCCTGGCGCACATATGGGATGCATTCGGTTACCTTTTCTAAACCGGGTGTGACACCAGCCGATGGTAGAAGCATATCAAATGAATTGCATCGGCTGACAGCCGTTACAATGAAACATCATAGATTCAATTGAAACGGATGCTTAGCAACTGAGCTAATAGCCGATGCTGAAACATAGCTACAGAGATGTATTAGCTAAGCAGCAGATACACACGAACTAACAAGGATCCTTATACGAAAAAGGACCTTAAGGAGATGGCAATCAAGACAAGGACAATGTCTGGATGGCAGGGACATGAGCACTCGTGTGAAAGGATTAACTAAACATTACAAATCTATATCACAAAAATATGAGCTAACACTACCAAACTTATCAACAATGCAACACGAAATACATTCTATTTATCAAACATGTTATTCACTCTTTTACTGGGCATTCATTTTTTGGGTATTATCTAAATTGTTTAGTTACATTAGGTAACAGGGTTGATTACCCTAAACATCTAAACTAAATACATTAGGTAGTATACTTGGTTATCTTAAGCAAATAAACTAATTACACTTAACATCTTTATGCAACAGATTAATCAAAATAAATGATTTAAATAAACAACATGTAAAACTTAAATGAATTTTATAGAGCAATGCGTTTTAAAACTAAGGCTATAAAAATTACTAAACATTGCTTGAGTCTAATTACATTTACTGTAAATTTATGAGGATTTTATTTAAACAGGAACTATGCCAAAAAATTAAACAAGAACACACATTAAATGAATAAGATACATTTATAACTGTAGTTCTATACTAGATCTAGGGTTCAAAATTTATGGACATGTTCTACTGTACAAGAGTAACATTCCAGCATATTATCATAATTATTCATGAACCAGAACTATTGTTCATGAATTTCCTTTGAATCTAAGCCTATATTCATAACTTCAGTTACACTAGGTTTTTATCATGAACTAAACATGTTAAAAGAATGCTAAGGTTAAGTTTTAAGCTACAAACATGAACAGATGCATATGGAATTAATTTATGAGCTTTTCATCAACATACATCAAAAATACTCAAACATCATAGCTAAACAATAGATCTGGCCTTGCAAATTTTACATAGAGCTATTCAAGACAAGCACAACTTATGTTCCAAAGTTCAGCTATAGCACAGCTGTGAATCAAAAGATCTAATTAAAGAATCCATTTTCTACTAATTAAATCACAGCACCAAATACACAGATTCATCTCATGATCATAACACAAAGTTGCAGTATTTAACCCAAGGATTCAAACCCAACTGGTTTGACATTTTTACCATTTTTCTACTATTTACTATGATTTTCCAAAGTTTCAGCCAGAAATTTCAAGAAGGTCCAGCGTGACACTATTCATCTGAGTCATCGGTTGTGCAGATAGGCCCCTGGAATTCTTCCTATTGTTGTGTGGAGTCCCTGGTCGCGATTTTTGCAATAGAGAAAGCTCAGGGAGCTCGATTCCAGCGATGGGGTGCTTCCCGGTGGTGAGGGAGAGGTAGGGGAGCATGAGGGACAAGAGAGCTACCTTTAGATTGGCTCGGTTGAAGCCGGGGTGGCCGGAGGAAGGCCGGCGGCGGTGGCAGTACCCATGTGGCCATAGCAGCGACGCTCCGGCGAGCGGGGTTGATGGGGGACGGGTTGAGGAGCTTCAAGGGGCTGGGGGCAAGCAATTTTGGGGGTCAGCTTGGGAGGAGGATGGCCGGAGGGGAAGTCCCCGCGGGCGGCCATGGCGGCGGGTGGTTCTGTTCGAAGAAGTAGAAGAAGGAAGGATGGGAAGAGGAGGGCGAGCGCAAGAGAGCAAAGGAGGGTATGCTAGCCCTTGTTTGCGGGCTTAAGTAGGAGGAGGAGGAGGGCAAGGGCACGGCACAGGCGACAGCGGCGGCGAGCGGCTACTGATGCGGCTCGGCAACAGCGGCGGCGGCACGTGGCAGCGCGGGGAGGAGTCACACGGGAGAGCTAGGGCGGTGGGGATGCCTCAAGGCGACGTGTGGATGATGCCCGAACAAGAGGTGGTGCGGGTGAGCTGCGGTATCTACGGCGAGCGGCGGCGACAGAGCCGAGAGAAAACAGAGAGGAAGAACAAAGGGAATTTTCCCAAGGACCTGTGCACAAATTCAGAAAATACAGGGACCTAGGTGTAAAGAAGAATTTAACCACTGTTCTAGAGTTCAAATGAGAAAGTGTTTAAAATAAAAGTTGTGCAACTTTTCAAATCCTACAACTTTGTTTTAGAGTTTAAACTCAAAGAATGAAGTGTTAATTTAAAACCTTGGACTAAAATCAAAATTATAATGTTTGTGTCCTAAAGGGTGTAAATTTCATAACATTTAGGACCTAAATGCAAGTTTCTATGCAAAGTAATGATGGCAGGCATTTTTACACTTTGACCCCTAGTAAACTTTTGAAAGTTGTTTTTGTAATTCAATAGTTGCATAAAAGGACTCATACTTTTGGAAAATTATACATAGGTCCTTATTTTCACAAATGCACTCAATTCAACACATACATTTCAACACAACCATTACAAATGAAACCTTTGGATAAATACATTCTTTTACAAAAAAGTAATATAATATGTTTGCAAAACAACCCTTCACCTATTTTGAAATTACTTTCCATCTAATACATTTTGCAAAAACAACCCTATTTTTTCCATAATCATAAAAGATACCCTTTTGACTTGCATTCAAGTTTTTTTAAAAAAGCTTCATATAAACACACACAAGCTTTACACTAATAAGCACATACTTCACACTAACAAATAATGTGCCTAGTTTACAAATACTTGAACTGTCACAGGGAGTTCTGTGAAAATACGTGCATCGAGATCAAATATGTCTATGTTGCACACCAAAGGGCCAATGGCCAAGTCGAGAGGGCAAACGGCATGATAATTGATGGCCTCAAGAAACGACTCTATGACAAAAATAGCAAAAAAGGAGGAAAGTGGATACACGAATTGCCACATGTCGTCTGGGGGCTCCGGACTCAGTCGTCCAAAGCCACAGGACAAACACCATTCTTCCTCGTCTATGGCTCTGAAGCTATCTTACCGGCCGACATCATGTGGAAATCCCCAAGGGTTGAAATTTACAATGAAGGCGAGGCGGATGAAGCAATGCAGTTAGAGCTTGATTTTGTTGAAGAGGCTCGCTGCACCACTCTTGTTCAGTCAGCTCGATACCTGTAGGGGATCCGGCGATATCACGATTGCAACGTGAGGGAATGGTCATTAGATATAGGTGATCTGGTCCTATGCCGCATCCAAGACGAGTCCGGCTTACACAAGCTCAACTCAAGGTGGGAAGGTCCGTTCGTCGTCAAGCAGGTTACAAGACCGGGGTCGTATCGACTGCAATACCCCGAGGGCCAAGATGTCCCGAATTCTTGGAACATTCAGAACCTGCGCAAGTTCTACCCATGAGGAAGCGTGCGAGGATAGCTGTTCTCCGAACGCCTAGGCGGCCTCTTTATTCCGAATCAATTTGGAGGCTACGTGTCACAAAATTTGGAATGTAAATTTTTCTGTTAGCAGACGGAGGCTCCGGCCACGTTCATGTTTTATAAATCGACCTCTTTCCATGAGTTGTGATGGAGGCTACGGCCATGTTCAGGTTTTATCGACTTCGTGTTATAAGTTTTGGCGGAGGCTACTGTGACACCCTAGGTGTTAAATATAGCAAGCAAATAGGAAGAATGTTTTGTATGTTTTGAATTATGTGAAATTTGAGTAAAGTTATGTAAATAAGCGAATTTATGTAATTTTACAAAAGTACAAGTCCTTTTATGCAAAATAATTGAAGTACAAAAGTAACTTCCAAAATTTACTAGGGGTCAAAACGTAAGAATGCAAGTCATCATGACATTTCATGAACACTTGCAATTATGTCCAAAACTACATAAAATTCACCTTAATAAGGACAAAACTTTATTAAGTTTGATTTGAGTTCAAAGTTGTAAAATAAAGCTCTATACTTTGGGTTTTTGAACTTGAACCTTAAAGCAATGTTGTAGGGTTTGAAAAATGCTACAACTTTTATTTTGATCATTTTCTCATTAGGGTTTTGGATCTGTGGGAAATTTCAATTTACTATGAGGTCCTTGGATTTTTCTATTTTTTCAAACAAGTCCCTCGGACCCCCCCCCCCCCCCGCCGTCTCTCTTCTTCCTCTGGCGCCCCTGCTCTGCTCCTCTGCTCCTCTGCTGCGCCGCACCGCCGCCCGCCATTTCCAGCCACCCCTCGCCACCTCCTACTGCGCTTCACCTCCACGCATCGCCCCCAGCTTGAGCGCCGCCCTAGCCTCCCATCTTCTGGCCTCCCCGCGCTTGCCACGCCATTCTCCCCTTCTACCCGAGCTCCCGCCGAACGCCACCGCACTGCCGCCGTGGCAAATGCTGGCACCTCCTCCCTCCTCTCACTCCTTCTTAGTTGCCGTGAGCTTCTTCGGCTGAAGCCCTTCCCATTCCTCTCCTTTTCCTTTGCCGCGTGCACCCCAAGCACCGAGCACCATTGCCGCCCCCTTCCTCCACTCCGGCGACCCTCTGTTCGCCGTGGGCCACCGCCGTCCGCCTTCCATTGCCCACTACGACCCCCTGGGGAGCTTCCCCTCACCCCACTGATACTTCCAGGCCACTCCTCGCGGCCGGACCCCCACCGAAACCACCTCGCCGTCACCACCTCCTCGCCGGTGAGTCTTTGTTCCCGTCGAACTCATCCCTCCGCCCCTCCTCCGACCGATCCAATTTCCCCAGTAGCTTCCTCTCCTCATGCTGAAGCTGCTGGACTAGAACCTGACTGCCCTCCTCGCTGGGAACCCTCTTGCCGATGATCTCCTCTCCGCCGCCGCCTTGGCCGCCGTGGAAACTCCACCTCCGGTCATCCACTCCCCTTCCCAAGACCCCCAGAAGGTGCGCCTTGAGCTCCTGATGCTCGCTGACCACTCCTTCTCCACCCCTCGCCACCCCCCTCACCGAAATTTGGCCGGCGATGTCCCTGCCCATCTTCCCCGTCGAGCCAAGGGCCTATTTGAAATGATTTGAAAAGTTCCAAGGGCCTTCCTGCAAGATTCCAGAGCCCCCCCCCCCAAATTCAAAGCTGTGAAATTCAAAAATGTGTAGTAAATTGTAGAAAATTCAGAAAAATTTCAAACAAGTTGGGTTTGAATCCTTGTGTTAAATACTACAACTTTTATATTACGATCATGATATGAATATGTGTATTTTGTGCTGTGATTAAATTAGTAGATAATGGGTACTTTAATTGGATCTTTTGATCCATAGCAGTGCTGAGGCTCAAATTTGAAACATGAGATGTGTGTGCCATAAGTAGAGCTATGTAAAGTTTGGAAGCTCAACACAGCCCTCTAGCTAGGATGTTTAGATAACTTTGCTTTATGTTTATAAGAGTTTCATGATTTAATTCCAGATGCAACTCTTTATGTTTATAGCTAAAAATTTTATCTTAACTTTGTTTCAGCATGTATAATCCAAGATAAAAGTTTGAGAGTTAGAACCCTAGTGTAACTTCAGTAATGAATTTAAGCTTAGATTCAAAGGAAATTCATGAACAATAATTCTAGTTCATGAAAAATTATGAAAATAAAGTAGAATGAGGCCTTTGAGTAGTGTAACCTGTTCACAAAATTTTAGAACAAGACCTTGTGTATATCTACAGTTATAAATAATTCTTAATATGTTAATACTGTTGTTGTTTATTCTTGTGGCATGAATTCTGTGAAGATAAAATCTTGATAAATTTACTGTAGCTTAGATATAGCTTTATCTATTATTAATAAAAGTTTCAACCCCAGTGCTATAGTAGTTTGATCTGTAAAAATAAAACATGTTGTTTAGTGTAGCTAACTAGGTTAGTTTATACTCGATAAATGATTGTACAGTAGAAGAGTGAATGATATGTTTGATGAGTGAACTATGTTTTTGTTGGATTGCAACTTTATGATGGAATAGAATAAAAGTCTATGCATCTTCTAAACTACATCATTTACATCACATGTAGACTCAACGCTTCTCGCCGACGGAGATTATCAGATCCTCCCAGAGCCTGAAGTGGAAATTTCTGAAGACCCGGAGAATGTCATCGGAGATTTAACTGAAGCCCCGAACCCAAGTTTGGAAAAATTTATTAACGTCTCTGACCCCAGCCTCTCTAGTGAAGGCAAGCCCCGGTCATAAACCCACTACATTATAACACTGCATTTCATATATATATCTACTTATACTTACTTGTACATTTAAGTTCCTAGGAGTTATAATGAAACCCTAGTTGCACATTGTTAGGTACCTATGTATTGAATAGAATCTGAGTCCGACTAGTGCTATGCTAATAGGACCTGTAGAAGTCGAGTGATTTCCTGTCACTCGCGCGATATAGGAAATTTGTTGCTTACAATCCTGCAATCACTATAAGGATGACAGACGGGGTTACTTGTAGTATCATGGAAAGGAATAATACCCCATCTGTGTTGATGAATTTGGTTAAGGTCGCAGTGTGTGGTAGTGGCGGTTAAGCGTTTGAAAGTACTAGCCGCATGCCGTGAAATATGGTAAGCGGTAAGCCTAGTAACCAATCAGCCCGGGAAGTGGACTCGTCCCCCACCACTCGACTTTTATTGTATATTTACACGCACTGACGTGTGGGAGTACGTTCTGCAGAGTAGACAGGAATACGATCATACAGTCGCACTGTAGACATATGTCCTGCACATTGTATGTGCGTATGGTCCTGCAGTCACTTGTGGTGGCATTGTTCCACGACCCGGAATGAAAGGCAAATGGTTGCTTCGGAACAACCTGTCGGTGTTCCAAGCGTGTGAGTTAGGTTTACCTTGCAAGGGTTGAAATTTGATTCAAGAATCGTCCGTTTCTCGCGGAGATTGAGACCGCTTGATCCCTTTGCCACATAGAGTAATAAGAGCAACTTAATAATGATGAAAGATAATGTTTGTTGAGAAAGTTCTACCATGTTTGAGTAGCTATAGTTTCTTACTTAGAATGAATAATCAACTAAAACCTGAAAGCTAAAATATGGAATTAAGGATCTACTCTTTGTTGCTTTTCAGCTAAAATTAAACCCAGAACCATTATAAGCCTTCATAAGTCTAGTTACATGGCTAAGTATACCATGAAACGGGTAAGCCTTGCTGAGTATTAGAGTACTCAGACTTGCAATATGACTTTATTTCAGGTAATGTCTCTGAAGACCCTACTCTTACCATGCCATGGCCCTATGCTCTTCCCGATGGTTGGTTCGTGGAATGGGACCCGTCCCCGGCCAACACTGATCATACCGAGTGATGTCATGCCAGGGCTTAGCATGATGTCCGTACTGGCGACGTGTATAGTCGTCGTATTTTAAATTCCGCTGCCGTAAACTTGAAACTTTAAACTGGTTTGTAATAATTTCTATCAGTTTGGAACTTAGGCTACTTTTGGAAAGTCTTGTAATATAAATGCCTGTGATGTAAAATATGATGGAGATTGTATCTCTGGACTCGCCTTCATGTGAGGTACCTTGTTTGATCCTGCTTTCGGTGGTTTATCGGGACGTTACTCGACAGGCCAAGGGGTTACACCGTTTGAAGTGCGATTGGAGCCCTTGAGAGAGGACTTGCATACTTGAGCCGGTGCAATTCAGGTTGGTTCTGCCACAGCTACGGCCACGTTCATGCTTTATATGAATCGACTTTCGCCATGACCTTTGATGGTCGCTTGCGACGATGATTGCATTTTTTCCAACAAGTTCGTTCCGTTCGATTGGTTTATACCTAACTTGTTGGACGGGCTCACACGAGGAGCTATTTCGACTACGCCCAGAGTCATTGCACTCAGGGTAATTTCGATTTCTTGCCATAAGCACGGCAGTGACGCGATGATGCTCGCGTTCTTTCCTAACAGGTTAGACCTACTCGTTCGAGTTACACCTAACTTGTTGGACAGGCTCACACGAGGAGCTATTTCGACTACGCCCAGAGTCATTGCACTCGGGGTAATTTCGATTTCTTGCCATAAGCATGGCAGTCTCGCGATGATGCTCGCGTTCTTTCCTAACTGGTTAAGACCCGCTCAATCGGGTTACGTCTAACTTGTTGGATGGGTTCCTACTCGGAGCTACTTCGACTACCTCCAGGGTCACTGCACCCGGAGTAGTGTCTACTACTTAGCCTTCGAACTTGGATGACAATTCAGTCGAGGCACACACAAGTAGAAATATCAAAGACAATTATATACAATGAAATGAGTACTTGTTTTTACATCTCAATCCTGCAGTACACATTTTACTATTTGTTCTGCTACAGGTTGGGCTTCTTGGAGGTACTTGTTGAATTGTTCTTCGGAACACTCCGCAGCCATACCCTGCGCAAATGCTTCTAGTCGAGCCTCCGGCCAAAAGGATTTTACAAAGGACAGAGCATGGCTGACACACGAGACCAGGGCTTCGGTGAGGAACTTGATGACCTTCTGCGGTGCTCCGAGAAGTCGCTCCAGCAAGGGCTGCTCTCCTGCTTCACCATCTTCTTGTGGGTCCACAATGTCCACAAGCTTCTTGGCAGCTCCCCTGAGATCCTTCAGCTCCTTTTGCCGCTGCTCCTTCTCCTTGCCCAGCGTCTTGATCTGCTGAAGGCAATCGGTGAACTGTTGTTCAGTGTCAGCGATTACCTTCTGCAGCTTCTCGACATCATCTGTACGGTAATACAACATATTTTTCATGTCAGTAAGCAGCTCTTCTTGATATGTTAATATTTTCCTAAGCTCTGCGGTGAAGATATTTTTAGAATCCAAGATAAATTATTAAGGGAAAGTACTCGAGGGAAGAAAGGGGCTTACCTTGGTGCGCCTTCTTTTGCTCCTTGAGTTGTTCCTGGAGCTTGGAGTTGGCCTTCTCGAGATTGCGGAGGTCATTCTTGAGGAGCCACGTCTCTCGAGTCTGCTCTTGCTTCAGCTTGTCAATTTCTCTCCAAAGATAGATATTCTTCGTCAGCTCCTCAGATATGTGTTTGTCCTTGGCAGCTAGCTCCTGGTGGCCACTCACAACCGCTTTCAGCTTTTCGGTCTTCTTCTGTGAATGCTTGATCACATCCTGTACAGGGGGGAGGTTAAGACAAGCAACTCGACAACGTATACTGGTAGAAGAGTAATCGTGTCTTACCACGGTGTAATTGTACAACTCCCTGGAGATCTTCTTGAAGTATCTTATGTTGTCATCCGTCAGCATCAGGTCATCCACCAGATCTGTTGTGATGACGTTCTGGTATCCGCGTTCGGTCGCCAGCAGATCTCCAAGGCTCCTTGAGGTCCCTGCGGCTTCTTCAGTGGATGGCTGTTGGGCACCTGCAAGTCAAGATACATTAAGTACATAATGTTTATGGTCTAAGCAGCTAGTCGTGGGCGGTTAGACACTTACTTGTGCCATCTACAGGAGTAGCTTCAGTGGCCTCGACTTGTTCCTCACCAACAGCCCTGACTTCGGCTTGTTGGGGCTTGAGGGGTGGCAGGTCGGGTAGCGTTGTGTCCGCCTCGGAGGCTGGCTCCTTGGGCGTGGGCTCCTCTGAGGCTGGTGGCTCGGAGGCTGGGGTTGCTGCGGTAGGCTTTGGCTGGCGCCTCACGTCACTTGCAGACCTAATAAAGCAAGAATCAGTTATGTTATTATACAAGTTGAGAAGGACAGGATGTTTATTGTGCAAAAAAAAAGAGAGATGTATACTTACAGCAAAGACTTCTTCATGACAGCTTTCTTAACTCTCAGAGCCCGTGGCATCTCAACCACGATACTCGTTGCTGGCGGCGGGGTAACACCAGCTAGTGGCGTGGTGCCCGCCACAGCAACGGTAACCGCTCCTATCGCAGAAGCTGATGGATCCGTTCCCACCTCTTCGCACTTGGGCTCAGGAGGAGAAGCAGGTGGACTACAAATGGACAATGTTAGCGTGCAACAATAGTGATATTCGACAATTCAACAAGGTAGCAAATTCACACCTAGAAGACTCGACTACATGCGCCTTCCATTTGTGCACCACCCGACAACCCTGCGGGACCAACGGCAGAGTTTCGGTCAACTCCACGGATGGTCCGCGGGAGTTGTTCCTTCTCATCTTTGCTTCGGCTTCCTCTTCCGCCAGGGGGCTCTCGCCTTCAGTGGACTCGCTGCCGGGTAGAGCCTTGGCTGCTCGAGCCCTCTTTGCTTTGGCTGCGGCGCTGGGGAGAAGGTGGTCCAGTCGAGGGATTCGGGTTGTGGAGGGTAGCTCCGGTACAACTCTGTGTGTCCCTGCAGAAGGTTCAGTTAGCAGTGGCAGAACAGCAGAACTTGTTTTCAACAAAAAGTAGTCGAGTACTTACCGGTTTTGGAGGATTTTGTGCCGAAAACAGCTACAGGACGTAGGGAACCGCAATCACGTCTACCAGCACTCGCCTGACCCAGGTGAGTGCGGTGTCATGAGATAGTTCTTCTGCGCACATTCGAGAGGAATCTTCAGCGCCTATGTACTTGAAGCCTAAAGTGTGGCGTTGTTGGAGTGGCTGGATCCGGTGCTTGAAGAAAGAGAACATTACAGATGCTCCGGTCACCCCTATTTCTTTGTGAGCTGCTATGATGGCTAGCAACTCATCAACTTGGTCCAGGTCTCCTCTGGGAAGCTTGGTGTTCCACTCTGGCCTCACGACTGGGGGTTTGCCGGATTTTTCAGGAAGCTGGGGGGCATGGTTTTCGATGTAGAACCAGTGGTTCTTCCATCCAGGAATATTGGAGGGGAACTTATAGGAAAGGTACCTATCACTGGCTTGCTGTCTAAGTTGGATGCCGGCGCCCCCTACAATGGACAGATTTTTGGTTGTGGGTTGTGGTTTTACCCGGAAAAGGAAGCGGAAAAGATCCCAATGGGGTTCAATTCCAAGGAAGGCTTCACAGAAATGGATGAACATTGTGATATGGCAAATGGAATTCGGGTTGAGATGATGGAGCTCAAGCCCGTAGAAATAAAGGAGGCCACGGAAAAAAAGAGCAAGAGGGGAGTGTCAGACCCCGTTCGGCAAAATGGTAAAATGTGACAATTTCATCTACATTTTCCATAGGGAAAGATTCACGAAAAGAGGGGCGCTAGTTGACAAGACTCTTGTCTTGGAGCAATCCCTCAAAAAACAAGTTTATTGAGGTTGTTGAGGGAGCACTTACTGTGAGTCCACTCTCCAGACGGCGGCTGCACCTCCTTCTTCTTCCCATCTTTCTCAAATCTCTTGGGTGCCATTTCTAGATCTGCTCGCCACGAGTTGCTCGGGGGCTGCTGGGAAAGGGGCGAGGAGATTTGGTTGGATTGGAGCTCCCCAAGAGGGAGAGGGTGGAATGCGGCTCTATTTGGGGGATTTGAAAAGTTCTTGGTGGATTGCAGATTGGAAGCACAGTTTTTACTTGGCGTTACCACGGGGTTAAATAACCAACGGCTTGATACAATTTTACTATTTCAAAGTTGAAGAGTCATTTCAGGGAATATTCGGAAGATGAGGGGTCATCTAGTGGATTGTTTAGATAAAATATTCGATTAATTATTTTTCACGGTTAATTGTCCTGAAAAAAGGGATTTTTCAAATTCCAGATCTAACTTCCATCATTTTGTACCATTTATGACAGTTCATGTACTGGTAAGCTAGGCACATTATTTGTTAGTGTGAAGTATGTGCTTGTTAGTGTAAACCTTGTGTGTGTTTATATGAAGCTTTTAAAAACTTAAATGCAAGTAAAAGGGGTATTTTTATATTTACGGAAAAACTAGGGTTGTTTTTGCAAAATGTATTTGGATGGGAGGTAACTTCAAAATTGGTGAAGGGTTGTTTTGCAAACACATTTTTCATACTTTAACCTCTGTAAAAAAAATTGTATTTACCCAAAAGTTTCATTTGAAATGTATGTGTTGAATTGTGTGAAATTGAGTGAAGTTTGTGAAAATAAGAACCTATGTGTAATTATTCAAAAGTATGAGTCCTTTTATGCAAGTAGTTGAATTACAAAATTAACTTTCAAAGTTACTAAGGGCTAAAGTGTAAGAATGCAAGTAATCATGACATTGCAGGAAAACTTGCAATTAGGTCCAAGATTATAAGAAATTTACCTTAATAAGGACAAAACTTTATTGAGTTTGAAATTAACTCCAAGTTGTAAAAATAAAGCTGTATCCTTTGAGTTTTTGAAATGGAATTCTAAAGCAAAGTTGTAGAGCTTGAAAAGTTGTACAACTCTCATTTTGGTCATATTTTTGTTTGAGCCCTAGATTTATAGGAAATTATGGTTTACTGATAAGCCCCTAGGATTTTTGTAATTTGCAAACCAGTCCCCCGGAACCCCTCCCCTCTTCTTCTTCCTCTGGCACCCCTGTTGCTCCTCTCTGCAGTCGGCGTAGAGCGCCGCCCCTGCCGCCATTGTGCCGCCCGCCGCAGCACTGCCCCTCGACACCTCCTGCTTCCCCTCGCCTCCACGTGTCACCCCGACATCTTCCCGCTGCTCGCCGCCCCTCTGCTGGCCATCCTTACGCGTGCCACGACCGCCAGGAACGCCGCCCGGCTGACAGCTCGCCGTTGCCGTGGCATGGACGCCAAACACTTCCCCTCAGCCTTCTTTTGCTACTCCCAAGCACCACCAGAGCCTGATCATTCCATTCCCCTCCGTTTTCCTCTGCTCTGCTCCCCAAGCATCCGAACACCACCGCCGCTTCTTCCTCCACTCCGGCAAACCACTGTCCGCCGTGGGCCATTGCCTCCAGCTACACATTGTCCATGACAACACCTTGTCAAGCTGCTCGGTTGCCTACTCGAGCTTTTCCGCCCCTCCCCGCCGTCAAACCTCCACCGGAACCACCTCGCTGCAGTCACTACCTCCCCCGCCGCCTCTGTCAACATCGACCTCCCCTTTTCCTTGGCTTCTAGTCTCAATTAACCCCCACACTCCCTTCCTTGCATCTTGCTGATGCTCGTGCAGAGGAGCTTCACCCCCGTGGACCACCGGAGCACCGCAGTCATCGATCTTCTCTCCGCCGCCGCCTCGGCCGCCGTGGGGAACCCCTCTCCGGCCCTTCCCCTTCCTCCCCAAGGCTACCCCTAAGTCCGCCTCGACCTCCTGAAGCTATTCCACCCCTTGGACCTCGCCGCCAGTGAGTCATTGCGCTGGAACGCCGCCGTCCTTCTCCCTGTTCCTTGTTCCCCTCCGGCCAAGGACTACATTGCTCTGGTTCAAAAAGTTCTAGGGTCCTTTCTACAAAATATTCTGAGTCTTTCAAATCTTTTTCAGTGAACTTTGAAAATTCCTAGAAATTTGTAGGAAAATCCTAAAATAGAAAACTCAACTGTTATGGGTTATGTTAGTTAAAATCTACAAGTTTTGTTTTATGTTCTTGGGCTGAATCTCAGTATATTTTGCTCTAGATTAAATATTAGGAAATGAGTGTTTTATTTGTATCTCATGTTATATGCATGTGTCGTAGCTGAATTTTGAAACTTAGGTTTTATGTCCCATGTGTAGCTCTGTGTAAAAGTTTCGAGTTCTTTACTGCTCAATTGCTTAGAAATTCGAGTACCTTTGTTATATGTTGATAAAATGTTTAGATTTTATTTAAGGATGCTTCTAATAGTTTTTGTATCTTAAATTTATACCCTAGCTTCCTTTTTGCACGTGTAATCCATAGTAAAAGTATTAGGATTAGTAGTAGGCTATACACCAAGTTATGGACTTATACTTGCTTTCAAAGATAATTCATTTATGCTAGTTCTTGCTTATGAAAAATTATGAAAATATTTTGAAGTGTTACTCTTGAGTAGTGTAACATGCTCACAATGTTTCAGTACAAGATCTTGTCTATAACTCCTGATATAAATAGATCATAATATAATAGTGTTGTTTTTGTTTACTTTTGTGGTATAGTTTCTGTGAAGATAAAATCTTGATAAATTTATAGTAGCTTAGGCATAGCTTTATCTGTAGCTGATAAAAGTTTCAACCCCAGTACTATAGTAGTTTGTTCTGTAAAAATGTAACATGTTCTAGGTGTTAACTATTTGAAATAAATCTTCTAATTTATTTACTGCATAAGATGTTTTGAAAATTTTAGGGTAATTTTGATTCTGTTTATTCTGTTTGTTATAATCTTTGTAGCATCAGATCTTAAGCTTAAGATCAGATGCTTATAGTTTATGAACTATATCTATTAGGTTAAAATGAAACCAGCCCTAGTTGTTTTATGTAATTAAACATGTTAATTATTGTAGTTACTTAAGTTAATATATACTCAATAAATAATTGCCCAGTAGAAGAGTGAATGATATGTTTGGTAAATAGAATGTTTTTTCATTTTGCATTGCTGATAAGTTTGATAGTCTTAGCTCATATTTTTTTGATAGACATATATGATGTTTAGTTAACCCTTTCACACGAGTGCTCGTGCCCTGCTATCGTGACCTTGTCCTTGTCTGGTTTGCAATCTTTTAGGGCCCCTTTCTGTATCAAAACTCTTAGTTGCCCCTCTCTGTCAGCACACTTCTATCGGCCAATTCATCGACTGAGATATTGGGCCCCACACCCCTCAGTTATACACCCATAAAACACACCCCTATCGGCCACATGCCTTTTGGCTGCGCGTCTGTAAGACACCCATCGGCTATATGCCTACCCACCACATGCCCTCTTTAGCTACACATCTATCGGTACAGGCCCATCAGCCACATCCTTTTTAGTCTAGTTCCACGCTTGTGGTGTCATCAGCCTAGCCCAATATTAGTGTTCTATTCCACTTGGTTCTTGTAGCGAGTTCGGTTTAGATGACCCCATCGGCTGTATGTCAATCGATTGTTGTACTGACGTAATCAAGCCGATGCAACCACACCCAGTTACCTAGGATAACACTTAAGCACATCTCAGTTAGGCACATTTAGTGCAGAGTAGGACAATCAGCTACACGGCTGATATGCCCCAGTAGATATAGGAGAACATTAAGGATGGAAACCGGCTACACAGCCGACCCACCAATCGGCTGAACACGCCGAGGCCCAGACCGTACGGCTATATAGTTTGACTAGTCTACCAATGCACCATCGGCTAGTTACTTGCACTAATCAACTAGCTATGCCGATACATCGCTCGACTAGTTCTAACCGATGTGTAAATCGGCTAATGTGCCGATGCACTAAATCGGCTAGTAGGCCGATTCACCGATCGACTAGTACACGCACACAAATCAGCTCAGCCGATATTCACTAATCAACTAGTTTTGCTAAAGCATGGATCAGCTCTGTCGATATGCACGCGATCAGCTAGATACGCCAATACTCACACAAGATCAGTTAAGACACAGCTGCTTTAGGAAACACCCCTCCGCTAAAATAATCGATACCTTCATCGATCAATTAGGAAGTCGATACACCTATCAATCGGATACACAGGCCAAAGTACACAACCCTAGATTAGTAAGATAGCACAGTCGACACGCTTCTGTTAGGCACAACCAAGGCACATCAATCGGCTAAACCTGATGCACCTTCATCGACTAAGGCAAGCCAAGGCACCAACCAATCAGCTAAACAAAAACATGCTGATAACTAGATCCAATCAACAAGATCCTTCCTTGTTCCATCCTTGAAACACTGTACCTTTAACATTTCTATCCATATCAACCAATTTGACCCCAGGGGAACTCAAATCGGCTAATCTCTTCTGCTCATATACAGAGACCGCTCCTGCCGATTTCTCTTCCAAACCGAAATCAGCAGATTACCTAAAACTGTGTAGATAGCTCCCTTCTTTACCAATTCTATCAGCTAAACCCCTGTTGTTTCCAATCGGCTCTATTGTAATCTTCAACAAGTAGCTAATTTTAATTAGTTGTCCACCTAAAGCTCTATCTAAGTTTAGTTTCAGATCTTTTTGGTTGTTATATGAGTAATATGTTAAATGAGTGTTGGATTGCAACTTTATCATGAAGTAAAACTCTTAACTCAAAAACCGTCTAAATCAAATCATTGCATATCATGTAGATTCGACTACACTCACTGACGGAACCTACAAGTTGATTCCGGAACTCGAGCAGGGCATATCGAAAAATCAAGTAAACGTCACCAAGGAATTAACTGAAGCCCCGAACCAAAGTTCGGAAGATATTGACATCCCTGACTCCAGCCCCACCAGTAAAGGCAAGCCCCGGTGCATAACCCAGTATTTCAAATTACTACATTTTGCAATCTCATACTTATATATTATATCTTGCATTAAGTCTAGAAGTTGAAATGAAACCCTAAATGCATGAATCCTAGGAACCTATATATTGTGCCTGAGCCCTTATCGCATAGATGCTCTGCTAATAGGACCGGTAGAAGCCTGGTGATTTCCTGTCACTCGCGCGATATAGGAGTTGCAATATTTACATTCCTGTAATCACTATAAGGATGACGGACGGGATTTATGTGAAGTATCATGATTGAGATGATACCCCATCTGTGTTGATAAATTTGGCTAAGGTTGCAATGTGTGGTAGCGCTGGTTAAGCGTTTGAAAGTAGCCACATGCCACGAAATATGGTAAGCGGTAAGCCTAGTAACCAATCGGCCCGAGGAGTGGACATAACCCCCACCACTCGTAATTTGGTTTTTCGCACACGCACCAACGTGCGGGAGTATGTTCCGCAGCGGATGTGAGTGCGTCCTACAGTCACGCACACTGTAGGCGTACGTTTCGCACAGGCGGATAGGAGTACAGTCATGTAGTCGCGCTACAGGCGTACGTCCTGCACTTTGGTAGTGCGTATGGTCCTACAGTCGTTTATAGTGGATCTGATCCACGAGTCAGAATGAAAGGCAAACGGTTGCTTCGGAACAATCGTTGGATGTTCCAAGCGTGTGAGTTAGGTTTACCCTTGCAAGGTTGAAATTTGATTTAGAATCATCCGTTTCTCGCAGAGATTGAGATTGCTTGGTCCCTTTGCCACATAAAGTAATAAGAGCAACCTGATGATGATCAAAGATGATGTTTGCTAAAAAAGTTCTACCATGCTTGAATAGCTATAGTTGCTTACCTAGAATGGATAATCAACTAGAATCTGAAAGCTAAAATTTGAAAATTAAGGATCTACTCTTTATTGTTTTTCAGCTGAAGTTAAACCCAGAACCATTATAAGCCTTCATAAGTGTAGTTACATGGCTAAGTATACCATGAAACGGGTAAGCCTTGCTAAGTATTAGTATACTCAACCTTGCCTTGTAACTTGTTTTCAGGTATTTCCCCTGAGGACTCCACTCTGCTTGTGCTATGGCCCTATGCTCTCCCCGATGGTTGGTCCGTGGAGTGGGATCCATCCCTGGCCAACATAGGTCCCTCCGAGTGATGTTGAGCATGGGCTTAGCTCAAACATCCATTATACAACGTCTGTAGAATCGCGTTTATTTTCCACTGCAGATACTATGACTTTGGAAAAGTCTTGTATAAATTCGAACTAGTTAGGTTTTTATACTATGGTTGTATACCATGTAATATTATATCTGTGATGTAAAAACGGTCGGCATTTGTATCTCTGGACTCGCCTTCATGCGAGGTACCTTGTTTGATCCTGCATTCGGTGGTTTATCGGGACGTTACCCGACAGGCCAAGGGGTTACACCGTTTGAAGCACGTTGGAGCCCTTGAGAGAGGACTTGCGTACTTGAGCCGGTGTAATTTAGGTTGGTTCTGCCACACCATCATACCGGTTATTTGTCATGGAGACTTTTGGATCCTTATTTCCAAACCTGGGAGATTTGGATTCAAGGCTCGGGGGCTGCGGGATATGTGGCATCGACTACTTATTTTTTCAAATTTATTTGAAAAGTAAGGAAGATTCAAGACTAATGCGACCCTCAGTCTGGTTCTCCGATTCAATCTAAGGCTCAGGGTGTGGCAGAACTGCCTGAATTATTCTGGCTCAAGTGCGCTAGTCATCGCTATACATCCGCTACTAACTCAATGCACTTCAAATGGAACAATCCACTGGTCTGTCGGGTCTCCGCCTGATGCAACCACGGTTCAACATTATCGAAGCAGGTTTACCTCGCACGAAGGCGAGTTTACAGTCGCACAACAGCTCATCAACTTTTAATTCATAGAGTATTAAACATTATTACAAACCGTTTCAAACTTAAAAAAAATAAACAAACATTGTTTAAAACGACAAGCTAAACATGCTTGTCAAGTTCATAGCGTAATAAAAATTGTCGCATGACTACACACGTCGCGGAGGTTAACACCACACTTAGCCCGAAGCATGGCGCCATTCAGGAGGGTTACTACCGGCCGGGGACGGATCCCACTCCACGGACCAGCCAAACGGGACAGAAGTTGGCCATGCGGAACCATCCGTGGGGTTTTCAAAGGTCATACCTGAAAAATAGACTAGCAAGACTGAGTATGCTAATACTCAGCAAGACTTAACCGGGTCATGGTATATTTAGCCATGTAGCTAGACTTATGCTGGCTTGTAATGGTTCTGAGTTTAATTTCAGCTAAAAAGCAACAAAGAGTATAACCTACTTTCATGTTTTAGATTTCAGATTCTAGTCTCATTAACCATTCTAGGTAAGCACCTATTCTAGACAAACAAGGTAGAGATTAACATCCAACCAGATTATTCCATAATGGTTACTGTTCTTACTCTGTGTGGCAGAAGGAATAAGCAGTCTCAATCTCCGTGAGAAACGGACGATTCTGAATCGAATTTCTAGACCTTGCAAGGGTAAACCTAACTCACACGCTCGGAACACCCAACGATAGTTCCGAGGCAACCGTTTGTCTTTCATTCCGACTCGTGGAACAGGGCCACCACAAGCGACTGTAGGACCGTACGCACACCAATTATGCAGGACATACGTCTGTAGCGTGACTACATGACCGTACTCCTGTCCGCTGCGCGGAACATACTCCCGCGCGTCGGTGCATGAGAAAAACCAAATTATGAGTGGTGGGAGGTATGTTCACTCCTCGGGCCGATTGGTTACTAGGCTTACCGCTTTACCATATTTCGCGGCATGTGGCTAGTCAGTGCGTGAGAAAAACCAAACGCTTAGCCACCACTACCACACACTGCGACCTTATCAACTTTTACCAACACAGATGGGGTAACCTTCCGAGTCATGATACTGCACCTAACCGCGTCCATCATCCTTATAGTGATTGTAGAATAGTAATCATTCAACTCCTATATCGCGCGAGTGAGGAAATCACCCGACTTCTACCGGTCCTATTAGCAAAGCATCTATCCAATAAGGACTCAGGCATAATACATACGTTGCTAGTATCAATGCATCTAGGGTTCCATTTCAACTCCTAGACTTAATGCAAGATATAATATATAATTATAACATTGTAGTAAATTAAAATACTGGGTTATGCACCGGGGCTTGCCTTCTTGAGCGGGGTTGGGGGCAGGAGTGTCACGGATTTCCGAACTTTGGTTCGGGGCTTCAGTTATAGTCTCGACGACGTTTACTGGGTCTTCAGAAAACCCTTGATCTTGTTCCAGGATTAGCTCGTAATCTCCATCATCGAGTGTCATTGGCTCTACATGATATGCAATGATTTGATTAGATGGTTCTCGAGTTGCAATCCAACAGGTTAACACACTCAAACTCATAAAACAAGAGGGTTAAATATAAACTCATTATTGGTATTCTAATCCAATTATCCCATTTAATTGAATTAGGTTAACAAGTTTGATTTTTAATTTGAAAACCAAAAAGGTTCTAACTTTGAATTTTTGGTGGATAAGCTTATTTCTAACAATAAGCTTATTGTGAATTTTTCATATTTTTTTGAAAACAGAAACTAAAGCATTTGAATTTAAATTCAAATTTAAAGTTTAAATTCAAACCTTAAGCAAACAGAGCTTTAATTTCTTGAAAATTTAATTAGGAACTCATTGTCAACAGATTGAGTTATTTTAAAAAGTTCTAAGCAGGAAAGTTTAAGGAACATGCTTAAATAAATTCAAACCATTTCAAATTTGATTTGCAAAAGTTTAAAAGAACTTAAACTACAGAGTAGTACTGAGTATGAAATTTCTACACAAGCTCAATCATCACCTAAGCAGGCTATAAACCAAAAATCACAAGAAAATAAGCTTGTTTGCAAAAGTTATGCACAAGATACCCTTTTTATAAACTTTAAAATAACTTTAAAATCATTTGGTTTCAAACTAGACTCTGTTAACAAAAGTTGTAGAGCTCGACTCCTAGTTTCCAGCAAAATAGGTTTGACAATTTTTGGAGTTTTCTACGAATTCTTATCAATTTTACAAGTTGGCTGCTTTGCAAACAAGAAATGAAAAAGGAGTTTACAGAGAGGCCCTCGGGTTTTTGCATAAGGGTCCTTAAAATAGAAATATAAATTGCAATTGGGTCCTTGTCAGCCCACGACGGCGGCCGGCCTGTCTGACCAGCACGTTCTCACCGGCGGCGAGGTCTTTGGCGGGGAGGAACAGGTTCTGCACAGCCTACAGGACCTGCGTTTCCCGATGGTGGGTGATGTGCACACGGATAAGCGGTGAAGCATGGCCGGCGGTGAGGTGTGGCACCGGCCGTGGCGGCGTGCTCACATTCCTGGCGAGGGGCCGGTGAACATGGACGGATGGGGCGCGCATGAGCATCGTGGAAGTGTGGGGGTGCGATTGCGGTACCCAATTTGGCCGGAGGTGGGGCGGAAGGGGGTCGTCGACGTTGAGGTGGACCTCGGGCTCCTCCAGCGAGCGGCGGCACGGGATCGCTTCGATTCCGACCGAGGGAAGCCAGAAGCTCGACTAGAGCGGATCGAGAAGCTAGCGGGGGTGGAGAGGAAGCTTTGGGGCGCTGGGATTTGAGCGGGGTGGGGCGGCCGCGGAAGAATTCCGGCGAGCGGCTCAGTGCTCGGCTTGACGCTTGTGAGGAAGAAGAAGGGGAAAACCAGTGAGAAAGAAAGAACTCAGGTTGGGTTTTATAGGGGAGTATCGCGTGGTAGAAGAGAGAGAGAGAGAGGGCAGGCGTACAGCCGGGGCTCAGATCGACGACGTCGCCGATGTGCCCCTTGGACTTGCGTGGCGGCCGCTCGGTACTGGCGGGCTCGACGTAGCGGGGCGATGGAGAGCCAGCAACGGCGGCGAGGGCGGTGGGAGGGCTAACCAGGGGACACGTGGTGCGAAGGAGAGCGGCGCGGGCCTGCAGGGAGCTCGGGAAAGCGGCCGGCGAAGGTGGCGGGCTGCTCACGGGCACGAGCAGAGGAAGCCGGGGCTGGAAGAAGAAGATGATGACCGATCTGCAATTTCTAAAAACTGTAGGGACTCCACTGTAAAGTCTAGGTAACTTTCAAATCATTGCTCAAATGAAAATGTGCTCAAAGCAAAAGTGTAGAGTTCAACAAGTTCTACAACTTTGCTTTAGGGTTCAATTTCAAAAGAGTTAAGGATTTAAAACTAACATAAAACTTGGTAAAGTTTTGAACTTTAATTAAATCCTATTTAAAAACTACACTACACTTACATCCTATGTGTAGTTTCATCTATATTTGCGATTTAAAAGCAAGTTCTTGACTTTTACAAAACAACCTTCATATGTTTGGATTTTACCTCCCATTCTCACCCATTTAACACTAAAGGACCTATATTTTTCAGAATTACATATATGTCCTTTTCCCTTTTGCATTTAAATTTGAGCACACATACACAAGATCAAACATGCACACTTTATACTAAAATTTAGTGTGTTTATAATCCTAATACCTGAATGTCACACGGGGGCTACTCCATATGGAGTGCGATTTTTCAATCGCACACCAGAAGTAATTCGGGGCATGAGCACCTCATAGCTTCGATGCAGCCTAGAAAGTACTCGAAGAAGAACTTCAAGATGGAGCTTCAAGAGAAGCCGAAGATTACTTTGAAAGTACTCGAGAAGCCTGCAGCACTCAGCTACGAAGAGCTCAGGGGCTTGTCAGACCCAGAGCTAAGGGACTGTGTACATAACATAGTTTAAATAGGGTTAAGAGATAAAGCCCGTCTTATCTCGTATTTATGTTGTTTTCTACTCATTTGAGTAGGAGATAAAGCTAGTCGGTATAGAAGGAAACTACTTGAATTATACTCGGTTATGATTCCTTGGCTAGTATTGGCTAGGATCCATGCAACCCTGACCTCCCGGATATATAAGGGGGGGCAGGGACCCATTCAAAACACAACTTCTACCCCCAAGGGAATACAAACCACCATACAGGGCGTAGGGTATTACGCACTTCGCGGCCCGAACCTGTCTAAATTTTGTGTTCCTTGCATCTTCGAGTTCCTGATCTCGGCATCTCCTCACCTAAACTTACCACCTCGGGTATACCCCTCGGTGGGCAACCGGTAAAACACCGACAGGCGGTGGTGGAGGAGGCGAAGAAAGATGTGGCAAATTAAATTGTGATCCAAGGGTAGCCGCTAACATTTCCTAAAAACTGATAATAAATCAAGTATATTATAACAATGAAAAGTGCACAACGACTTGAAAAATATCAAACTTACATAGTACCTGAAGCTATCATTGCTGAGCGAAAAACCTTGCATGTACTCGTATTATTGCCTTACCCACTTCTCTTGCCTCTGCATCGCCTCTCTATGATGTCTTATCTCCTCCTGCAGTCGACTTTCCCTTTCCTAGCTACAAGACTTTGAGATGACTGAGAAGACCTTGCCTCACTCAAAGTACCACTTGTATCAATAACGTCATTCAACATGCTGAACCTGCCATCCTCCTGTGACTCCCCATGCTCGTACCACCTCTCATAATTCGGCATGAAACCGGACTTGCAGAGGTGATGCTCCATATCAATCTTGACTTGACGACCACAATTCTGACACTTGTTCTATGGACACTTTGCCAAACCACCGCCAGGAGACAAGAAAAATACATGATCCACAAAAGCTTGTGTGTTGACCATCCACTCTAGCATAGGTATTCCGTTACTTCTCCAACCATCATACATCCAACTTCGATCATCTCCCATTTTCTCAAACTAGCTACTTCATTAACAAAAGTGAGAAATGTTTCTTCATTAATGATAGTAAGCAAACAAAAATTATCAAGCATATGCAACGCAAATCTTTTTAGATATCATTAATGGTATATATTTTCTAAGAAATGAATCAGAAATCTTATAAGAATTAGAAATTTTCGACGAACAGAATCACAAATATAGGTACAATAAGAACAACCATATTTCTAATAGGATTAACCAAAAGACAACTACACTCAACAGGTTAATACCTGAGCTCGAGCAGGGGAGGGCTGAGAGGAGCGCGTCAGCGGCAGCTCAGGCGTGTGGATAGCGGCGCCGGAGGCTGCAGTGTGCGAGGCACCGCTAATGGGTGTTTTTTGGCGGCGGCACACGGAGGCGGCAGCGGCGGAGCACGGAGGTGGCAGCGGCGCGCGGGGGCGGCAGTGGCAGCGGGTGGAGGCAGCAACGGGGCGGCAACAGCGGAGCGCGGAGGCAGCAGCGCGTGGGGGCGGCAGCGGGGCGGCGGCGGCGCGCGGCGTGCGAGGGCGGTGGTTGTGGCGGCGGCGGCGCGCGGGGCAGGGGAAAACTTGGGCGGGGTAGTGAAACAAAGAAAACGTTTGCTCGCTGAACACTTAGAACAATTGTATTTTGGTCGACCTAGGTTAAGCCGACGAAAATATTACCTTTGTTTCGTCGGCCCTGACCAGGCCGTTGGATCCATGGCTAATTACAATCGGACGGTTTTACCAGCAACAAAGGTTAGGTCAGGCAGCCTCCCTCCCGCTACTCCTCTGTCCCTTCCAGATACTCCCCCTTCCCTTCGCTCACTCCTTTTTCTCTTGTCGCGATGGCTACACAAGTCGCACGTATCCTCTATTCGCACTTGAGTTGCTGGCTGCTCAACGGGAAGACTCGTTTTTTATTGTCTCCATCATCGGATATGCAGGGCTCGGTTTTATGTACTACCAAGAATTTGCATGTTGCTCTTCAAAAATGTCTTGTTTAATATTCATGTCTAATCTAGATCTATTAGTTCTAAGTGTAGATCTCGCATGAAAAGCCTTAGATCCGACAGAAAGAAAGATGAATAAGTACAGAACAGCAATTAGATCGGATAGCTTCCACCCATAGAACCCAAAAAACCCAATCGGAAACCTATGAGATCCCTGCCATAAGAAACAAAAAAAAATGGTGCCATGAGATGCACGTGCGGGACGCAAAGGCTGCGCGGAGGCACAAGGCCCCGCGCCAGCGCTAAGGCTCCCACAGCGGTAGCGCAAGAGGCGCTGGCGGCCAGCCACACTCCGATTTTCCACATCAACGTACTGGTCAGAACATGAATCGGCGGCGCGGCACATAGACCTAAGCTTGACGGCGCAACAACCACACACACACAAAAAAAGGAGCATAAAGATGGCGGCGCCGCGGCTAAGCGAGCCGCAGATGCGCCGTCGGTCTCATTGCGGCTCATGAGGTGCCGAGACTGGTGGCGCACCCGCGACCCACCACAGCGTGGATAAGGTAACCGGCCGATGAGGTGTGGTGTAGCGCCGCTGCCTGAGAACGGCTAAGAACGAGCCGCACCGATTCATCGAGCAGCGCACGGCCGTGGCGCATAAGGCCAACGGCGGTGCTTCTCTGGCCGGCCAAGACAACGTGTGAGCATGGCCCTAAGACCGTGGCTGCTGTGTTCCGGCCGAAGCGGCACACGCTAGCAGCAGCACGTTTCCCGGTGAGCGGCGGCAGGAGAGCCGGCCATCCAGCTGCGGTTGTTGAGGAGAAGGGGAGAGGAAGAAATGGTGCCTAGGGTTAGGGTTCCGAGCACCGGTCGGGGCTTTATACGCCCGAAATCAGCCCACAGTCATCGGATCCGATCCGACGGCTGAGATGCGCTCAGTTCTGAAGGGGAGGGGCCGGCGCCGAGTTGGGTCACTTCGGCGGCCCGTCCGTTTGCGTGGGTGAGGGGAGCTGGGGCGTGTGGCTAGACCAAAAAATTATGAGATGCTATTCTGAGTAATAGAAGCAATGTGAAATTTATTTGGAATGGTTTAGTTTTATATTAGGTATAACTAATTTCTAACCAACGTTGATTTTAATTACTTGCCATGAGATGTTTAGTTTTATTTATGTTATTTTGCTTATGCCCAACGGTGATGCAAAATTAAGTTTTCCACTTCGTTATTTATGCTAATTTATTTTGCTTCTGCCCAACGGTGATGTAAAATTAAGTTTTCCGCTTCATTATTTATGCTAATTTATTTTGCTTCTACCCAACGGTGATGCAAAATTAAGTGTTCCGCTTCATTATTTACGCTAATTTATTTTGCTTCTACCCAACGGTGATGTAAAATTAAGTTTTCCGCTTCGTTATTTATGCTAATTTATTTTTCTTTTGCCCAACGGTGATGCAAAATTTATTCATGAGATATTGATTTAATTATTTTATTTTGCTCCTACCCATGCAAAATTCCTTTCGATGTTAAGGTGCTTCTCTTTAATATAAGTTAAAGTTGAGAAAGGGACTACATTAAGTGAGTTTTTTAATTTTATGCATTATTAGAATCTAAGTATTCTAATTTTACGCTTCCGCATTAAGACTCTTTTGTGATTAAGTCTGTCCTAACCAAAATGGGACAAATGAGAAATTTTTTGTTAGAAATATAATTATGTTATTCTTGGGGTTTCATAGTAGCACCTTTATAAGTAATGGTAAGGTGTGTTCTAAATGTCTCTAATTGGGATAGAACTAACGAGAAGTTCTAATTAGAGATCTAATGTCATTTCCAAGAAATTATGGTGGCTCATGTTTACATGCTGAGCAAAATTGTTTGTAATTATTTGTCACCTCTATCAGTGAACTAGCCCATATCATGGGTAGTTCATGAGTCAGACCTTATTATTTATTATTTCCTCGTAGAATTATTAAGTTTTAGTGTCAACATGATGTAAATCTGATTCGCGTTTATTGTGAATATCAATGTTGTTTATGTAATATTCCTATTTAGCCATAAGTTTTCAGCTATTTTTAGTACCTTGTTAGCAATATGAATGAGATTATTATTCGTACACATAAATTTGACTCTCATTAGAAAAGACTTCACAAATTTAGAATGATGAAGATAATCCTACGATTTTCTCATCAGTTGAATGACTAATGGAGCAACCTGTGATCATGCTGATAAGGGTATAGGGAGCAATCCCTAGGACAAATTGTTTAAACACATCTGGCATTGATTAGGACTTTTGAGTTCACCCCCTAAGTTGTTGCTCTTGGAGTAAAATGGATAGTGATCTAGTTCAAAGAACAGAAATGTGTGTTCACATAAATGGGTTGGCTAAGTCTAAAATGAATTATTATTGCCAACATAAATAGGAGATAAAGTGGAATATAAGCATTATGAGAGATCATCGAATTGTGGCTTACCACATTTTGAAAGGGAGAGTGGAATATTTTTTTCACACTATTGATAAGATTTTCTTCCACTTATAGCTAAAGGGTATTGTATAAGAAGTACCATTGAGGAAAGTGGAAACTTTAGATGCAATATTCATCCCGCATGATATCGTAGGATTAAGATTATTTCCTCCTCACATATTAGCTGTTTCTAATAGACTCAAAACAGTGAACTGTCGTGGGTTCACATACAAAACGTGACTCTTAAAGAAATTAACAAAGGGGCCTGAGTCTATGCTCATGACAAATGAGGCAAAACGATATTAATGACTAAGAGAAAGTTGATGACACTAAGATAGTGGTACATAAGCATTATGAGAAAGTATTGAGTAATAGTACCAAAATTTTAGTACATTATTTCTTAAGAATATAATTAATTATGCACATGAGTATGAGCTTCCATTGGAAAAGTTTTGGTAAGTAGTACATCGATAAGAATCCAATGAATTATTTAGCGTATTCTTAGTAGGAGTAGCCTAAATTTATATCCCTTAAGAATATATCAGGATCTAGGGGAGCCATTCCCATGTTGGATAAAGTTCTCTGACAATAATTAGTTGGGACATATGAAATAAATAAGTGCTTTGAGTTCATTTCAATCATAAAGCTTATATTGAGAAAGTAAACCCTAGCCGATTATATTGAATGTGGGCTTTGAGTAAAGTTGGCAGCCTTATGAATATGTTGTCAATATTTCCTTAGGAATAATGAAAACGGTCTAAGATAAGTCTTGGAGTTACATATGGATAACAGGATGATGTTGAAGCTGTTATAAGATTTCCATTAGCATTGAGTTATACCTTCATCCTCAATTCCGCTAATAAATTGCTGTCCTGTTCTGGGGAGAAACATTATTAATGTCTCTCTATATTGCATTATTAGGAATAGTAAGCATGTTAACTCTTTAGACTTTCCTTTAGAAGTGAATTAATGAGAGTTAATCAAAATGTGGATTACCTTACTAATAAATTCACATTTTGAGGGGGGTATTAAAACGTCTCATTAAAATAGAGATGCTTGCCCTATTAAGTGAAAAAATGATAGAAATCAATTCTAAAGATAAGAATTATGACAGAAATCACTTCTAAAGATAAGAAATCACTTCTAAATTTAAAGCATAACCACATGTGCTTTAGTTGGTACCACAGAAAATAAGAATGTTATGATAAATACTTACGCATGTGTTTTATTAAAACTTATAAGCTTCCAACTTGAGAGGGTACTATTACATTTTTTATTACGTATATAACAGATAAGCATTACTGGTCAAGCAAGAAGCTCTAAGTAGATTTGTGGGAATAGAAATAATGACCCCACATGACACAATGACCCAAACCTAAATGCCTAATGGAGTTTCTAATGGAGTCAAAACAGTGGATCATAAGGGTTCACATAACCAATATTGACTCTAAGAAGGAAAAGTATTGCTACTCATGGCAAGTGAGTATCATAATTCAAGGAATTGATAGTGACAACTGATGTAAAATAATAACTTTGACTAAAGCTTGACACTTGTCGCTTATAATTTCCAGAGCTATGAGTACTCATATTATGGTATGTAAATTTAAGAAGGATATTTCATAATGTTTGTTAATGTCTTTTCCTTCAGGTATTCAAATTATCTCGATAATGTTCGTGATGTCTTTGAATAATAAGATTCGTTGAGATAGGTCCAAAGATTTATCAAGTTTGACTCAAAGAAGTATTAAGTATTACTCAAGGGCATGTGCTAACAGAGGCTTAGAAAGTCTTCAATATGATTACTCTGTCATGCTTATTTTGGGTCAAGGGCGATAAGTGCACCTAAATTTGTTGAATGCCCTATTGTTTATAACCGGTATTCTGGCAGAAATTAATCTAGGATTGGACCCCCTAGTAAACTTCTAATAAAAGCTTTGCATGATATGCATAGCACTTAAGGTATTATATGCTCACGATTTAAGAATCTGACAGCCATAAAGTTGTTCGTTACTCAAGAGCTAATTTTACAAGGAGTGTTGAAATTAGAAATTCCACATGAGCCTTCACTCTTGCTGAGTCTTGGGAGCTATATTGTGGAAGGCTCCAACCAAGCTCGCTAAGAAATAAGTAACATTTGAATTCTCAGTCCTGACATATTTTGATCCATATCTGAAAGTGCATCTAGACCCCTAGTGGATTTTGGTGAATTGAATGATAGCATGATTAATGAACTAATGATCTTATCAAGTATATGAGCAGGAATTGATTATCATATCAATGGATTATTTTCTATGAAATATATTGAAAGTAAAGATAAAAAGCTCATATGATAAGACTTGTGACTAGACTATGATTACAGTGATGATATTGACAAGCAATAAGTATTATATGGATTGAGTTGCGTGTTTGATGACAACCATTTACTCTAATATCTAAATGAAGCTCGTTGACAAGGTCATAGCACTAGAAGGGTACATCTTGTGAAGAATAGATTTCATTGATGATTTAATTGTGATACAAACTAATATGGAACTCTATGTGATGCAAGGATGAAGAGTTGGAATTCGGCATAGTGTTTCGTGGGACCAATCTTGGTGAAAGGCAATTGGTTTGTGCCGAGACACCAATACTAGAGTGAACAAACTTTCTTTGGATTCAACTTAAAAAATCTTGGTCATGTATGATGTTCATATTGGGAAGTATCAATCTTTCTAGAATCATATTGTGAAGACGGTGAATTGAGCTAGAAGTGGTTTTCATTCATTGATGAAGGTTCAAGTCACTAGCCCAAGGAACTTGTGCTCAAGTTATAGAAACCAAGTTGGATGCACTCCTCAGATTGTGAACGATTAAGGCACGGCATGATACACTTTTTGAGAAGCTCAAGTGGTTGAAATATAATCTATCTTTGATCTTGAGTATAGGTATGTCGTGCTATCAAGAGGGATGCATCACATTGTGTTTTGGTTTAGTCTTAGTGCTCAAGTAACCCAAGTGAGTTGAGAGAGACGCAAAAGCCTCAGGTGCATGTTGGTTGGAACTAACATGGGCAACGTGGAAGTTTTGGGTTTCCCAACCTAGAAGTTCCAGATTTTGCATACGTGGCACTAACGGCTAGTTGATTTGAAAACTAGGAAGTTCTGAGTTTGTGAATCTGAAAGTTCCAGGTTCTAACGGTCACTAACGGCTAGTTTCTTTGGACCCAGCTATATACGCTTGAGCTCCCTCATGGGGGTTGCTATTCTAGGCATTATTTAGCTGTTTGCTGGTCATCCTAAAAAAGGTTGTAGCCTTGTTGAGCTCTCCCCAACCTCTATTTGTGAGATTGTGTAATTCTTATAATATCATTGAGTTAGGTTTGAGAGAGCATTTGTTACTCTTGGAGCTTTGCCTCCTAGACAGCTAGGTGTTTCCCGGTGAGCACCCAATTGTGTGGGCTACTGCGGGAAGTTTGTATAGGTCGGTTTCCACCTCCACAAGTGAAGAGAATCAAGATAGTGGAGAGCTAAGGTGTGCTTTGGCAGCACCTTGGCGAGGAGGCTCCACAGAGCTCCTCAACGGAGAGTAGGAATCACTGAGCTTGTGTAGCACATGCAGTAAATCCGAACTTCGGTAAAAATCCTTGTGTCGATTGTGTTTTTTTTTGTCTTGTGGATTTGAGGAGCTCTCCATTGTACACTTGTGTTCTTGGAGAGATTGTTGTTTTGTAAGTGCAAGGACTGTGTGGACCTACTCCAGAAACTTCACTGAGCCTACTCTACATCTGGGGTTTGAACTTTATCCATTTACTCGCACTAGATTTATTGTGTTCACTTTGCTCTATGTGAACAGGGAAGCTCCGGTTTGCAAAACCCAGAAGTTCCAGGTTTAGCAGGCAGTGAATTTTATCTGTTGCTTTAGAGTGAAAATTTGTAGGTAAGCCTATTCAACCCACCCTCTAGGCGACATCACGGTCTTTTCAATTAGTATCAGAGCAAGGCTTCACATCAAAGCTTAACCGCAATGAAGAAAGGTGTCGACACCTAGTGAGGTATTCATTGAGCCACTTGTAAGTAATGGCTCTAACTACACTTCTTGGTCTACTCATGTACTTAATGCTTTTGACCATGGGTCAAAATGTTGAGCGAATTTTAGTTGCTAGCATTCTTCCTCCAAAGTTTGATACTGACCATATCGATTGGGCCAATATCACTCAAGAGGAGTTGGATTGCGCACAACTCAATGCTTGTGTTACTAACTTCTTGCAAAGTATTCTTTGTGAAGATATTCAGGATGCTATCTTTGAGATGAAGGAAATACGTCATGACGCACATCTTATTTGGGCCACTCTCAAGGATACATATGATGAGGCACAAATGTGATGTTCAAATACAAGAAGTTAGTGAGTTTGTCGAGGGTTGCACAATATCATCATCAAAAACTGAATGTCAAATGATAGCAAGCAAGATTCAAGAAGGCAAAGATTCTGTAGATAGAGTCTTCACTCTTGCTATTGCTGCATATCCGGAATTTCTAGATTTAGAACCTGGAAGTTCCGAATTTGGCAGAGAGGCTGAAAGGCACCGGCCAAGTGAAGAGAACACCTCTGCAGGTCATTATGGTTCACATCTTGGTCATCATCAGTGTTTCATTGCTATACATGAAGACGAATCAGATTCGGACAGTGACAGTGATGATGAAGAGCTTGTGGACAAACATAGAAAGCAATAAAAGTCAAACAACAATCATTGAGATGATGAAAAAGGTGATGAAGCAAGATCAAGAGATTGAAAGACAAGGGAAGCTTCTCACTGACAAAGATGAAGAAATCAAATCTCTTACTCTAGTGGAAAATAAGAATCAAGCCCTCACAATTCAAGTGGATGAGCTCACTAGCAAGCACATGGATTTGCAAGTTCTTCATATGGAGTTGAAGTGCTCTAATGAAAAGCTTGTGGAATCATATGCCATTCTAGAGGTAGCTCATAAGGTTATGATCACAATAATGAAATCATGCCAACCAATTGACAACACTTGCTCACATAATAGCAAGAAAGAAAGACAATCTGGGTTTGAGCAAGTGACTGTAGAAGATTGTAATGATAGCCTAGTTCAAGAGAATGAATGTGGCAGAACCAACCTGAATTACACCGGCTCAAGTGCGCAAGTCCTCTCTCAAGGGCTCCAATCGTACTTCAAATGGTGTAACCCCTTGGCCTGTCGGGTAACGTCCCGATAAACCACCGAAAGTAGGATCAAACAAGGTATCTCACACGAAGGCGAGTCCAGAGATACAATCGCCATCATATTTTATATCACAGTCATTTATATTACAAGAGTTTCTAAAAGTAGCCTAAGTTCCAAAATGATAGAAAGTATTACAAACCAGTTTAAAGTTTCAAGTTCACGGCAGCGGAATTTAAAATACGACAACTATACACGTCGCCAGTACGGACATCATGCTAAGCCCTGGCATGACATCACTCGGTATGATCAGTGTTGGTCGGGGACGGGTCCCATTCCATGGACCAACCATCAGGAAGAGCATAGGGCCATTGCATGGTAAGAGTAGGGTCTTCCGAGACATTACCTGAAATAAAGTCATATTGCAAGGCTGAGTACTCTAATACTCAGCAAGGCTTACCCGTTTCATGGTATACTTAGCCATGTAACTAGACTTATGAAGGCTTATAATGGTTTTGGGTTTAATTCCAGCTGAAAAGCAACAAAGAGTAGATCCTTAATTCCAAATTTTAGCTTTCAGGTTCTAGTTGATTATTCATTCTAAGTAAGCAACTATAGCTACTCAAACATGGTGGAACTTTCTCAACAAACATCATCTTTCATCATCATTAAGTTGCTCTTATTACTCTATGTGGCAAAGGGATCCAGTAGTCTCAATCTCCGCGAGAAACGGACGATTCCTGAATCGAATTTCAACCCTTGCAAGGTAAACCTAACTCACACGCTTGGAACACCGATAGTCGTTTCGAAGCAACCGTTTGCCTTTCTTTCCGGATCATGGAACAATGCCACCACAAGCGACTGCAGGACCATACGCACATTCAATGTGCAGGACATACGTCTACAGCGTGACTGTATGATCGTATTCCTGTCTGCTCTGCAGAACGTACTCCCAAGCGTCGGTGCATGTAAATATACAATAAAAGTCGAGTGGTGGGGGACGAGTCCACTTCCCGGGCCGATTGGTTACTAGGCTTACCGCTTACCATATTTCACGGCATGTGGCTAGTACTTTCAAACGCTTAACCGCCACTACCACACACTGCGACCTTAACCAAATTCATCAATACAGATGGGGTATCATTCCTTTCCATGATATTGCACGTAACCCAGTCTGTTATCCTTATAGTGATTGCAGGATCATAAACAACCAATTCCTATATCGCGCGAGTGACAGGAAATCTCTCGACTTCTACCGGTCCTATTAGCATAGCACTAGTTGGACTCAGATTCTATTCAATACATAGGTACCTAACAATGTGCAACTATGGTTTCATTATAACTCCTAGGAACTTAAATGCACAAGTAAATATAAGTAGATATATATATGAATTGCAATGTTATAATGTAGTGGGTTTATGATCGGGGCTTGCCTTCACTGGAGAGGCTGGGGTCAGAGACGTTAACAACTTCTTCCGAACTCGGGTTCGTTGCTTCAGTTAAATCTCCGACGACGTTCTCCGGTTCTTCAGAAATTTCCACTTCAAGCTCCAGGAGGATCTGATAATCTCCGTCGGTGAGAAGCATTGAGTCTACATGTGATGTAAACGATGTAGTTTAGAAGATGCATAGACTTTTATTCTATTTCACGATAAAGTTGCAATCCAACGAAAACATAGTTCACTCATCAAACATATCATTCACTCTTCTACTGGGCAGTCATTTATCGAGTATAAACTATCCGAGTTAACTACACTAAACAACATATTTAATTTCATAAACTAACTAAGGATGGTTTCATTTAACCTACAGACATGGTTTATAAACTATAAGCATCTGGTCTTAAGATTAAGAGTTATTTATAACTGTAGATATACACAAGATCTTGTTCTGAAATTTTGTGAACAGGTTACACTACCCAAAGGCTTCATTCTACTTTATTTTCATAATTTTTCATGAACTGGAATTATTGTTCATGAATTTCCTTTGAATCTAAGCTTAAATTCATTACTGAAGTTACACTAGGGTTCTGACTCTCAAACTTTTATCTTGGATTATACATGCTGAAACAAAGTTAAGGTAAAATTTTCAGCTATAAATATGAAGAGATGCACCTGGAATTAAATCATGAAACTCTTATCAACATAAAGCAAAGTTATCTAAACATCCTAGCTAGAGGGCTGTGCTGAGCCTCCAAAATTTACACAGCTCTACTTATGGCCCACACATCTCATGTTTCAAATTTGAGCCTCAGCACTGCTATGGATCAAAAGATCTAGTTAAAATATCCATTATCTACTAATTTAATCACAGCAAAACTTGGTACATCTTCGTACTGCCAGGGTGCATAGCAAACTTAGACAAATGTGCTTCATCCATTATCTGCTTGTGAAGCTAAGGGTTTTTGGGTACAACCATACGTCCATTAAACCATAGAATTCCCATAGGATCCTCTTGGAAACATTTATACTTTTCTTCTCCTTGGGCTAATTGTTGCTTGATAATTTTGACTCCCTTATCATGTAGTTGTGCCATAACGATACTATCCTAGAGTATAGGCTCAACTGTTATATGATTCAGACTACCTTGAGGAACGATCTCCAGATTAAGCTTTCTCATTTCCCAGCAGAGAGTGTTGTTGAAAACTTCTACTGATAAGCAATGACAATGTGATTTGCAGCTAAGTGCATCCGCAACCACATTGGCTTTGCCTGGATGGTAGTGTACTTCAAGATCATAATCCTTTATAAGCTCTAGCCAATGTCTTTGCCTCATATTCAAATCCGCTTGCCTAAAGATGTACTTTAGACTCTTATGATCCGTGTAAATGTTGCACTTGGTACCCATAAGATGATGTCTCCAAAGTTTAAGGGCATGTATAACGGCTGCAAGCTCAAGATCATGGGTAGGATAGTTCTGCTCATGTGCTCAAAGTGCTCTAGAGGCATATGCAATCACGCGGTTATCCTGCATAAGTACACACCCAAGTCCGATGTCTGATGCATCACAATAGACATCAAAAGATCTGAATGTATCTGGCTGAGCCAAAACTGGAGCAGTGGTAAGATGTGCTCTTAAAGTGTGGAAAGCTTCTTCACATTTCTCATTCCAGGAGAATTTAACTCCTTTCTTTAACAGCTCTGTCATGGGCTTGGCTATCCGGGAGAAATCTAGAATGAAACGACGGTAGTAGCCAGCAAGACCAAGAAAACTGCGAATTTGATGGACCGAAGTAGGGGGCTTCCAATCCATCACTTCCTGTACTTTACTCGGATCAACAGATATACCATCCTTGGATATGGTATGACCCAAAAATTTGACGGTATCAAGCCAGAATTCACATTTGGAGAATTTGGCATACAGATGGTGATCTAGCAAACGCTGAAGAACAATGTGAAGATGTCTAGCATGATCTTCAAGATTTTTAGAATAGATCAGAATATCGTCGATAAAAACCACGATGAATTTATCAAGTTCCGGCATGAACACAGAGTTCATGAGATACATGAAATATGCCAGTGCATTGGTAAGACCAAAGGACATAACCAGATATTCATAGAGTCCATATCTGGTAGAGAAAGCTGTTTTTGGAATATCACTTGGCCTAATCTTTATTTGATGATACCCAGAGCGAAGGTCAATTTTGGAGAATATCTTGGCTCCGGCTAACTGATCAAATAGGATATCAATGCGGGGAAGAGGGTACTTATTCTTAATACTAACCGCATTGAGGCGGCGATAATCAACACATAGTCTAAGACTATGATCCTTTTTCTTAACAAACAGAGCAGGGCATCCCCAAGGTGAAGCACTTGGACGAATATAACCCTTATCAAGGAGTTTCTGAAGTTGAAGTTTCAACTCTGCCAGCTCATTGGGTGGTATACGATAGGGTCTCTTAGAAATGGGGGCTGTACCAGGTTGTAACTTTATAACAAACTCAACATCTCTATTTGGAGGCATTCCGGGCAATTCATCCGGAAAAACATCTGGGTACTCACATACAACAGGGTTGTCCTCTAACTTGATCCCTTCTATAGCATACACACAAGAGCTGATATATTCTTGCTGTGGAAGATGAAGAATGGTATGTCCATATTCCGGGGAATCTATCTCAACTACTCAAGAAAAGATATCTAGAGATACCCGATGTCTGGTCATCTAATCCATACCTAGGAGAATATCCATTCCTTCTAGGTTTAATGAAATTAAGGTTGTTCTTATTAGAGTGTTACCCAACTGGATTGGTACACCTCTACAAATTTGATTTGATGCAATTCTACCTCCAGGGGTTGTTATCATATAAGTTCCATTAGTGGGGTAGAAATCCAAACCTATTTTGGTTCCAAATCTTGTACTAATAAAACTATGGGTTGCACCAGAATCAAAAAGTATAATAGCAGGGTGATGGTGTAGAGTAAATGTACCCGTCATCACTGGTGCACCTTCCGGAAGTTCTGATAGAGTAGTGAAATTCACTCTTCCTTGACAAACTTGCATAACCTGCCTCTTGCCCTTGTTCCTGGAGTTGGAGCTGGAGTTGGAGTTGGAGGCCTGTCCGGGGAACGTTTTTCTTGGTTGTGGGCAATCTTTAACAAAATGCGTCGGACTACCACAGTTAAAACATCGATTGATGTTATTCCCTTGATTAACCTGCGGGGGGTTTGGTCTTGGGCCGAATGGTCGTTGCTGCTGCAAAGGTTGAGGCATTGGTGGCCTGTTGAATCGGGGCTGCTAAGGAGGCCTAGCTATCCACCTGCCTGCTGGAACATTTCTGGACGGAGCTCGGGAAACTGGGTTCTGGATCAACCGATACCTCGAAAGTTGTAATTTTGAGGGTCCAGGCAATACTTTCTGCCTTTTCTCAGCACGATGGGCTGAAATACAATCTTCTTGGGTAATGGCCATGTTGACCAATTCATTGAAGTTGTCAGCCCTAACCAGATTCAAGCGTTCCTTTAGCTTGGTGTTCAGTCCACGACAGAATCAATCTCTTTTCTTGGCGTCCGTGTCAGCATGATAGCCCGCGTACTGGCATAGGTGATTAAAAACCTGTGCGTATTGAAGTACAGTGCGGTTTCCTTGGGTAAGTGCCAAAAATTCATTGAGCTTTTGCTCAATGAGTCCTTCCGGGATATGGTGTGCCCTAAAGGCGGTCTTGAATTCTTCCCAGGTGATGACATGTCCATCCGGTTGCATGGCATAGTAGTTGTCCCACCAAATGCGAGCAGTACCACGGAGTTGTTGGGCTGCGAAGAGAGTCTTGTTTGCTTCGGAGCATGGGGCGGAGAGTAATGCAAACTTGGACTCGATGGTACGGAGCCATGCATCTGCATCAAGGAGTTCTTCGGTCTTATGGAAGAGCGGAGGCTGCGTACTGAAGAAATCCTGATAACCAGCCGATGGATGTTCTTCACATCCACATTGAGGTGGACGGAACAGATGTTGCTGGGCCTGCACTAGCATGTCCAGGAGTTCGGTCTGACAGGCCATCACTTCTGCTAGATTTGGCGGTGGCGGAGGTGGTTGTTGTGAACCACTAGCCTGGTCTGGTCTGAATCCCTCCGGGGTTCCGCGCGTAGGGCCAACCATCTGAAATATAGAAGTTGTCCATTAGCATTTACCAATACTTGCTTCCATTTTCAGAAATCATACGGTACCAACATAACATATACTGGAACAGTGCAGGGTAATAAATCCAAGTCACAAAGTGTTAACTCAACAATCCAAACAGCAACTTAGATTTACATTACCAACTGAAACTTATTCGATCTTACATCATGTTGTTCCTTACTACAAACCAAACTATACATAGGTCTGCCACATATACTACAACAAGTGGCCCGTAGGTCATCTAATTACTCACTCCCTTGTCACACTATGTTACACTATATACACCTAGGATGTCGTCAACTCAAACGAGACTAAAGGTCATCGAGGTTGTCCACGGATGACTGACTGCCAGAAGAGGAATGATGGGGGACTAAGAGCAGGATCTCCATGCTCTGAGTCGATCTCGGAGACTCCTTCAACTTCTTCAGGTTCTTCTTCTTCTTCTTCACTCTCAAACTCATCAACACCAGGATGCACTGGTTGCTCATGAAGCATGTTGATATGGTCAATAGCTTGGCCAAGATTAAGGTTGAGCTCATGAACTTGCTCCTGGAGAAAGTCAATGACAGTGTTGCGCTAGACAATAAGAGCATCGCTCTCTCCAATCTGATCCTCTCGATGCTGAATGGTTTCATCCCGCTGTGTAATAATCTCTTCCTTGGCAGTGACAGTGGCTTGGAGTTCCTCAATCTGCGTATTCTGCCAGCCAATCTGATTATGATACCCTTGGGCTATGTTAGTTAGTCAATATATACCGTGCTGCTGAAGTGTCTGGTAGCGATACTGTGCATTCATAAATCTGACTGCCGTGCATAGAGTCTCTCCGGCCAGACTTCCCAGTAAGTGATCACAGTATGTCACCCTGAAAGTCCATTCTAGGTCATGAGAATCCATTGCAGGAAATAAGCTGATGGGATGGCCTGCAACTTCCTCAGGATGCTGATCGCAAAAGACGTGGATAGCTTCCATAGCTGCCGCTTCAAAAGTATCAGTGAGGCGATGACCAACCACATTAACTTCAATGGGCTACCACAAAGATAAAGTAGGATGCGGAGGAATAGTCATCTTCACTCTGCAACGAGGAACAACTTCTTCATCATACTCTATTCTATCATAAGGTGGAGGCTCAGTGTAGCCAAACATCTGAAGGGACTCCCACAAAAGATGAGGAAAATCCTCCCAATGCAAGGCATTGGTATGAGCGTGTCCTGCGGAATCCCAAAAGAATCTTGAAAGCTCTGCCATCTGAAACAAGGATTCAAATGGTGAGATTACAAGTTTTCAACCATACACCTTAAGAAGACTGCGGAAAAATGTGAGTTAAACTTATGGAATGACTAGAATGCAGCTATCTGACTAAAAACTCACAAGGTAAAAGAAACAAGATAACCTATTCTGATAACAGCAAAGTCTGAAAATCAGAGCGCTGTTATAGATCTTGAGGATGAAACGATAAAGGTCAAAAGATTAAACCCTAAGGCTGTCGGTATGACCATTTCAAAGCTGTACTAGTGACTAACAACACTCTAGACATCCTTAAAACAACAAATCATGCCACTCATTCAATCAAATCAAGTAATATGCATGCACATGCAACGCGTCCTCACAACTCAAAATAATTGCCAAATATGTTTGGACTTACGTGATTAGTTACGGTGGCACAATATGTTCATCTCTCCCTATAATGGCTAGTCAAAAATTCTTATTCATCTTAGCCTATTTAACCGTGGTTAGCGTACCTACAGAAAATCACAATATATATGAACCTTTCATGCCAGCACTCATGAAAGCATCCTTAAATATTACTGTTCACTATAGAAGCAGCATTTGTACAATTACCGCCGTACAGACGACGGTAACATACGTTATCGAAGCAACGTATTCATGGAATACCGCAAAATGCGGGGGTATTGCTGTTCATACCCTGCGCCTAACCATATACTCCCAATATAGTCAACCGAAGTTGGTACATTGGCAGCATCTCAAGTAGGCCACTGCTTCAGAAACAGCATTCGGTTCGCATCACTGACGGGAAGGCTAACTCTCCAGTTAGCTGAGGATCCTTACCTTCTTACCTCATCGTCGAAGGCGTCGTTACAAAACGTAAAGTTGATTGTGCATAAATTTAAGTTTAAGAGAAAAGTAGTGCTGGAAATCAGAGTTATATACATATACTATAGCCACCTCTAATTCCCATATTAAACATTACCCTAGGGCTTTGCGCACTAAGCACAATCCTTAACGGCACCAACGTAGTTTTGTAAAATACTTTGTTGATCCAATTTTATACTAAAAACACTTTTAAGGTCTATCATATCTCCGGTGTACACTTGTTAGCTCTGATACCAGCTGTGGTAGAACCAACCTGAATTACACCGGCTCAAGTACGAAAGTTCTCTCTCAAGGCTCCAATCGTATTTCAAACGGTGTAACCCCTTGGCCTATCGGGTAACGTCCCGATAAACCACCGAAAGCAGGATCAAACAAGATATCTCACACGAAGCCGAGTCTAGAGATACAATCGCCATCATATTTTACATCACAGTCATTTATATTACAAGAGTTTCTAAAAGTAGCCCAAGTTCCAAAATGATAGAAAGTATTACAAACCAGTTTAAAGTTTCAAGTTCACGGCAGCGGAATTTAAAATATGACAACTATACACGTCGCCAGTACGGACATTAAGCTAAGGCCTGGCATGACATCACTCGGTATGATCAGTGTTGGTCGGGGACGGGTCCCATTCCACGGACCAACCATCGGGAAGAGCATAGGGCCGTGGCATGGTAAGAGTAGGGTCTTCCGAGACATTACCTGAAATAAAGTCATATTGCAAGGCTGAGTACTCTAATACTCAGCAAGGTTTACCCGTTTCATGGTATACTTAGCCATGTAACTAGACTTATGAAGGCTTATAATGGTTCTGGGTTTAATTCTAGCTGAAAAGCAACAAAGAGTAGATCCTTAATTCCAAATTTTAGCTTTCAGGTTCTAGTTGATTATTCATTCTAAGTAAGCAACTATAGCTACTCAAACATGGTGGAACTTTCTCAACAAACATCATCTTTCATCATCGTTAAGTTGCTCTTATTACTCTATGTGGCAAAGGGATCAAGCAGTCTCAATCTCCGTGAGAAACGGACGATTCCTGAATCGAATTTCAACCCTTGCAAGGTAAACCTAACTCACACGCTTGGAACACCGACAGACGTTTTGAAGCAACCGTTTGGCTTTTTTTCCGGGTCGTGGAACAATGCCACCACAAGCGACTGCAAGACCATACGCACATTCAATGTGTAGAACATACGTCTACAGTGCGACTGTATGATCATATTCCCGTCTGCTCTGCATAACGTACTCCCACACGTCGGTGCATGTAAATATACAATAAAAGTCGAGTGGTGGGGGACGAGTCCACTTCCCGGGCCGATTGGTTACTAGGCTTACCGCTTACCATATTTCATGGCATGTGGCTAGTACTTTCAAACGCTTAACCGCCACTACCACACACTGCGACCTTAACCAAATTCATCAATACAGACGGGGTATCATTCCTTTCCATGATACTGCATGTAACCCCGTCCGTTATCCTTATACTGATTGCAGGATCATAAACAACCAATTACTATATCGCGCGAGTGAAAAGAAATCACTCGACTTCTACCGGTCCTATTAGCATAGCACTAGTCGGAGGGGGGGAATGGCGTGGCAAGCGCGGGGAGGCCAGAAGAGGGGAGGCTAGGGCGGCGCTCGAGCTGGGGGCGACGCGTGGAGGTGAAGCAGGAGGTGGCGAGAGGCGGCCGGAAATGGCGGGCGGCGGCGCGGTGCAGCAGAGGAGCAGAGGAGCAGAGCAGGGGCGCTAGAGGAAGAAGAGAGGGACTCATTTGCAAAAATAGAAAAATTTAAGGACCTCACTGTAAACTGAAATTTCCCACTGATCCAAAACCCTAATGAGAAAATGATCAAAATAAAAGTTGTAGAATTTTTCAAACCCTACAACATTGTTTTAGGGTTCAAGTTCAAAAACCTAAAGTACAGAGCTTGATTTTACAACTTTGAACTCAAATCACACTTAATAAAGTTTTGTCCTTATTAAGGTGAATTTTATGTAGTTTTGGACATAATTGCAAGTGTTCATGAAATGTCATGATGACTTGCATTCTTACATTTTGACCCCTAGTAAATTTTGGAAGTTACTTTTGTACTTCAATTAGTTTGCATAAAAGGACTTGTACTTTTGTAAAATTACAAAAATTCCCTTATTTTCATAACTTTACTCAAATTTCACACAATTCAAAACAAACAAAACATTCTTCCTATTTGCTTGCTATATTTAACACTTAGGGTGTCACAATGAAGTGCTCAAGCAAGAGGTTGAGAGGCCCTTGAAGGACATGACAAAGATGAAGAGCAAGAGTGTTGTACAACCTTCTCAAGATAACCGTGAAACCATGGTGAAGAAGCTTGAGAAGGTATCAATTGTGCAAAGCCCATGCAACCAAGTACACAAATCCAACAAGAGCATAATGTCCCATGTTGGAGCACTTGAAACACTTGATAAACTGGAAGTTTCGGGTTTGGCAGCACCACTACAAGCTAAACAAAGGCTTCAAGAAAGCTCAAGAAAAGCACTTGGAGAGGAAGGCTGTCAGAAACAATGAAAACAAGCCAGCAAGCAACCTCAAGCACAAAGTGTGTTACACATGTCAAGGAAAAGGACATCTTGATAAGGATTGTCCAAATGGTAATATTTCTAAACCTAACTTGGTTAACAATATTAATATATAGCTTAGGAGGTCCCTTGATGGTGCTTGTGTTGGTAGGATGATAAAGTCATCAACTACTCGACCAAAAGCCACTTGGGTCCCCAAATCTTTGTTGACCAACCTTCGTGGACCCAACGCAACATGGGTACCAACATGTGCTTGAGAGAATTAGCAGGTACTTAGAGAGGCATTGGAGACTTGGCAAAACTTGAGAAGAGCTTTATCATGTCAATATTATCTCAAGTTTGATTTTCTCATCTCTCATCTTGAAAAATTGTCAAGTCAAAATCTAATAGATCTATATTATATTTCAATGCATCTCTGGTAACAAGTACCTCCCCTTTAGCTATCTAGCTTCATACATCTGAGATTGATTTGTGTAATTTCAAGTATAGGATCTATTTAGCTTCTTGAGTCAATTTGAGAAATTTATATAATATGACACATGATTCTCTTAACAAGCTCTGTGGTGGAGCTAGTCTTTTCTTGATAATACATGAGAATCTACAATCAACAAATAATCAAGAAAGGTCAAGAGTTCTCAGAATTCACACAGTCAGAGGGGTGCAAGTAAACTCAAAAGTTCCATTTCTCTATTCTGGAAGTTTTGAATTATGCCTGAAAAGAAAAATTGAGATATTTATGTTATGTGCTTAACAAAAATTTATCTGCAATTTTTGATATTCACATAACAAAGCACAGTGGGCATTTCTTGACCTATTTTTAATTATCATAACATTTTTTATTTGACTAGACCAAAATATGAAATAAGCCTCCTCTAGCATCCTTGATGCACATATTAAGGGGGAGCTAATTTCATATCTCCTGTCATTAGATTTAAGCTTGCTTTCAAGTCTTCATGCGTGTAGAGTAAATGGAAATATATTCTTGGAAGAATGAAGTGTTATCGTGAGTATGTTACTTGACTTCAAGTTCATCAATCCAACAAGAAAAGTTGTTTCTGAATTCTTATTTGGATTGTTCACCTCTTATGTGTGGCTACTCTCCATAATATGGCTTAAATTCTTTCTTTGGTCTTAATTGATCAAAAGATGCACACTTGCTTGCTCTCCAAATATATGTGTGCATCATACTTTTGTGAGGAATTTAGTCCACATTATGAGGCTTCATTGTTTGGTGGCTCATTCTCTTCCAGATTAAAAAGCTATCAAACATAAAGCTAGGGCTTGTGCTACTAATGGTTATCTCTTGTCTTTGTGAGCTTCTTATGATTTATCAAGAAAGAGATTACAAGTGGTACGAATGATACATAAGTGCAAGCTTGAATATGAAATCCTTCTATTGTAAAGAATAAGGGATCTCAAGGGCCAAGGTATGTACAATTCATGTGTATGTGCATTGATCTTTGCATCTAGGCCCTCTACATGAAAGTGTGTGCATGCTTTGCATGAAGCAATTTCTAGTCTTTAGTGTGCCTTTAGATATTTGGTTGATAACTTCATCTATTTGAGTTAGTGTCAAGTGAAATTTAAAACTTTGTAAGGTATAAGCTAAATATGCTAAGGATGGTGCTTGACTTGAATTGTTGGATGCTTGAATGAAATAGGATAGAATTTTCAAAAATCCAACTAGTATGCAATGTGTGTGCTTTTTGAAAAATTATTCAGTTTTTGGTCTTTGTGACCATGTCAAGTGATCTTGTGGTTATGGTTACCTCTGATTGATTGATGGCTAACCACAAGTGACAAGACTCTCTCAAGTCCAAAGGATCTAATCAAAACTTATCTCAAGAGCTACATTTTGGAAATTCTATCTCTTTTCAAATCTAGGCTAGGGTTCCTATTTTTGATGGATATCCGAGACTATGGAACCTACCTCACCTCTGAAATAACTATTACACCACTAAATTCTCAAAACTTCAGTTCTTCCCCTAGGATCAACAGTGCACCTGGAAGTTCCGAATTTCAACGGGTATTTCCCTGTTGGGTCCATAACTTACCCCTTCCTCTCTCATTCTATCTCCAACGCCGTAGACCAACACCATACTATTTGAGAGAGGTGACTTCAGGGCATTTTGGAGGTTTGGACAAGGATTTCGAGGGGTGAAGGCCGATTCTTGGTGGTTCCAATCCAGAGATTCTGAATCCCTCTTCCGGATTCATTTTCAAATCCTTTTCACCATGAGTCAAAGTACATAATAAATGCCATTACGTGATCTCCTTATCTAGGGCTGCTCTCTTCAATTTCTCTGGTAGATCAGCTACATTTGCACCCTAGTTGCTGCTCCATGTGATGGATTCAAGTTTCCATGGTTGAATTTGCTAAGACATGACATAGGGTTTCCCTGTAGAGCCTGAAAGTTCCGGGTTGTGCAGAGAACCCCTATCTCATGGCCATTCGCAAGATAAATCATGCATAAAATTCATGGAGTAGTACAATGCCTCAGTCTAAATCATCTAGATATCTATCCCCAAATGTTTGAGCATGTTGGATGTCTCTCTGTGCAAACTCGGAAGTTCTGGGTTTCACAACTCGGAAGTTCCGGATTTACACAGAGAGCATGCAACTTGTTCATATCATCAAAATTCTTTAGATTTTCTCGCTCAAATCATTCCTGCCCTAAACTTGCCATGATCACAGAACCTTCCAAGGTAATGAGAGATTCGTTCTTCGAAGAAGGGGCAAGCATCCAAACATTCCTCTAGGCAGAACAACAAGGGCATCAATAAGACAACATGCTAGAGGCACTTTGCACATTGATGATGAGCCAGCTGTAGAAATTCAAGAGCAAAACAGTGGTAGTGGTAGTGGCACCAACAATGACACATCTAGTGATGATGGGGAGGAAGATGATGAGACATATAAAATGTCTCCTCGTGGGTTGAAAAGGAGTGGTAGGTTCATGAGAGGCAGCACCAGCAGTAGTGGTCATGGTACTAGCGGTGGAAATGGTGGTGTTCAACATGGGGAAGATGAGGAAGAGGATGTGAATATGCAGTCCGAACAGCCTGTCCCTGTGACCGGGGTTATGATGAGAAAGCCTAGTGTCCCTCATGACTATGTCAAAGCTGACTACATGAAACGAGGGATGACAGTGAAGGCAAGAAAAGAAAGAGAGAAAAATCCATTCAATAATAAAAAGGAAAAAAGTGTAGAGTATCGGTTCCAAACCAAATTCCATCAAGACTTTTATGAGAGTGCTATACTCAGCAAGAAATACAAGGTTGCTCGCTCTCAATATGTGGATTGGCAAAAATTTGAGTATATGGAGTATCCTATCTTTGATGAGATCATTGACGAATGTAAGAAAAAGGATGTGTACAATATAATGGGCTTCAAATATAATTGGAACAATGAGATCATCACTCAATTATATGTCACTTGCTATTTTGAGGAGGATGGAGATGTAAGATGGCTTCATTGGATGACTGAAGGAAAATGGTTCAAGATTAATTACTTTGAGTTCGCTACCATGTTTGGATTTGAGAAATCTGACTATGGGCGCAACAAGATCCATATCAGGTCACATCTTCCAAAAGAAGACATGAAAGACATGTATTTGCCTAGCAGGAAGTGGGAGTATGGCAGACCTAAAGGCTTAATTCCATTCTATGGCTATCTCAACAAGTTCTTTCGGAAGACACTTGCTCCAAGAGAGGGTGATGCTCACAACATCTTAGCCTTTGGAAGAAATTTATTACTAGCTCTATGTCCTAGTGAGCCGGAGTTTAGTGTGTTTGACTACATTTGGGAGGAAATCAAGTCAATTTCGGAATCACCTCAAAAGTATTGCGGTTATGGTGCTTATCTCATGTTCATGATTGACTAAAAGACAAACAATTGATTTGAGTGTGATTATGTGCATACTCCCATTGATATTAAGAAGGATTATCATCCCGGACCCACTCTAGCTCAAGTGATACAAAGAAGGCAACAAGCTGCTGCCCAAGGTGATGATGTGGCTGCCCCTTATGCTCCTCCATAGGCTCGTAGTGCTCCACCACCTCCTTCTCACTCTCATTCTCGACGTGGTGGCTCTAGGAAGCATAGTTGGGAAAAACCTCCCTCTCCAATAAGAAAATTGTTCAATTTGATATTTGGGATGTGCAAGTCCACAAATGATGTAGTGCACAAGGAGAGAGAAAGAAGGAAGAAAGACACTCTGAGATTGAAGAAAACTCACAAAGCTAGCTGCCCAAATGATCCTCCTTCTCTTGTTGGCTCCGAAGGATAGCAAAGGGAACTTGAGAATTTGGAGTAACACAAGATATCAGCTAGAAGAGTATTGGGGTCAACTTTATGGAAGTGGATCGTTTCCTAGTACTATATTTGTCAACCCTACATATGTTGATCCCTCCGCTGCTCCTATGTCTTAGTCACATCCATATGAGCCTCAACAGCCTCCTCATGATCCAAATGTCACTAGTGTTGAGGGTCTTGGATCTTGGCTGTTTGGACAACACCTTGGTGATCCCGGCCAAGGAATGAGTAGGCAAAGTGGAGGATATAATGATGGAGGTGATGGTTAGCAATAGAAGCTTGCAGATGGACTCCCTCTGGCCTTTGTTGGTGATGGATGATAAAGGGGGAGAAGGAGTTGAGATTAAAGCTTCAGTTCTGTTTCCAAATCCAGCAGTTCCGGATTTGGGTGTAGAATGCCACATGCCCTGTAATAAATTTGTTTTAGCTCGTGTGGACTTGACAACAATTTGTAATGTGTGCTATTGTGTGGTGAACCTTGTTTAAATGCTTTAATTTAAGACTTGATGCATGTTAGTATGATGAAACGGGTTGAATTGAAATGATGTTTTTTAGCTAGTTTTGCCTGGCAAACTCAAAGTACGTCCATGAACTCCTGAAGAGGCAGCAATACTGCTCGATGACGCTGGTGGCGATTCTAAGACCAAGCAATTTCCTGCATCCTGTGCACATGCACTTCGAGCCCACTAAGCCCCCATCAAACACTGCCGGCGAAGCCCCAGGCGGCAAGAAGTTGGGCCAGTGGCGCACGGCGACAGAGTATTACTTCATCGGTGTGACCTATAAGCTGCTGTCACCCGACAATGGCAAAGTCCGAAGCATCCTCGTCATCAACTTGGATAGTGGCAGTGGCATTGTGGAAATCCTGCCGCTGAACATCGATGCCGAGACGTGGCGACTCCTGCATAACCTGATGGTGCTGGAGCAGCGCAACCTGGGGCGGCCGCGGGGAGGCACGTCACGGCATACTTCGTCTTCATGTTGTAGGTGGCATGCACGGCTACGGACATGGACCTCCAATCGAGCAAGGGGATCATCGCACACAGCCTCGGCAACAACGGTAAGGTTGCCAGCCGCTTCGCCCACCTCTGCAAAGGGATCCTATTCAGCCTGGATGACCCATCGGCAATTACCTGCGAGCGACGTGTGAGGTGCTGGAGGAGCGGTTCTAGAGCCATGCACGCTGGTGGATGGCGTGGCTAGGGTGCAAATACTTCGACAACCCATGGCTCTTCATCGGACTCATGGTGGTTGATGTTGGGATAGCCTGTAGCATCGTGCAAGCTGCACTATGTCAGAAACTATATATCAGTGACGGCTATAGATGAATAGCAGTGAAGGCAAACTCCCGCATCACTAAATTTTCATCATCAATGTGAAGAAATCAATGATGTTGGAATCACCATCACTAATGACCGCTCAAGAGTGACGGGGGATGCAAAAATGTGTCACCAATAACCCTTATCAGTGACTCGTTTTAGCAAACCCCATCACTAATAAGGGTGACCGGTGACGTGTTTAACTAGCCCCATCACAGATGAAGGTTATTAGTGACGCATTTCATATACTCACATCTCCATTGACTGGTCATCCGAGACAGGAATTGTCAACACACATCTCTGATATCTCTTAATAAAGAAAAAAAATCAGCCTGGTCGATTCATTCCATTGAAATCCATTTTACAAACTGAATTTACAAGAAACCAAGAACAGAAGTTACAAGCCAAAACTATTATTCACTTACAAGAGTCAACATGCCCTTTGATTTCAATATTCACTTACATTCTGAGTCCGAATCAAAAACAAGATGAAACAAAACACTTTTATTCACAGCCAGAGTACAATAGAACAAGAACACTCAATCATAATTCTTACATTTACAACTCAAGAGCATTGCGCCAACAATTCTACTCAGAAGAGGCACCACATCTACTCCAACATTTCTAATTATCATAGGAATAAGTTAACAAGTATACAAAAGTCACTACTAATTAATAAAGAAAAAAGACAACACTCACGAGAGTAACTTACTTTTCCCTTGACATGCATATTACTCCCTCTGTGTAACACCCTAAAATTCACCTTTAAAAGTGTTTAGCTCAGTTCTACAATTTTCAGACTTCAAGAGGTTTAGGTTTGCAATATTTAAAAGTCACCACAGGCTCCACTTCGGTTTGTTGCATTCATGCTCGTGCATATTTTATTTCTGTTTGATGTTGTTCGAGTTCCAAAAACTTTCCAAAGTTTTTCCTAAATCTTTTGGGATTTATTCTAATTTCTATGAGTTTATTTCCTTTTCTGTATAAGGGAAAAACCCTTTTCTCCTTTCTTTCTCCTTTTCCTTCCTCCCTTGGGCCGCCGACCAGTTTCTCTTCACCGGCCTGCTTCCCCTTTCCTTCTTTTGGGCCGAGCCCAGCCCACCTCTTTCTTTTCCCCCACTGCAGTCTCTCTCTCTCTTTCTTCCACTAACGGGTGGGGCCCGCCCGTTAGCTCCTTCCTCCACCTCAAGCTGAGCTCAGCTCGGACTAGGCAGCCACTGGGCCCACGGCGCCCACGCCGAGGCCAGCCCAATCTTGCCACGCGCATGTGCCCCTTTTTCTCCCCTGCGTCTGCCAGCCCTAGCCCCTCATGCGTCGCCTCCTTTTCCTCGCCCACGCGCCACACAGGCAAGCCCCGCAGCCGCCGCCACCTTCAAATCCTGAAAGTGCATTTGGCCCCCTTAGTGGGTTTTGGTGTTGATGACATGCATAATTAAGGAGCTAAATAGTTTATCGAAGTTATGAACAAGTTAAGATCCAATGAAATGAAAGACAGCAAGAAAAGATGCCAATTTGTTTTAAAGACGGTGTTGAAGCTTAAAAGAAGATCTTTTAATAATTTTTATTTTGAATTTGAGTATAGAAAATATCGTACTATTAAGGGGAACGCGAATAAATGTCATGAAGATGTCAAAGTGCTTAATTGAGATGCTAACCACCTAAAAGAGATACAAATCACACACTTACACATTGCCATCCTGCAGTTTCTACGGTTGTCGAAAGTTCCAAGACCTGTCGGAAGTTGTCAGTATCTTCCAACAGGGGTCATCAGACAGGCTGATTTAATAGGGTCAGAAGTTCCGACTAGGGATTGAAAGTTCCGACAATCACTTATCCTGCACACTAACGGCTACTTTTTGAGGCTCAAGTATTTATACCCCCTTAGCCCCCACTTCATTTTCTCCTGACCTCCACAAAAAGAACAACTCCAAAAACACTCACTACACTTCCTTAATTCTTCTAAGAGCTAACCCTTGAGCTGATTCAAGCTAGGGCTTGGGTGAAAGAAAGATTGGGATGTGAGGCTTGAGCATTTGAGTCAGAAGGTAGCCAAATTCATCTCAAGAGCACTTGAAACATCTTCATCCATCAATTTGCATTTATTACTCTTGAAGCTTGCTTCTAGACAGTTTGGCGTCGCCCAGTTAAGCGTCCTCATGTGTGTGCGTCCTGGGAAGTTCGTATTACCCAACCTTCATGGATTTTATAGTAAATGACTCAATCCTTCATTGTGGTTGATTGAGTGAGGAAAAAGGGTTAGTGTAAGACCCTGCTCTTTATGAGCTCCTCAATAGAGGCGTAGCTTCCTTAGTTGGAGTGAACTTTAGGAATAAATCTCTTGTGTCTTGTGCTTTGCTCTTATTTAGTTCTTTTTGACCTAGGGTTTGTTTTGTGTTGATTAATGTACTCGAGTTGTTGTTCTTGCAAAGATCACATGCAGAAGTCTCCTAGTATCATTGTGCAACTTTTGATTCAGCCAGGTTCTGCAGTTTCAAGTTTAATTTTAAATTTCGTATAAGAACTTTCCATCTGTCGGAAGTTTCGGTTCAGTGTCGGAAGTTCTGACCCAACTTCTTACACAGTGTCAGAAGTTTCGACAGATTTAATTGCTGCGAAAAAATTTTCTAGTTTTTCAGATACGCCTATTCACCCCCTCCCCTCTAGGTATTAGCAAGATCATTTCAATTGGTATCAGAGCCTAATTCCTTAATTAACTCTTAACCGCTAAGGGATATCAAGATGCCTATATTAGGGGATGATGCCGATGCCACTGCAACCGCCGCAGCTCAAGTCGGTGCCGGAAATCCCTTTGGGCAAACAAGTCATCCACCCTCCATTCATGATGCCGGCTCAAGTTCAAGTGATGAAAGCGATGGTGAGACATCAAAAGTAAGAAGAAGGAGAAAAGAGAAGATGAAGGCCAAAATTGAGAAGAAGGCCGAGAAGTTGATGATAAAGTGAATCAAGGAAGAAAGCGAGAAGCATCCTTTCTTCGGGTTACATCAAGTTCCTCATAACTATGCATCATCTTAATATCCTACTTCTCAATTTCAATCAGTCCACTTGGGAAAACCTCCTTTCTTTGATGGGACGGATTATCCCAAGTGATCTTGTGATATGAAAATGCATCTCTACGGACTTCACCCCTCTATTTGGGAAGTTGTGGTTGCAGGTGTGACTCATTCTACGAACAGCGTACCCATGGCCGAACAAGCTCAAGACTACTCCACAATGAGCAAGCCATGAGGGTCATCACAAGTTCCCTTTATGCCCAAGAATTCAACAAGGTCCGCATTGTTGAAGTAGCCAAGAAAAATTGGGACACATTAAGAGAAGCTCATGAGGGGACCGATGAAGTTAAAGAAGGCAAGATAGATTTGTTGCAAGGAGAGCTAGAGCATTTTGTCATGCATGATGAAGAACCCATGAGGAAAATGTATATTAGACTAATGGACCTTATGTCGGACATTAGATCTCTTGGAAGCACAGAGTGGGAAGATCACAAGATGACAAAGAAGTTGCTTAGGGCTTTCACACTAAGGAACCCTAGTCTTGCAACAATGATTAGAAGAGATCCCAAATTCAAGACCAAGGCACCTAATCAACTTATTGGTGAAATTCTTCATCAAGAGTTGGTTGAGAGGGATGTAGACAAGTCACTTAGCCACAAAGCGAACAAGAATATAACACTCAATGCTAGCTCAAGTGACAAGGTTGAATCAAGCCCTAAGGCTCTAAAATCAAGGAAAGAAGATTCAAGTGATGAAGGCTCCACCGATGAAGAGATGGTCTTAGTGTTAAGAAACTTCAAGAAGTTTATGAAGAAGAAGTACTACAAGAAAGGTGGTGATGACAAGAAGAAGCCATCACACAGAAGATGCTATGAGTGCAAGGAAGTGGGTTATTACATTGCTGATTGCCGACAATTGAAGAACAAGGAAAAGGAGGTGAAGAGGTACAAAGAGAAGAGCAAGGACTACAAGAAGAAATATCAAGATCATGCTCATATTAGTCAAGAATGGGAGTCTAGTCATGAAGACTCCGATCATAAAGGTATGGCAACTCTAGCCATACCCAAGTCATCAAGGAAGCTCTTCAACATCTACATGATGAAGATGACGCTCGTTTTTGCCTCATGGCAAGAAACACCAAGGTACAAGAATCATCCACCTCTTCCTCTCATCCTTTCACCACATCTAGTAGTACACAAAATGATTTTGATGATGAGGAAGAGCAACATAAAGCTTTCATGATAAAAGAATTTAGGAAGAAAGGTTTTAAAGAAATTAAAAAGCTTATGGAGAAATTGGAGAAAAAGAAGAAGTGTCTCGATAGGCAAGAGGACTTGCTCAACCTTGAGAAGGAGAGAATTCTTGCCTTAGAGAAGGCTCTTGCCGAAGAAAAGGTGAAGGTTGAAAAAATAGCTATTGATTTATCTCTAGCTAATGATTCAAAAGAGAGGATGTCAAAGGAGACCACTTTGATAAATAAATATCTAGCTTCCCTAAAGGCCACTCACAGTGAACTTCAAGAAAGCTTCTCATGCTTAGCGACAAAGTACAAATATCTTGAAGTTAGCTATAATGCCCTTTGGGAAAGCACCAAAACCAATTCTAAAGCAACTCTTAACTAATATCTCCACAAGTGAAGGGTGCTCAAAATGATATAAAGTTGATGTACAAGCTTGAGTCACTAACATGGCTAAGTTAGAAAAGTTAATCCAAGCAAAGGATGCCCAACTTGAGAGATTGAACATGTTAGTAAAGAATGGATATGAAGGTAATATGAAGCCCAAGCCTAAGGTAAACTACAAGGATGGAAGATACCCAAACAAAAAGGATGGACTTGGACATTACAAGGGAGGCAAGGTAAATGACCGGAAGGTGGTCAAATGTAAGAAATGTGTCATGTTCACCAAGGGATCAAACCTTAAAGATTTGATGAACATTGCACATAGTGTGACCACCATTCCCTCTCAAGCCAAGAAGAAAGATGAAGCTCCCATCAAGGCCAAGGTCACTAAGCATGAGCCGTCACCAAGTTAAACCACGGATTATATGGTGACGATGGACCACAATGGTAAAATAGTGGTCAAGTATGTTGGAGCATACACTAAAAAGGCCATTCTTAGAAGTGTGTGGCTTCCAACAGTGCATCCATCTAAGCCTCAAGGACCCAAATCTTTTTGTGTACCTAATTTCAAAGCTTAACTTGTTTTGTAGGCCTACTCCTCGAGTGACACCGCATGGTTGCTTGATAGTGGATGCTCAAATCATATGACCTGGGAGAAGGACTTGTTCACATCCCTAGAGGTTCATGACATGCCTAAAGAAACTATTGCCTTTGGAGACAATAGCAAAAGAGATGTGATTGGTTTGGGTAAAATTGCTCCCTCAAATGACAACTCTATTTCAAATGTTTATTTGGTTGAAATTTTAGGGTACAATTTGTTGTCAGTCTCACAACTTTGTAAGATGGGCTACATTATCTCTTTACTAATGAGGATGTGACCGTCTTTAGAAGGGAGGATTCCTCTATTGCTTTTACGGGTCGCTTGAAGGGCAAAGTCTATCTTGTTGATTTCTCTAAGGAGAAAGTTGAGCCTAAGACTTGTTTAGTGGCAAAATTTGACTTGGGTTGGCTTTGGCATCGCCGACTAGCCCATGTTGGGATGAGGAACTTGGCCAAACTTCAAAAAGGCGAGCAAATCTTAGGACTAACCAATGTTATTTTTTAGAAAGATAGGTTGTGTAACGCATGCCAAGCCAGGAAGCAAGTTGGTGCTCCACATCCCGCCAAGAATATCATGACATCATCAAGACCATTGAAGCTTCTACACATGGATTTGTTTGGACCTATTGCATACATAAGCATTGGCGATAACAAATATGGTCTTATTAGTGTTGATGATTTTTCTCGATTCACTTGGATATTCTTTTTGCAAGATAAAAGTGAGACTCAAGCAATAGTCAAGAAGTTCATCAGAAGAGCTCAAAATGAGTATAAGTTGAAAATGAAGAACATAAGAAGTGACAATAGCTCGGAATTCCAAAACACCAATGTTGAGGAATTTCTTGATGAAGAAGGGATCAAGCATGAATTCTCTACTCCATACACTCCTCAAAAAAATAGCATTGTGGAGAGGAAGAATAGGACATTGATTGAAGCCACAAGAACCATGCTTGATGAGTACAAGACTCTGGATATTTTTTGGGCCGAAGCAATCAACATGGCTTGCCATGCAATCAATCGCCTCTACCTCCACAAATATTTGGGAAAGAAACCTTACGAGATAACCACCGATAACAAACTCAAGGTGCACTACTTTAGAGTTTTTGGGAGTAAGTGTTTCATACTTAACAAGAAAATAAAAAGCTCAAAGTTTGCACAAAAGATTGATGAAGGCTTTCTACTTGGTTATGGTACTAACGAACATGCCTATCATATCTTCAACAAAACCACCGATTGTGTTGAGGTCATGGTAGATGTAACTTTTGATGAATCCAATGGCTCTCAAGTACAGCAAGTTGATAAAAAGCTTGTAGATGAAGAGGAACTCCCAAGTCTATCAATCATGAGGATGGGCTTGGGAGAAGTGAGGCCTCATGGAATTCAAGCTCAAACTCCAATTGAAGAAAGAAAAAATGATCCATCATCATCCACAAGAGTTGAACCACAAAACTCTCAACAACATCAAGATCAAAGTCAAGTTCATGGTGATGATCAAGTTTATGGCAATGATCAAGGGGGAGAACAAGGTGGGGAAGCTCAAGAAGATGCTCCACAAGTTGAAGATGATGATGATGGACCCATTCAACCTCAATCATAAGTGCCTCATCCAAAATTTCATCATCCCGTTGACAATATCTTTGGAAGTATTCAAAAAATGGTAATTACCCGTTCATACTTAGCAACTTTATGTGGACATTACTCGTTTGTTTCCTCTTTGGAACCTCTCAAGTTAGATGAAGAACTTGATGATCCAAATTGGGTAATTTCCATGCAAGAAGAGTTGAACAACTTCACAAGAAATGAGGTATGGGAGTTGTTTGAAAGACCAACGCAAAATATGATTGGCACCAAGTGGGTTTTTCAAAACAAACACGATGAACATGGTGTCTTCATAAGAAACAAGGCAAGGTTAGTTGCACAAGGTTTCACCAAATCGAAGGTTTGGATTTTGGTGAAACCTACGCACCCGTAGCTAGGCTTGAGTCAATTTGTATACTATTAGCCTATGCTACTCACCATGATTTCAAGATTTATCAAATGGATGTGAAAAGTGCATTCTTGAATGGCCCCCTATCCACGTTGGTGTATGTAGAACAACTGCTGGATTTTGAAGATCCAAGATTTTCAAATCATGTGTACAAGCTCCATAAGGCGCTCTATGGGCTTAAGCAAGCTCCTAGAGCATGGTATGAATATCTTAAGGATTTTCTTCTCAAGAACCACTTTGGAATGGGCAAAGCTGATTCTACTCTCTTTACTCACAAAGTTGATAAGGATATCTTTGTTTGCCAAATATATGTCAATGATATTATATTTAGTTCTACTGATAAGAATTTTTGTGAGGAGTTTAGTAGGATCATGGCCAAGAGGTTTGAGATGTCCATGCTGGATTAATTGAAGTTCTTCCTTGGATTTCAAGTCAAGCAAATGAAGGAAGGGACTTTCATATGTCAAACCAAGTATGTGAAGGATATGCTTAAGAAGTTTGACATGGCCGATGCTAAGCCCATCAAGACACCCATGGCATTAAATGGTCATATTGATCTCAATGAAGAAGGAAAGTCGGTTGATCAAAAGGTATATCACTCTATGATCAGCTCTCTTCTTTACCTTTGCGCATCTAGGCCTCATATTATGCTTAGCGTGTGCATGTGTGAAAGATTTCAAGCCAATCCTAAGGAATGTCACTTTATAGCTGTTAAGAGAATTTTGATATATTTGGTACACACTCCTAACCTTGTGTGGCAGAACCAAATCGAATTATACCGGCTCAAATATGCGAGTCCATTCCTGAGGGCTCCAACGTGCTTCAGACAGTATAATCCCTTGGCCTGTCGGGTAACGTCCCGATAAACCACCGAATACAGGATCAATAAGGATACCTCACACGGAGGTGAGTCCAAAGATACAGTCACCATCATATTTTACATCATAAGGAATTACATTATCAGAGTTTCCAAAAGCAGTACGAAGTTCCAAATTTAGAAAAGTTATTACAAACTGTTAGAGTTATGGTTTTTAACAGCGGAAAAACATACACGATGATTACAGCACGTCGTCAAGACGGATGTCATGCTAAGCCCGGGCACAACATCACTCGGAATCATCGGTGTTGGCCGAGGACGGATCCCATTCCACGGACCAATCATCTGGGAGAGCACAGGGCCAAGACAGGGGAAGAGTAGGGTCTTCAAAGGCTTTACCTGAAAAACATAAAACTAGCAAGGTTGAGTATACTAATACTCAGCAAGGCTTACCCGGGTTTGGGTATACTTTAGCCCATAACTAGACTCATGAAGGCATTGTAAAGGTTCTGGGTTATTTTTAGCTGAAAAGCAACTAAGAGTATAACCTACTTTCAAGTTTTAGTTTCCAGATTCTAGCTTGATTAGTCATTCTAGGTAAGCACCTATACTAAACAAGCAAGATATAGATTATCATCCATCAAGATTATTCCATCAACAATTCCACTTTTTACTCGATGTGGCAGAAGGGATAAGCAGTCTCATTCATCGTGAGAGGCGGACGATTCCTGAATCGAAATTCAACCTTGCAAGGTAAACCTAACACACACGCTTGGAACATCCAATGATAGTTCCGAAGCAACCGTTTGCCTCTCATTCCGGGTCATGGACAGGGCCACCCAAGCGACTGCAGGACCATACGCACACCCTATATGTGCAGGACGTACGTCTATAGCACGACTACAAAACCCGTACTCCTGGTTGCCCTTGCAACACGTATTCCCACACGTCGAATCAAGTAACCAGAAGAACCAAATACATGTGGTGGTCAGTATGTCCACTTGCCGGGCCGATCGGTTACTAGGCTTACCACTTACCATATTTCGCGGCATGTGGTTAGTACTTTCAAACGCTTAGCCACCACTACCACACATTTCCACCTTAAAACTTTTATCAAAATAGACAGGGTAAACTTCTAGGTCATGATACAGCACATGACCCTGTCCATTATCCTTATAGTGGTTGCAGAATTGTAAACAAGCAACTCCTATATCGCGCGAGTGACAGGAAATCACTCGACTTCTATCGGTCCTATTTAGCAGAGCATCTAAGTGATAAGGACTCAGGTACAGTACATTGGTTCCTAGGATTCATGCATCTAGGGTTTCATCTCAACTCCTAGACTTAATGCAAGATAGGATATATAAATATAAGAATGGTAGTAAATTGAAATACTGGGTTATGCATCCGATATCCCTTGGTGACGTTCATTTGGTCTTCAGGAACATCCTCCGCAGACTTCTGGGAGATCTTGTAGGTACCGTTTGCGGAAGTAGTCGTATCTACATGCAATGCAACATTACATTCAAAGTGTGCACATAAAACTACCTTACTTTACAATACAGTTGCAATCCAGCACTCATATAACACACTATTCACATCACAACCAAAAAGATCTGAAACTAAACTTAGATAGAGCTTTAGGTGGACAACTAATTAGAATCGGCTATTTGTTGAAGATTACGACAGAGCCGATTGGAACAACAGAGGTTTAGCCGATAGATATGCTTTGGTCGTGCCTAACAGAGGCGTGTTTACTGTGCGATCTTACTGATCTAGGGTTGTGTGCTTTAGCCTGTGTAACCATTTGATAAGTGCATCGGATTCCTAATTAATCGATGAAAACATTGATCACTTTAGCAGAGGGAGGATTCCTAAAGCAGTTGTGTTTTAACTGAGATGTGCTTAAGTGTTATCCTGGTAACTAGGTGTGGTTGCATCAGCTCGATTACGTCAGCTCAACAATTGAGTGACGTACAGCCGATTGGAGTGTCATTGAGGGTATGTGACCGATAGATATATAGCCTATCTCTCAGTCGAAAAATCGGCTGATAGAAGTGTGTGGATAAGGATGGGAAAACTAAGGATTGATCAGCCATAACTGATATGGAGAGCAACTAGAATCGGCTTGGATCGGCCGATAGCAAGAATCCTAAGATTGTGTGTGCATCTCCGCTGCATCGACTATGTGCAGCCGATGTAGGACAGAACAAAAGAAATGTATCGGCAGTAGCCAATATTAGAAGGGTAACAACCGGATCAGCTAACCAACTGAGGGTAGATGTATATCAAAGAAATGTATCAGCTGACAGCTGTTATACAGAAACATCATAGATTTAAGAGAAACGGATGTTTAGCGGCTGAACTGATAGCCGATACTGAAGTATAGCTACAAAGATGTAATAGCTAAGCAGCAGATACACACGAACTAACAAGGATCTTTATATGAAAAGGGCTTTAAGAAGACTGCAATCAAGACAAGGATAAAGTCTTGATGACAGGGATATGAGCACTCATAAGAAAGGATTAACTAAATATCACACACCTCTACTTAAGACATGTATCCTATGATCTATACTCAGCTACAACACATGCATATCACAGAAGGTACATATAAAGCATTCATTTCCTAATATTTAACCTAGATTACAAATCAAAGACTTTCAACTCAAGATCACACATAAAATTTGTAGATTTTGACCTAAAGATTCAAACAAAACTGATTTTGTATTTTTATGAACTTCTTACAAATTTCTATGAAATGCAGAAGTTCACTGATTTGAAATAAAGAAGGTTTTGGAAATCTTACAGAAAACACCCTAGAACTTTCTAAATCAAAGCAATTAAGTCCCTGGTCGGGGAAAATAGAGAACAGGAAGATAACGACGATATTCCGGCAAAGGGATCGCCAGCATTAAGAAGATTCAGTGAATCAGGGCAAACCTTGGGGTAGCCTTGGTTGTGGAGAAGAACGAGTGGAAAGTGAATTCCCATGGTGAATAGGATTGGCGATGAAAAGAGCTCGATGATGATGGGATTCCGTGGGTGACGAAGAAGCTTGCCAGGAAATTGCAGTGGATGGAAGATGGCCGGAGAGATTTTCCTCACGGTGATCCGTGGCGACGATAGTTGGCTTTGCCACGGCAACGATGTTCTGGCACATAGGGATCGAAGAAACTCGATGGGGGTTCAGGAGTCTCCTCGAGGTGTTGTGGTCTCGTTCGAGTGATCGATGAGGAATAGAAACTGCTGGATGTCGTGGATCTTTGGGACGAGACGTCGGAGCCGGATTGGTTCGCTATGCCAATTCCTCCGCGAACCTCAGGGTTTTCCTACTCACGGCTAAGCCTCTACTGCTCACGTGCGTGTGCTGCAGAAACACAGTCGGCACACCCGCGTACCCCCTGCAGGATCGCCGCACCCGGTCGCATCTCCTGCACACTGTTCCTGTACTGCTCTCACACCACTGGCCCTTAATCTGCTCGCACGTGGCCCGTAGCCTTGCACGTGCACACGCCTGCGGAATCGAGCCGAGCCGGCCACTGGTAGAACACTTCTGCTCGCACTCGCGAACGCGCCTGTAACTTCGCCGTCCTCTCCACCTGTTGCGACGCCATCCGGTTTGACCTACCACCGCCGCCAGTCTTGCGTTGCACGTCAAACCCGCGTCGCGTTGCTCCCGCCTCGACCTCCGCATAGGTGAAGGGAGTTCATCGTGCCTGGCTGCACCGCGGCCCCTCCGAGCTCATCGCATCCGGTCGCCGTCTTCATTTCGCCGCCTCTCCTTCTGGCTCGCCGCCCCTCGTGCATCTCACGAGCGAGCGAGCTCGCGTCCACCTTTCTCGGCCACCGCCCGTCCTCTGCTCCCTTGCGCGTGCTTCTGCCGCACGCACGTCCGCTCCTCGCTACTCCTCCTCCTCTGCTGCCAGACCTGCGCTTGCCTTAGCCTTGCCGTGCTGCAAGCCCCTCCGCGCTGTTCACCCTTCTCACGCCGGCGTGCGAGCTCCTGCAGCTGCGCCAGCTCCTGCACACCGCCGCCAGTCCCCGCGCCCGAACCGCAGCCGCTCCTGCTCGTGCCTGCGTCTGCTCCTGTTCTAGTGCGCGCCTGGAGCCGCGCCACCCAGCACCTGCGCCGCCTGCCGCGAGCCCCAGCTTGGCGCCGCCCGCTCACGCTGCTTACTTGCGCGCCTGGCCGCGCGCGCACCGAGCCGCACGCCACCAACACCCGCTCGCCTCAGGCTCGCCTGCTTGGAACCGCAGCCGCGCCGCCGGCCTGCAGCCCGCGCGCCCCGCCTGAGCCGCTGCCACCCGTACCGGCTCGCACCCGCGCAGCGCCCACACCTCCGCTCGCCCGCACCGCGGGCCTCCGGCTCCTGTGCTAGCGCCTGCACCGAGCCGCCCGTGCTGCCGCACGCGCCCCGCCCGCATCGCCCAGCGCCCGCGCGCGCCGTCGCGCGCTCGCTCGGGGCCGCCCACCGCGGCTGCGCCCCCACGCGCGCGCCAGAGTGCGCCGCTCCGCCGTGCTCGGGCCCATGCCGGGCCGCCACCCTACGCCGACCGAGCCTGTGCGCCTGCCTGGAACTGAGCAGAGGGAGAGAGGGAAAGAAGCAGGGAGAGAGAGAGGGGGTGGCTGGTGATAGGAAAAAGGAAAAGCGATAGGATAAGGGAGAGCAGAGAAGAAGGACAAGTGGGATTCCCTAAGGGCTTATACGCAATTTAGAAAAACTGCAGGGACTCTTCTGTAAAACATAAATTTCTCATCAATCTAAAACCCTAATGAAGAAATGCCCAAAACGAAAGTTGGAGAGTTTTTCAAACTCTACAACATTGCTTTAGAGCTCCAGTTCAAAAACTCAAAACTTATATCTTTGCACATGAAATTTTGAACAAAAGTTGAATTTGAATTACTTTTGTCCTAAAAAGTGAAATTTTATAACATTCAGGACCTAAATGCAAGCATTTATGACACGTCATGATGACGGGATAGACTCATCATAATAATTGGATAGACATGTCATGATGACTTGCACCTTTTACACTTTAGTCCTGAGTAACTTTGGAAATTACTTTTGTAAATCAAATACTTGCATAAAAGGACTTGTATTTTTATAAAATTACATAAACACCCTTATTTTCACCACTTTACCTAAAATTTTTACACAGTTCAACACATACATTTCAAATGAAACTTTTCGATAAATATATATTTTTTTACAAGGGACAAAATAAGAAAAACATGTTTGCAAAACTACCCTTCACTTATTTTGAAATTACCTCCTATCCAAATACATTTTGCAAAAACAACCCTAGGTTTTTCTGTAATTACAAAAATACCCTTTTTATTTGCACTTTAAATTTTCAAAAGCTTCACATAAAAACATACAAGCTTTACACTAACAAACACATACTTCACACTAACAAAATATATGTCTAGCATTGCAAGTACATGAACTGTCACACCTTGGCTTGTGGTATCCGAAAGGCTCCACTTTCGATCTACTTAGCTATTCCGATTCGGATTATGCCAGTTGCAAGGTGATAGAAAGAGTACCATGGGGACTTGCTAATTCCTTGGAAGGTCCCTAGTGTCTTGGAGCTTTAAGAAACAAAATTCGGGTGCTTTATCCACCACCAAAGCTGAATATGTTGCAGCGTGTGCTTGTTGTGCCCATCTCTTGTGGATGAAGCAAATATTGAGTGATTTCGGTTGTAAGTTTAGCAAGATTCCGCTCTTGTGTGACAATAAGAGCGCTACCAAGCTAGCAAACAATCCGGTGCAACACTCCTGAACAAATCGGATAGATATAAGATATCATTTCTTAAGGGATCATGAGGCTAAGGGAGATATTGCTTGACGTCATGTGAGCACCGAACGGCAACTTGCTGATATCTTCACTAAGCCTCTAGATGAGCAAAGGTTTTATGTTTTGAGGAGTGAACTAAATATCTTGGATTCTCATAACTTGGCTTGACTTGTTGCACATACTTGATTGTTGCCTAGATAGGAAAAATGAATTTACTTCTATTGAGTTGTTTTTTTAATATTTGGATTTTGGTATTTGGATCAAAACTTGACTCTTGTGATCATTGTTATGTATTGTTGTTTGTGGCTGATCACAAAGTGTCAATTTGTCTCATATGTCTACAAGCCATATATTTCAAAATCTCCAAATTCGTTCAATATCAAAATCTGTCTTTTGAAGAAAATAAGCTACCGTCGGAACTTCCGACGCCATGTTGGAACTTACGACAACCATCGGATGTTCCACCATTGTTCCGACAAAGGGTTCTCGGGAAGCAATTTAATATTCGTCGGAACTTCCAACGCCTGGTCGGAACTTCCGATGACCCTCAGAGCTTTCTTCATTCTTCCGACCGAGGGTCCTCGGGTTCAAATTTTATTTTCCTCAAAACTTTCGAAAATACAGTTGAACCTATAAATACCCGTTGGCCAGCCCTCAAACCCTAACTTCTTTCTCAGAAGCCACCAACGCCTCCTTCTCTCCTCTATCAAACTCTTGAGGGGATTTCAAGTTTCAACTGTGGGATTTTCTTTGCTCGTGGAATCTTTGGATTCTCCAATCCTTAGAAGATCTGATCCCCATCATCTTTCCTCTAATTCGTGCGGGAAATCTTCAAGGCAAATCATTCAAAAATCCTATCGCCCGATCTCTCAATGTAGAAGGAATTAGATGATTTCCTTTTGGGGATAGTTTCTAGATGCATCATAGAACTCTTCCCTAGAATCTTGTCAAGTTTAGTGGGCTAAATCTCTCGATCCATGAAAGATTGTGCTAGCTCGGGCTCTATCGGAAGTTCCGACCACAGGTCAGAAGTTCCAACAGGCTCCTGAGTTGTACAATCTTGACTCATTTGACTCCGTTCTTTCGATCCATCCTAATTATCATCATATATTCTTAAGATGGCTCGTGAAAAGAGAGGGAAGCAGAGGGCAGCATCACTAGAAATTGAGTCTTATTCATCATCCAATTCCGAGGCAACGGAGGAAGCTTCACCGCTTGCTCATCGCATGGCAAAGAGAAAGGCTGTTTCTAAGGTTCCTTTGCACTCTCATGGTCGTGGAAGACCTAATCCACAAGGAACTTCTACTCAAGGTGCTCGCCCTCGCATTAAGTGTGCTTCCGCTCGGATCTCTCACATGGCAGATGCAGGAGAGTCCTTGGAGTATCTTGAGAGAATTATCATTCGGATGCAGCCACCAATCAGACAAACTGATCTGCAGTATAATGGGACTCATCCAGTAGACTACACAAAGGCCAAGCATAATCTATATGCTTTGAGGAATGACGATCCCTCTGGGTATGGCAAAGAGCAACAAGGGGATGTTCATTTTTGGTTGAACTTTCATGCGGATTGGTATGCCTCCATGACCCTTTGCAAATCTCATCACACCACCAAGATTAATTCCATCAACTGGAATTATTTGTTTGAAATTGATTTACCGGTGGTAAGGGAAGTCGAAGATACTTGTAGAAGAATGAATCTCTCCTCAATCATGTCCTTCTGTTGTGATTGAAATGAGGAGGTCATTGCTCAGTTCTATGCAACTCTTTATGTCAACTGCTCAACCAAGACCTTCTATTGTAAAATACAAGGCAAGCCTTTTCCAGTTGATATGCACAGTTTGCAAGCATTCTTGGGTTCTCTAATGCTGATCTCATGAGAGAGAAGATACATGAGGAGGAAAATGTGCTAGATGACGGAGAACTTCACTTCATGTATGATAGTGCTTATTGTGACATTAAGTTTGAGACAATACATGGGTTGACACCTTACTACAAACTGCTCAACCAACTCTTCTACTACACTCTATGTCCCAAAAGTGGTGACTCAGACAACATCTCCAACATGTCCAAGAATCTGCTTGCTAGGATGGCTCCCAGCAAGAATGAGTTTAGTTTCTTTAACTTCATTTGGGAGGAAGTCATCATCTGCTCTGTTTCACCAAAGAAAGGATGTCACTATGCACCGTAAATCTTTGCCATGATCAAAGAAGTGATAGGTGTAAATATCTTGACCAACAAGGGCCATCAAGTATACAAGACTAAGACAGGTCAACTTCAGCGTCTTCTCAAGCTTGGAGCTCATGCACCTCGCACTCCGCTCAAAGACCATCTGAAGCGTCCCCCCATCAGGGAAGACTTAAAAGTGTTGATTTATCAGTCCCAGAAGGCTGATAACACTTTTATTACGTCAGATGGTACATCACCGTACAACTCTACGCGGTAATGGGCAGTGAAGCGCCACTATCGCGAGGATTACAACTAGAACCCACACTATTACACTAGCTACGAAAAGAGAATCATCAGAGTCTTGCGCCATGCGGAATCCAACGGTGGCCTCAACCACAGGCAAGACTGGGTGCAGGACGGAACCCTACTCGTTGTCTTCGGGGACGTAGTCTGGGTCTTCCACTGTAAAAGTAAGAAGGGGTGAGTACAAACGTACTCAGCAAGTCCAATCACACCCACGGAGGGGGTTTAGAAATTAATGCAAAGGACAATCCAAGGGTACGGTTAGGGTTTGTTTGCGGAAAAACTCGGTTATATGCAGGGGTTCATTTTGATAACACTTTTCAAAACAAGTTTTTCCAATACCAAGGAGCACACAATGTTGATCCACACAGGATCCCAGTTTTAAACTGCTACCGGACTCCCCGTCCGCCGTAGCACACGGCACAACTGCCGGACACTTTCCAAACAACTCACACTAGCCCATCCATTCCCAAGATAAACACTAGTTATGTGACCACACCGTAACTTGCCCAGTACCGTGGGCACGGCTATTCGAATAGATTTTCAACTCTGCAGAGGTGTGCAACTTTACCCACAGGTGGGGTACCACAGCACGAACACCTTAGTGCCGGTGCAGATCCCATCAAAGCCATTACCCACCTTAGCTAGACCTGACTTGCCACCACGGGCTCCATCAAGGGGTCATTCGACCTATCTCCGAGGTTTAACCGGGGCATAAGCCACACAGAGCTTATCCCTTCTCCTTGATCACCCGTTGCTCTCAGCTCTCCTGATGGCTATCATGCTAACTAGTGGGGTTTATGCTAAGCCGTTGCCCATACAACGGTCAAGTGGTTCGCACTACAAGAAGCTAGGTGAGATGTCACATCAACTCGGTCCTTAGGGGTGACAAGATGGATATCTCCCTTCCACGCTCAACTACACAGGTACGAGCACACCAACGGCAATTCACACAGAAATGCCATCCATCCCGTCCGACTCGTTTCTCAAATCCACATTTTTCCCTTCCCACACACACGCATTTTCTTTATAAAATCAGGTGGTCAAGGTATGGTTGTCACAACAAGGGTGGCTATCCTACCATGGTTACGGCACGCAAAACCATGCAACTTTATAAAACAGGCCATCGGGTTGTGTTTATAAAAACTAGGACAAAAACATGCATCAAAGGGCGGAATTGAACTTGCCATCGTCAAACTCTTGCGGGAGGTCCTGATCGTAGCACTGTCCCTCGGGCTCGGAGTCGCGGAACTGGTTCTCGTTCGCTTGATCACAGTCGAGGCCTTCCTCGTTCACTCCGTGTCCTACGACGCAAACAAACAGACACACAATCAAGCGCAAGAACTGAAAGCTTTTATCGTTGAGCTCGAATCGGAAATAATTTAGTTACGGAGGTAGGGTTAATATCTTCGGGTGGTTTCTGTATAGCGTGCTTAGAACTATGCTAGAAAGGGCGTGGTAAAATTTCAGGTCGATCGGGGGTCGTTTCGCACATAAAATGACGAGGTAAAGGGAGATCTAGGGGTCAAACGGGGAATCCAGGGCTTATTTGTAATTATCTAAAGGGGGTAAGGGCTTATTTGCTAATCCTAGAAATACACAGGCACGCTAAAGGGTGTCAAATACAAATGGGCTCGTGTAATGGAGGGTTTATTTTGAATTATTAAAAAGGGCGAGGTTTCTTTTGCAAAGAAAGGGTGGATAGCTCCTAAGGGGGGGTTTTCTTTGGGAAATGCAGGGGAGGCCAGGGGGTTATGGGCAAAATGCCCTTTCTTCTTCCTCCTACCGCAGGAAACAGAGAGGGGGGGGGGAACAGAGGGCTCGACGCCGGCCTAATTCCGGCGGCCGAGGCCCGGGGCAGCTCGGGCGCGTGGGGGAAGAGGGAGAGGGGAAGGAGGGGGTTCGATTCCCGCCTTCACCTTGGGCCGGGGTGGCGCGTGGGGGCCGGTCGACAGCGGGCAGTGGGCGGCGGCGGGGCTATGGGCGGCGGCAGCGCTGCAGCTCGGGAAGGAAGGGGCCGTGCGGTGGGTGAGGTTGTGGGGAGGGGCGGCTGCGCGGGTGGTCTATTTATAGGCCAAGGAAGGCGGTGGGCGGTGGTGGCCGGTGAGGGGCCATTAATGGCGCCTCGGTCGCACGCTGTCGTCGCGACGCGGCGTGGCGGGGAGGGCGCCGAGCTCCGTACGTGGTGCTGTGCCGGCACAGGAGCGGCGCGAGCGGCAAGGCGGGGTGCAACAGCGGCGGGCGGCGCGGCGAACGGCGGGCGGCGCGGCCGCGTGCGCGTGCGGGGCGGCGTGGCGCGGCCAGGGGCGCAGCGCGTCGCGCAGATGGCGCGGCACGGTGCGGGCCAGAGCGGGGCGTGGGCACGGCGCGGCGCACGGCGCGGCCAGGGGCGAGCGCGTGCGCGGCACGGCAGCGCACGGCGTGCGGCGCTCGGGTGCAGAGTCAGGGGAAAGAGAGGGGAGAAGAAGGGAAGAGGGAAAAAGAAAGAAGAAAGGAAAAGAAAAAGGAAAGAAAGAGAAAAAGAGAGAGAGAGGTTGGAAAAAGAAAAGAAAAGGAAGAAATGGGAGGGGGAAAAGAAAAAGAGGGAGAGGGAAAAAAAAGGGACGCGCCGGCGCCGGTCGCGGCGGCGACCGCGGCCGGTCGGCCACGCGCGCGCGGGGGTTCGCGCGCGGCACGAGGAGCGCCGGCGCTACTTGCGGCAACGGTCGCGGCCGGTCGGCCATGTGCGCGGCACGAGGAGAGGAAAAAAGGAAGGGGGTCGCGTCTGCGTTAATTACGGCGGACGGTCGCGCGTGGGTGAGCGATGCGGAACGGAACAGCGCCCCGGTTAGGGTTTTGACGTCGAACCGAATCACTCTAGTGCATGATTTTATTGAGTAAATTTTCAGGGCGTCACACCATCACATGCCCCCAGCTAGCTCTCATGGTCCATCTAGCTCCTAAGGTCCCTCAAGCTCCCATTGTCCGCCTCCTCATGCCCCAAAGAAGAAAAGAATTCAAAGTTTCATCTCTCAAGGCTTGTTTGCATGCTTCAACGTGGCCCATCACAATGCCTAAGAAATTCATGCTCATAGGAAGTATGTGGATGAGCAACTCTTGAAGATGGAGGAAAGGCAAAAGGCTCCTATGAATGACATGCCTCACTCTCCAATTAATGCTCCAATGGACTTCCCTCCCTCTCCAACTTTCTACAACCCTTGGGAGGAGCTTGACAGCTCATCTATGATGTTTGGTGCTCCTCAAATGGATGATGATAATATTGAGGAGGATTTAGGTGGTCGTGAGGAGACGGATGAAGAGGAAGAAGACGACATGCCCGCAGCCGACACACCCACGGATGAAGAAGAAGATGATAAAGATGATGAGGACGATGAGTGATGGCTATGGTAGGGCCTCTCCTTTTTGGCGCTTGATGCCAAAGGGGGAGTAAGCTCACCATAGGCCATTTGGTGGATGTTGGGCTTTATCTACGTATCTTAGCATCCATTAGCTTTGAACCTTAACCTCTTATGCTTGTGGACATGTGAGAAACTTGTATGTGTTATGTGTGGTGTGCCAAGTGAGAATTTTAATTTGTAAGACTTCTTCATGACTTGCTATGTTAGTGTGATCTTAGAACTCATTGCTTCCATGATGATCATGACTTGAAGGTTGTTTATTTCCACTTTATTGTGGTGACATCTTGTCATATGCATCACGTTGATATTTATCACACTTTGCACCCCACGAATGCAATAATATAGGGGGAGCTCCTTTAATATGAGAAAATGGCATTTGAGGCCTTTTTTATTTCATCTTGAAAAATGCACATACTAAGGAGGAGCTCAACTGTATGATTGGATTCAAAATGATTCAATATTATTATTTGTGAGCATTAATTGTGTTGTCATCAATTACCAAAAAGGGGTAGATTGAAAGTGCATTTGGCCCCTTAAGTGGATGTTGGTGTTGATGGCATGCATAATTAAGGAGCTAATGTGTTTATCAAGCTATGGACAGGTTAAAAATCAATGAAATGAATTATATGCGTGAAAAGATGCCAATTTACTTGATAGACGGTGATGGAGATCAAAAGAAGATCTTTATTTATTTTCTATTTTGAGTTTGAGTATAGGAAACACCATACTATTAAGAGGGATGTGAATGAATAAATTGAAGATGTCAAAGTGCTTAATTGAGATGCTAACTACCCAAGAGAGACACAAAAACACACACTTGTGCACTTAGTTTTCTCACTGACTCAATGTGTGTCGAAAGTTCCAAGCATGGGTTCGAAGTTCCGACCCCTGTCAGAGGTTGGTTAATAGTTCTAACAAGGGGTCCTTCGACGGCTATTTTTAATGGGTCAGAAGTTCCGACCCTGTGTCGGAAGTTCTGAGAATCACTTATTCTGCACACTAACGGCTAGTTTTGGGGGCTTGAGTATTTATACCCTCTTAGCCCCTCCTTCTTTTGTTGCTGACCTACCCGAGACAAACACCTCCAAGATCATTCACTACTCCTCCTCAATCCTTGCAAGAGCTAATCCTTTAGTTGATTTGAGCTAGGGCTTCGGTGAGAGCTAGAGTGAGGTGTGAGGCTTGAGCTTTTGAGTGAGAAGGCAGCCACGCTCATCTCAAGAGCACTTAAAGCATTTTTATCCATCGATTCGCGTTTGTTACTCTTGAAGCTTACTTCTAGATGGTTTGGTGTCACCCGGTTAGCATCCTCTCGTGTATGTGTGCCCCGAAAGTTTGTATTACCCATCCTTTGTGGATTTATAGTAAGTGACTCAATCCTTCTTTGTGGTTGATTGAGTGAGATAAAGGTTAGTGGAAGACCTGGCTCTTTGTGAGCTCCTCAACGGAGACGTAGCTTCCTTAGTGGGAGTGAACTTCGGGAACAAATCTCTTGTATCTTGGGCTTATTGCATTTATTTAGTTCGTGTTGACTTAGAGTTTGTTTTGTACCGATCTACGTACTCAAGTTATTGTGCTTGCAAAGATCACCTGCAGAAGTCTCCTAGTATTATTGCGCAACTTTTGAGTCAGGCAGGTTCTTCAGTTTCAAGTTTAATTTTGAATTTTGTACAAGAATTTTCCATCTGTCGAAAGTTCTGGTCCAATATCGGAAGTACAGACCCATCGGAACTTCCTACATAGCATCGGAAGTTCCGATAGATTTAATTGCTGTGAAGAATTTTTCAGATTTTTCAAATAAGCCTATTCACCCCCTTCCCCCTCCTAGGCATCACCAAGATCCTTTCATCCTTCTTACTCTTTCTGCCAATGTTCACGTCTATTTTTCATTCTTTTCTTATGACCATTTTCATGTTCCTGTTGTATTCTTTACATGTTGCCATATTAAATTATAAATGTTCCATTGTTAATAAGTTGGATGTTGCGAGAACTCAGCATGTGGCAGGACTAATTTTTGTATGTTGCTTATGTGAAATATATTTCTCAGCCCACCATTTGTTCAATTTGCTGGCTTCCACGTCTCATATGACGAGTCATTCAAGCAAAGGGGTCAAATTGATAACAATGTGATGGCACTATGGATCTACCAGTTCAACCTTGATGAAGCTGAAGTTCGTCAAGAAGACAAAAATGTTGTCAAAAAATATGCATTTTCCTCTGTCATCACTATAAGTTTTCAAACTTTTGCTCATTTTTTTCAACCATTTATCCTCTTTTTACCCTATGCATCTGTAATATTGCAAACAATATTATTTGTGTTTACAGGGGCAGCTTATAGTTGATCCTGGAACTTTCAAAAGCCAAACTTGCAAGAAGGAACTTACAAGGTTGAACAACACATGGGACTTATAAAAAATGGACATGGTACTGCATCTTACCTTTTTTTTCTCTACAAGCTCTGAACCTACCTTCTTTTCCTGATATGCATGTGTTCAACTAGAGTTGCTATCTGTGCAGCTCTTTTTCCCCATTGTGCGAGGACAACATTGAGTTCTAACCTGCATCAACATGTTTTTGAAGCAAATAAACTTCTTCAATTCTATAAATGCCTCAACTCTTACTCCATGTTATGAGTCTTCCAACAATCTGGTAATTACTAGTTGCCCTTTTGTCCTATTCCATGATTACTTCTTTTTCTCTCGCTTTTCCATGTTGCAACCATCATTTTTTATCCCATTCAGATTGCAAACTTTTCAAAGGCTGCAATGGAATTGGGAATTTTTAAAGAGGATGTGTCCCAGTGTGCACACAACTATCCTACAGAGTACCCCCAACAACATACATTGTATGTTTTTTGTCCATCAAATTATCATTCATATGAAACATGGCTAAATATTTTATTTCCTCATTCTGACATATCAATAATATATTTTTAAAAGGAATGATTGTGGTGTTTACACTATGCTATATATGGACTACTGGACTTCTAGAACGGAAAGAAGATGGATGTTGCATTTGAGCCGGTATTTTTCCTTTTCTTTTTCCCTCTCATTTTGACATGTTACGGAAGCTTTATCTGTAACATATTTATTTTTTTGACCTTTTCCATTCTCTTTTGCAGAGCATGATCGGTGACTACCGGAAGTTCGCCACAGGAGATTGTTGTTGTCCCCGATGAATGAAATCATCACATCTGAATTGTTTGAAAAGCATTGCGTCCAAGATTAAATGCCAGATCATAGTACAGTAGACTAGGTAGCAAGTAGATGTTGGGTAGTCAGTAGCATATGGCATGTAACCCCCGTGTAAAAATAGTAGCATTTCTTACTGAACCATGTTTTGCATGTTATGTGTTTGGATATGTTAACAGCAGCTTCAACATGTTACTGATATTGTATTTAGATGTTATAATCCTTTATATGGTTTTTTTATCTCAGTCCCAACTTTCTTTGCGGTCCATTTTTAGGCCTGTTTCGTACGATGCAATATTATGTTGACATATCCTTTCAAAAGTGTTGCAATCTCCAACACAATTTCAAAAATGTTGCACTAGTTCTATGTAGTTATTGCAGCAGAGCCCCGCAAATGTTGCAATACATTACATCGTGTCAATGGTGCTAGGTTTTAATTCACAAAGCCATACGCTCCCGTAAACATTTTCTGTTGCATTACATATTCTAAAATGTTGCATGTCAAAACCTAATTACAAATTTGATTCCAAACCAATGTTGCAGGAAACCAAATTTCATTGGTTGAACAAAGATATTGTAATATTTATACTAATGTTTCATTGACAAAAATATATATTGTTGCAAAAGACTAAACTATTTGTTGCAATACGTATGATGAAACATTTGATAAAGACTACAACTTCAGCTCTATTTGCTTAAGCTCCCTGAGTATTTGATCTGCTGTGGCCATGTACTTGCATGTTTGAACACCGTGACCTTCTTCATGGCAATATGAACATGGTGGAACTTTTGCGTTCTTCTTTGTTGTACCCTTCTTTTTCATAGCCTTCTCCGTTGCTTGCAGCATGATTGAATTTTTCCTATCCACTTTGTCCCTTGGACGCCCCTAACGGCTTACCCTTGGCGGGTTCTTCACCATTCCAGCTTGAGTTGAACCTCGTCCCCCCAACATATTGTCTATCTCAACAACTGGTGCTTCATTTTGCTGCGCATTTGTTGTATTTCCCCGCTGCCTTTACAAGCTCTACAAATGATCAATCCCAGAAGAAGCAACTGTGTACTTTTCAGGTCCTGAACATGCCTCCGCTGCTAGTCCTGTCATTTTCCTACACAATGCATTGTACTTTAGCTTGTTTGTACCTGGAACTCCAAAGGATGGTTCAGGACCTGAGAGATGTTCTGGAATCTTTGTTGTTGCCTCTTTTGACCATCTTCTATGCAAGTATTTATCTGGAATTTCTTGGACATCTCGGTTGGTAAAAACTTTCAGAATATGAGGACATAGGAGACCATCTCGGGCAAACATGTTGCAGGAGCACAAATAAGATGTTGCATCATTACTAACTGACACGATACGGACTCTGCTAGAGTTTGGGTGTACTATCCGAATTGACAAACTCTCATCATCTTCAGCAATGTCGACCATCCTGAATTTTCTGGAATCATGAAGCAGCTCCTGAAATTTAGAGAACACATTACGAGTGTAGAAGTTTGCTGCTTGTTTTTCAAAGTCATAACTTGCCCAGAGCGGTGGATATGAAATTTCCCATTTGCAGGCTTCCACATTTTCCCTCTCAGCTCTAGTATCCATGATGTATTCATATTGGGTGAAAAACTGCAACACTGAATCCTGTGGGTGCACCACTTTCTTGAATAATGAGTTCATACATTCCGACCTGCCCGTTGTGTCAGTAAAAGGGAAGAAGTAAGTTCTGAAGTATGCAGGCGCCCACATTTTCCTTGTTGAAGAGATACTTTGGAAGAACTCATTCTCTTGCAAGCTATATTTGTCTTCTAGCTTCTGCCGTAACATCTCGAATTCATCTATTGTTTCAGTATGATTAACACAGTAGTCAGACTCCTTGGCAAAGTCTTTTTCATTGCTTATCAACCAAGCAAACTTTTTTGTTGCCTTGCTTAGCACATGCCATTTGCAACATCTGTGTGTTGCATTAGGGAACACTTGTTCTATTGCAACTTTCATTGCCTTATCTTGATCTGTCATTATGTTGGTTGGTTCCAGCCCACCCATGGCCTCCTTTAGTGCTTGCAAGACCCACACAAATGTTTCAGTAGATTCATCCGGAAGCAAGGCACATCCAAGTAGTATGCTTTGCAAGTGATTATTTATCCCAACAATCGGGGCAAATGGCATGTCATATTTGTTAGTACAGAAAGTTGTGTCAAAGAATATGCAATCCCTGAAGGTCTTGTACAGTTCCCATGTCCATCCATCAACCCAGAACAAACCCCTCACAGCATTACCACTGTCAATCATGACTGCATAAAAAAAAGGATGGACTCTCAGCTTGCAACTTCTGAAAATACTCCAATGTTGCAACCATATCCTTGAAATTCAGCCCACACTTGCAGGTGTGTCCTCATGTTCGAAACATCCGTGGTGCTAAATGTAAGATTGCCTACTCCACCATGAAAGTCAGCAAGGATGCCCATGATTTGTGTGGTGCTGATGTTCCTATGGTGTAGTGTTTTCAACAGCTCATAATCAGCCCAGGAAATGCTTCGATGTGACCTTAGCAGTTTTCTCCTCACAAGTTTTTTCACCAATGGATGAGTATGTTCTGGTTGCATGACAATGACTTTCCATTTTCCATCACGCAGCCCAGCAGCCATGTGGGCCTTGCAATCATACTTCTTGATAGTCTTGCGCTTCCTCGATGCAGTGGTCAATACGGCTGATGCACTTTTTTTCTTCGACGCCCTTTGTGTTTCGAGATCATGTGCTAGCTGAGGTGCTGTCTGTGTGCTAGATGAGGTGCTGACTCCACCCTCTTCGTTTGGCTTCCTTGCATGAGAACATTCAAATTCCTTTCTAATCACTTCCTTGGTCACATGGCTTGTTCTCTGTGATGCAACACTGATGCTAAAACCCAGCTTGTAAGCATATTCATTGTACACCCTCCTTGCTTCCTCTATTGTGTCAAATTCCATCCCAACATATGGTACCATAGGTTGAGAACATACCACATCTTCATCTTCATGGTACACATGCTCATCTGAAGCAATCTCAACTTCAACACAATCACTAGCGTTTGATGAAATACTTTGAGCAATATCAAGCCCCTGCACAGTCATGCTGCAATTAGTCTTTTAGAATACTTTTTGAAACACCAATAAGCAAGGCATAAATAATTCATATTGCACAAAAAATGTGTGCAATCTATACTCACTTCGTCCATGGATCCACAAGCCCTCACAACAGCATGATAGCTTGCATTGTAATTGCTCGAACTTGTTGCAGCCTAGGGTTCCAGCAAAAGGATCAAATGAACTACCAATAAATGTGCCAAAATTCATCAGTAGATTCTTGAAACATCAGAAACTGCAGGGCAGATCATGGGTGGTTCTAATCAAGGCGGCAGGGCAGATCTAACCTGCGGGTCGTCGGCAGATGTTGCATTGAGGGTCGCAACCGCCGTCCCCCGTGGAGCTCCTTCAGCATGGCGGAACTGAAACATCGATGTGGACTTCAATTCGCCATGGACGTTGCTTGAATCTCTAGAGTGGGCGGACACCATCGGCATGGGTGGATCTGTAGGTTTTCTTGCAACAATTGGTGGGGGATGGCGAGCGTATGGTTGATCTGGTGGGGGAAAGTCGATTGCTTGGAGTAGATGCGACATGTTGCAAGGGATTTGGCTTCAAATCATGGCACGGGGGAGGAGAAGTCCGTCCTGGGCTCGCGCTTGAGCTCCTACGCCTAGGGGAGCACAACATGAAAAAAATGATTTTGGGGAAATCGGACATGTTGCTTGCAACATCGGAGAATGTTGCGGCGTGAATTTTTGTTGCTAGCGCTGCTCTGATGGTACCGTCCGACGCTAGCGCATGAATCGGATGTCCGGGCGCTAGCAGCTCCATTTGATATAACAATTAAGCAAAATCTGGTTGTTTCCTATTTTACAATGGACTCAAAGTAGCACCCTAATCATTGTTTGAAGTACCGTACCAACCTCTGCTATTCGTGAACCAACAAGACTTGAAGTAGCCTACAGTGGTAAATGACCCTATTTCTGCATCATATCTAATAGCACGCCATGCCAAAATAACAGCTAAACTTGTACATCATTAATTTATCCACATTTGCTAATATATCAAAATAACTCAGAGTAGCCCATAAATATACTCCTAGATTATAAAACTCTGCAATTACTAATATATGGAAAACAAACTCAAAATGCAGACCGTGTATACATGAGTATTGATTTATATGGTTTAGAATTCATGAAAGATGTTTCTTTAACTAGTGGAGATGCACGTACCAAAGGCACGTGTTTAAAGTTTTTTTCAGCTTTTGTTGGAAACCTCATAGGATACAGCTGAGTAAAAGAAATAACAAATGCACCTTATATTTATAAAAAATCTTATTCATACACAATAAAATTTTAGAAAATAATATATATATAGGACTAATCCAATGATGGACCCGTCGCATATCAAGATCAAGGCACACAAAGTATGGTTAGTCGTATACACCATAGATTTATTCAATCATCACGAATTCTAGCATCTAAAAACATTCCAAGAAGCCATTAACACTCACAATCTTCAAGCCCGTGACATGCAGGAACAACATATGTGATTAGAAGGAGCACGAAAGCACATGACTATGTGAGTCCATAAATGCATATTATTACACATCACGATTATATAAAGCTGAAGCATAAACACACCTTAGGATTCCAAGACATCTCTGTATACAATATTCTTTGTACTCTTTCCAGTAGGGTCGATGTTCATGTTTCTCTTTGCAAGAACCCACGTACTCTCACAAGAAACACCTCAGGACAGCACCACATACAGTTGTCCGTGTGAAAACACAGGCTCAGGGAGGTAAATAACTGCATTAGGTATGGTCTAACCCTGCGCTTTGTTAATTGTCATAGCAAAACTCAACTGGATGAGGAACTGCTTCCTCTTAAACTTGAACGGGAGAGTGAGGTTTTCGGAAGGAGATATGGAATCCTCGGAATGAACACCCTCTTACCTGCATGCTGCCCTTAACAATCTCAGCATCAATTGTATTATTCTGAAATCCCGTACCACCAGCCGAGTACCATTGCATAGGCCATTATGAGGATCGAGATTATGAAGCAATATAACAGGACAATTCTTCTTAACCTTCAACTCATGAGGGGGCAGCCCATTAGGAGTAATCGAATTGAGAAATCAAGAGGATAATTGTTACGCGAGTCATCATCGACAGAGTCAAAGCTATAGAAAACCTTATGCTTCCCTAAAAATCTATCAATCATAAGTGCATTCACCGCATCAACATGTTCATTCCTGGTGGAGAGTATCGCACGCTCGTGCATATAAGTTACAGAAGTGCAATTAGCAACAAGATCCGAGAACACACGATCAATAAGAATGTCAATGGAATCATCCTCCGGAGGGTTCTAAATCAAAATGTCATTTGGCAGCTGCACGTAGTCACCATCAAATACTTCCTCCGTCGTGTTACCAATCCTTAACAGGTAATCTGCAAACCATGTATCAGCCTGAGCTCGCATGTTCTACTCCAACCTGATCCGCCGAACACTTTCCCATATGTATGACCTCAGTAAGGTTGCATCTGTGATCTTGGCTCTCATACCACGGGGCACCACAGGAAGAACCTGTGACAGTAACAACATAATCTTCCCTTCAAACGGCTTCTCACAGCCTATTATATCCCGCAACGACCTGTCAAGAGCCTCAATTGCCTGCCTCTTAGTCATTGCAACCTCATCCCATATTATCATAGATGCCCTTCTATGCAACTCCGTTGTGCCACTTTGCTTTGTAAAGCTACACATAGTATTGTCACTCAGCTTCATTGGAATTTTGGACCTAGAATGTGCGGTGCGCCCACCAGGCATAATGGAAGCAGCTATACCAGATGTAGTAGTAGCAACAGCAATAAGATCCATCGACTGCATCTTAGCAATCAAAGCCTTGTAGAGATACGTTTTACTGGTGCCGCCTGGACCATCTACAAAGAACACCTATCCTTTGTTCTTCAACACGTGATCAAGTATTTCGTCATAACCAGCCATTTGTTCTGCATTAAGCATATCAACAATTTTTAGATGATCCTCATCAAATCCAAGGTTCAGTTCCTCCGTAAGCTCTCTATAATGATCCCTCGATCGCTCTTCCTCTATCAAGCATATAAATACGGCAAGATGGGATAATAGCTCAAATTAAATGTAAATGGTACTCGAAGCAAATATACGTAAAACTAAAGCATTTTAAAGATTACGCACCAGTCTCATGTAGTTCTGGAAGACCGTAGTGCCTAATATCTTTGCCCATAGCTGTCAAATGATAAGATATATCTCTAAGCACCATCTGTTCAATTCTCGAGCTATTGTCACATGTACAGCGAAAATCCTCAGACATTAAATCAAGATGATTATCCCAAAGACGCGGGATACTAGCACAGTCACAAAAAACCATTATAGTGGCAAAAAGTCAAGCGAACAAGGCATCCCGAACGTAGCCGACTCCGTAAGGCAGTCATCAAGTGACTTGTCTGATTCAACAAGTCCCATAACCTCACATGCCTGCCTAAATGTCTCATACGTGACACCATGCCATGTTCTTAGATTCTCGTATGAGGTTGCACCCCTAACATGGTTCAACATGATCCGAAGATAGTACCTCTCATCTTCAGCTGGATTTGCATAAACCAACCTGCCAATCTGAATCCTTTTAGCTTTTCTAGGCTTCCAAACCTTTTTTGACTTGTTCCAAGTGAACTGCTCAGGAAACTCCCTATACAGATACTTGTAAGCTGCAGGGTTTGTTCTGTTCAACAAGAAATACTCTATAAGCATGGACCTCTGTGATTTTTCAGACTGCACAACATTATTCAGGTTGTTAGTAGACTTATATGCAACCATGTGCATACTCTCAAGGTGCACCTGCATCTGCAGTACTGGTGGAGACATAGTATACAACTTAAATGCATATAGTCTGTACACAGCCTCTATAGCAGTTATCATCCTCGAATCTCTGTAATGTTTTATCTCATTGATTACCTTCTTCCCATTCTCCTTAGGCTCAAGTGAGTAAGATGCTTGATCATGGCCTTTGTATATATATTTGTAGAGATATTTAACTGACATGGTATTGCAACAGATCTCAACATTTATGTGGTAGTTATATCTCATCAACAGGACTAGATTATAAGGAACCGCCCATCAGTTATCCAGCCATTCATTTTGTACCTTCATCTTCTGCCCATCATCTCGCCTTCTGTATATTGGATAAGAGTCCTTTCCCTGCTGCGTGGTTTCACTGAACTGGCGAGGATAATGGAAGTGACATTCCCCATCCACCATGCATGGACATTCCTCGTTTAGAATTCTGCATGGAGCATGCATCATATGTTTGCAAACAAACTTATGCAACTCAGGATACTTTTTCTTGTCTGGAAGTTCTACTAAAATATATTTATCATAATCATCAGGAGTCTTTAACTTACTCCCAGGTTCCATAACCAACGGAAAGTGTTCGTGTGGCAGACCCCTCTTCTGAAACTCTATCACATGCGCCTATGCAGCAACCTTGCCAAGATGACCCTTTTTAATCAAAAAATCATGCAGACCCAGTGACTTTGCATGATACACCCTTGCAACAACATCAGGACGATCTTGGGGAGTCTGTCCTGGTAGTAGTTCTGCAACTATCTCATTCCAGTATGGATTGCATGTCATTGTTACGAAGAAATCTGGCTTCCCATACCATGTAACCAGTGTCATGGCATCTGTGAACCTAGCCTGCACATCACGATCATTGCCGGGAAAATCCTTACTCAAAAAAAGCCTAAGGCCAGCCTTGGAAGCATCAGCCTCTCCCGCGGGAGCGTGTCCAGAAGACCCTGAACACAGCAAAATTGAACATTCTTAGATGCTAATTGCTGGGATTACAGTGAAACACAAACTTGATGATTCTTAGTTAAATCGAGCTCACCTGATATAGATCTACACAAATTATAGCCTGATGTGTAGGCTTCGCGTACCAATCTAGATGCATTGACTCAACCTTAACATACATATCAACTACAAATTGTTGGAAGAGCCGACCGGCATGAAAGAAGACATTGAATTGACCATCCCGAATCTGTAGCTTGAAGCAGTAGTACTCTCTAGCACTAACGTGACGCCGGGATCCTTCACCAGCTGTAATTAAGAGATAGAGTGTATCTTTAAACCATATAATACTCTTTAATACTACCATATAATAATATATAGAATATATAATCTAAAATAAATGGACAATGCATTCATACCTATATTGTCAAGCTCATCATCAGGATCATCCTCGTTCTCACTTTGCTCATCCATTTCATGGTCTTCCCCGTTAAAATCGTAATAAACCGGATGTCGCACTTTTGCCTTCTTAACAGGCTGCACCTGAACTGCACCTAATTCATCACCATCATCAAGATCACCTGTAAATATAATATTATATGAATCAGTATACTGTTCAAACATCAGCATGTAATTATTATAAAATAATAAACAACTTGATACAAACCTTGCTTCTTACGCTTCGTATACTTTCTTTTCGGCTTAGAAGGAGGTGGAACCTGATACTTGATCTTTTTATCCTCCCATCCGGTCTCACCACCGGGGAAAAATAAAGGGTAGGCTAATGGGTCGTAGCAACCATGGTACGCCCTGACATAGTGAGGTCTATCCTCACTGCCGTAAATTATTATGCTACAAGAAAACCTCTGTGGAGGGTCATTACCGTCCACCCATATAGCAGCGACCCGATCCATCTCAGGTGCGTTATATCTTCTCTGATCAACAGATATACTGGTATTAAGTTCAATGTTATACTCTGCAATATTAGAAACAGAATCGAGATTCCTGAATAAAAGCACATATGGATTGTTTTGTACAATTCCCAAAATCAATCGGATCAGTGTAGTATCAAGCTTAGGAGACTTTTTCACCCTATGTGCAATTGTCTCATCAGTGTTATAAAAGTATAGCTGTATATGGCAAGGCCCTCTCCCACCAGGCACAATCTGATCCAACCTATGATATATCTAACCATGTGCTTAAAACAATACACACCAGTACCTCATGCCGACGCAAGATGATGGTCAATGGAAACTCCAAAGCTTGTGAAGGAAAAATGCAAGTTAAAATACCGAATGTGTTTCCAAAAATACTTTGTATCCTTCTCAGTCTGACTCGCGAATAATCGGCGTAGTCGGGCCGGTAACTCTAGAATATATATGTTAACATTCCCTTTCCTGCAACAGAAGGCGGGCCCTTCACCTGGGAACCTCTTTGCATTGCAGAATTCGCAATTTTTAGCCTTCTTCAGGGTCTGCTGTTTCTTTGGAAGATCCTTGTACACTGCATCATATTGATCTGAATATTTTGAAGGTAATATCGTGTGGCAGAACCAACCTGAATTATACCGGCTCAAGTACGTGAGCCCATTCCTAAGGGCTCTAACGTGCTTCAAACGGTATAATCCCTTGGCCTGTCGGGTAACGTCCCGATAAACCACCGATTACAGGATCAAATAAGGTTACCTCACACGAAGGTGAGTCCAAAGATACAGTCACCATCATATTTTACATCACAAGGAATTATATTACAAGAGTTTCTAAAAGTAGTGCGAAGTTTCAAGTTTAGAGAAAACCTTACAAACTGTTAAAGTTATGGTTTTTAGCAGCGGAAAACATACGCGATGATTTACAACATGTCATCAAGACGGATGTCATGCTAAGCCCGGGCACGACATCACTCGGTTTCACCAATGTTGGCCGGGGATGGATCCCACTCCGCGGACCAACCTTCTGGAAGAGCACAGGGCCAAGACAGGGGAAGAGTAGGGTCTTCAAAGGCATTACCTGAAAAACACATAACTAGCAAGGCTGAGTATACTAATACTCAGCAAGGCTTACCCGGGATTGGGTATACTTAGCCCATAACTAGACTTATGGAGGCTTTTAATGGCTCTGGGTTTAATTTTAGCTGAAAAGCAATAAAGAGTAGATCCTTAATTTCAACTTTTAGCTTTCAGGTTCTAGTTGATTATCCATTCTAGATAAGCACCTATAACTAAACAAGCATGGTATAATCTTTGGTCAAGCATCATCTTTGATAACCATAATATTGCTCTTGTTACTCTATGTGGTAAAGGGATCAAGCAGTCTCAATCTTCGTGAGAAGCGGACAATTCTGAATCGAATTTTCAACCTTGCAAGGTAAACCTAACTCACACGCTTGGAACATCCAACGATAGTTCCGAAGCAACCGTTTGCCTTTCATTCCGACTCGTGGACAGGTCCACCACAAGCGACTGCAGGACCATACGCACACCCAATGTGTGCAGGACGTACGTCTGTAGCGCGACTACAAAACCCGTACTCCTGGTTGCCCTTGCAACACGTACTCCCCAGTCGAACCAAGTAACCAGAAGAACCAAATACATGTGGTGGGAGGTATGTCCACTCCTCGGGCCGATTGGCTACTAGGCTTACCGCTTACCATATTTCGCGGCATGTGGCTAGTACTTTCAAATGCTTAACCACCGCTACCACACACTGCGGCCTTATCAATTTCCTCAACACAGACGGGGTATCACCTCAACTATGATACCTCACAAAACTCCCGTCCGTCATCCTTATAGTGATAACAGGAACGTAAACATTACAACTCCTATATCGCGCGAGTGACAGGAAATCACCCGACTTCTACCGGCCCTATTAGTATAGCAGCTAGTCGGACTCAAGTGCTAGTGTTCATCACATTGGTTCCTAGGAGAATGCAACTAGGGTTTCAGCAATTCCTAAGAACTTAATGCATAGAAATATATAAATAGACATAGATTGCAGTGTAAGTAAAATAGTGGGTTATGTCCGGGGCTTGCCTTTACTGGTGGGGCTGGGGTTAGTCAAGTTATTAACGTCCGAACTTTGGTTCGGGCCTTCAGAGAATTCCCTGACGAAGTTCTTAGGGTCTTCAGAACATCCTCCTTCTGGTTCCGGGATTAGCTGGTAATTTCCGTCGGCGAGAGTGGTCGAGTCTACATGATATGCAAGATGGAGTTCAATGGATGCATACACCTTCATCTTAATTCACGGTAAAGTTGCAATCCAAAAGGCTAACACTCAAGAACTCATGGTACAAAAAGGAACCTAAGCTTTGAATCATAAACATTCAACTCATGACTATAACATTGATTTAATTGAAAACAAGAATTAAAATACTTAAAATTAAATTCAAATTTGAATGTGAGGCTTGGATAATTAAAATTACAAAGTTTTGAAAATTTAAACACAGCTCTAATGCATAGTTAAAAGATTTTGACTAAAAGATCTAATTAAATAAGCTTTACTGAAAAAGACTTAGCTAATTCTACTATAAAACAAATTGAATTGATCAACTTAAAAGAATTTAAATTACAAAACAAACTTAGTTTTGAAAATTCCACATCAATTCATACTTAATCTATGGAGATTGCATATCAAAAATCATAATCAATAAAGTTAACATGCAGGATCAAAATTGGAACTATGGATAGGATATTACACTCCCATGTCTTATATTCAACATAGATTCAAAACTATTTGGTTTCATATCCAACTCACTTAATAGAAGTTGTAGATTTCAAAATCTAGTTTAAAAAAAAACTAGTTTTGCAATTTTTGGAATTTCCTACGATTTTCTATTGAATTTACAAGTCAAAAATACCCCTCACATGAAATAACAAGCATTCATTTACTTCTAATTTAAACACAGCATAAATCACATACTTTCATAGCATGGTCATAAAACAAAAGTGATAGAGTTTGAAATAAGGATTCAGGCCCAACTGGTTTTACCTTTTTTTGAATTTTCTATGATTCCCTAGGAATTTTCAAAGTTCAGCACATTGAAAAGGAAGAAAGGATTGAAAACTTTCATACAGGCCCTCGGAAAGAATTGGAACTTCACAAATAGACCCTTCTGCCATGGATGGCCGGAGGAGCTCGGTTCCAACTCCAATTCCGGCGATGGGATGATTAGTTAGCAAGGGAAAGGGGGTGGGGAGGAAGAGGGCATCCGGGCGCACCCTTTTGAGGCCTTGGCCGGGCTTGGGGAGGACGGGAAGGGGGTCGCCGGCGGGAGGCAGTACTGGCGGCGGTGTGGTGGCGCAGGGAGCCAAGCTGCGGCGAGGGAGAGACGCTAGCGAGTGGGGAACCAGCTTCAGGAGGTCCCGGGGCTGCTATTTATAGAGAAGGGAAGGGAGGGGAGCGGCGCATGGCCGGGCGCCACGGCGGCAGGATCACGGCAGTGCGGGCGGCGGTGCTGTGCGCGTGGTGGCGCGAGGAGAGGCCACGGGGGCGGGCTAGGGTGGAGAGCAGGGCTAGGGCGGCGCCTAGGAGTGAGGGGGGGGCAAGGGGGCGGCACTGACTGGCCGGGACTCCGAGGAATTGCGGCAGCGGCGCAGGGAAATAGAAAAACAGAGCACGGTCAGAGGAAGAAGAAGGGTGGAAGGGTGCCAAGGACCTGATTGCAAAATACAAAAACTTCAAGGGCCTAAAAGTAAAGCTAAATTTCCCACTGTTATAGGGTTCTAATGGAGAAATGACCAAAATAGAAAATGTGTAACTTTTCAAGCTCTACAATATTGCTTTAGGGTTTAAATTCAAAAACTCAAAGTATGCAACTTTATTTTAAAACTTTGGACTAACTTTAAATTTTATAAAATTTTGTCCTTGCTAAATATTTTACACATAACTTGGGCCTAAATGCAAGTTTTCAGAACTGTCATGATTACTTGCATTCTTATAATTTGGCCCCTAGTAACTTTTGAAAATTACTTTTGTAACTCATGCATCTTGCACAAAAAGACTTATATTTTCATAAAATTACACATAAGGTCTTATTTCTACAAATACATCCAACCTTATACATTTCAACACATGCATTACATTTCATACCTATTATGGTACAATTTGACACCTAGGGTGTCACATATCGGGATCTACGGCATAGTCATACTGAAAATCTGCGTGTATAGTGAAATAAAAGAATTAATTATTTATTTCTCAAGACAAGAAAATGTTATTATTGTTAGTCAGTTCAATCGGATTAGCAACTAACCCCGGTGATGAAACACACGTGCTTCATCATCTTCTATATCATCCAGTCCATAGTCTTCTAGGTTCATTTGATCTAAATCATTTTGTATTAAATACAAACAGTAAATCAACTCACTGATGATTAATTGTCAAATTAGAATACAGATATGCTAAAGCAATAATCATATCTTCAACTCCATGCATCGGATCATCTGGTTCCCGTAAAACCGAGTCAAACTGATCTTCTGTCTCCACATTTACAGTGTCCGACCTGGTTCGTCGACCTGAATGTTGTTGTGTTAATGCAGACTGCAAGGTCCCAGTACCAGGTGTATCTATATTTTCACCTGAAATTGTAGTCCAAATGTGATAATCTATAGTGAACACACTTGCTTACTATCCTTTTTCCATACGAACAGAAAGAAGCTTTCATATAGTACATTTTTGTATGTTTTTTTGCTTGCGACATTGAATAGCTTTCAATATCTTTTCATGTCTTGCCGTATCAGTCATTTCAAGATATTTTATTTTGTCCTTCTCCCTCTTAAGCTCTTCCGAAGTGATCTGATCATCAACTTCTGATGCGGCAGTGCCAAATGGCGTGACGCAAATAACATATGTTCTATCTGCACACACAAAAAGATAAGCAAATATAAAGCACTTGAGACATACAATGTATCTTCGCGATAATAATGATGGGATAAAGAAAAGTAACCGGCACCAGTCCTATAACCTTTGATATTTCTGCTTTCTCATTTCTTGGCATTCCTCGCAGCCTTTTGCTCGTCCGTCATCTTATGGTACTATATGCTCGACCTTTCTCTTGCTTTTTCGACCCTCGGCTCTACGTGAGGCAATTCTAAAACATGCGCCAGAGTATTGATAAGAAATATTAGTGAAAGGAAAACACACAAGTCAAATACTGGCAAGGTTCTATTATACCAGATACTGTGTATGGAGTATTGATATCCTCCATCTGTGTCCTTCCAAAAGAATCGTTGCGGTGCAGCCAAATATCATCAAAATCGTTCGTTGCCGTTCCATTGCTCACAATGTCATTATTTTCCAAAACGGCATTGTGTGTACCTGTTTGGTTCAACAAGGATGCCACAGCTATGGTAAAAAACATTTAAGTAAGCTGCTTCATAATCTGACATATGTGCGAGAGTATTGAAAGACCAATATACCTGGGATCCTATACTGATGATAGCAACTGCTCTCTCGGCCTTCTTCCGATGGTAGCTTTCCCTCCTCTTAGCATTAAGCTCTGCTTTTTTTAAGTTGGCAAGCTTGCATACTTCTCCCTTGCCTTGTGGCATTTAGGTTCCCTCTGATCAAGATCTCCTCCAGTGGTAACATTTATAACCACAGACGATATTTATTTTATCTATAAAATACAACAAAATTAAATAAACTAGTATATTATTCTAATAATTCCAAATGAAGTAACCATGATTGTCATCTTGGATATTAGACCCTTCATGATTCTGTCGCTTCCAACTGTTGCTGGTGTTTGTGATGTCGCCGAGGGGTGAACGACCATCCATTGTAGGTGACCCTACAATACATTGAAATCATATCAGGATGATATGCGCAATGAAAATTAAATGAACACGTTTCTTTCCAGAATATAATACTTACTTCAAAAATCCTCCACAATACTGAAGGTGCGGCTATATAAAAACAATCAAGGCAATCGATGTATTACTGGCACCTTCACAAAAGTATTTTGGTGAGCATCAGGAATAGGTATCTGGGATGGACAGTGGATGGAGCAAACATGAGAATGATACACTGGACCAAAGAAGGGATCGGAGCTAGGACATCACCTTGAGTACTTTGATGGGTTCAATCCTTCCGTCTTAGTACTGGCCAAATCCGGCGGCGAGGTTCGCCGGATCGCCGAGGGGGAGGGCTATGACCTTGCACAGGAGGAAGCCACGTCCGGCAGCCATCCACCTTCACAAAAGTATTTTGGTGAGCATCAGAAACAGGTACCCAGAGGGCAAACAATTAATGGAGCCAGGACATATTACCTGAGTATGTTGATGGATTCAGTCCGTCCGTCTTACCACTCGCCAAATCCGGCCGCGAGGTTCGCCGGATCGCCGAGGAGGAAGCCACCAAACTGCGACAGGGAGGAAGCCACGTCCAGGCGGCTGGACGGCAGCTAAAAACTGCCTCAACGCCGAGAGTTTGGCCAGCCAGAGCTTGGGCTTTGCCCTTGAGGATGTCTGGCCGGCAGATCACCTCAGGGAGGAACGTGGCTGCGCGCGTCAGGGAGGAACATCGCCGTGCAAATGTCGAAGGGCAAAAAAGAAAGTTAACCAATGCACAAAAGGAAGGTTAATGCACTACGGCAAGGGGCAGGCTGGCGACGGCTCCAACCAGGGAGTGGAGATGAGACGGATAGCTAGCGACAATGGAGGCAAACGATGAAGGATTAGGAAGGCACCCCCTGCCAAAAACATGTCACGCGAGAGGGAAGCAAATCAGCGCAGGATTAGCATGTCACATATTCAAAAATACGCATATGATGGAAAGGTCAACCAGGAATCTGTATCAAGACCAGTAAAGAACCTCATCACGAGAAGCAGTACATGTCTGGTACAAAGAAACATACGGTTCTAACATCCATTCTCATTGTTAGACAAAGATTAAAGGTTTCATTGCTTTGCATGAGTGACAGTAATGCATTGACAGGTTCAGGAACGTGAGTAGGGAAAAAAGGAGGGAGAGAGAGAGAGAGAGAGAGAGAGAGAGAGAGAGAGAGAGAGCGCATTAATGTATCAACCTTGCGGTGATGCAGATGCAACGGCAGAGAGCTGCTGGTGAATGGCTCACGGACGTGTGGACGGTGGGTCGGTGCGTAGCAAGTGGCAGGACGCCGACGAGGCTAGCGACGGCTGCAGGGCAGGGAACATGCGAGGCGTTACTTGCTAACACCAAATGGAGGTTAGGGATAGCGCGTGAGGCGTGAGGTAAGGTATATATTCAGCTTAGGAATAGGAAGCAGGCAATCAGCGCATGTGATAGGAAACAATCCTTGCCAAAATGCCAGGCGCGAGGGGAGGTAGGCAGCCTAGGAATATAAAGATAATCAATTTGCTTTCCATAAAAATAGGTACGTGATTGCATGGACCTTTAGAAAGTAAATTGCGGCGAGTTCCAAAAAAAGGCGCTTTGATTGCATGTATCAATGGAAAGTAAATTATTACGAATGATCAATTTGCTTCCAAAAATCAGGTGTTTGATTGATGGCATGTTACAATGGAAAGTAATACGTCGGTACAAGAGGTGGGTAGATGAAAGTGCTTCGTGTAAGAAGTATTAGGATTTTAGTGGAAATATTTTCCTTCTATCAATTCCGTAGGCCTACACCCTCTTTCGTCAAACCTTCGGGCTGTCAAGTGGCTGTCAAGTGAGACCTTCATGAGGAGCAAGGTGGGTCTAATCTTAATGAGAAAAGGTTTCAATTCTTTCAACTTTTATAGTATAGATGTGTCATGTACCAATATTAGTAATAATCTATGTTAAAATATCACTAACTCCTGATAAAGAGTTATATAAGTTGCTACTTAAGAAACATATCACGTACTAGATAAACATTATAACATATTCACAATATTATTTGGAAAAGTATATACATTTTAAGATCTTTATAGTGCAAGTTTGACATTTGGGCACTATCGTGCATGATGAAATTAAATGACTATTTTTGTTATGTTATTATACCATCTAAGAATGTAATCTACTCTAGGACTTAAGTTCCTAGTTTTTCAAAATGAAATCCAAAGAGAGGCCCTAAATAAAATGTTGAGCAAGCCTTGGAGCTTCAATATAACGCACCGAGGAAAACAATTCTTAACTAAATTACAATAGGTAAGGTAGAAACAGAGAAGTTGGGATCTGAAGCGTCCCCTCATCAGAAATAACTAAATATGATACAAATATCAGTCCCAGGAGGCTGATAACACATTTATTACATCAGATGATTCATTACCGTACAAACCGTCGAGGTAGCGGGCACTGAAGCGCCACTATCAAGAGGGACAACATAAGAACTACAAGCCAAACTAAAGTGCCAACGAAATTTAAGATAACATTAGAGTCTTGCGCCATGGTAAGCTTCCTGTGGAGACCCTGAACCACAAGCAAGGTTGGGTGCAGGACGGCGACCTACTCGACGTCTTCAGGAACGAAGTTCGAATCCTCCTCTATAAAACTAGGCAAGAGTGAGTACATACGTACTCAACAAGTCCAACCACACCCACGGAGGGGAATAATAAAATCATGCACAGGATATATCAAGGACAAGGCTAGGGTTCATTTGCGATAAAGCGAGGTTTTATACATGCAAGGGTTCATTTAATAAAAGAGTTCTCTCAAAACATTTTTGTAGTGATCGAATAATAAGTGGGTTTGATCCTACACAAAGGATCCAAGTTTTCACGCTACCAGACTCCACATCCACAGTAGCTCACGGCACAACCACCGGACACTTTCAAAACAACTCACGCCACAAAACCAAGCATCCAAAAATGACTATTAAAGTGACCATGCTGTAACTCGTCCAATACCGTGGACACGGCTATTGGAATACCTTTTACACTCTACAGAGGTTGTACACTTTACCCACAAGTAGGGTACCGCACTACGAACACCTTAGTGTCGCTGCGGATCCTAACAAAGCCATTACCCACCTTAGCTGAATCTAACTGGCCAACACGGAAGCAACCATGGGTTTAATGACCTATCAACAAATTCATAATCGGGACATAACTCACACAGATCGTATTCCTTCCCCATGATCTCCCATTGCTCACCAGCTCTCCTTTTGGCTAGCAGAACAACTAGTGGGATTTATGCTAAGCCGTTGCCCACACAACGGTCGAGTGGTTGTACGATAAGTGGGTTAGGTAAGATGACACCTCAGTTCATCCTTACATTGACAAGACGAACATCTCCCAACCATACTCAACCACAAAGGTACAAGCTCACCCGTGGCATTTCACACAGGAAACACCGTCCATCTCATCAAATTATATCCTTCTTTTATTTTCCCGAAATCCTATTTTACTTTTTATAACACTCACACCTTTATTTTCGGTAAAGCGCGTTCTGGTCATGATTAAAATATAATAAAGGGAATAAAAGGTCCTAAGCATCTCTAGCAGTAGTTAACGTCCAGCAGAGCAAACCCTATATAGATATTAATCTAGGTCATCAAGGAATCATCATAGCAATCAAAGGGTGGCTATCCAACCATGTCTTGAAACAATGCATTTTATAAAACAGGCCAATAGGTTGTGTTTATAAAACTGGGATAAATATGCATCAAAAGATGGGATTGGACTTGCCGTCCTCAAAGATTTCCGGAAGCTCCTCCTCGAGGTACGGGTCTTCGGGCTCCGGCTCGCGGTCCTGCTCCTTCTCGATCACACCGTCGGCTACGACACACAAACAATCACACAATAAAAACAAAGTTCGCCTATGAGCTAAAAAAAGAGAGGGAAATAGAGAGCTTCGATAAAAAAATAGAGAAGACTATTATATTTGTCGGATGTGGATCCTGAGACTTGGAGAAAATATTTGATGCGTGGTGGAGTTTGGAATTGATTCGGAACAAAATGTCGCATGAAATGATGAGTTAAAGGTCATTTAGGGAGTAGTTTAAAAGGATGAGGACCTATTTGTAATGAAATAAAGAGATAGAAGAAGCTCTGGTTAAATATTTGGGAGAGGGAGGTGGAGGGTTGCGGACTGCATAAGGAGAAAAAGTGGAAGGAGTTATGCACAAGTCTGCCTTTCTTCTTCCTCGAGACAGAACAGGAGGGGGAGGGGAACGGTAGAATGGGGGGCGGGCGGCCAGGCCATGGGCGCCGGTCCCCTAGTGCATGGCAACGCCCGAGGAGGAGGGGAAAACGGAGAGGAGGCCAAGGGGGTCTGATTCCGGCCATCACCTCATGCGAAGACGGTCTACGGAGGGCTGTCCACGGAGATGGGTGGTGGCTGGCAATGGTGAGCGGCGGCGGTGAGCTGCAGCGTGAGGTAGAGGAGGGGAGGTGCTGGGGCGGTGTGGGCGGAGTGAGGGGCGGCTTGGGGTCTGATTTATAGGCCGAGAGGAAGAGGGGAGATGGCCGGCATGGGAGGGTCACGGGCAGTACAGGAACCTCGCCATTAATGGCGGCCGGGATGCTCGGGGACAATGCGCAAGCTGCGAGGGTGAGGGGACAGGATGGAGACGGGCCGGCGCAGCAGCGGGCCGCACGCCGGCTTGGCGTGCACGGGCAGCAAGCACGTAGCGGCACAGCGAGTAGCAGCGGCCGTGGCGTGACACGGGCGGCGTGATGCGAGCGCGCGTGCACAGCCAGCAACGGGGGCAGCGGTGGGTCGTGCGCTGGCCCGCGCGTGCGCACAAGGAGCGAGCTACAGCTCGAGCAGGCAGTAGGCAGCGCAACGAGCGGCACCAACGATCGCGGCCGGGCAGGCGCACGCGGCCAACCACGACATGATGGTGATGCAACGGGACGGCGGGGCTAGTGGAAAAGGAGAAGGGACGGGCGGCTCCGCGGAAAAAGAGGAAGAGAGTGTGCGATGTCGGAACGGTGGAAAATCGAGAGGTGGGCTTCGGGAGCTCAAGCGGCGGAAAGGTTTAAAAGATTTTTAAGCGAGTGATAGGTAGTGCAATTTAGATAAGATAAAAACACGGATCTAGATTAATCAAGTCAAGATACGTGAACTGAAAAAAAAGGTGATACATACAGCTCAAGATAAGGCTGCAAATAAATGGCATGCAAAAATAAAAGTTAGATGCATAGGAGAAAAGTATGGAGATATATAGAAAAAACACAAATTAAAATTATTTGGTAACCTAAGTAAAACCAAAGCCAGATAAATGATACAAAGTATCTATATGGATAAAATAAGAGAGAGCAAAGATAAGAAATTTTGTTTGGCTACGGGCCGTAATTTATCATCGAGCTTGTGAGCCAGAGGCCCAATGCAACCACGGGCTGAGAAAATAATGTGCCAAGCTAGCATGGATGCTTTTCATTCATGTAGCTAGCTTGCTGCTACCACAAGCCAGAGCCCGCTGGCTTCAGTCAACATAGAATAGAGGCGGTACTTGGGTCGTCAGCAGTCATTCAACGTTAAATCCACCTGTTGCTAGCGCTTCTGTCCGCCATTCCATCCTTCCTGTGATTCGGCCGCCAACGCATCCCAAGAAGAAAAAACGGTTACTTTCTGCTTACACCAGATTAAAGTTCCAGGTAAATACCACGTGCGCTTGCATGGTCTTCGTGGATGGTAATATTACATTAATACGATAGTGTGTTATCGAGCAAACTAGCTACAATCAAAGGAAAATGCAGAGGATATTGCAATAAATAATAATCTCCTCCACCGCCTGCATGCCTTGGTTCAATTCACAGGATGAATGAAGACTTTCTATCTACTGAATTCAAACAATACTTATCTGAACGCCAAATCGGCATCACAAGTGTTCAGACCTCGTCTTCACTCCTCGTATAGCATTCTTATCTATTCTTGAGGAAACAATGATCGCTAACCACATGAAGTCATGAGTTTCCATATACAATTCTGAACACGGGTTTGTCCATTATTCCTCGAGCGGTAGCAACAGTTCCGTCGATCCACCCCAAGTACAGCTAGCTATTTAACTATTGGTATGGTTCAACCTACTCTCTTCTCCCAGTTTGGACGAAATATCATAGAACAGTTAGCCTTTGAGCGCAACCCTGTGTCACCTGATTTTGACGCGCTCTTGATAGACTTGACGTTGTCTTTAATTTACTAAATATGGTTTAAGAACTTGCATTGGGAATTAAAGTGCAAGGACAAGATCTATTTACCATTTTCCATTTCATGTTCAAACTTCAGAGAACTCAACTATGTTTGTCTTGCCGTTTCTTGAAAGAATTATGATTCAGTTTAAGTTAAAATTATGATTCTTTCTTCAATACATATTCAAGTTCAAGATCGCTATCAGTACAGTTTACAGGAATGATGAATGAAAGTGCATGGTTGATTGGCTTCAAGGTGCTGATGCAGTGCATTTCTGCTCTGGCCTGGATTCGGCCCAAGTAAGGTCCTACAGTGGCAAAAACCAACTCAAGGAACCCCAATACTGTTTCCAACATGTTATGAATTTTTCCAAGAAACGTCAGATGAGCAAAAATCTAGTTGAAGTTAAGTTGCAGAATTTCAAAAAAAAAAGAACCTAATAGTACATTTATTTGTCGCTACAAGATTCCAGTACCCATACACAATCTTGTTGCAAGACATGAACAGGACAACTACTTAATCGACTTTAATTTATTTCCATGTATTAATATATTTTGCATCGGAAACGTAACTTGCTATGAGATGATCAGACGCGAACTAGTCGTTCAACGCGTGGCTTGCTTCCTGAAACTAAACACCCATCGTTCATCAGTCGTTAACCAGGCATGCATGCTCAATTTTTTGATACTTACAAGAAACTTCTTGATTTATTTGAAGTCAATTTCGTGAAGTATGATGATCTCACCGGCATGCCATGGTTCACAAGCAAATTGAAGTCGCTCTCCACGCAAATTAATCAATATAACTGAATTTCAACTGAATTCAGACAACTTTTTCTGGAACAATCAATATGATGACCGAGTCGGAATCATAGGCACTGTTTGGTGTCCACGAAAATAATCGAGAATCCCACCCAAACGCCTCGCTTGAGAATCGCCCATACATACAACGTGAAGCCTGATTCTCTCGAACGCCTTCTCCAGCCGCGTACCTGGTAAGCAGACATTTTCCTCGCCTGCCCTCGCCAGCCAGTCTCCCCGACGCCCCTTTCCCTGCGCCCCCTCCCCGCTGCTCCTCTCCCTGCGCTGCCTCTCGCGCACCTCTCCTCTGGACCGCCGCCTGACATCCCCTCCACTTCCCCTGGTGCGCCGCCGTGTGGCGGAATCGACTTGAGAACGGCTCAAATGGGTTGAGGAGGTGTCGATGAGGTCGTGGGTGAGAGGAATTGGAAGATGCTAAAGCGACGGCGGCGAATTTCGCCGGAGGAAAGGCCACGGCCGAGAGGGGAAAAGCTGCGAGAGGAAGAAAATGAAGACCTTCGGGATGTTCTGCTCTTTCTTCTCTTTCTCTGAACCCGGTTATTGTGCTTCATTTCTCTCTAAGTTTTGTGTGTCAACTTTGAAAGCGGCCAATAAAAACATTATAGAGGACACTTCCCTCTATCATGTTGAACATTTTCTCTGATTCCACATATAACCCACTCTAATCTGACTCTGAAGTTTACTGTTTCTGCTGAATTAATCTGAAATTTCAGTTTCAATTAAGCTACCCAAACCTGCTGTGTTTGAATATAATTATCTCCCAATTCTTCATGTAAACTCCAAACTTCCCAAAATCAAACTTATATATGGGATATCCCTCTACAAATTTCATTATATGCACTTGATTTGAATCGAACTCTAACTTGTTCAAAAAGAGCTCTGAACATTGTCGTTTATATTGTTCTAAATCTGAATATTTCTGAACCTGAAAGTTGCAGTGCATTTTTCTCCAAATTCTTCCACTGAACTTCAAAATCTCCCAAAAGAATGTTGTACATTTGATATTTCTCTACATCTTTTGTTTTAGGCACACATTCAATTTCATCCTCTAAGTGGATCACAAATTGCTCTGAACAGGTCCGGTGCAGGCTGTTTTCAGAGTTTTAGCATTTTGATTCAAAATGCCTGTCTTTGAAATTGATTTCGAATGACCTTCCAAAGGTTTTCACCCAAACAAAAAGCACCTTATTTCTGCCTAAACATCCAGCTTTGCAATTGAGTTCTTTGAAACAAATCGGTGCTCGTAGCCTAAGAGGGAGAGGGTGAACTAGGCCAATTTAAAACTTAACCTATGGCTTAAACTAGTTAGCATAAAACATAAACTAAAATATATTACCTAGATATGCAACTAGGGTTGAACTAGTGTGAAAATTTTATCCTAAAAAGTTTTACAACCTATTACCAATCCTAACAAGATACTACACTAAGAATGTAGGCACACAAAATTGCACAAAGAAATACGGAAGCTTAAGAAAAGGGACAAGGGAAAGCAAACTCTCGACACGAAGATTACTTCGTGTTGAAGCACAAAACCACCCCTAATCCACGTTGTTGAAGCATTCACTAGTAGTATTGCTTCTCGATCACCGAGTTTCTTCCGGGACTCTTCTTGACTCACCAAGGCTTATCTCTCACCAAGTCCCCGGTTATCTCGATACCGTCTCCACTAAGAAATTTCTCCATGAAGGAAGGGGTCTCCACGTCCCCGCACAAAGCCATCATCGCCACTCCGCACGAAGCCGAAGGGTCGATGACTTGCCGACGAGCCACGAAGACTCCAAGGGGCCGGCAATCCAAGATACAACTTGTGGTTCACCCAAGAACCAGCACGCAAGGCAGTAACGCCTTGCTCTCTCACTCTATCTGGAGCTAATCCTAACACTAACACTCTGAAAGCTTGCGCTAAACCTAAGGATGTGATTGATGAGCTCTTGTATAGCTTGAAAATTTTCTTCAGAGCATGGGTAGCTTCTTACAAACTCCTGTAGCCTCAAATGACCAAGGTGAGGCCTTGTGTAGGCTAGAGATCCACTCGTAACCGTTACATGCTTTTTCACTTAAAGCCTAAAGCGTCGTTTAAACCGATCGCTACTGTCAGTTTAACCGGTCACACTCAGCATGCATGCTACTCGTTGAACTCTAACATTTTTCTTCTGCTGACGTCATTGCACCGGCGTCTTGCACCAACAATGCCGGTCATAGAGAATTTCTTAAGGCGGTTAACTTCCAAATCTCTCGGGCAATCTAAACGACAATTGCACAGACGGCTCCTCTGTGAGCGTCGATTAAACCAATTATGTGGTCAGTTTAACCGGTTCTTCTATCATTTCTGCAGTTGATCATCATTTGAACTTCCAATGCACCGACCCGTTATTTTTAATGGGCATCGGTTCAACCGGTCCTTTGAATGTTTCCGGCACTTGTTCAAATCGTTCGTTGCAATCATTTAGACACCTCTAAATATATTCTCTCTGATTTTTCACTTCAATTTGGACATCTTGACTGTGATTTGAATTTTCTTGTATATGGATTGGACTCCATCCATAGGATCTAGAAATCCTACAAACTTAAACTCACAAACTCGTTAGTCACCTTGACTATGTTATCACACAATCACCAAAATCACAATCATGATCTAATGGGGCCATATTTGTTACATACTTATCATCTAAGGTTGAGGTACAATATCTCATCTTATTTAGGCTCAAAGTTGAGCATTTATCACAGTATAGCCACACTTCGAAATATTCTAAGTATTGAGCTATTTCATTATTTCCTTCAACTTTAGTCACTTCAAAATAGGTCCAAATAAAAAATATAAGAATTACTGACTTCTGCTCGTATTCAGTAAAAAAAAGATATTATTGGCCTAGGGACACTTCAGATATTTTACCATTTACCTCAGAGAATCGATTCAAAATAATCAGAATTGCCAAACACCTAACTTATTCAGACAGTCGATTCTCCAGACAGGTAGCTTAGCACAGAATCTTGCTTCTCAGAACGGCAAGATTCAAATAAGTGGAAACAAATAGAACCTATAGATCGTAACGTACATTATGAACAAAACGCTAACCAATGGGATGTTTGGTTCCACTGGAGGCTCCATCATATCGGATGTATATCAGATGTTTGGTTGCTAATTAGAAATATTAAATATAGATTAATGATAAAATAAATTTCATAACCCTAAGCTTATTCGCGAGACGAATCTATTAAACATTCGTGATTAGTCCATATGATGCTATAGTAAACATGTGCTAATCATAGATTAATTAGGCTCAATATATTTGTCTCGTAAATAAGCACTAGGTTTATGCAGTTAGTGTTCTAATTAGCTTATATTTAATCTTTCTAATTGGTATTAAAATAAGCCCATTACCAAATACCCACTAACCATCACATGATCGCATGCAGACAAACCAATAATCGATCTCTGCGGTAGTTGAACCCAGATTTGTCCGTTCCTCAACCAAGCTAGCTGGCTGCAGCTCCGCTGTTCGACCCCGAGTCTTGCCGCACAATTGATCGGATTTTACCTGCTCTCTTCGATCTCCCTCTCTGAAAGAAGTATCAGAAAACAGTTAGCCCGTCCTTTATTATTACAGCCCGTATGTTGCGTGAATATTGATTGACACGCTATCGATTTGAGGTTGCATTGTCTGCACTAAATTTGGCTCTAAACTTTGAAGGTGCACGAAAATAATCCATCTGCTTACACATATGTTCTTTATTCTCAGCAGTCTACACATCAGGCTAACAAGAGGTTCCGTCGATCAAACCCACAGTAGATCAACAACAAGTTCAAGATCGGTATCACTTAATATTTAGCTGCAAAGATGGTGAAAAAATCTTACATATGCCAAGCTTCAGAAGAATATTTCAACATATATAAACACGAAAACAACACTGCTATGGGAATTCCATGCTCTGTCTAAAATATTTGCATTTAGAAAATCAACTAAATTTATTTTCGAACTAATAAAAGTGATCAATAAATTTATTTTTGAACTAATAAAAGTGCTAATAGCTCATGTCAGAAATTTCTTCGTGGTGCCAGATGAGCGACGATCCGATATACATCCATGTCCTCTGCGTAGCTAGGTGACAATAATGCAACCCCTTTGACAAGTCGTTAACTGCTTCGCTGGGACATACAGCGTACATGTGATCTTCTATGAGAAGTGCAGGAACAAACCGATTACCTAACTAGATTGCTGCGTGCCCAGTAGTGATGTTCAGAGAATGTCAATGCAGGTATGTGTACATGGAACACGCGCGGTTCACGCGGAGATGACCCAACTTATATGGTTGATACCGTGCCCAAAATTTGTCAGGTTGTGATTTAACATATTTGACCCCAAGTAACCATGGTTAGATATCGATTGAACGAATGTGCCTAAGAAAATCTTGTTGTAAATTGCACCGCAATGTCAGGGAGAGTGGAACGACGAGTTGTATCAAGTATAGCTTACGGCACAAGCATGAATGCCCACGCGTACCGCCTACCCGGTGGACACAGGATAGTGTAGATTGTAGAACCATCGCCATTTGGTAGAATTGAAACCTTGATTAGAAAATAAAGTCAGATTAAATTTCTGCGATTGTATCAAACATGATACTGCTAACCAGCTATATAATGCCTGCAACGCTACCTGAAACTAAACACAAGCAGATCAAAACCGATCGGACATTTGGCACGAGCAATGCCGATCAAGCAGGAAGCCAAGAACCTCTCTGCTAACGGTGCGCCTCGATCTAGATAATATCAATAATGGTCGAGTTGCTTGGCCATTTGCTTTGTCTCATACGCTTGAAAGACAGGGATGTCTGGTGCTGACATGCCTGCCCTCGGAGGACCACCACCAGCCGGCCAAACGCCGTATCGAGCTCCACAAAATAAAAATCCATCCTCGGAAGCTGGTTAGTACGACCTTACTATCATACCAAATGAGGCGTGAATGGATTATTAACAAACAATTACAGATCGGTGACAAGAGGTGCCACAGAGGTTAAAAGGTAAGTTGTATAGGACGGCGATTCGCCCGCGGTGCTGAATGTTGGCCTACAAAAAGACGACATGTCCAGCAACTGAGTGTAGCAGAGATACGTATGCTGCGTTGGTTCTGCGGGCATACAAGAAGGAATAGAGTCCGGAACGAAGGCATTCGAGATAGGGTCGGGGTGGCACCTATCGAGGAGAAGTTGATTCAACATCGGTTGAGATGGTTTGGACATGTACAACGGAGGCCTCCCGAGGCGCCGGTGCGTAGTGGAGTTTTAAAACGGAGCGATAATGTAAAGAGAGATAGAGCTAGACCTAGACTAACTTGGGACAAGACGGTTAAGAGAGATCTTAAGGAGTGAAATATCGCTAAGAAATTAGCTATAAATAGGAGCGCTTGGAGGTTAGCAATTAACGTACATGAACCGCGACCTTTGTTACTTTTTGTTTAACCCCTAACTATTCCTTTAGCTTGTTCCTTTTTATATTTCTTATTCTTATTTTCTGTGGGTTTCATCTCTAGCCTACCCCAACTTGCTTAGGACAAAAAGCTAAGTTGTTGTTGTTGTAATTACATACAAGCATGACTAATAGCCCTTAATAAGTTTGGATCTTTTCCTCTTAATTAATTTTCCTCTTGTGCTTCCATTCATGCGGGCAGCTCCATCCTATTTAGGCACGCAGACTCCTCCGCCGAGTACCAATACCAACACGTTGCAGCCGCCGTACCAACCAGTAGAAAAAAGAGACAAAAATGGTGGCAAAAACCGCACGTATTTTCAACTGCATGCATGCTGGGCTTTAGGAATTAACCCTCACGTTATCTGTATTCTCGTTTTTCAGATGCTGCTAATGGTATGTCGCGTGATGTCAAGTACTAGCCTTGTGGATCTACAAAAGCTATGCGGAATATATCGTGCACATTCTCGTCTGTCTATGAACTAGTTTATACTTGTTATTAAATGGTTTATTGTAAAGATCCGGCTAATTTACGGCTAGCCATAATATAATCCTTCCGCGCTGCCTATCTATTTTGAAAAATATACTATATTACTGCTATCCTGTTTCGACGACCCCCGCCCACCCAATGTCCCGCTTTTTTTTTGGCACCACAGCCCTACTGGCCCCCTCCGTTCATCAACGAAGAAAAAAAAGAAAAATATAACAGATAAGGTGCATGACACACAGATCGAAAAAGTACTTTTATGCTGCCATCATCTACAGCTTTATTTCTAGGTTCTAGCAACAAGTAGATCCATGGGGAAAACCACATCCCCATATGCAAAAAAAAACAGCGGAGCTTCAATTACAAAAAAATTTTGCTACATCACAAAAATTAAACCGCGTGTCAGAATCTGGATGCGGTGTTGTAGAGTCCATTGAATCCACTACTGTAGATGCTGATTGAATGCAGATGAAAAATGCTTGATTAGATTGATGGTGATGCTGAACAAACTAGAAAAAGTTGACACACAGGAAACATCTGAACAAAAAATAACTGATTTGCCTGTTTAATAGTACATTATTGCCGGATGATTCACATTCATCACTGTTCAATTGCTCTAAACAAAGTCATTGACCAGCAAAGCTACAGGATAGATTAAATAACATGAACAAAGGCACATTGACCTAAACACCGGAACCAACGGTTGCAATACTATAGCATGAAAAAAGACCTTCCATGTACCTGACATCTGAAACGTTGCTGGGGCCTCGTTTAGATCGCAAGTTTGTATAACATTTGGAACTTTTTTGCTACTGTAGCGTTTTCGTTTGTATTTGACAAATTTTATCTAATCATGATCTAACTAGGCTTAAAAGATTCGTCTCGTGATGTACAATTAAACTGTGCAATTAGTTATTTTTTTTACATACATTTACTGCTCCATGCATGTGTCCCAAAATTGATGTGATGGAGAGAGAGTGTAAAAATTATAACAGTTGCAATGCATCTAAACGGGGCCTGGATTGAAACCTTGCTGGATTGCTGAGATGCTTACCTGCCCAAACTGACATTGCTGCTGTTGCGGCGGCAAAACAACTGCTGCCACTGTTGTGCCGACCCAATCAAAGAAGAGGTGATGAGCTCATGGTATCCCTTTTTATTGGTATGAAACGGAGAGGAGAAACTACGGCTAATGCAAGCGATTCCGATTGAACGGAACAATATCAAGATGGAAGTGCCTTTCTAATAACAGTACTTTGCATGACCAATAATAAAACTTTGCCTAATTAAATATAAAACTTTGCCTAACTAATAACAATACTTTGCCTAATAATAACAATACTTTGCCTACCTAAGTATAATATATTGCCTAACTGAAAAATAGTATTTTGCCTAACCAATAACATAAACTAAGAAAAATGGATAATTAGTTGCAGGAAATCATTGATGGACCATTCAATCACAGACAAAACTAGATGCGTTATGTAAAAAATTGTAACTACTTATCTTGCAAAACTGAATATTCAGTTATAGAATTCCCTAACACTTACATTTGCTAGATTATCAAAACAATACCACTAACATAGTTCAGATTCCCATGTTCATGTACTATCAGCACGTCTTATAAAAATGAGCGTAAAGATATCCTTAAAAATGATCAGCTCTTGTCGGTACATACGGACAGTGGTACCTCCTACTAGGGTGTCCAGACCCTTAGCGTATCACCATACGTGATCTCCCTTCGCCTTCTGGGTGACGTGGCATACGGCCCGGGCCAGCTGGAGCCCTGATCTCCGGACCTTCCCCGTGCTCTTAGAGGTCCGGGGCCTTCACGTGCCCAGAGGGCGGAGAGCTCTCGGGTAGCTCCTACGGGCCCGGACTCCCCAGAGAGGTCCGGGGCTGCCACGTGTGATGGCCGGACCATCATAGACTTGGCCGCTCCAACCGGCCTCGGGGGTCCGGATCCCCCTTCCCGGAAAGGGGTCCGGTGCCATCACGTGCCTCCCCCACGGTGGGAGCGGGGCTGGCCCTGCCACGTGCCTGCGGCAAGAGCCCCTTCGCAGGTCTCCAGCCCACCTACCAGCATTTAATGCGGTAGCTAGGCCGGGCGCGCCCAAGTCAAAAAGTGTGGCCTACCCCTAACACTCGGGGCAGTTAGGCTGACACCACGGTAAGCCCGCCTGTTTCCAAGGCGGCGCGTCGTGTCACCGCGTACTGTGCGCAAGAGGCATACAGTCCCATCACGGCGCCGCGTGCGTGCATGATGATGGTCTGCAACAGGAGGGCCGAGACGTGCGCTGCTACAGTGCGCACGGAGGCAACGGCGCGGCGGGGCAGCACTGCTCTCTCGTCTGACAGAATCGCACCTAATAGTGGCAGCACAGCTTCACTGTTGAGTAACACTGACAGCGGTCACTGTTCCTGCAAGGCAGCACACGGTCGTATCCAGGTTGTGGATACGCACATTATCTTCCCAACCGCGAAAGCTACAGTGAGGAGCTGGAGTCCATCTCCATATCACATAGAGCAGGCTCCTGTTAACCGCGCCTACCTGTCAGGGCTCCGTACAGTGTAAGCACTCCCTTTAGACTATAAAAGAAAAAGTATACTCGTTAGAGGACAAATTTTTTAGACACACAAGGTTCCAGACAAACTCACGCTAGTTTCCATCTAAGCTTACACAATCAATACAACACCAAAGTGGACATAGGATTTTATGCTCCGACGGCCCGAACCACTCTAAATCCTTGCGTCCTTCGTCCTTCCTGCATTCATCCGCCCATCAATCGAGCGCTCCTAAGCCTCCTCTAAACTCATCCTTAACTAGGATTAGGCGGGTGCATTCCGCCACCCGGCTGAAGATTTCCTCCAACAGCTCTGAAACCTAATTGAGCAGATTAAACCATTAAACGCCTTCCACACATTTTATAAATCATAGCAAACAAATTGAGCCCTCCTTCCCCCTCGTGGTTGTCCCCAATTTGAACTTCCCTCAGCACCGAAATCCAAAAAAGCCAAAAAAAATTAGGTGATTCAGAGATTTTTAGTGTGAGGGGAAAATGAATCTCCATAGCCCTGAAACAAGATCTCACCATCGTGTTGCATTGCTCTTACCTCCACCTATCAGAAAATATCCCCCCTTGCCAAAACACCTAACACCACAAACCACAAACCACTCCGGTGGATTTTTATGGCTCTGATAAAGACTTGAGCAACATAGCCCTCCTAGACTAACTATATTTTTCACATCACATTTATAGCTGATACATGTATGTACTTCTGCTTATGCAAAAAAGAACTCGAAGTAAAAAAGCTAAAAATATATCTTCATTAGTAGAGAAACACATTCAGTTCCAATGCAGAATAGAGCCTTTTTGAGATAGTACTTTGCCTAATTAATAGCAAATTATTGCCTATCTAAAATCAGATTAATGCTGTTTGTAACAAAAAAAGTTGCTTCGTGCAGTGATGTAGTTGGGGAATCAATGTATTCAACTGCAAAAAACCTAACTATATTACTACACTAAGCAAAATCCGTAAACTATGTGTTATATGCATTGTTCAGGGATGTTCATTGGGTTATTTCCCCCTCTAAACAAATCCCTCCAAACCTACAACCTATCAGAAGGCTCTGCTAACAACAGTCTTGTTCGGTTGGCATGCTTTTCCTTTCACTCTATCTTGGGGCCAAACCGAGCACCTACACCAACAAATTCATCTTTCTCTCTTGTTGACCTAGGTCCGCACTTTCACCTGACAAAAAGAAATGGGAGGAAACAGGTGATGTTGTAGAAAAGTAAAAGCAACATGCTAAAGAATCTAAACATTCGCCATTGCTCTTAGATATTGAAACTTTCGAATTTCCAAAGTGAAGATACCAACTGATGAACTGAACTTCAAGTATAATGAGCATGATTTGTGCTCTAGCTGATAACTAACGAACCAAGCACCTTTTTAAGTCAGGAATTGCAATAATCCCTGAGAACCATATTAGCTAGCTAAACATAAAAGGCCCTCAGATGTGGCAATACTGAACCAGATGGAGTACCAAGATAAAAATGAAACCATGATAACAGATTAGATTGAATCCATCAGCTCATTCCAATCAAATAAGCTCACAACTAAAGGTGTAGTTTATCTGAATTGGACTAGGTAACACGGGGTGTGATCAATGTAACAAATATAATTCCCAATTCCCAGCATTTGAAACTTAAAAAGTTGTAAATGCCATCATTTCTGATGAAGAGTATAAAAGCAATTAGCCCATGCCGAAGCATCCGGACTGCCCATGTACTGAGTGCTACCTTGATTACCTGGGCTTAAAACGCAATGGTAACGGACCATGTGATCCTTAAATAAACAGCACTCATGAACAAATCAGAAACTAGAGCACACCCCGCTAGCGTACCTAACAAAGCTGTTCCCCAACAGCTTGCAAGCAAGGGTGCTCCTGAGTCGATAGATACTCGTGCATGCAAGACCGTACGGCGCGACCTAGTCACTCACACCACTTCCAATCGAAGCAACCTAAAATAAAGCAATCGCAGAAGTAGCAGAGATTTTACCGAATCCGAGAGTCCCCTTCCCCCGACCCTGAATCCAAAATTCGGCCCCAAACCCGCACAGAGAAAGCAACTGAACAAGGGGAGACGACGGGGAGCTAGGGGTGCCATACAAGGACGAAATCGTTGGCGCAGCCGGGATTCTTCGGGGCCTCGTCGTCCTGGTGGACGATGTCCCCGGCGGCGGCCACGCCCGCGAGCGCCGCCAGCAGGAGCAGAACCGCCAGCGTGCTGCGGGCCATGAGCGGAGGAGTGGGGGGCACGATTGGATTTGGATTTCACGCAGATCTATCTGAGAGTGTCCTGATCTGCGCTTCGACACCTCGCCCCCTGATAGCCACCGCGGAATCCCCCGCTGATGAGCGCCACGATGAAATCCACAAAAACAAGAGCACATCAGAAAACGGACAGAAAAAACCACGAGAGGGGGGATTTTTGGGCGCGCGGCGGCGGAGGAAATCACTCACCTCGTCGAAGATGCCGTAGATGACCACCGGATCCAGCTGAGGTGCCGATGTGTGGGTGATGCAAGAGGTTGGATGCGAAAAATCGCCAGTCGATGCGAGCGAGGATAGAGGAGAGAGACTAACCCTAGAGAGAGCGGGGAACGAAATGAAGTACACCGTCGTGCAGCTGGGCGGTTCCATATTTTCAGAAAGGAGGGGAGAGAGAGCGGCGGGGTCAGAGCCCTGGATGAAGTACACCGTCGGAAGCGGCCGTGCAACTGCATAAACGTACGGCTAGTTGTAACAGAGTCTTTACCTTACTGTAATAATATCTTGTAACAATATCTAATTCTAATTCTCAAGTATATATAGTCACTACGTATTTTTCTAATTGGTTCTGTCAAACTTGGTGCATTGATTGTGTATATGTTTGAATAATGTACCTTCGTATATATGATGATATATACTTGGAAAGAATTTTGAAGTCTCATAATAATTTAATAGATACCCGAATTATATAATACTGATGAATATATTTTTAGCCAAGACTACCTGTGAATGTTGCACTTGCCTGATACACGGGAGAAATGGCTTTTATCCTTTGAAGTTAATAAAATATTTGAGATGACACATAATGCCGATTTTTAATTATTTAATAGCTTATTTAAGCATGGCTCCTCTAGTACGCACAAACGAGTTAGATTACAGGCTTGATGCGAGCACGAAGCTTATGAGGGAATGGGTTCCCTGAACAAAATAATATCAAAAGAACACAATAAGGTGATTACTTGTTATAGTCAACTACTGCAGAAACTGCTTTTTCATTTCAATGCCTAGTTACCAAATTCCAAATATATAACGTGATTACTTGTCTGCTTGTTGCCAAAGTAGCATTGGCGAAATTTCACTATAAGAAAATACCTAACCTATGTTTTGGTTGCTATTTTAATACTGTTAAGTGTCTTGTCAATTGTCACTACGCTCGGTAAGGCCAATTTGGTTCCAGGACCATGTGTTGTACATACTATTTCCCATCCAATTTCGCATATTTTAGCGGTGCATTACTATGGCCGAAGGTTATGCACGTATTATTGTTTGTTTTGAAAATAGTAGATGCACATATTATTGCTTGTTTTGAAAATAGTAGAGATAGAGATTAGGATTCCGAATACAATTTAGACCGAGGGACTAAGAAATCGTTGCTTGCTTTAGAATAAATCTAAATAGAGATAGAGACACAGCTATTATAAAATTATGGACGTACTTATTTTTATAATTATGTAAGGGTGATACTTAGAAAGACATTTCTGCCCTTCGCTAAAGTAGGCCCACATGTCAGTTCTTCTTCTATCTTCATCCTAGTACCGTACGACTTCATGTTCGTTGAAGTTCCTGCTTGCCCACGTGAGCGCAGGCTCGTCTGCACGAGACCATGGCCTGGACCATCGATGCCGGCAAGGTCGCAGACTCGCAGCCAAGTTGGAGCCCAGTGTCCCCGAGGTGGATGCTCAGATTCCCAGGCCTATCAAACGAAGGTGCCGGTGCAGGAGGTGGTAAAGCCTATTAAATTTTAACCTAGCTAAATTCTACAAGGGTTAGATTTTAATCTTATATATAAGAGTTAAATTAGATTGTGAAATAAAAACATCAGGATCATAATCTGTTACCACCTCGAAGCTCGAAGTTGAGACCACAGCAAGGCAGCAACATGCAACCTCAGATCCAGCCACCTATCGTCCTCCCTTCCATTTTGCCTCCCTCTTGCTCCTCCTTGCCCTCCATGGCTCCAATGTGTCTCCACATGTGGCGTTTCTCCATGCCACAACATTGAGGGAAAGACGGCAAGTTCCGTCCTTTGAAGAAGGGCAACAGAGTCTAGATCCATAGTGACCAAAGGATCCATCTAAAAAGTGGAAGCTTGGAACGGCAGCTGCATCCTTCCGTGGTGATTGCCAAATGCTGCTTTGTAGTCGGAATTGAAGCCCGTTGCTAAGCCCATGGGCCATGGTTCATATAGGGTCTGTTTGGTTGGGCTATGAGCTGTGAAAAAACTGCTGTGAGGTGTGAGCTATGGAAAAGTTGCTGTGAATTGTGAGCTGTGAAAAAACTGAAAGCCATTTGGTTGAAACAACTGTGAAACTGTAGGTTTCGCAGGAAAGGTCTATAATGCCCCTGGAAGGTTTGAGAGACTGTTGATATGCAAATTGGTTGTAAAACACTGTGTTGTTCATTGATCCACCATTTTAGAAAGAAGAACTTGATTTTTTTTAAATTTTGCATCCACCATTATCATATGGTCCACGCATAATACAATCACAACATTTTACAAAAGATATATGGTTCATATAATGGTGTCCACCATTAACATGTGATCCAAATAGCTATCTCCCTCTTGCACTAACCAAAGCATCAGCTATCCTAGTACGGATGGTATTCATGGTATCCTCATTCTCACCATCAGGACTCTCATCTTCTTGCCTTCAAGCTGTGCCAAACGTCTGTTGTACTAGGTAGTCCTCGTCAGCATCACATCTATCAAACAACCTATCATGCAAATTGCTCTCACGGATAAAATTATGCAATGCCATACAAGCAAGAATGATATGCTTCTGAGTACGAGGGGAGTAACTTGGCATGTCCTTCAAAATATGCCACTTGTTCTTCACCACTCCGAAAGTCCGCTAATGACATTTCAAAGAGATGAATGTAAGAAATTAAACATCTCCTACTTCCTTTGAGGTGGACGCCCAGAACGAAGCCGAAATTCTGGAATATGGTATGTGCTTCCTTTGAAAGGGGCGAGATATCCTACTCGGTTTTGATAACTAGAGTCCATGAGATAATATTTTCTTGTAAAAGTAAATCAGCAAAGACGAACAGCAATAGAACTATGGCTAACTAGTAACGCACAATGTATACCTTTTGGAGGTACGGGAAATGAAGGAAAATTAGCTAAAGCATGATTGAGGATCCGTGTGTCATGTGCAGAACCCGGCCAACCGACAACCGCAAAGATAAACCGCATATCAAAGTCACAAACAGCTAGCACGTTCTGAGATGTAATCGACATGTGTGGTTAACCATTTTCTTTCCTTTGGTGGAATAGCAACTTTGACATGTGATCCGTCTATAGCTCCAATAGCATCTTTGAAATAAGGCCAGAAACGGTCTTCTTTGACCCTTTCATGCTCAGTAAAGAAAGTTGGATCTCTAGACTTGATATTATCCTTTGCTAACTTGCGCAAACAATTCAATACTTCATGAAACTTCATGTGAACTATCCACAATGACCTTGTAAAATGATTTTCAACCTGTGAAAATGATTGGGGTCCCCCGACGATCCACAGAAATATTGCCAATGACTCACTTGATGAAACATTATGAGTTGAGATCAAACCATAATTCAAGATGAGCAAATCATGAGGTGTCATGAAACAATCAGTGCTCATTCAAAACATCTTATAAAAGTACCTTACATGACCCATGCAATTCATAACCCATTGCAGTCCAGTTTCTAATGTTTCCCTATATTCTCCTTTGTGGAAATACTGCTACGTGTACAGGTTCCCCATTTGACCAATAACAGCAGCCTGTTGTGAAAGTTCTGCTAGAAGCAGTAGTCCCTTGTGCCCTTTTTTGCCACATCTTCAATGTTATCATCCATCTACATAAAAGCAAGGACATAAGCACACAATCCATTGTTGTCAGATAACATATGCACATAAATAAATATTTGGTCAGCAAGGACACAAGCACAAAAATAATTATTTGGGCAGCAAGGATATAACATTGTTTGATAACAGATGGTCTCTCAGCAGAAGGAAATTATATTTTACAGTACAGGCAACTAATGGTTCTGAACAAAGGAAAATAAACAAATATTGGTTCACAACAGATCGAAGCTTCAACAACTCCTTTTCATGCTCTCTCAAGCAGATCGAACCTTCTTTCATTTATTTCTAGAGAGCGAAAGACCTCTCTAAATTCAGGTTTGACGATCATGAAGGTGGCGTTGTGCATTAGAGCAGTTTTTTCTTGCGCTCCACAATCTTTCACCATCTTCACGGCATTTGCAATGCTTGGGACTGGATTGGTTGGAGCAGCTGATTAAGCTTCAACACTAGAGGAGATCTTATCTACTGCAATTTCTATCTTTAAACATGTGTTCTTGTACAATCGAAAGAATAGGCTCTTCTCATCTTTCTCTTCCATAGAAGAAGACTGTTCCCTACGTTTCTTTTTTCCTGGCTTTGATTTCTTCAAAGCAGCCAGCTTGACATCATCAATGTCTTGAGTTTTTTTAACCTCAGTCACATCATCATCACTTGATGATGTGAATCATCAGAGGATACGAGGCACTAGCGCCAGTGACATGTATCTTATCAAACAATACATGCAGATCATCAAGGTGCTTCGGTTCTTGTTTTCTAAACCTCACATGGTTGCATTTGGTACCTTTCTCAGAATTATTGCACCTCTGAAATTAAATGAAATAAATTAAATTAACAAGCAACACAATATAAAAGCATGAAAAATGAGTAACCAATGAAGTGCTTACAGCAAGGTGTTCATCCCATCATTCCTTAGAGCACTCAACAGTTTGCTTTGCCTCATTCCATCCAAGCCCAGTAGCACTATTCTTCAACTCCATGAACCATGTATATTCCTTTTTCATATTGTCCCACTTGTTCTTCATTTTTTTCTTTTTTAACTTCTGACCCATTTTTTCTTCATGCTTAGATATAACATTTTTCCAACCAATCCTATTGAAAAATCCCAACAGCCTATTCCCAGCTAGTATCTCTCCTTTGCAGATATCAATGAAATGCCTCAAATTGGCATCACGCCAATCTTCCTTATCAGCCATTCTTGAATCAAGAAAAAAATTATGGCAGGCAATTCAGTTATCATTCACAAGCTTCCTATTGCAACTACTATACTGCACATACTGACTAATATTCTCTAGGAAAAAACACCAAGCCACCATCATGCCCATCAAAACATAGCCTAAACTTTGTAATGCACGAACCAGCAGGCAAGACAATAAAATGAACTAAGTTTTTGTCAACTTGCTAAAGAGAAGGCACACCAAAAATTCAATCTGTCATTATGCATCTCAACAAGGTGAATACAATAATCTATCATCACAAAGTAATCTCAAATGTAACAATTTATACTTCCAAATATACCATGCATCTCATTTTGACAAATGAAATCAGTCAAAATGACATTAATTGGAATCAGTACTATCGGTGTTTTACCGCCTACCCACCAAAGAGTATACCCAAGGTGGTAAGTTTTAGGTAGGGTGACACCGAGATCAGGAACTCGAAAGTGTAAGCAACACAAGGTTTAGACAGGTTCGGGCCGTGATATGCGTAATACCCTACGTCCTGTATGGTGGTTTTATTGCCTTGGGTGTTGATTGATGTTTTGAGGGGGTCCCTGCCCGCCCTTATATATCTGGGAGGACAGAGTTACATGAATCCTAGTCCGACACTAGCCTAGGAATCGTACTCGAGTACAACTTGAGTAGTTTCCTTCTGTACCGGCTAGTCCTACTTCGCATGCGAGTAGAGTACAACACAGATAAGGTATAGGATATGTCCTATCCTCTAATCCTGTATGAACTATGTTATGTACACAGTCCTGTAGTCCCGAGTCTGACAAGCCTCCAAGCTCTTCGTAGCTGAGTACTGCAGGCTCCTCGAGTACTTTCGAAGTAGTCTTCGGCTTCTTTTGAAGCTCCGTCTTGAAGTTCTTCTTCGAGTACTTTCTTAGCTGCATCAAACCTATGAGGTGCTCATGCCCCGAATTACTTCTTTGGTATGGTGTGCAATGAAAAATCGCACGCCATATGAAGTAGCCCCCGAGCCTTAGGTTGAATCGGAGAATTAGGCTGAGTGTCACATTAGTCTTGAATCTTCCTTACTTACTTTTCGAATAAATTCGAAAAATAAGTAGTCGATGCCACGTATCCCACAGCCCCCGAGCCTTGAATCCGAATCTCTTAAGTTTGGAAAAAAGGATCCAAAAGTCGTGGCATGCAGTAAAAAATCCCTTGGAAGATAATTGGTGTGATGATACAGATGATGGAAGTTAGATTTGGAATTCAATAAACCCCTTTTTCGGGACAATTAACCCTGAAAAAATGATTAATCGAATAATTTATCTAAAAGATCCACCAAATGACCCCTCATCTTCCGAATATTCCCTGAGACGACTCTTCAACTTCGGAACAGTAAACCTGTATCTGGCTGCTGGTTATTTAACCCACGGTAACTTAGGGTAAAATCCGTGCTTCCAATCTTCAATCCATCAAAAAATTTCCAAATCCCCAATCAGATCCATGCTTTGCCTTCATCCCCTTTGAGAAGCCCCAAACTAGCCAAATCTCTCCGCCCGTTTCTCCGTAGCCCCTGAGCTACTCATGGCAAATGGATCTGGAAATGGCACCCAAGAGATCCAGCGAGAAGGATGGGAAGGGGAAGGAGTCACAGCTGCCATCTAGAGAGTGGACTTACAGTAAGTGCTCCAACAACGAACTCCTTAATCTTGTTTTCGAAGGTTTGCTTCATGAGAAAAGTCTATCAACTGGCACCCCTCTTTTCATGAACTTCTTCCTATGGAAAATATGGACGAAATTGTCTCATTTTACCATTTTTCTGAATGGAGTTTGGCTCTCCCCTCTTGCTCTTTCTTTCGGGGCCTTCTTTATTTCTACGGGCTTGAGCTCCATCACCTCAATCCGAATTCAATATGCCACATTGCTATCTTCATCCATTTTTGCGAAGCTTTCCTTGGAATTGAACCCCATTGGGATCTTTTCCGCTTTCTTTTCCGGATAAAACCGCAACCCACCTGCAAAAATCCATTCGTTGTAGGGGGCGCCAGCATCCAGCTTAGACAACAAGCCGGCGATAGATACCTTTCCTACAAATTCCCCTCCAACATTCTTGGATGGAAAAGCCATTAGTTCTACATCGAAAACCATGTCCCCCAGCTTCCTGAAAGATCCGGTAAACCCCCTGTCATGAGGCCAGAGTGGAACACCGAACTCTCCAGAGGGGACATGGATCAAGTCAACTAGTTGCAAGCCATCATAGCAGCCTATAAGGAAATAGGAGTGACCGGCGCATCCGTGATGTTTTCCTTCTTCAAACGCCGTATCCAGCCAATCCAACAGCGCCATACACTAGGCTTCGAGTACATGGGTGCTGAAGATCCATCTCGAATGTGCGCAGAGGAGCTGACTGACGACGACGCGCTCATCCGGGTCAAGCGAGTGCTGCTGGACGTGAACGCAGTTCCCTACGTCCCGGAGTTGTTTTCTGCGCAAAATCCTCCAAAACCGATAAGTGTTCGACTACTTTTGGAATAAGTTCTGTTGTTCTGCAACCGCTAACTAAGAATCCTCTGTAGGGACACATGGAGTTGTACCGGAACTACCCACCACAACCCGATATCCCCCGACCAGACTACCTTCTTCCTAGCGCCGCGGCTGAAGCGAAAAAAGCTCAAGCAGCCGAGGCTCTGCCCGGCAGCGAAACAACCGAAAGCAGGAGCCCCCTGGCGGAAAGGGAAACCAAAGGGAAGGTGAAGAAGAACAACTCCCCCAGATCATATGTGGAGTTGGCCGAAGCCTTACCAGTGGTCCCTCAGGGTCGTCGGGTAGTGCGCAAACGTAAGGCACATGTAGTCGAACCCCCAGGTATGAAATTGTTGTCCTGTAAATTTGTCAAATATCAAAGTTGTTGCATGCTGACATTGTCTGTTTTGCAGTCCCTCGGCTTCTCCACCCGATCCCAAATATCAAAAGGTGACTAGGACCGAATTCGCTGGGGATGATGTTCCAGCAGGTGGCACCGAAGAAACTGCTGGGACGGACCCTTCGACTGCCTCAGCAAAGATAGTGACCATGGCTGTGGCGGGCACCTCGCAATCAGCTGGTGTGAACCCACCACCAGCAACAAGTACCATAGTTATAAGACCACGGACCCTGAGACTAAAGAAATCTGTCATGAAGAAATTTTCGCTATAAGTGCAGATCCTTTTCGCATAAGGCATGTCCTGTTCTTTTCGACTTGTTTAATGATAAAACTAATTCTGCTTCATTAGGTCTGTGTCTGCCCTGGGGTTTAAGCCAAAGCCTATCTCGGCTACTCCAGCCCCCGAGGAGGACACGACACTGCCCGACTCACCACCTCCCGAGCCCCAGCAACCCGAAGCCGATGCCGGTGGTGAAGAACAAGTCGAGGCCACTGATGTCACTCCTGCAGATGGCACAAGTAAGTGTCGGACCTCCCATGGCTAACTGCTTAGTCCACAAACTTCATGTACTGAATGCGTCTTGACTTGCAGGTGCCCCACAACCAAGAACTGAAGAAGCTGCGGGTACCACAAGAAAACCTGAAGATCTACTGGTGTCTGAGAGTGGATACAGAACATCATCACCACAGATCTAGTGGATGATCCACTCCTAACAGTCAACAACATGCGATACTTCTAGAAGATCTCCAAGGAGATGTACCAATATACCATGGTAAGGCAAAATTACTCTTCTGCCATTAAACTCTATCGAGTTGCTTGTCTTAATCTCTCCCCTTATGCAGGATGTGGCCAAACTCTTACAACAGAAATCCGAAAAGCTGAAAGCAGTCGTGAGTGGCCTCCAGGAACTCCGAGCAAAGGATCAACGCATATCAGAAGAGAAGAATAAAAACATATATCTTCAGAGAGAGCTCGACAAGCTGAAGCTGGAGCAGACGCGAGAAACGTGGCTCCTCAAGAACGATCTCCGCAACCTTGAGAAGGCCAACTCTAAGCTCCAGGAACAACTCAAAGAGCAGAAAAAGGCGCACCAAGGCAAGCTCTTTCTTCCCTTGAGTACTTTCTCTTAACAATTTGAATTGAGTGTTGAAAACTGTTCACCGCAGAGCTTAGTAAAATCTTAACATATAAAGAAGAGTTGCTTACTGACGTGAAGAATATGCTGTATCACCGTACAGATGACGTCGAGAGGCTGCAGAAGGTGATCGCCGACACCGAACAACAGTTCATCGACTGCCTTTAGCAGATCAAGACGCTGGGCGAAGAAAAGGAGCAATGCCAGAAGGAGCTGGAGCAGCGCCAGAAGGAGCCGGAGGACCTTAAGGGGGCTGCCCAACAGCTTGTGGACATGGTGGATCCACAAGAAGGCGACGGAGCGGACGGGCGATCCCTGCTAAAAGCGACTCCTCGGAGCACTGTAGAAAGTCCTCAACTTCCTCACCGAAGCCCCCATCACGTGTGTCAGCCATGCGCTTAGTTTTGTAAAATCCTTTTGGCCTGAGGCTCGATTAGAAGTATTCGCACAGGGTGTGGCTGCAGAGTGCTCCAAAGAGCAATTCAGCGAGTACATCCTAGAAGCCCGACCTGTAGCAGAAAAATAGTGGAAAGTGTAATACAGGATTGAGATATTGTAAAAACAAGTACTCTTCTCCTTGTATATATCTGTCATTGATGTCTCCACTTGTATTTGCCTTGTGACTTCTGGATTGTCATCCATGTTCATAGGCTAAGTAGTAGACACTACCTCGGGTGCAACGACCCTGGAAGTAATCGAAGTAGCTCCTCATATGAACCCGTCAACAAGTTAGATATGACCCGATCGAGCGGATCTAACCAGTTAGGAAAGAATGCGAGCATCATCGCAACGACTGTCATGCTTATGGCAAGAAGTCGAAACTACCCCGAGTGCAACGACTCTGGGCGTAGTCGAAATAGCTCCTCATGTGAGCCCCTCCAACAAGTCAGATATAATCCGATCGAACGGAACTGACCTGTTAGGAAAAACGCGATCATCATCGCAACGACTGTCATGCTCATGGCAAGAAGTCGAAAGTACCCCGAGTGCAGCGACTCTGGGAGTAGTCGATATAGCTCCTCATGTGAGCTCATCCAACAAGTTAGATAGAATCCGATCGAGCGGATCTAACCTGTTAGGAAAAAACACGATCATCATCGCAACGACTAATATGCTCATGGCAAGAAGTCGATTCATATAAAACATGAACGTGGCTGTAGCCTCCGTATTTAACGACCATCAAAGCTCATGGCAAGCAGTCGATTCATATAAAACATGAATGTGGCTATAGCCTCCGTATCTTGACAGAAAATTTACATTCCGAATTCTGTGGCACATAGCCTCCAAATTGAATTCGGAAGAAAAAAATCTAGGCGCTCGGAGAATGGCTGTCCCTGCACGTCGTCTTTATGGGTAAAACTTGTGCAGGTTCTGAACATTCCAAGAATTTGGGACGTCTTGGCCCTCGGGGTATTGTAGTCGATAAGACCCCGGTTTTGAAATCTGCTTAACGATGAACGGTCCTTCCCATCTCGAGTTGAGCTTGTGTAAGCCAGACTCGTCTTGGATGCGGCGTATGACCAAATCGCCAATACTGAATGACCGTTCTCTGACGTTGCGGTCGTGATATCGCCGGATCCCCTGTAGGTATCGTGCTGACTGAACGAGAGCGGTACAGCGAGCCTCTTCAACAGAGTCAAGCTCTAGCTGCCTTGCTTTGTCCGACTCGCCTTCATTGTACATTTCAACCCGTGGGGATTTCCACATGATGTCGGCCTGTAAGATTGCTTCGGAGCCATATACAAGAAAGAATGGTGTTTGCCCTGTGGCTTTGGACGGCTGAGTCCTGAGCCCCCAGACAACATGTGGCAACTCGTGTATCCACTTTCCTCCTTTCTTGCTGTTTTCATCATAGAGTCTTTTCTTGAGGCCCTCGATTATCATGCCGTTCGCCCTCTCGACTTGACCATTGGCCCTTGGTTGTGCAAAGGAGATGTACTTGATCTTGATGCACGCATTTTCACAGAACTCCTAGAACTGGTTAGCCGTGAAATTTGATCCCAAGTCTGTGATGATGGTGTTCGGGAAGCCGAAGAGATGCAAGATGTCGGAGATGAAATCAACGACTCTATCTGTTGTGAGCTTGGCTATCGGCTTGTACTCGATCCACTTGGTAAACTTATCGATAGCCACCAATACATGGATGAAACCACCTGGCGCCGTTGTGAAGGGCCCAATCATATCAAGGCTCCAGCAAGCAAACAGCCAGGATGGCGGAATGGTGATAAGATTATGAGCTGGGTCGTGAGATTGCTTGCCAAAGAATTGACAGTTTTGGCATCTCCGCACGAGGTCTTCAGCATCGGTCACTGCAGTGGGCCACCAGAAATCAGCTCTGTATGCTTTCCCCACCAACGTTCTTGAAGCTGTGTGGTTGCCGCAAACGCCTCATGAATCTCCCCCAGTATGTCATAGCCGTCTTCTCCCGTGACGCACTTCATGAGTACCCCTGACCGGGCGCCACGCCGGTAGAGTTTATTGTCAATTAGGACAAAACCTTTGCTTCTGCGCATGACACGAGCTGTCGCTGCGCTTCTTGCGTCCATCCCCGCTGGTAGTCTTTGGTCTCAGATGAAGTCGATATAAGCCTCTCTCCAGTCCTCTCCAAGCATCATAACCTTCCGATCAGGCTGTTGAAGGCCAGCATCGGTGGTTAGCTGAGGTGAGGACTTGATGGATGGCTGTTTCAGCTCTTGGATGAAAATTCCCGCTGGAACTTGTGCACGGGTGGATCCCAGCTTGGATAGTATGTCCGCGCCAATATTATGTTCCCGTATCACATGATGAACCTCCAGGCTGGAAAACTTATTTTCCAGCTTGTGAACTTCTTGTGCATAGGCGTCCATTGTCTCTTTGTTGCAGTTCCACTCTTTGTTGACTTGCTGAACGACCAAAAGTAAATCATCGTATACAAGTAGTCGCTTGATGCCTAGTGATATCGCCAAACGTAGCCCGTGAAGCAAGGCTTCATACTCGGCTTCATTATTGGATACCTCCCAAAGGATCTGGAGGACGTACTTCAATTGTTCGCCTCTCGAAGAAATAAATAGGACTCCAGCGCCACCGCCATCAGGCTTAAGAGACCCATTGAAATACATGGTCCAGTGCTCTGGCTTGTTGACTGGGGTTGGAATTTGATTCTCTCTCCACTCAGCCATAAAATTGACTAGAGCTTGAGACTTGATTGCAATGTGTGGCTTGAAGTCAATTGACAAAGCCCCCAATTCTACTGCCCACTTTGATATACGCCCCGTGGTGTCTTGATTATGAAGAATATTCGCCAACAGGAAATCCGTAATCACAGTGATCTTGTACTCGTCGAACTAATGGCTCAACTTTCTCGAAGTAATCAGTATTGCATATAAAAGTTTCTGAACTGCCGGGTATCGTACTTTAGATTCGGAGAGTACCTCGCTGATGAAGTACATGGGCCTCTACACTCCAAACGCATGGCCCTCCTCGCTGCGCTCGACTACAATGGCACTGCTGACAACATGAGTTATCGTCGCAATGTAGAGTAGTAGATCTTCTCCCGGCAGTGGTGCTGTAAGGACCGGAGGTGACTGAAGGTGTTGTTTCAGATCTTGCAGGGCCTGCTCAGCCTCCTCCGTCCACTAGAACTTGTCTTTGCATTTCAGGAGCTTGAAGAAGGGTAGTCCTTTCTCCCCGAGTCGTGAAATGAACCTGTTCAGGGCTGCCATACATCCTGTTAGCTTCTGCACATCCTTGATTGTGGCCGGAGCCCCCATGTCAGTGATGGCCGTAATCTTCATAGGATTGGCTTCAATTCCCCGGTTACTGACAATGAACCCGAGCAATTTCCCTGATGGTACTCCGAAGACACATTTAGTTGGGTTGAGCTTCCACCGAAACTTGCGTAAGCTGCTGAACGTCTCTTCCAAGTCTGTAATCAGGTCGTCAGGATTCCTGGTCTTGATGACCACGTCATCCACGTAGGCCTCAACATTCCGATGCAGCTGATCAGCAAACCACATCTGAATCGCACGTTGATAGGTTGCTCCTACGTTTTTCAACCCGAAAGACATAGTTTTGTAGGCGTATATCCTGAACGGGGTGATGAACGCGGTTTTTATTTGATCTTCCTCCTTGAGTGCGATCTGGTGATACCCCGAATAGCAATCAAGGAAGCAGAGGAGTACACAAGCCGCCGTCGAGTCGACAACTTGATCAATGCGTGGTAGCCCGAAGTGATCCTTTGGGCAATGCTTGTTGAGATCGGTGTAGTCAACGCACATTCTCCATTTATTATTCTTTTTCCTCATAAGGATGGGGTTAGCTACCCACTCTGGATGGATTACTTCTTTAATGAAGCCAGCCGCAAGGAGTTTAGCTATTTTCCGTTTAATTGCCTCACGTTTGTCGTGGGCAAACCTTCGAAGGCGTTGCTTTTTAGGCACAGCCTGTGGGTTTACATTCACACTATGCTCGATCAGTTCCCTAGACACCCTGGCATATCCGCTGGTTTCCACGCGAATATGTTCTCGGTTAGCCCGAAGGAAACTAACGAGCGCGAATTCTTATTTCTCATCTAAGGCTGCACCGATAACGGCAGTCTTGGATGAGTCACCCTCCTGAAGCTGGATCGTATTGAGGGCCACGTCGCCGGTCAACTGGATGCTCGACTTGCTGGCCTTTCTTGTAGGGATTTCTAGCCTAGCTTGGGAGAGTTGTTGCGCGGCCGCGAGTACTTCTCCAGAAGCATCTGGCACACGCGCAGTTGAAGCATACTGGATCGCCTCCTGGTTGCAGTCATACGACTTCTTCAAGTCGCCCCGGAGAGTGAGTACCCCACTTCATCCTGGCATCTTGAGAAGCAAATAAATATAATGCAGCACTGCCATGAATTTGGCCAGTGCCGGTCTGCCCAGTATGGCATAATAAGAAGATTCGAAGTTGGCAACTTCAAATTTGATGAACTCAGTGCGGTAGTTTTCCCTCGTACCGAAGGTGACTAGAAGAACCACCATGCCAAGTGGGTGCGCTGCATTATCTGGGACAATATCGTGGAAAGGAGACTTGCTTGGAACGAGCATGTCCGTGAAGTCCAATCCCATCTTTCTCAAAGTGCTGGCGAAGATGAGGTTGAGACCACTTCCGCCGTCGATGAGTACTCTGGTGTGCCTGACTTCTGCCACCACCGGGTCCAAGACCAGGGGGAACTTGCCGGGCTTCGAGAAGCTTGTCCACTAATCATCGCATGAGAACGAGATGGGGACCTCCGACAAACGGAGTGGTCGTGGTACCGCCGGCTCGACAGACATGATCTCTCGGAGGAGCAGTTTCTGTTCCCGCCTGGAACTGAAGTCCTCATCTCCCCCGAAGATGATGTTGACGGTTTTCGAGGCATTCTGGAACTTCGCGCTGTGCGATTTGTCCCCTTGGTCGTCCTCTTCGGGTTCTTTGTCTGCTGGCTTGTTCTTCTTGCCACCACCAGGATTGCTGAATGTCCTTCGGAGGTGGTACCAATCAATTGCCGCATGATTGGCACCTGGATGCCATGGGCAATTCTTCTGCAGGAGCTTTTCGAACTCCTCCTGCATTGTAGTCTTCTTGCCTCGCGAAGGATGATCCACAGCCGCGACGAGGTCGTCTGGCTTGCGTTTTCGGAGGTGGTACCAATCAACGGCTAGCTCTTGTCATTACAGTTGTCATTTGGGTGCCTCAGGTTGCTGTCATTGCGTCTCGGGAACCGCTCCCGCATATTTTCCTCCTGCTCGGACCAGTCGTGCATCATGTCACGAAGCCCTGCAACAGTTTTTGGTCTGTTCCACCCAAAATTTTTGTAGATGCCTGGGTCGGTGATGCCGTTGTAGAAGCAGTTGATGATGTCTTCCTCTGAGATATTCACAATGGTGGCGCGCACATCGAAAAACGGCATGTATAGAAACGTTGGAGCTCATTACGTTCCTGTTTACATTGAGCAAGATCGTGACGAGTACCTGCACGGGTGATTGACCCCTGGAAGTTGTCGATGAAGACTTTCTTGAGCCGCTCCTAGGAGTCTATCGAGTTGTTGCTAAGGCTCTCCAACCACGTGAGCGGCGTAGGATCCAAAGCCATCGGGAAGTAGACGACCTTGGTAATGTTGGAGCCTCCTGTAACTTCAATGGCGGTGGAGTAACAACGTAGCCATTGCTGAGGAGCTTTCTTGCCATCATACTTAGTGATCCCAATCGGCTTGAAGCCCTCCGGGTACTTGTAACTGCTGAACCGTGCTAAGAACGCTGGAAAACGATCGCTGCAGTCGGTACCCTCCATCTCGGGTACCTCACGCTCCCTTCGCTTGGAATCAATTATGGATCGCACATCACATCCTTCATTGATTCGCTGGCACAGGTCTTCTGGTGGATTCCGATGATTGGCCTATCGTGGGTTGCCTCCTGGAGGTGGCTGCTGCCTCCTGCCAGTGGCCTGACTCCCACGAGCGTTGTCATTGTTGCTGCTGCGATGAGGTCAAGGACGGCCGCCTGCTGTTCGACTGTGAGCCTGGCTGCGGCTTTCGCCCACATGTTCTTCTCTGACGGCGGACGCCGGGTTTTGTTGATCGAGCTAAATCCATGCCCTCTGCGTGTAGCGAAGTGCTTGACGCAGGTTTGGATCGTTACTGCGCTCGAGTATAGCGGTAACCCTGGCGATGTTGGCCACAGAAGTTTTGAAGCCCCGCTCGCTTACGGCGGTGAATTCAGCATCTAGCTCGCGATGCATAGATCGCATGTGCTCGTTGACCCTCCTTGACCAGACTGCGCGAACTCTGTTCCTGGCCCTCCGTGCCTCACGATCGGCGTCGTTTTTGTCACCGGCATTGGCTGTGGCCTCATCTTCGGATATCTCATCAAGTTCGACGATGGGCAAGTTGCCATCATCCTCGCCCTCCTCCGCCATCAGCACCTGGTGTGAGATGAGCTCATCAGAGCTCGCTTTGACTAGCTCGGTCAACTCCTCTACCACGGTGGCTAATGGCCTGCCCTCCTAAAAAGGCAAGGGCTCAAGGTGTGCCACAAGTCGGTCTTTGTCATCGAGTAGATCAGAGAGTTTCATGCCCTTCAATGCACGATACGGCCTTCTGGAGTGGAGGTGATCATAAGACCGTTGTCGCCAAAATAATCCGCAGCCCCCGACGTGCGGTGGCTTCGGGCTTTCCGATTCGGAGTAAAGAGTCAAAGTCCTTTTCCAATGCGGAGAGGGACTTGGAGTTGTTGGCCTTGAAGATTAGTGGCCGAATTGCGTAGACTGAGTCGCGATCGGTTATGCAAGTCCTCAGATTGGAATGAGTCCAACCCGAGCAAGGTTGTTGCAGCGCTGGATGGAGTCACGTCGAAAGCAGACTCCTCCTCGATCCTCGTAGTGGAGCCATGGGTTGACAAGTCATTGAGATTATCGACGAACTTGTTGAGGTCGCTAGGAAAACTCGCTGCAAGAGTTTTCGGCTTCATGTCGATGATGAATCGACGAAAATTGCCCGCACCATCTGCGACGCAAACCCAAGAGCCGAAAACGAACGTTGTGCCCTGAGGGGGCACAACACTGGTGAACTTGAATGATGCCATCGAGTTCGTCAGTGGATCTTCGATGCGCACCCCTACCTGGCGCGCCAGCTGTCGGTGTTTTACCGCCTGCCCACGAGGGGTATACCCGAGGTGGTAAGTTTTAGGTAGGGTGACGCCGAGATCAGGAACTCGAAGGTGCAGGCAACACAAGGTTTAGACCGGTTCGGGCTGTGATGTGCGTAATACCCTACATCCTGTATGGTGGTTTATATTGCCTTGGATGTTGATTGATGTTTTGAGGGGTCCCTGCCCTCCCTTATATATCCGGGAGGATAGGGTTACATGAATCCTAGTCCGACACTAGCCTAGGGATCGTACTCGAGTACAACTCGAGTAGTTTCCTTCTGTATTGGCTAGTCCTACTTCGCATGCGAGTAGAGTACAACACAGATAAGGTATAGGACATGTCCTATCCCCTAATCCTGTATGAACTACGTTATGTACACAGTCCCGTAGTCCCGGGTCTGACAAGTAGCAATCATTCAACCAAGGTTGAGGGGGAGTTTGAGGTACCTGTAGATCGGGAGGGGACGCAGCAAGGCAGCAGGCAAGGGAGGTGGCTGGAGAGGGCCCCCATCGGTGGGGAGAAGGCGTCGGGAAGGAGATGCGGAGGGCATGTGCGGCTCCCCCTTCTGCTTGCTCCCGGGCGGAGAGAGGCGCCGCCGTTGGGGAGGGCGGAGGTCGGGAGAGAGGTCGCCGGTGGGGAGGGCGGGATCTCCTGCGCCGTGATAGGGAAGAGCGGGGAGAGGCGTAGGGCGTGCGCGGCGCCCAAGGTCCTTCTGCTTGCTCCCTGGCGGAGAGTAGACGACCGGAGAGGAGCCCCGCCGGTGGGGATGGTGGCCTGAGGTGGGGAGGGCAACCGCCAGTGGTGCGTCGCCGCCAGCCAAACCTGGAGAGCAGCGGAAACCTAGGAGTCGTGCTCCATGTTGGGGAATGGCAGAAACAGTTGCGGAACAAAAGGAAACGAATGGGTACGACTAACCGATGGCAGCGTGGGTAATTTCCTGAAAACATTGGTCCTCGCAGCCGCAGAAGCAGGGACAAAGGTGCTTTGCAAATTGAACTGCGCCGAAGCAGGTGCGTTCGTCCAAAGTAGCTGCGGGATGCGCCCCTTTGGTCAGCGTTGAGCTTTTTGACAGCAGAAGCCGGTTGCGGAAGTCCAACCAAACGAAGCCTAAACAATGGCAGCGTGGGTAATTTCCTGGAAACGTTGGTCCTCGCAGCCGCAGAAGCAGGGGCAAAGGTGCTTTGCAAATTGCACTGCACCGAAGCAGGTGCATTCGTCCAAAGCAGCTGCGGGACGCGCCCCTTTGGTCAGCTTTTTTGACAGCAGAAACCGGTTGCGGAAGTCCAACTAAAGGAAGCCTCACACGAACTAGGAAACCCTGCGGCGAGGGCAAAATGGGGATTTCGATTATTATTTATCTCTCCGCATGTCTTTAAAATGTTGCTTTATTTTCAAAGTCACGTGACATAAACTCTTTCAGTTCTTAAAAACAAACAATGTTTAGGGAAAGCTAAAATTTAGTTCTAATTAATTTGTCCTAACTGTCTAAATATGCTCATGTCCGGTGATCCGGTGACAGAGTTCGCGTTTAGTATATCAACGTCGCCTCTGTACTATGGGGATCATTTTCCCACTTCACATCCATTGGTTCGTTAAACCAGTGCCGAGTTAAGAAAAGGTGCAAGGACAGAGAGTAGAAAACGCACATATCCGTACAACTAGTTGCACAGGTTCCACATCTCAAACTCAAGTCAAGCTGATGTAAAGGCAAAAGCAAAAAGGACATATGTATTTTTATGCGTGACCGAATGCCTTTCTAACGAGTTCACCCGTTCAAGTATTCCTAAATAATTTTGCAGCCTTATTTTTAACTTCTCCACACCTTTTCAAGGGGATCCGTGAGAGTACGCACGCAGCAGTCAACGAAAAGGCGTATCTAGCTACCATCCAGCAAAAAACAGAGTAGTATTTCCCACAGATCAAAAGCTATCTAGCGTGGCTAGAAAGTTTTTGTCAATTATATTCATTTTCTTCTTTTTTTGCTTCTTTGGATTTTGTTTCCTTTTAATTTAGTTTTACTGTTTTGCCAAAGCCAAACGCATAGCGAGCGACTGAAGCCCCCCGGTGCATGAAGACTGCATCTTTCTGTGTTTGGTTCAGAGTATAGTACTGTTCGTAGGTGCACAATCAAATTCCAAACTTTGTTTCCAATCCTTCATTTAGTAATTAAGTCAGCACGATCAGGCTGGTGGAGTCATTTATTCTTAATTAATTAATGGCCATGCTCTTTTCTTATCTCGCTGGTACGGTCTCCCGGTTAGTTCATGTCTGTCACATCTGCGCGCTTGATGCCCCACGTCTTGCATGCTACTGTATGTGCTTTGGCCGCCGTAGGGTATATAATTATCACACGCTAAAATATTTAATTTTAGAATATAAATATTTTTTTAGAAAGTGTGCAACCATCTTTAGGATTTTTCAAGATTTTTCAAGATTTTTCTAGCAATTATTCTCTTTTTTCGTAGAGCTAAAATCTATTTATTGAAAGGTTCTAAAATCCTTTTCACGAGATCCGAGTATTTGCTTTAGACTTCTCGTGAACCAAATCAGCTCCAGAATTTTCCCCTGGAAGCTTTTGGGGCTTTCAGAATATTTTTTTATGGGTTAAAATATTTATCTAGATTTATTTTAAGTCTAAAAATATGTCTGGAAAATAAATTCTTTCTCTTTTCATCTCGAGCTAGACTCAAATCGTTTATGGCCCAATCCGACCTAAATCCTAAGCCGTAGAACCGTGCTATTGAGCTTGACCATCGCTTTAATCTCGTCGTCTTCCGAGTTCCGCCATCAAAATGTAGATTTTCTTCCTGAAGTTCAATTTCTCATCATAGTCAAACCGATCCGTCATATCATCATCCTCCTTTTTACTCTGTCTATCCAACATCCTTTAATGCCTATTAGAGTTTCTCTATTCTCTAATCTTTCTCCCTGATCAAATCTCACTTAAAACGGAGTCGTACCTCAATTTCGGCATTTTCCGGTGATACTTCGTTGTCGTCAACGTCAGCTTCGGCAACCATCACCATCGCTCTAAAACCCTAGACTCAACCCAATCTCCTAGTAACCCAACCTTTTTGCCTATCTCTTTACCCTTCTCTTCACAATCTAAATTCTATCCATCGGCACCGATCAATCTTGGCCCAACCGAGTATCCCTCGCTTCCCTCTCTCTTCCTCAACACAGTGGCTAGCCAATCGCTTTTCTCCTTCTCTCTACGATGACACGATCCCACTTGTCATCCCCCTCATCTTCCTTTCATTTTCACAATGATAGCCATGCCATGCTAAGCTTTATTTTTCTGTGCATGCGCGCGAGGACTCGTTGACCGAGTTTAGTATGATCACGTATGCCCAACCTCACTATACGCCACATGCAGGCCGAGCTAGTTGTTTGTCCTATACCGTTTGGTTTCATTTGAGACATGATGACTCGCCGCAGTCCTCAGCATGCGCGTCACGCAAGCCCGATGTCCACATCTTATAAAAAATGTAGCCCACTCGACTCTTCTCTCCCTTCTTTCTCCTTTTGTCCGCTCTTGTGATCACCCCAGTAATCCTTGTGCGGCCTATCCTACGCGCCAACTCACGCCTCTATCCTTTTTCTACCGACCTTGTCGACCCGTTTTTGCTATTTGACCCATAACCGAACCTTCTTTGGCCAAGACCGAACCTGTTCCAGCCAGACCATCTCCACCTATGAGTCGCGCCCCCGGCCACCAGCAGCCCGCCTCGACCGAGCCCTACCTCGGTACAGCGCCGCAGCCAGGGCCTTGGCGTGCGCACCACGCTTGCCTAGAGTCGCGCACCCTATAAAGAGCGAGCGCTCGAGCCCCGCGTGCCCCTGTTGCCCCTACCGCGTGCGCCCCTTGCTCGCGCCGTCCCTCACAAAGTCAGCGCCGCCGCCAGTTCTGCATCAACCTCATGCATGCGGCACTCTCCCTGCGCCAAGTCCAATGCCGCCGCCGCCCCTGCCGCCCCTGCTCGCCTTGGCTCCTGCACAGCCAGCACCGTCGTTTCCCCCTCGCGCCCTCTCCTGCATCATCCCCGTGATGCCCAGCGCCGCCTCCAGGAGCTCGCCAAGATGCAAACCAGACCAACGCCACTCCTTCTCTGGCCAAATTCGCCCGCCATGGTGAGTCTCCGCCATGGGTAAGCCATCAAATCGAACCCCTCCCTCTCCTCTTTCTTTTCCCCCTCTCCCCATGCTCTCCCATGCCCTAGAACAACTGTGCTGCTGGCCACCATGGCAGGGAGATCTCGAGTTTTTCCAGATTGGTCCCTAATCCTGCAGTTTTCTTTGTGTCTTGCACGTTCTGCAGAAAACCTCCTAGTAGATTAGATCTTTTCAACCCAGCCCCACCAGTGGTCCTTTTCAGATCTAACCCCATCCTTTGATCAATTTGCGAGCATTGTTTCTGTGTCTTGCAAAATCTTCTCTGCTAGCCCCTAAAATCCACAGTTAATCATGACTAGGTCCCTACAACCTTATTTTTTGCCACGGTTTCCGCATTTTAAATCCGTTTCGATCCGTTCTTATTGCATTAGTTTTCTTTTACCGTAAGCTACAGCTTAGTAGCGTTGTTGTATCGTAGTTCCTGTTTTAAAACTAAATATAGATTTAATTTGATTAATATCCTCTCATCTAGTTTTTCTAAATAAAATCTAATTAAGTCTTTACTCCGGTTTTCTTGACTAATGTTAACATGATTAATACCAACTCAAATATGTTTTAACATAATTTGTTTAGTTCAACACGAACCATAAAGTTCGATGTTTAGATGCTCTCACCAATTTTTTCTAATTAATTATTTAATTATGATAATTTATACATAGATAATTATAAATAAAATTGGACTAAGTTTTACTTCCAAATGCAAAATATAATATAAGTTAATTGTAATTTTGGATAGTTTTTCAAATACCCTTTACATTTGTTTTCTAATTAAAATAAATGAAGCTTATAGTTTCTTTGTTCTCGTTTATAACATAAATCTTCCGATTGCCGTTTCTTTTCAACTGTAGCTCCATCTTTCGCGTTTCTTGCGCTCACGTGACCGTAGCAACGAGCCCTATCTGTTAGTATGCTCTTTTTAAGCTTTCCTTTTGTTTGGTGTGTTGTTCTTAGTTCTTCTTGTTTGCTTATTTGTTTTATGTTTCGGTCCGATGCTCGTTTGACACTAGAAGGAGCGCGATCCAAGAACTTTGAAGATTAAGAATTGTAAGAACAATAATTAAAGACTCTGAGCAGTATTTATTTGAAAGAAAGGCAAGTGTTACAGATCATGCTTTTGTCAAAATAATCACAATAACTATAACTTTTTCTTTATGCATGCATGTATCTTAACCTGATGGATACTAATTAAGGATATGACTAGTCTTTGTGATCATTCCTTGTTAACCCGGGGTTTTACCTTTATGCTAGTATCTTCTGCTTAGTTACTATAACTGATTCTGGTATGAGAATAATTTACAACCATGATGACAACAATGATAATATTATATCTGTTTTACTTCATGTTCTGTGACGCCCCGAAAATTTCGAATTTAAACTACGCGTTAAGATGCCCTGACGGAAAATTTATCCATCACAAAACCCGGACTCTCTCCGTTTCATCGCCACACCGACGGCCGACGCGAGCCTGACCGCCGCTCCGCTCACACGTTAGAGTAATTCGTAGAGACTGTTCGACGCCAAAACCCTAAAACCTAACCAGATCACTGTCCCGTTCCGCTTCGCCCGTTGGCCTGTCGCTCACGCGCGATCGCCCGCCGCGATTAGCGCCGGTGCGACTCCTTTTCTTTTCCCTCTCCTCGCGCGAATCCCGCGCGCGTGGCCGACCGGCCGCGGTCGCCGCCGCGACCGGCGCCAACACGTCTCTCTCTCTCTCTCTCTCTCCTTCTCTCCTTTTCTTTCCCTCTTCCATTTCTTTTCTTTCTTTTCTTTCTTTTCTTTTCTCTCTTTTTCTTTTCTTTTTCCCCTTTTGTTCTTTCTCCTTCCTTCTTTCTTTTCCCTCTCCTTCCCTCTTTCTCTTCCCTTCCCGGCTTCCCCTGCCAAGCGCCCGCACGCCGCCCAGGCCGAGCGCCTGCACCGCCCCGGCCGTGTCGCGCACGCGCCCGCCCCGCGTGCTCCGCGTGCCCCGCGTGGCCACGCACCTCGCCGCGCCGCCCGTCGCCCGCACGCCCGCCCTGGCCCGCGCCTCGCCGCGCCGCCCGCGCGCGCACGAGCGCGTGCCGCGCCGCCCGTCGCTGGCGCCCTGCCCGACCGCGCGCGCCGTCCCCTCCTGGCCACTGTGACCGCACAGCGCCCAACCCTCGGCGCCCACGCTGCACGGCGACGACCGCAAGTCGCCGGGGCACCATTAATGGCGCCCCGTGCAGCCCGCCGGCCGCCACCCCCCCGAGGGCCTCCTTCCCGCCGCCCTCTCCCTATAAATCCCCCCCACCGCACAGCCCGCCTCCCCACGGCCTCCACCGCCACCCGCAGCCCCTCCCCGAGCCCGTAGCGCCACCGCCGCCCACAGCTTTCCCGCCGCCCGCCGCCCACCGTGGGGGCGCCCCCTCGCCCCACCTCGGCACGAGGTAAGGCCGGGGATGGACTCCCCGTGCCCCCCTCCCCCTTTTTCCCCCACCCCCGGACCGCCGCCGTGCCCCAGGCCGCCGCATCAGGCCGGCGCCGAGCTCCTCTCCCCCTCCCCTGTTTCCCACGGCAAGAGGAAGAAGAAAGGGCTATTTTGCCCTTAGCCCCCTCCCTTCTTCCCTAACTGTTAAAAAGCCCCCCACTCTATTGGCCTTTTTGCAAGAAAGCCCCTGTTTACTATTTTCTTTCAAACTAAGTCCCCCCCCACAATGCAAACTTATTCCAAATAGGCCCTCACACTTTCTACTACACCCTAGCACTTCTGTAATTCACAAATAAGCCCTTCCCTTTTAGAGAAACTTGCAAATAAGCCCTGGATTCCCTGTTTGACCCCTAGATCTCCCTTTACCTCATCATTTTATGTGCAAAACGACCTCCGATCGACCTGAAATTTTACCACGCCCTTTCTAGCATAGTTCTAAGCACGCTATACAGAAATTACCCAAAAATATTGCCCCTACCTCCGTAACTAAATTACTTCCGATTCAAGCCTATCGGTAAAAGCTTTTAGTTCGTTCGCTTGATCGTGTGCCTGTTTGCTTGCGTCTTAGGAGACGGAGTGAACGAGGAAGGTCCCGACTGCGATCAAGTGAACGAGGACCAGTTCTGCGACCCCGAACCCGAAGGACAGTGCTTCGATCAGGACTTTCCGCAAGGACTGGACGATGGCAAGTTCAATTCCGCCCTTTGATGCATGTTTTTGTCCTAGTTTTTATAAACACAACCCGATGGCCTGTTTTATAAAATTGCATGGTTTTGCGTGCCGTAACCATGGTAGGATAGCCACCCTTGTTGTGACAACCATACCTTGACCACCTGATTTTATAAAGAAAATGCGTGTGTGTGGGAAAGGGTAAAATGTGGATTTGAGGAACGAGTCGGACGGGATGGATGGCATTTCTGTGTGAATTGCCGTTGGTGTGCTCGTACCTGTGTGGTTGAGCGTGGAGGGGAGATATCCATCTTGTCACCCCTAAGGACCGAGTTGATGTGTCGTCTCACCTAGCTTCCTGTCGTGCAAACCACTTGACCGTTGTATGGGCAACGGCTTGGCCTAACCCCACTAGTTAGTCTGATAGCCATCAGGAGAGCTGGGAGCAACGGGTGATCAAGGAGACGGGATAAGCTCTGTGTGACTTATGCCCCGGTTAAACCTCGGTGGTAGGTCGAATGACCCCTTGATAAATCCCGTGGTGGCTAGTCAGGTCTAGCTAAGGTGGGTAAGGGCTTCGATGGGATCTGCACCGGCACTAAGGTGTTCGTGCTGTGGTACCCCACCTGTGGGTAAAGTTGCACACCTCTGCAGAGTTGAAAATCTATTCAAATAGCCGTGCCCACGGTATTGGGCAAGTTATGGTGTGGTCACATAACTAGTGTTTCTCTCTGGGAAGGGTTGAGCTGGTGTGAGTGGTTTGGAAAGTGTCCGGCAGTTGTGCCGTGTGCTACGGCGGACGGGGAGTCCGGTAGCAGTTTAAAACTTGGATCCTGCGTGGATCAACCTTGTATGCTCTTTGGTACTTGAAAGCTTGTTTTGAAAATGTTTTAAACGAACCATTGCATGCAACCGAGATTTCCGCAAACAAACCCTAACCGTACCCTTGGATTACCCCTTTGCATTAATTTCTGTTATACCCCCCTCCGTGGGTGTGATTGGACTTGCTGAGTACCTTTGTACTCACCCCTTCTTACTTTTACAGTGGAAGACCCAGACTACGTCCCCGAAGACAACGAGTAGGGTTTCGTCCTGCACCCAGTCTTGCCTGTGGTTGAGACCACCGTCGGATTCCGCATGGCGCAAGACTCTGATGATTTTCTTTTCGTAGCTAGTGTAGTAGTGTGGGTTCTGGTTGTAATCCTCGCGATAGTGGCGCTTCACTGCCCATTACCGCGTAGAGTTGTACGGTGATGTACCATCTGATGTAATAAAAGTGTTATCAGCCTCCTGGGACTGATAAATCAACACTTTTAAGTCTTCCCTGATGGGGGGACGCTTCATGTTCATGGATAATTTGTGTTGTTAATCACAAGATCATATCTGTTTAATCAGAATATGGAGAACCACCTAGAAAAATAGTACAATCAAAATACTATATGGCTCTGCTCTTGGCTGATTAATTAGAAACACTAGATTATGACAATCTTACCGAAAAGGCAACAAGGATTGCATCGTCAGGGTATAGCTCGTTCCTCTTGAGGTTATGATATGGTACTAGTTAAGGTGTCTTCCTTATTAGGGCGAGTTATGACCGGTTTGACTTGAAACCTTAGCGGATTGTCATAAGTTAGAGAATCTTTATAAAAGCCTCGTAGTGATGACCTCGGGCAAAATGGGAGACACGAATTGTGGGTAAAGTGTACAACCTCTGCAGAGTGAAAACTGATATATCAGCTGTACTTACGGTTAAGAGCGGTTTGGATCCTCACATGATTAATAAACTTGAAGATGAAATAAATCATGGACCGGTTATGGTTATGGTTATACTTCTGTTATATCTTTTCTCTGTTTCTTTTAATGTGAGTTGGTATATACTATACCTTAGTAATTAGGTGCTAATAAAACTTGACCAACTAAAATTGCTTATCGCAGTAAGGCAGTTAGGTTTTCCTTGCTTTTAGCCTTCATATCATATAATTCCTAACATTTGCTGAGTACCAACTATAAATGTACTCACGCTTGTTATAATTGCTGCTCAAAAGAAAAAGTTGATGTGAAGTCTCGTGAAGATGATGCTGAGTTCTAGGCCTATGCAACCCCCGGTCGAATGCCTATGAAGTTTAGAGTCTTCATTTTCAAGATAAGCTGTACAACTCTGATAATCTTTATAGTCTTTTAGTTCTCTTTTGGTGACATTGTTACTGATTATTCACTGATGAAGATAAAATTATTATATGCGTGAAACTTGATCCTGAGATATATATAGTTACGTATTCGATTTTATCCTCAAACTCGGTGTGACAATGATTCACCTATAAAGGCGCGATCAAATATAATTGGCAGCAGGGGCCATCCACCATATAGCCCATATCATGCACGCGTCACGTGTAGTCAAACCACGCACACCATGCTACTTGTGCAAACACAATCCTAATAGCAGTAGTATAGAATGTCTTAGACTTCGATCTTTGATATTTATTCCAGGCACAGTTAGTTCCCGGACTAATCTAGGCATTAGTTTCAGATCCAACAGCTACGAAGTGGGAGGGTTCTTTAGTCCTGGTCCCGGACTATAGGTGGAAGTGTCCATGAATATTCGCTATTAGGTCCTTAAACTTAGTTTCACTTTATATTTAAGCCCCTTGACCTTTAGAAGGTTCTATTTTTCGTGTTTTAAGTCTATTTTTAGAAAAAAATTTCTATAGATACGCAGTCGTAGCAGTGAGACTACCGTTATTACTCTTTTAGTTGTCTAAAAGATAGCAGAAATGGTTATAATAGGTCACATTTCTAAAAATCATGTCTAGTTTTACTGTATGATAATATATACTTATGGCCTCACCCATGCGCTAGTAATTACTCTAATCAAGTAAGAAAATTGTATTATACTACCTTCTTCTTATACTTTAGATTAATATTTACTTAATTAGTTAAATAAATTTGAACAAGCACCACTAAATCTATCGTCAAATATAGTTTACATTTGACTTGTATGTTTATCTATTTGCATAAATATCTATAGAGAAGATGAAAAGTCAAATGAGCGAAAAAAGACCATGATTTCATATATTTAACAACCGGAGGTAGTAACTATTTTCAACAAGAAATGTTCAAACATGCAATTGCGTATACGTTGTTTGAAACCTGCGCCTCCGTCACGAGGCAAGAGGCAGCCCGGACAGTTTGTCACCCGGCAAATACTCTGCTAGAGTAGCAAACAGGTAGGACACTGGCTGGAAATTTCAGGGACAACATGGAGCATCATTATTGTCTGCAGTAGTTATTCCTACCTCGCATTCGTCAATACGGCATTGGCTCATGTCGCAAAAAATCAAATGAAAAGGGTTGACCCGGCCACGGCCAGTCAGTCTATCACATCATTGGTTGTTGACTTCAGTTAAAAAAATAAATATCAAGCCGAAGTCGATCTGCGCGCTGACACTAAAAAAAATCTTGTAATCTATGACGGTCTAATTTTATCACAGATCAATAAAAATCCGTTATAAAACTGTATCCGTGACTGTTTCGGATAACGTCACGTATTAAGCGCCATGGTTAACCCACGTGACGTTCCTATAAAATTTATCACAGATTAAGCAATTCATGACGTTTTAGAACCGTCATTGATTAGCATTAGGCCCATGCAGTCCAACCCAAGTCCAGTTTTAACGATGAAAATAAACATCACATATTGATGCCACATGGATCAAATTCGTCACCAATTGATTAGCCATGTCACCATTAGACCTACGAAGCTAACTTGGCTGCTGACCTGCCTGCTGACGTGGCTGGTGATGATGATGTGGGCTAACAGGGACACTGACATGGCATTGACATGGCTGCTGATAGGGACACTGACGTAGCACTGACATAGCAGCTGATGTGGCTAATGACACATGGCGGATGACATGGCCAATGACACGTGGAGCATGACGTGGACAATGACATGGATGCTTAGATGGCTGCTGATGTGGACGTGACCTCATCACAGCCCATTTGTGAAATAGGCCCATAAGCTGATAATTTTTGCGCATAAGCTGATATATTTTTTAGGCCCATTATTAATATCAATTGTATCAACTGAAATTACAGCATTATAGCATCAACAACTCAGGTATAATATAGAAGAGCTATAATAAAAAATCTCTTCCGAATTCTGCTTCCTTTTGCCTAGTCTTATCCTCGACCAAACTCTCTAACTGCCTGTTCCTTGAAGCTGCGGCTCCTCCGTCCCTCACCTGTCTCCTTGCTTGCTGCAATGAGCAAATGAGAAAAAAAAACACACAGCTCAGATGAAAATGATTAGCTGGTAGTGTAGTTGTATTTAGAATGTCCTACTCTATAAGAGCTATACGTGCTGGTATCTTATGTCCAACATGATCTAGTATCTTATTTCCAACATGCTGATATCAAGTCACTGCACAGTGCAAGAAAACATACCAATAAACTGAACTGACCAGCAACTCAAGTTAGCACAATTGCACAGCATATAGATAGCTGGGCAAGTTTAATTAGAACTCATTTTATTTATCATCAAATGAGCTAAGGAAGCAGTACTTTTAAGTTTATATAAATCACTTGTTGACAAGAAACATCAACAATGAGTTCTAGCTCAATCTGCATACACATATCCTAAACAAAGATGGGCAGCCATCAATTGTATTTCACAGTGCAAGATCTATTCCATGACCAAATAATGTAACTAGTTTGATATAGGCAGCGAAACAAATTGGCAATTGTATGCTTCGGTACTTAGGTGCATCTATATCTCAAACAGGAGTTCTTTAGCAACATTAAGCTATGCATTCACTTAGCTGTTGTTATATCAGTTCTCGAACATGCAGAAAACACATCAGGTATTCAGGTCAGATCAAGGTTCTGAAGAAAATTACCGTACCTCACTGCTGATCATTTACATAATAAAACAAAAGAAATAGACAGGTAATAGATCTAAGAAATTACCAAGAGTGCCAAATATGTATACGTTCTTGCAGTTTCACACAAATAAGACTGAGAAAAGACCAAATACAAATCGGCATATCATATCTGCATGGTTCAGTACCGAGGTGCATCTATTCTACTAGTGGATAATGTGAAGTCTTGAACTGACCTTGAACAGCATTCAGTAGCACTTGCAAACAAAGGCATGGAATCACTCAAATTGCGTTCAACGCTCTCGATGCCCACATACAGTCAAAGCGCGAGAACTAATCATGAGCAAGTAATAATGGATCTAGCCCCAAGATGTAAGTACACACAGTGATCAGAGCCGCCGAAACGAGAACTGGACAATTTACCGAGAAAGCAAAGCATCTAGCTGTGGTCGATTATTGCTTGGGGGAGTAGACGGGAGGGGGCTAGCCAGCGATTCGGTACCGACCTGAAGAGCGGGGATCTGGAGGATGAGGAGGAGGAAGTAGGCGCGGGAGACGTAGAATGAGATCCGGCGACTCGTCCACCCGCCGCCCACCCGCCGGCGCCGCACCTCGAATGACCCCGGAGCAGCCAGTGCCGGCGCCGAGGAGCTTGGCCGCCGCCGCCGCCGCCCCCGCCATCATTCTCCTTGTCGTTGGTGCCATGGCTCGCCTACACCGCTCGGCTTTCTGCTGCTTTTCGTTACCAAGTCATGGCAGTGAGAGGTCGACCTTGGAGAGATGGGAGAGAGAGAGATGCGGGAGATGGGGAGGGAGTAGATGGGACGGACCTGAGAGGCAAGGCCCGAGGCGTGGCCGCCTCCACTGCCTGGACCAGCCTGCAAGCGAAGCTCGCCCAGGGAAGAGACGCTCGGGGCGCGACCTCCAGCGCCGGGCCTGGCTTGGAGAAGCCGGGGGCACCAAGAAGGAAGCTGTTCTCGCCGGGGGTCTCCACGATGTCCACCCAGTCCTTGGTGTCAGCGTCGGCGACGCCGCCGGTCACGCCATTCCCGCCGGCCAACGACGGGGAGGACGGCGACGGCAACGGCAAGGTGGAAGGTGCCCCGAGAGGGGACAGTACGCACGGGCACGGCACGAGCGCGGGCGGCGGTGAGGGGATTGGGAGACTGGCGCCGCCGGAGGAGGGGGCGCGGCCGGAGGTGGAGGTGGATTCTTTACCACAGAGAAATACTATATACAAGTTTTTAATTCTATATTAAAAAGAGAAATAGCTGGACCACTCTCTTCTAACCAACAGGTTCAGGGTTCGATCCATTTGTGGCGCACTTTTTTGGATCATTTTAGTGGCGTGGGCGCGAAGGTGGTGGCCGGGAGACGTGGCGCCCGCGGCCGGGTGATGTGGCTTTAAATGAATTAAGTACTCTGAATAGTTTGTGTTACCAAACATTACAACAATCCGACACATGGTGTAGTGGTTGGGTGTGTGCCTGTTTGTCAGTAGATCCAGGTTTGAATCCTAGGAGTTACACCTTTTCTTTCAATTTATAACTAGTTTTGCGGATTTAAACACATAAGAATAAAATACAGAAAACACTCACATGTGATGGTGTAGCCCAGTGGTAAGGGGTGTGTTGTTGCACCCTTAGACCGGAGTTTGACTCTCATTGTGCCACATTCTTTGCACAATTTATTCACTAGTAAAATATGAACACATATAGTATAAATAAGGTAAATACCAAGCATAATCACAAAAGAAGGCATAGCCTATTAGTAAGGTATACAAGATTGGTCTCTAATGTGTTCAAATCCCATATTGCACACTTTTTTTACTCTTTGCTCATTTTTTTAGTTAAACACCTTCGGCCATCATGTACACTATATTTTTGGTTTATTTTCCATGTTTCAAAACCCCTTCCCCTCATGCTGATCCATGACGAATTTTATAGAACGTCACTAGTTAGTGAGCCGAACCGTGACAAATTTGATAAAACGTCACTATATTATGGGCCTGATATCCACAATTACAAATCTGTGATAGAAAATAGACAATGGTCACAGATTATGTATGGTTAGTGACGTTCCCTGAAAATGTCACGAGAAATTCATCACAGATTAATCAATTTCTTGTAGTGTGAACCATCTTTTTTTTGTTTGTTTGAAAGATTACTTATGCTTTTGTTGGAAGCGATAAGGTTCAGTTCAAGGATACAACAGGGAAGACCAGTTTAGAAAACTTGCACACAAAGCTAATGAAGTTTATTATAGACACGCAGAAATAGAAGACACCACGTCCGTCAAAGGCCTGACGGCCTGAAATTGTCCAACCACTTCAGGATCCAACCTCTTTGCGTCAACACTGCAGCTGCCTGCTGGTCCTCATGGTACATTTGCCATAAGAAGATTTTGATTTTTAAAGGCATCTTGCATTTCCTGATGGCACTAGCTAGCTTCAACAACCTTTACATCGATTTAGTGGTGAAGCTGACTCCCTGCTGAATCACCAACCAATTATTTTCTAGAAGGTGAATTTAGGCGATGGGTCCTGAACTCCTGATGCAATTGATCCATGATGTTGTCTGACATGCCATTCCTTATCTGATTGTTGAATGCAAGATTGGATTCTACCTACTCGCTTCATCATCCTTTATGAATTAAAAAATAAAAATAATAATTACCATTCGCACATTACTAGTCTTGCAGGTAGTTTCTAGTGCTAGAATATCATTACTTGCATAATAATAACATCAAGTGCAAACGAAAACTGGATGAAACTGAGGTCATGGGTGACCAACTCGTTTCAAGTTTTGACTTTAAATTACACGCAGGATTGTAGAAAATGCAAGGTAAAGATCTCTGCATTAATTGGCTGTAAACGTCCGAGAACCTGCTGAGAACTGCGAGATCAGAGTCAATTCCGTGTAAATTTTGACATATTTCTTTATAAGTAGTAACTGTTTAATTCAACAAATTTTTAGGTGATGTCTGAACCCCTTTCCTGGTAAATTGCGCAGCTGGAAGCCTGCAACGTATGTGTGTGATCACGGAGAATACCCAAGGCTGTGCAGTAATGGCAAAGCACCAGGAAAACACGGTTTACAAGGAGACCAAGTTAGGGTTTTATTAGTTGTAGTCAGATGTGTCGTGTCCTGGGATATTATCTGACACAAACCTAGGTACACATATACATGCTAATAGATAGCATTCATGTACGTAAGAGAAGGATCAGTGAAAATTGCATGGTCATGTCAGGAAGATGACTGACGAGTTATAGCGGTAAGCATAGCTAGCTTGTGGGAGAAGATTGAGTTGTGGACACGCAAGCCTGCCTAGCGACGTGCTCCTACTAGAACACAGAATAGTAATAAGAACAATAAACACATTTGCCATTTGGTGTACATACATATATGCATCACATTTCCATGATTCTACCATGGAAGTTCCAGGACTCTACCATGCCTCACTGTTATATAAGGCACTGTCCATCCGTGTAGCTCTCGGCACTTCCTCAAACGAAACTCCACATCGGAGCAGATTAAGGATAGATTGATCACACACGTTTCAGCGTAGCAAGAAGACACAGCATGTCAGGGGCCTCAACAAACACCGGAAGTAATGGTGAGCCTCTCTACCTTAATGCTCAGCTGATCTGATTGCACATGAATTATTTGTCATGCCTAGTAGTAACAAGTTGGAGAAACAATAATGTGTGCAGGGTTACAGTACCCTGTGCCTCCCTTGTCAGGATCAAACACCCGTCAGGGGTATGACGATCCTCGTCGACGCCATGGACAACAGGGACACTCTGCTAGTTAGTACCTTAAGCTTGAGCCTGATTTACTGCACATTAGTTCAAGGATTTGACTTTTGCATATTTAACTTTTTACAACGGAAAAGCAAAGCTTCCAGTGGTATCAACTGAGTCACAACTCTGCATGCGATATTATTCTAGGTTTGTAGCACATGCATGGACTTGTTTCCTCCTACACTTTTTGTGGGTCCTGATCCTGAGATCTAGTTCAATGTTCCTTCCGCTTTTCCCCCTTTTAGTAGCTCCAAAAGATCTTTTTCTTTTATTATCCTTGAAAAGGGTACGATGAAGTACACACCAATTATATAACCTCAGAGACGAAGTACTGTTGTCTCACTTGACGTAGTATAATACCCTAAACTTTGTTGGTCTTCTTGTGCGTGAATGCATGCAGAACCAGGATCTGAGGCTATAGTGAGTCCTGTACCGACTATTTCTAATACATGGCAGTACCAAAAGCCTTACTACCAAGTTCAGGCAGGTCAGAATGGAAGCACAAACACAAATAGCCAACAAGGTACGTAATTGTTCGGTTCCTAGCAAGTATACGTTCGGCCATTTTGTAATTTTTCTAAGATATAATGGGTTCATTTGCCTTTTGGAATACTTGAAAAACACTGACTTATTCAGCCTTTTTTTTTGCAGGAGCTACCGGTACATCTAATATAATGCCTCGGATGGGTGGACGTTAAATTCAACTATATGAAGAAGAAGATCCGCGTATCTGTAAATGTATTATGGTCGAGTCATATGTGCAGAAAGAATAATTGTACTTTTCTTGTTTGATTATATATAGGTTTGTTGCATTGATTTTATTACAATCACATCCCCCAAATAATGTTTAATTTGTACATGATATTTGTACATTGGGACTTGCAAGAATAGCTTAGTATAACATTATAATCTGGTTGTCCACTCTTGTATCACAACTAATAAGTCATTGCGCAAGGTACGGGCCAAAAGTACACGGGGCAATTATCATGCATGCCTTCGCAGAGAGATATAATGTTCTTTCCAAACCATTTTGTCATACATCACTAGTAGACGCTACTACAGAAAATGTTTTTAGAGGCGGGTAAAAAAAATATTTGTAAGGGCGGTGCGTACCAGCCTCTGTTCTCACAACTAAAAATAACTATTTGCAGGGGAGAATAAGGTACCCGCCCTAAAAACTGATTTCTAGGGCGGGTCATGCCCTAACCCGCCCCTAGAAATCATTTCAGGGGCGGATCATGCCCTAACCTGCTGCTGAAAACAACATTTCTAGGGGTGGTTTAGGATATGACTCGCCCCTGCAAACATCCTTCCCACCTAAAATTTTACTGATTTAAATTAAAATTTTTCAAATCTATTTCCCGCTATCTTTTAAAATTTTGTTTCCCGCTAATTTTGATCTATCAAGCTGGTGCGCGATCGAATATTATAGTGATCGACATGGAACATGTTTCAAGAATATAAATAATTGCACATACAAATTTAAATCATACATATATATATCATTACAGTGCATGAATAGAGTACATCATTAAAAGTGCTGCTTGAATACATATTTTTCTTCTATTTTCCAACGCTACTTGAGGTGGCACGGTGATGCTGGTTCGCCTAGTCACGAGGACTAATGTATTTAGGGTCTGTTACTAATTCGTGGTCTTTTTAAAAAAATATGCAGTTTGGGTGGATCACTTCATGCATAATGAAACAACATAAATCGGCTACTACTTCTATGAGTTGTTTCTCATGGAGTGCCCCCATGTTCCTTCTTGGATGAATCTGCAATTAATGAATCCATAGAAAGATTAAGCAAATGCTAGATAGATGCAAAAATAATATACACATATACATCTATCCCTAATAAACAGTAGTCCCTTATACGTTCAGGATCACTTGTGTATCTCCCTTGCGCCCTCATAGGCTCGCACATGTAATACCCGCAATACACCGAATTTGCAGGTTGCTTGTGGCACGAGAAGTTTGTGTAGAGTCATTGCTGAATCTTTATAAGCGGGATGAGCACCTCCTTTTTTAATGTAGTGCCCGTAAGCCCTGTTTTAAAAAAGAAAAAATGAGAAGTTAGTTTATAAATATTTACTTTTATGGAAAAATTAGCATGATGTACGTATGGAAGATAAGAAATTTGCTAACATTTTGAGGATGAATAAGAAATCATTGTATCTAGTCTTTGGCCAAGGAGTCCAATACGAGGACTCTTCCAAGATTTGGCTGTATCACAAAACCTATCCAGTGATTCCTGCAAAAATATTGTATATGATTTTCAGCTATGGATCGAAGCAAGAATATATTGTAGCAAAAGATTGAAATTAGATTTACCCGATGTGGTATTGCGCATATTATCAGCCACGTCTTGCCAGCTTACCATCATAACCCCTATGTAAACCGCAACCCTCTTCATGACATCTCTATGATATGACATTCATTTCTCATTTTTCTCCTCAGGCGTTTCACACCCAGCTAGCATGTCATCATCGTCCGCCCACTTACTTGGCCCGGCGTGCCTGGTCTCGCAAATAGCTGTAGGATCAAGATATCTCCGCCTTTCACCTAAAACAATGACATCATTTGTTTGCATCCTGTAGAATTGAACGGACAATTAATTAGATATGCATATATAGTAATTAAGGCCATAGCATACAATATATTAGTATCGATGAGGCACTTACATGCACCAGAGTCTAACCATTTTGATGTCTAGTTTACCGAGGTGGAACATGTTGTGGATGTCTCGAAAATCGAACATGACATCCATGATGCCCTAACCTTGAAGTCCGAATACTTGCGGATGGTATTGAGCGCATAGGGTATGGAGCCCAAGTCTACATGCCCTCAGGTACCAATTATGCATCCTCTGCTATTCACCTGGAACCGCTGTGATAGCCCAATCGGGTAGAAATGGTTTACTATACTCAAATGTTTGAGGAAATCCGATAAATCTGGAAGTATATCAACCCCAACATCCTTTTTGAAGTCTATGTCAGTGCGGGGCAAGGAAAAGCCCTATCATCTGCTAGAACCAGAATTAGAATCATCCTTTGACTTAGCTTTTGACTTGTCCTTTTTGTTTATGACGTGCCATAAATATGCAATCTCTTTCCTTCCGAATTGTTCCTTGAAGCCCGTATAACTCGGTGGACCAACCGCAGAGCCTTTGCCGGAGCTGTTGGCGGAGCTGCTAGAGTATGCTCTTGTGATCGGGCAACTTGAGCCGGTGGTGATAGCGGGGTCAGTGGTGATAGCTCTCGTCATCGGGCAACCTGAGCCGGTGGAGATAGCGGGGGCGGTGGTGATAACTCTCGTGGTGGTGGTGATGGTGGGGCCTGTAGAGTATGGTTTGGTGCTGCCCCCTCTCATGGTGGTTGTGATGATGGCGGAGCAGGTAGGGATGGCAGAGTCGGTGGAGTATGCTCAGGTGCTACCCCCTCATGTTGTTGTGGTGGTGGCAACTAGGTATGTTCTGGAGTAGCAATAGGTTATACACCAAGGAGTACAATATCTCGTTTAGGCCACAGAATGGTACTACCGATGCATTCTCCAAGGCAATTCTTCCCTTCTGTTGTGGGGATGTCTATCTCTTTATCCTCATAGCTTGATTTCAGGAGTTGCTCCACTTGTACGCATGCATATTGGGGCAGGATCGGTTTTCCCTCAAACAAACCCCCACTTAGATACACCTGGGCCTTGGCAACTTCCTTTGTCTTCCCAGCTTTGCCAATCGGATAAAAAAACAAGCGGAGAGTAGTAACGGATATGCAATCTACCGGGTATGGCTGTGCTATGGTAGATGCAACACTGCTCTGAGCACATGCCATATTTGCTTGGCTCAATACAAGAGGGGGCATCATCACCATCTATTGTTGCTCCACCTCTTGCGACGAGTTAATCTATAATAGCACGGACTAGTGAGCCTCTACAACCGCTTTCAGGAAATATTGGCTAAACTTACTTCTAGGGCTTTCTCTGTCGCTTCTTGCAATTCTTCCTTGTAGTGGTCATGCTTCCTATAGCTAGTCTGGTCCTGCTGGAACACATCCTTGATGGTCAACTTAGAGGACAAGCCTCTAACGCAGCCTCCATGCTCTTTGGACCCAATGGCTGTACTGAACACATCCTTGTCCCTCTTGGCTTTGAACTTTCCTTGCTTCTGGAGCTTGTTAAGTTCATATTGCGGCTTGCCATCCACTATCTTAGGCTTCATTGCTTGAAGCTACATCCAGGTACGTTCATCAAGGCTTTCAAAAGGGTCGGGTTGCCCGGTGGCTATTGCCGCCTCTCTTTCAAGCCGCCACTTCTCGAGTTGCCTTTGGTATCCACCTAGCCTAAGATGAACTTTATTTATGCTGCTCAGTGCAAGTTCTCTATTCCTCTAGCTTAGGGCTAGAGCTTCCTTAGAGGTCTTTTGCCGAACAACTCCTCCCATTGTGCTCGTGTGATTTTCCTATAATCTGCAAATGGCTCTCAGCCCTTCTGGACATACTTGGTATTCAGATCACTCTTCCACCGGCGGAAAGTTTTACCCAGCATCTTCTTAGCATAATGCTTAAATCTTTCCTAAGTTCCTCATGGCAAAATAAATGTTTTGCTCAATAGTGCCCACATCGCTTCTTTCTTCCCCTTAGGAACCGTTAGCCAATTGGGTATCGTTGGATCCAAAACCATCTTTGTTCTAACTATAGAACCGATTGCGTTCTGAAACTTTGCACGCACCTCAGGGGGCTCTATGGCTCTCCTGCTGTGTTAATTGCATTAACCATCCATTGGCCTTCGGGGTATTGGTTTCTTCCTCATTGACCTTGTTTCCTTTTGCTTTGGCTTCCAGAGGTCATAGTTTAAGGTTTCAGACGGAGCTATCGTTGCCTTCAAGTTCTTCCTCTGTCGGGCTTAGCAGTCGGCGTTGGCGTTTACTCCTTCCCGTCGGAGCCACCTACAAGGATCATAGGATTTCGGCTAGTCATTACGCGTAGTCTATGAAAAACATATACTAAAAGCTAGGTGTTAATTAATCGCGTGTACTCATTACCTGAACTGGATTCAGAATGTAATCCGAATCAAACTCCAACCTTGAACGGCATTCTCTTGGAGCTATAGGGTGTGGATCTATCGGATCATGCCACTTGCCGTCCATCCAACCCCTGTGTCCAATCCTAGGTCCTTCATATTCCAGGTCGCAGCATCATCGTCCCCAGATTGCACACTGTCATCGGCATCATCATTCCCGAATTGCACACCGACGTCGGCCAGGTCGTCCCATGACATCTGGGATGCAATTCGCTTAACTTTGTCGATTTCTGGTGCTGCATCCTCCTTGTGCAGGGATGATGACGACGGTTGATCCATTTACGAGTTCTACATATTTCAATAGGAACATATTCGAATACAAAATTTCAATAGAATCATATTTGAATACAAAATTTGAAAAGAATCATATTTGAATACACTTTTGAATACAAAATTCCTAAGGCTATATTTGGTAGAAGCACAAAACAATCCCTTATATTACATCATTAGAGTGTCAGAATAATTCATTCATAATACAAATTGTCAGACCCGGTGCCACGGGACTATGCACATGGTATATATATTCTAGGATAAGGGATGGGACATGGCCCATACTCTACACCAATTGTAACTACTCGTACAGGAGTAGAACTAGTTGGAATAGAAAGAAACTACCCGAGTAGCACTCGGGTAGGACTCCTAAGCTAGTATCGGGCTAGTATTTCCATGAAATCCTGTCCCCCCAGACTATAAGGGTGGGCAGGGATCCCCTCCAAAGCATCACAACACCTAAGGCAATACAAACCACCACACCGGACGTAGGGTATTACGCTCTTGATTGTCCGAACCTGTCTAAATCTTGTGTTCCTTGCACCTTTGAGTTCCTGATCTCGATGACACCCGACCTACAATCTACCACCTCTAGGATATCCCTTAGTGGGCTTGGAGGATAAACACCGACAGCTGGTGCGCCAGGTATGTGTGTTCATGGGGCATCCACCGGAGAACTCGCTAGCATTTTTCAACTTCACCAGTGTCGTGCCCGATGAGAGTGCCAGGTTCACCTTCGGCTCCTGGATCCGCATCGCCAACGGCTCAGGTGGTTTCAACAACCACCTGGCCAACCCCAAGAAGCCGGAGGCATCTGCTCCGATATCCAGCCACAACATCGATAATCTTGTCGATGATCTCAGCGGGATCAAACTTTCTGAGCTAATTGGAAGCTATGCAAGTCATATCAAGGTAAACCCTCACCCATCGATTAGTCCTGATGATCTATTTGCTGGGATAGATCAGGTGGACGACGGCATTGCCGAATGCATCAAGCTTGCAGAAGCCGCTCTCCATCTGCCTGTGTAACACCCTAATGTAAAATTTCAAGATTTCTAACGAATTTAAATGGGCTCCAGTAATTTTCTAATGATTCACCTTGCCTAGCTTGCATTTAATTTAATTAAATTCCACAAAGAATTAAAATTTATTTTAGCTCAACATGTTTGTGCATTCATGCTGGTGCATAAGTTTTATTTGGTTGAGTGCCAAGGGTTGAATTCAAATAGGTTGTAGTTGGTTTGAAAAAGAAAGGAAAGTAGGCCAGTCATTCCCGCAGCCCATTCCCCTTTCCTTCTCGTGCAGGCCCATTCTCTCTTTCTCTCTTTCTATCCCCCTTGGCCCAGCTCGCGCGGCCCAGCTGCCCGCGCCCTCCCTCAGCCGCGCCCCGTTTCCCTCTCTCTCTCTGACCACCCGGCCCCACCTGTCGGCGTCTATCTCCTCCTTTCCTTTCTTCCTCCTCGCTTCACTGGCAGCGCAATGACCGGACTGCAATCTTCGCCGGCCTTTCCTCGAGCGTGCCTCCCCGAAATCCCCAGCCTTCCCCTTTAAACGCACCCGCAAACTCTCCTGCGCCTTATTCCTTACCCGTGGCCGCCGCTCTAAACCCTAAGCCGCTGCCCACCTTGCTCCGCCGCACCGAGCCTCCTGCTCCGCCGCAGACCCGCCGCTTCGCCGCTTCGCCGCACCCCAGCCCCGGCCAACCCCCACGTCAGCTCCGCCTGGGTGCCAGGAAGCTGCCCGAGGCCTTCATCCGCGACCACGGCCCGTGCAATGATCGGAATTGCGCCAAGTACCGCCACCGGTGAGACGCTCCGCCACCTCATTTCCTCGCCGCCGGTAGCCCCCCGACCTTCTTAACCCCCGTAACACCTCCGCAGGAGCACCACGAGCCGACCCGTGGGGATCAGAAACCCGGAAACGCCCTGCATCGACCTTCTCCACGAGCGCCGCCCATCTTCGCCGCTCGGACCTCGCCGCCGACCACCTTGCGCTGCCTCTCCGGTCAATCCAAGCCCTCGGTGAGCATCAACATGTCCCCCTGGTCCTTTTGGTGCTAGATGTCGTAGATCTTGGCCCGTGCTTAGATCGAAGCACCGCACGCCGGTGTGCGCCGCTGCGCAAACCCACCTCCGCCGCTGCGTGCGCAACCCCGAGCAACCCCGAGGCCCGCAAGTGCCTCAGGTGGATCACGCGTGTCACGCTGATCACAACAGACCCAAGCCCCGTTCGATTTGACCCCCGGAGCATTGATTTCGATGAGCTCCGGCGACGCGCCGCCATGGAAACCAATCTCCGGCGACCCCCCTGCCGCCGGCCGCGTTCTTTTCAGATCGGACCGTCCGATCCAGATCGGACCGTCCATTTTCCCCGTGCAGATCGGACCATCCAAACACCGCCGTTCAGATCGGACCGTCCGAACCGAAATGCGTCCAAACCGTTAGATTTAGATCCAGTGGCCCAGATTAGAAGATACCCCTTCAGCTGTGGCTATTTTGTTAAAGAGCCTCTGAGTTTCCTTGAAACCAACCCGCAGTCCAGCGTAGTTCAAAAGTAATTCCAGTTAGGCCCTAGTTTTTGCACCGAAGCCCCTGAGCTTTCCAGAAATAGGATCCGCCGTCCCTGGATGCGTAGTTTTGCCGTCTAACCCTGAAGTTTATAGGTTAATTAGGTTTAGGCCCTCGGTTTTTGCGCAGAGACCCCTAGAACCTCCTGTTTTCTTACAGAAAAGTCCCTAGAGCTTGTTTTAGCTCTAGTTTTCACGTCTTAGCTCCGTTTTAGGTGGTTTTCTCGCTCACGTGATCATTGTAACGTGTAGAATAGCTTTAGCTCAGGTTTGTGTGTGCTATTCTATTGTATTGTTGTACTGTTTCTTATCTTTTGCCATTGTTTGCATGTATGTGCATGTGTGGACCATGTTTTGGCGTTGCGATCGTGAGTAGACGTTGAGCCATCGGAGGAGTATCAGGAGCCACCTTCTTCAGAGCCCTTTGAGCAGCAACAGGAGAACTTTGAGGAAGGCAAGTATAACATGAACATCCTATCACCTTTAAATACAATTTCATAATGCATTTTAATACTGTGTGCCTATAAGGATTTCCTAGCCACTTTTATCCTTTATATAAATACCTTGCGTGCATTTTGGTTAGTTGTGCTAGGTGCCGTGCTCTCACACATTATGATCTTTTTTTTAATTAAATTTGATTACTGGTATATGCAACTTGATCCTGAGAGTGGCCCTCTGTGCTGTGTGCTTGAGCGGCTCACGTCTCGTTAAAATATGTTTTTATTAGAAAGATGGTTTAGAGGGCCAGCACAGTGCTTAGTGCTTGGTTGGCCACTCTCCATAAGGACCGGTTCATAGAGCGACAAGCTGGGACAACCGCGCAACCACAAGACTGGAATGGAACGGTCTTGACTTACTAATTAGATCATTTTGGTTTGGGAGTAACTTACCTGCGGGGCATGAGGGGTGGTAAGCTTCACTGGTCCCTGCTCCTCCGGCTTGGTCTGTGCTGTGTGCTTGTACCCCCGTGAGGTGGGTCCCATCGTCGCTGATCCAGAAACCTTAGCGGTTACACCCTACTAACGTGATCCTTTATAACGGTCTCGTAGTGTGCCTGCTAGTCATCTCACCTAAGGAAGTGTGATGGACAACTAGCGTGGCTCACGACTTGTGGGTAAAGTTGTGCACCCTCTCGAGAGTGTAAAACTGGTATACTAGCCGTGCTCACGGTTATGAGCGGCCCAGATCCTCCGTCTGATTAGTGGGGTTTATCTTTGGTGGTTTGGTTTGGATTTCAGTAGACTCATGATTAATTTTGACTAATTATTATGCAACTTGGGTTGTGGTAATTCATTCACTGGTAGTAAATAACTTTAGTAAAATTTGCCAAGATTAAAAGCTAATGCAGTTGAGTCAGCTAACCGTAGAGCCTCATACTTGTGTTATACTTGTTGAGTACAAGTTGTGTACTCACACTTGCCTTCTCTACTCTTCTGCTCTCTTGGGGATATCTTCGACTGCTGCTCAGTACCAGGCGACGTGGAGGACTACATCAGCGGACTTGGCGATTTCTAGGCGTTTGTCTCCTAGCCGACGTCCTTGTGGCGCCCTATTCTTCATGTATTCATTTTACACTTCCGTATTCCTTTAACCGATTCTTAATTCAATTGTAATAAAGATATTCATTTACAATTTATACGCTTTTATTTCGAGATATGTGTTGTGATATCTTGATAATTCTGTTGTATATATGCTGACTTGATCCTGGCGCATATATGATTGCTCCGTTTATGCTCTTATAAATCGGATGTGACAAAATTGGTATCAGAGCCATGTCGACTGTAGGACAAAGCCTAATTAGAATTGGTCGAGTTTAAGGATTTCTTTTCTCTTGCCTTGCTACCGCAAAACTCAAAAAAAATTCATTTCTGCTTCTATTCCTTGAGTTCTAAACCTTGATTTGCTAGAATTAGTCTGGTCCCTTTCGTAGACGTTGGCCTGCAATTTTCTGTATGTTCTCATAAGCCTAGGATGCCTTTGCCAAAAATACGATAGAGCGTATGTTTGTTTTAGTCGAGTGGGGTGATAAACTCGGCTAATGTTTGAATATTGAGTGTTTGTGATTGTGCAAAATGTTTGATTTGGATTTTTGGTTGATTGCATAGTTTAGAAGTTAAACTTGATCATGCAAATCAACTTTAACGCAGACTTGAATTAAGTAATAAAACTGAGATAGATCGTTGGGGGTAAAACCGTACACTCTTTTCTCTCTACCTTAATCTGCCAGAGTTTTCTTTCCGGAATTGTACAATATCTATCCCTTATAGATTTCGTTTTGCTGCCATGCACCGGTTCTGGCCAGCAAGGGCAGAACAACCAGAGTACCGGCCAGCCGACGCCGATGCCGATGTCTCCACTTCTGACTCCGGAGTAGTTCTTCCAGCTCCAGATACAGATGACGGCCACTCTGAACAACACTATTCAGACTCTGCAGCAGATCCACACTCAGCCGCCACCTCCTCCATCGCAGCAGCCCCGAGATAGGCGTGCGGATTTCCTGAGAGGTCACCCGCCGACGTTCTCCCATGCGGCTGATCCACTCCAGGCTGACGACTGGCTTCGTTCGGTGGAGCGTCAGTTGGATGTCGCTCAGTGCGACGATCGGGAGCGAGTTCTTTACGCGGCAGGGCAGCTGCGAGGCTCAGCTCTCGATTGGTGGGAGTCCTACCCAGCTCGGGACCACGACGCCCTCACTTGGGTCCAGTTCCGGGAGCGTTTCAGGAACCAACACATTCCTGCTGGAGTAATGAAAATGAAGCATAAGGAATTCCTTGCGCTTAAGCAGGTAAATTGGAGTAAAATCTTTTCGTAATTTTTTTTGAGCTCAAGCCCACCCTTGTTTACCTCCGTGAAATCAGAAATGCTGAGCAATTTCCATCTTGTTTTTCTGGTACCTATCATTTTAGGGAACTATGACGGTGACCGAGTACCTTGACCGCTTCCTCCAGCTTGCTCGCTACGCCCCCGCTGAGGTCGCCAATGATGGCGATAAGCAGGAGCGCTTCAGGGAGGGGTTGGATGATCACCTTGTGTACGCGCTCATGAACCACCGCTTTGACAACTTCAACCATCTGGTTGACTCTACCCTCAACACCGAGTGCAAGCGTCGGGAGATTGAGGACAAGAAGAGGAAGATGGCTCCTGCTGCGTCTGGCAGCAACACTCGGCCTCGGTACTAGCACCCGCAGCAGAGGCAGGTCCAGCCGTACCAGCCGCGATAGCAGCAGTACCCGCCTTGTCCCCAGCAGCAGCAGCGGCAGGTGGGACAGGGCCAGAGGCTTCCAGCACCTCCGGCATGCTCAGCTCCACCGGCTCCACCAGCTCCGCGGTAGGGAGTGCCTACTTTCTCCGCTGGACAGCAGGCTCCAGCATTCCCACGGGCGTGCTATCACTGCGGCGAGCGGGGACACTACGCCAACTCTTGTCCCCGGAAGGCGCAGTCTGGACCGCAGGGGCGCCCAGCTCAGCCCAAGGCGCCATCACAGGGCAGGGTGAACCACGTGACGGCCGAGTCGGCGGCCGTGGCTCCCAACGTGGTTATTGGTACATTCATGGTCAATACCCACCCTGCTATAGTGCTTTTCGATACTGGTGCTGCGCATTCCTTCATTACTCAATCTTTTGTCGGGCATCATGGTATTCGTACTAGCACATTAAAGAGGTGCATGTTAGTATCTTCACTGGGAGGGCAACTGAGGTCTCATATCTTCTGCCCCAGAGTCAGTGTTGCTATAAGGGGGGTAGAGTTCAGTGCAAATTTGATGGTGCTAGACACCAAGGGTATCGATGTGATCTTGGGAATGGAGACCCTTGCTAGATGTGGTGTCAGGATTGATTGTGCTTAGAGGACCGTCCACTTGTCAGCGCCAGATGGATAGGAAGTCACAGTCAGTGCTTCGGAGCCCTCTGGATTTCTTTGTCAGATGGAGGCTAGACCCATGGATGGTATTCGCATGGTGTCTGAATTCCCGGATGTTTTGCCGGAAGATTTGCTAGGTATGCCGCCTGATCGCGACATTGAGTTTTCCATTGATCTCTTGCTTGGCACAGCTCCTATTGCTAAACGACCCTATCGTATGGCGCCCGTTGAGCATGAGGAAGTTAAGAAGACCATCGACGAGTTGCTAGCCAAGGGCTATATCCGTCGCAGCTTCTCTCCTTGGGCTTTTCCTGTATTGCTTGTAGAGAAGAAGGATGGCGCGAAGAGAATGTGCGTTGATTATCGGGATCTGAACACAGTCACCATCAAGAACAAGCATCCATTGCCCCGCATAGAGGATCTCTTTGATCAGCTTCAGGTTGCTTGTGTGTTCTCGAAGATCGATCTGCATTTGGGTTATCACCAGCTGAAGATTCGTCCCGAGGATATTCCGAAGACGGCATTCACCTGCAAGTATGGGCTATACGAGTATACGGTCATATCCTTCGGCTTGACCAATGCTCCGGCTTTCTTCATGCATCTGATGAATAAGGTTTTCATGGATTATCTGGACACCTTTGTGGTGATATTCATTGATGATATCCTGGTATATTCCAAGTTAGAGGCAGAGCATGAGAAACATCTGACGCTCGTGTTGCAGAGGTTGAGAGAGCATAAGCTGTATGCCAAGCTCAGCAAGTGCGAATTCTAGATTGACGAGGTCCCATTCCTCGGTCATGTCATCTCCAAGGGAGGTATTGCTGTGGACCCCGGCAAGGTGAAGGATGTGCTTGATTGGGTGGTACCGCAGACGGTGAAGGAAGTTCGCTCCTTTCTGGGCTTAGCAAGATATTATTGGAGGTTCATTGAGAATTTCTCCAAGATTGCGAAGCCTTTGACTTCCTTGCTAGAGAAGGGTGTGGATTTCTCCTGGACTGATGAGCGTCAGATGGCCTTCGAGGAGCTGAAGAAGAGGTTAACTACGGCGCCAGTCCTTACTCTGCCAGACCAGAGCAAGAGGTTCACAGTGTATTGTGATGCTTCGAGGGATGGTCTTGGTTGCGTCCTGATGCAGGAAGGCAGAGTTATAGCTTATGCTTCACGGCAGTTGCGCCAGCACGAGCTGAATTATCCCACTCATGATCTGGAGTTAGCTGCAGTTGTGCATGCTCTGAAGATATGGAGGCATTACTTGTTTGGGCAGAGGTGTGACATTTACACCGATCACAAGAGCCTCAATTACATTTTCACTCAGAGTGAGCTAAACATGCGGCAGAGAAGATGGCTAGAGTTGGTCAAGGATTATGACCTGGAGATTCACTATCATCCGGGCAAGGCCAATGTTGTAGCAGATGCTCTGATTAGGAAGAGCTATGTCAATATGGCCGTGGCTTTTCAGATGCCTCTGGAGTTATGCGAGGAGTTTGAGCAGTTGAGTCTGGGTTTCTTGCATCGCACCTTGAGTGTGTCATTCGAGGCAGAACCCACTCTAGAGGCAGAGATCAGGCAGCAGCAGAAAGAAGATAAGAAGCTACAGGAGATCCGTGAATTGCTCAAGATTGGCAAAGCACCTCATTTCCGAGAGGATGATCAGGGTACCTTGTGATACAAGGGCCGGATATGTGTGCCAGATGTAAAGGATCTCAGGAAGCTGATTTTGAGTGAGGCTCATGATACAGCGTATTCCATTCATCCGAGCAGCACAAAGATGTATTATGACCTCAAGGAACGATTCTGGTGGTATGGAATGAAGCGTTCCGTTGCAGAGTACGTGGCTATCTGTAACACTTGTCAGCGTGTCAAGGTAGAGCATCAGAGGCCAGCAGGTCTATTGCAGCCGTTGAAGATTCCAGAGTGGAAATAGGAGGAGATCACTATGGACTTCATTGTGGGATTGCCTCATACTCAGAAAGGGTACAACTCCATATGGGTAGTAGTGGATCGGTTGACGAAGGTTGCCCACTTCATCCCGGTGAACACTACTTACTTCGGTGCTAGACTCGCAGAGTTGTACATCTCCAGGATCGTCTGTCCGCATGGTGTTCCGAAGAAGATCATATCTGACCGAGGATCTCAGTTCACTTCACGGTTCTGGGAGCAGTTGCATGATTCGTTGGATACGAAGCTACGCTTCAGTACCGCCTATCATCCTCAGACAGATGGGCAGACAGAGAGAACCAGCCAAGTGTTGAAGGATATGCTTCGAGCCTGTGCTATTCAGTATGGTACCAGCTGGGATAAATGCCTTCCATTTGCAGAATTTTCATACAACAACAGCTATCAGGCCAGTACGAAGAAATCTCCTTTTGAGGCCTTGTACGGGCGAAAGTGCAGAACTCCACTTTATTGGGATCAGATTGGCGAGAGGCAGGTGTTTGGTCCTCATATTATTGCGGATGCAGAACAGTTGGTACAGCAAGTACGAGAGAATCTGAGGGTCGCTCAGACTCGTCAGAAGAGCTATGCGGATGTGCGTCGTCGGGATCTGACCTTTGCAGTGGATGATCATGTGTATCTGAAGGTCTCGCTGATGAGAGGAATCTGCAGGTTTAATGTGAAGGGGAAGTTAGCCCCTAGATACATTGGTCCGTTCAAGGTGTTGGAACGGAAGGGTGAGGTAGCATACCGTTTGGAGTTACCTCCCAGTCTCTCAGGAGTGTATGATGTCTTCCATGTATCTCAGCTGAAGAAGTGCTTGAGGGTGCCGGAAGAGCAAGCACCATTGGAAGGGTTGGAAGTGCAGGAGGATCTAACCTACACCGAGCATCCGGTGAAGATTCTGGAGACGTCTAAGAGAGTTACTAGGAACAAGAAGATCAAGATGTGCCGTGTTCAGTGGAGTCATCACACAGAGGATGAGGCTACTTGGGAGCGAGAAGATGAGCTGAGGAAGACCTATCCAGATCTCTTTGCTAGCTAGCCTATTCGAATCTCGGAACGAGATTCCTGTAAGGGGGGTAGGTTTGTAACACCCTAATGTAAAATTTCGAGATTTATAATGAATTTAAATGGGCTCCAGTAATTTTCTATGGATTCACCTTCCCTAGCTTGCATTTAATTTAATTAAATTCCACAAAGAATTAAAATTTATTTTAGCACAACATGTTTGTGCATTCATGCTGGTGAATAAGTTTTATTTGGTTGAGTGCCAAGGGTTGAATTCAAATTTGAGTTGAATTCAAATAGGTTGGAGTTGGTTTGAAAAAGAAAGGAAAGTAGGCCAGTCATTCCCGCGACCCATTCCCCTTTCCTTCTCGTGCAGGCCCATTCTCTCTTTCTCTCTTTCTTTCCCACTCGGCCCAGCTCGCGCGGCCCAGCTGCCCGCGCCCTCCCTCAGCCGCGCCCCTTTTCCCTCTCTCTCTCTGACCGCCCGGCTCCACCTGTGGGCTTGGAGGATAAACACCGACAGATGGCACGCCAGGTATGTGTGTTCATGGGGCATCCACCGGAGAACTCGCTAGCATTTTTCAACTTCACTAGTGTCGTGCCCGATGAGAGTGCCAGGTTCACCTTCAGCTCCTGGGTCCGCATCGCCAACGGCTCAGGTGGTTTCAACAACCACCTGGCCAACCCCAAGAAGCCGGAGGCATCTGCTCTGATATCCAGCCGCAACATCGATAATCTTGCCGATGATCTCAGCGGGATCAAAATTTCTGAGCTAATTGGAAGCTATGCAAGTCATATCAAGGTAAACCCTCACCCATCGATTAGTCCTGATGATCTATTTGCTGGGATAGATCAGGTGGACGACGGCATTGCCGAATGCATCAAGCTTGCAGAAGCCGCTCTCCATCTGCCTGTGTAACACCCTAATGTAAAATTTTGAGATGTATAACGAATTTAAATGGGATCTAGTAATTTTCTAATGATTCACCTTGCCTAGCTTGCATTTAATTTAATTTAATTCCACAAAGAATTAAAATTTATTTTAGCTCAACATGTTTGTGCATTCATGCTGGTGCATAAGTTTTATTTTGTTGAGTGCCAAGGGTTGAATTCAAATAGGTTGGAGTTGGTTTGAAAAAGAAAGGAAAGTAGGCCAGTCATTCCCGCGGCCCATTCCCCTTTCCTTCTCGTGCAGGCCCATTCTCTCTTTCTCTCTTTCTATCCCCCTTGGCCCCGCTCACGCGGCCCAGCTGCCCGCGCCCTCCCTCAGCCGCGCCCCGTTTCCCTCTCTCTCTGTGACTGCCCGGCCCCACCTGTCGGCGTCTATCTCCTCCTTTCCTTTCTTCCTCCTCGCTCCACCGGCAGCGCAATGACCGGACCACGATCTTCGCCGGCCTTTCCTCGAGCGCGCCTCCCCGAAATCCCCAGCCTTCCCCTTTAAACGCACCCGCAAACTCTCCTGCGCCTTATCCCTTACCCGTGGCCGCCGCTCTAAACCCTAAGCCGCTGCCACCTTGCTCCGCCGCACCGAGCCTCCTGCTCCGCCGTGGACCCGCCGCTTCGCCGCACCCCAGCCCCAGCCAACCCCCACGTCAGCTCCGCCTGGGTGCCAGGAAGCTCCCCGAGGCCTTCATCCGCGACCCCGGCCCATGCAACGATCGGAATTGCGCCAAGTACCGCCGCCGGTGAGACGCTCCGCCACCTCATTTTCTCGCCGCCGGTAGCCCCCCGACCTTCTTAACCCCCGTAACACCTCCGCAGGAGCACCACGATCCGACCTGTGGGGATCAGAAACCCGGAAACGCCCTGCATCGACCTTCTCCATGAGCGCCACCCGTCTTCGCCGCTCGGACCTCGCCGCCGACCACCTTGCGCTGCCTCTCTGGTCAATCCAAGCCCTCGGTGAGCATCAGCATGTCCCCCTGGTCCTTTTGGTGGTTGATGTCGTAGATCTTGGCCCGTGCTTAGATCGGAGCGCCGCACGCCTGTGTGCGCAACCCTGAGCAACCCCGAGGCCCGCAAGTGCCTCAGGTGGATCACGCGTGTCACGCTGATCACGACAGACCCAAGCCCCGTTCGATTTGACCCCCGAAGCATTGATTTCGACGAGCTCCGGCGATGCGCCGCCGCGGAAACCAATCTCCAGCGACCCCCCCGCCGCCGGCCGCATTCTTTTCAGATCGGACCGTCCGATCCAGATCGGACCGTCCGTTTTCCCCGTGCAGATCGGACCGTCCGAACCCCGCCGTTCAGATCGGACCGTCCGAACCGAAATGCGTCCAAACTGTTAGATTTAGATCCAGTGGCCCAGATTAGAAGATACCCCTTCAGCCGTGGCTATTTTGTTAAAGAGCCTCTGAGTTTCCTTGAAACCAACCCGCTGTCAAGCGTAGTTCAAAAGTAATTCCAGTTAGGCCCTGGTTTTTGCACCGAAGCCCCTGAGCTTTCCAGAAATAGGGTCCGCCATCCCTGGACGCGTAGTTTTGCCGTCTAACCCCAAAGTTTATAGGTTAATTAGGTTTAGGCCCTCGGTTTTTGTGCAGAGACCCCTAGAACCTTCTATTTTCTTACAGAAAAGTCCCTAGAGCTTGTTTTAGCTCTAGTTTTCACGTCTTAGCTCCGTTTTAGGTGGTTTTCACGCTCACGCGATCGTTGTAACATGTAGAATAGCTTTAGCTCAGGTTTGTGTGTGCTGTTCTATTGTATTATTGTACTTTTTCTTATCTTTTGCCATTGTTTGCATGTATGTGCATGTGTGGACCATGTTTTGGCGTTGCGATCGTGAGTAGACGTGGAGCCATCGGAGGAGTATCAGGAGCCACCTTCTTCAGATAACTTTGAGCATCAGTAGGAGAACTTTGAGGAAGGCAAGTATAACATGAACATCCTATCACCTTTAAATACAATTTCATACTGTATTTTAATACTGTGTGCCTATAAGGATTTCCTAGCCACTTTTATCCTTTATATAAATACCTTGGGTGCATTTTGGTTAGTTGTGCTAGGTGCCGCGCTCTCACACATTATGGTCTTTTTTGTAATTAAATTTGATTAATGGTATATGCAACTTGATCCTGAGAGTGGCCCTCTGTGCTGTGTGTTTGAGCGGCTCACGTCTCGTTAAAATATGTTTTTATTAGAAAGATGGTTTAGAGGGCCAGCACGGTGCTTAGTGCTTGGTTGGCCACTCTCCATAAGGACCGGTTCATAGAGCGACAACCTGGGATAACGGCGCAACCACAAGACTGGAATGGGACGGTCTTGACTTACTAATTAGGTCATTTTGGTTTGGGAGTAACTTACCTGCGGGGCATGAGGGGTGGTAAGCTTCAATGGTCGCTGCTCCTCCGGCTTGGTCTGTGCTATGTGCTTGTACCCCCATGAGGTGGGCCCCATCGTCGCTGATCCAGAAACCTTAGCGGTTACACCTTACTAATATGATCCTTTGTAACGGTCTCGTAGTTTGCCTGCTAGTCATCTCACCTAAGGAAGTGTGATGGACAACTAGCGTGGCTCATGACTTGTGGTTAAAGTTATGCAACCTCTCGAGAGTGTAAAACTGGTATACTAGCCGTGCTCACGGTTATGAGCGGCCCAGATCCTCTGTCTGATTAGTGGGGTTTATATTTGGTGGTTTGGTTTGGATTTCAGTAGACTCATGATTAATTTTGACTAATTATTATGCAACTTGGGTTGTGGTAATTCATCCACTGGTAGTAAATAGCTTTAATAAAATTTGCCAAGATTAAAAGTTAATGTAGTTGAGTCAGCTAACCATAGAGCCTCATAACTCGTGTTATACTTGTTGAGTACAAGTTGTGTACTCACACTTGCCTACTCTACTCTTCTGTTCTCTTTGGGATATCTTCGACTGCTGCTCAGTACCCGGCGACGTGGGGGATTACATCAGCGGACCCGACGATTTCTAGGCGTTTGTCTCCTAGCCGACGTCCCTGTGGCGCCCTGTTCTTCATGTATTTATTTTTATGCTTCCGCACTCCTTGAACTGATTCTTGATTCAGTTGTAATAAAGATATTCATGTACTATTTATACGCTTTTAATTCGTGATATGTGTTGTAATATCTTGATGATTCTGTTGTATATATGCGTGACTTGGTCCTGGCGCATATATGATTGCTCGGTTTATGCTCTTATAAATCGGGTGTGACAGCCTGACCCAGCGTCGTCGACACGGAACTGCCCTAAGTCTCCTCACCACCCTCCTGTCGCCACCGGCGACATCTTCTCCGGCATCGACCGAGTCGACCAAGGTATCGTAGAGTGCATCAATCTCGTAGAAACCACCCTTCAGCGCATCAACCCTAGGGAGCCGAAGGCATTCGATCGTGATTTCGATGACTTCATTGGCAAACTCAAAACCCCCAGACCAAGTCCAATTCAGTCTGAGGCTGTCCTACCCAAGACCCTCTCCGCATTGGAAGAGCACTTCAATCACCTACTGCAACTCGGAGAAGAAGAAGCCACCGGATGTTGGGGGGCTACCGTTTATGACAACCATTCGGATTTGGTTACTCACACCACACCTATAATAGGCAGCTGCCAGAGTCTGGCAAGAGGATCAACTCGGTTGGGCAGGTTTGAGCATTGGAAGGGCAGAAAGCCCTCCAAATTTCTCAAATCAAGCCCACCACGATCCATTATTGACTCTGGTGAATTCTCGTAACAAGAAGGCAGACCTCTCGCTTCTTCTAACGACGAAGAAGGTTGGGCTATGAGTAGCAAATGCCTCGCACCAGATCGTGACGTATTCATGATTCATGTCGACAAAGACAGTGAAGGATTGGAGTATGTTCAATTGGACGGCTACTACATCAACGACGATGACTACATCTCTGACACACCCGGTCCAGACCCAGACGCAGCAGGGGCATTCGCCCATTAGGATCTACCTATTCATGCTCTTGACTCTGTGGGAACCACGAAGTTTGAAGGTGAAGATGATGTCCAAAAAGAGCAGCATAAGCTTAGGAATGCCAAGCATGCTGGGCGCAAGCAGCGCATTCCAGAACAACACCAACATTAGCCTGCCAACCTCTATGACTGCTCCACAGGCGACCTCCGCACTATCATCAACGCCGGCCGGTACGCCCACAAAGTCATCATCGCTTGGCAGCAGGAGCGCGACGAGGTGGAGGCCTACAGCCCCGCCAACTATCATATCCCTCTTGACTACCTGGTTATGACTTGGAAACACAAGCCAAAGTCGGGGAACAACCAATCGGAAGAAAGAAAACCCTCAGCTTGAAAGAATGATTCGAGGAGGCTCTCCGCAAGCGATGCTCATGGCACCCGAAGAGCAAGCATTCCACCATCGAATGTCAAACCCTTCGGAGGGTCCTGGGAGCTCGCCACTCAACAAAGACCACGAAGAAAGGTGATGGGACCACCAGAATAATGATTTATTCATAAATTAAGTACCTGATTCAAGAAGGTTTTCTAAGGGTCTTTTAGGTGTTTCGATTGTTCAACCATTGTTTTGGGACTATATCTTGAAACAAAGGCTTCCGTAAACCTAAAAGCACCCCTTTTTACCACTTAGTCAGGGTCGCCATTTATGTTTATTATTTGGGATAATCATGACTTCCTCGCTATACTACTCTCAGACATGCCCAATGAATGTCCAGCCTAATTAGTGCAATCTTTTTCCAGCCGATCTCTTGTCACCTATTCCTCATGTCACGAGCCATTTTTACCAACGCTCAGGGGCTAAGGATAGGGCCAGCGGGGATGGGCTCGGGAAAGAAGAAAATCATTCACTTTCTTCAAGGCTAAGCTCAGGGAACCCTGTCACAGCCGAGCCATGCTACTGCCAAAAGTGGTCGCCTCATTTGGCAATGACTAGTGGAACCCGTTAATTAGCCAAATAAAGAAGCTATTATCTATCAAATACTTCCAGTAACACTCAGTTTACTAGTTCGCGACTAGTACTCTATGTTATTGAAGGGGCCTCGCTCCCATACTTCTAGTAATGCTCAGTTTATTAGTTCCCGACTAGTACTCTATGTTACTGAAGGGGTCTCGCTCCCATATTTCCAGTAACGCTCAGTTTACTAGTTCCCGACTAGTACTCTATGTTACTCAAGAGGCCTCGCTCCCATACTTCCAGTAACGCTCAGTTTACTAGTTCCCGACTAGTACTCTATGTTATTGAAGGGGCCTCACTCCTATACTTCCAGTAATGCTCAGTTTACTAGTTCTCGACTAGTACTCTATGTTACTGAAGGGGCCTTGCTCCCATACTTCCAGTAATGCTCAGTTTACTTATTCTCAACTAGTACTCTGTGTTACTGAAGGGGCGTTGCTCTCATACTTCCAGTAATGCTTAGTTTACTTGTTCCCGATTAGTACTCTATGTTATTAAAGGGGCCTCGCTCCCATACTACCTGACTTAGCTAAGGAGATCGAGGAGGAGTCCGCTCTCAACGTGACTTCGACTCATGCTGCACCAGGAATTTTCGGGTTGGATGGAATCCGATCTGGGGGAAGAGCGTACCCGACTCCTATTCGGATTACGAAACTCAGCTCATGTATACCACTCGGCGACTCGGCTGACTCTTAGACTCGGGGGCTGGTGCCACCGACCATGTGGTGTATCTCCTCTAATTTGGATAGTATCTATGCTACTCGGCGTACCTTTGGTGGCTCATCTAGCTCCCATGCTCAGGGGCTGGGCATGATAAGGCACTCAGCGTACCTACGGTGGCTCGTCTAGATCCCATGCTCGGGGGCTGGGCGCGACAAGGCACTCGGCGTACCTTCAGCAGCTCTTCTAGCTCCTATGGTCAGGGGCTGGGCGCAACAGGGCACTCAGCATGTTTTCGGCGGCTCGTTTGGCTCCCATGCTTTAGGCTGGGTGCAGAAAACAACTCGGCGTATCATAGTGCAGAAGCTGAAGAGTTCATATTGGGATAAGATTTGTTTTAAGTGATAATTTTGGGTTATTTTGGAAAGCTATTTGCTTAACCATTTTTTCAAAGACGTTATCCTGAAAAAAGGGATTTTCGAATTTCTAAACCAATTTACTCATTTTAACCATCAAATCAAATTCTTATTTTTTCCACAACCTATGCCACGATTCTTTGGGTCCTTTTTCCAAACCTTGAGATTTGGACTTAAGGATCGGGGGCTATGGGACACGTGTCACAGATGGCTTATTTTTCAAATTGTTGGAAGATAAGAGTAGAAGATTTAAGACTAATTTGACCCTCAGCCTGATTCTTCGATTCAACCTAAGGCTCAGGGGCTACTCCATATGGTGTGCGAGTTTAATCGCACCCCACATAAAATAAGACTTGAAAACTTCTCGGGGCATGAGCACCTCACATCCTCGATGCAGCCAAGGAAGTACTCGGAAGACACCTTCAAGATAGAGTTCGAGAGAACTTGAAGGCGCCTTCACAAGTACTCGAATGCCTGCAGTACTTGACTACGAAGAGCTCGAGGGCTTGTCAGACCCGGGGCCACGGGACTGCGCACATGGCATAGGATAAGGGATGGGACATGACTCGCACCCCACACCAATTGCAACTATTGGTACATGAGTAGGACTAGTTGGAACAAAAGAAAACTACCCGAGTAGTACTCGGGTAGGACTCCAAAGATAGTATCGAGCTAGGATTTCCATATAACCCTGTCCCCCTAGACTATATAAGGGCGGGCAGGGACCCCCTCCAAAACATCACAACACCTAAGGCAATACAAACCACCACACAGGACGTAGGGTATTACGCTCTCGGTGGCCTGAACCTGTCTAAATCTTGTGTTCCTTGCACCTTCGAGTTTCTGATCTTGGCGACACCCCACCTACAATCTATCACCTCGGGGATATCCCTCGGTGGGCTTGGAGGTTAAACACCGACACAAATGAATTTACATTCAAAAGAAAAGAACTAACCATCATTCAAATGGATTGAATAAATGTTAAAAAATGAATGAATTCACTAACTACATTCAAAATTTCACATTCACTAACTATATTCAAATTTCAACATTGAAATCAAATATAAAAGAATAACCATATTCACATTTCACAAAGAAATTAGATTCATATTCACATTCACATTTGAAAGTTAATAGACAGACCTCGTATTTTTTTATAAAAAGGAATTTGCACTATCCACATTATCACTCTCTCTATGACTCTCTCTATGTGTGTGTCTATGTATTTGTCTCTCATGAAAGAGAGAGAGAAAGAATGGTGACAGCGCAAACTCCTTCCTATAATCGAATTGAGGACTACTATTACACTTTTAGAGTATAAGTATATACTAACTATTCCTAAATTCTTCACTAACTATTCACTAATTCACTAAGTCACTAACTATACATCATCAGAGTGCGTGTGTGTTAGTGTGTGTGTGTGCATTCAAATGGAAAATAAAAAGAATAATTTCAATAATTAACAAGTCCTAAAAAACAACACATGCACATGTAATAACACTTTCGCTAATTTAACTCACATTCACTAACTACATGAATATATACATTCAATAACTACATGAATATATACATGAATAATATTCATTTACTGAAAAAATTAAAAAAACCTTGGCTTGGGGAGGGGAGGGCCGCCTTGGAGGGGAGTAGGAGCGCCGGCGAGGTGGTGGCTTGCACGGGGAGGAGCTCGGCGGCACGCACGGGGAGGAGGACTGTCACACCCGGTTTAGAAAAGGTACCCAGATGCATCTCATCTGTGCGCCAGAATCAAGTTCCGCACATACAGTAGATGTTACAAGTGAATACCCGAAACAATGCATTAACAAAATAGAGTATAATAGTACTTTATTACATGACCGATAGTCTTAATCTTAAACAAATAAATAAACGTCGATAACTAGCAGCGGACTTCAGCTTCACAGGCGGATGACTGGGAGACATACGCCTAGTATTCTTCGAAATCTTTGGGAAACACTGGATAATTATCTTGTTCTGAGCAGCATTGTTTTTAATAAAGCAAGTGTGAGTACACTTATGGTTGGTACTCAGCAAGTGGAGTAAATTATATGACATGCAAGGCTATAATCAAGGAAAAGCTGACATGGTTTGACTGCGATAAGCATTTTTAGTTGATCAAGTTTTATTAAGTAAGCATTAACTAAGTGTAAGTATATTCCAACCCTTAAACAAAATATCAGAGGTAAATAATCGACAACATACATAAATAAATAAATAAATATCATCGATTTGGATCGTCTTTAAGTTTAAATATCATGTGAGTGTCCAAGCCGCTCTTAACCATGAGCACAGCTGATTATCAGTTTTTACTCTGCAGAGGTTGTACACTTTACCCACAATTCGTGTTTCCCTTAATGCCCGAGTTCGCAAAGCCCTTAAACACTTCCAAGGTGAGTAGCAGGGATTCACTATGAGGCCTTTACAAAGATTCCCTAACTTATGACAATTCGCTAAGGTTTTCAGTCAAAGCGGTCATAACTCTCCCTAATAAGATAATGCCTTAGCCAAGGACCACATATATCAATATGCCTCAAGAGGATCGAGCTATACCCGACAATGCAACCCCTCTTGCCCTTTCGGTAAGATCATCATAAGCTAAAGTTTCTAATTAATTAGCCAAGACTAGAGCCATGTAGTATTGTGGTTGCACTGTTTTCTCGGGTGGTTCTCCATGTTTCAATTAATACAATGATCTTAATCATCATCAATAGAGTATTCCATAACATGTATATAACAGTGTAACATGGTTCCATATTATCCAATCAAATCTAAATAAAGCAACTAGCATAACTACGACATAATTATAATCACCCAGGTTTAATCTGTGGCAGAACCAACCTGAATTATACTGGCTCAAGTACGCGAGTCCACTCCCGAGGGCTCCAACGTGCTTCAAACGGTATAATCCCTTGGCCTGTCGGGTAACGTCCCGATAAACCACCGATACACAGGATCAAATAAGGTTACCTGTGAGTCCAGAGATACAGTCACCATCACATTTTATATCACAGGGAAATACATTGCAAGAGTTTCCAAAAGTAGTACGAAGTTCTAAATTTAGAAAAGACATTACAAATTGTAAAGCTATGGTTTTTAGCAGCGGAAAACATGCGCGATAATTACAGCACGTCGTCAAGACGGATGTCATGCTAAGCCCAGGCACGACATCATGCGAGATCATCAGTGTTGGCCGAGGATGGATCCTATTCCAAGGGCCAACCGTCTGGAAGAGCTCCGGGCCAAGACAAGAGAAAGAGTAGGGTCTTCAAGACATTACCTGCAAAACATATGACTAGCAAGGCTGAGTATACTAATACTCAGCAAGGCTTACCCGGGATTGGGTATACTTTAACCCATAACTAGACTTATGAAGGCTTATAATAGTTCTGGGTTTGGTTTCAGCTGAAAAGCAGCTAAGAGTAGATCCTTATTTTCAACTTTTAGCTTTCAAGTTCTATGTGATTATCCATTCTAGATAAGCACTTATAACTAAGCAAGCAAGGTAGAGCTCTTTATCTCAACCATCAGTATTACTCATCATATAGTTGCTCTTGTTACTCTGTGTGATAAAGGGGATAAGCAGTCTCATTCATCGTGAGAGGCGGACGATTCCTGAATTGAAATTCAACCTTGCAAGGTAAACCTAACACACACGCTTGGAACATCCACAAGTTGTTCCGAAGCAACCGTTTACCTTTCATTCCGACTCGTGGACAGGCCACCACAAGCGACTTGTAGGACCGTACACACATCACTCGTGCAGGACATACGTCTGTAGCATGACTACAAAACCCGTATTCCTGTCTGCCATGCGGAACGTACTCCCACAGGTCGGTGCATGTGAACATAACATAAAGATCGAGTGGTGGGAGGTATGTCCACTTACCGGGCCGATTGGTTACTAGGCTTACCGCTTTACCATATTTCACGGCATGTGGCTAGTACTGTTCAAATGCTTAGCCACCACTACCACACATATCGACCTTATCAACTTTTAACAAAACAGACAGGGTAAACTTCCAGGTCATGATATAGCACATGACCCTGTCCGTCATCCTTATAGTGGTTGCAGAAATGTAAACATGCAACTCCTATATCGCGCGAGTGACAGGAAATCACCCGACTTCTACCGGTCCTATTAGCAGAGCATCTATCCGATAAGGACTCGGGAGCATTACATTGGATTCCTAGGATTCATGCATTTAGGGTTTCACTTCAATTCCTAGACTTAATGCAAGATATAATATAGATAGACATAGATTGCAGTGTAAATAAAGTAGTGGGATATGTCCGGGGCTTGCCTTTACTGGTGGGGCTGAAGTCAGAAATGTCAATATCTTCCGAACTTTGGTTCGGGGCTTCAGTTAATTCCTTGGTGATGTTCATTTGGTCTTTAGAAACATCCTTTGTAGACTCCGGGGAGATCTCGCAGGTATCGTTGCCGAAAGTAGTCGTATCTACATGTAATGCAACATTACATTCAAATGTGCACACAAAACTATTTTACTTCACAACAAAGTTGCAATTCAACGTTCATTGAACAGGCTACTCACATAACAATCAAAAAGATCTGAAACTAAACTTAGGTGAAGCTTTAGGGAGACAACTAATTAGAATCAGCTACATGTTGAGGGTTACAACAGAGCTGATTGGAAACAACGAGGGTTTAGCTGACTGATGAGTGCATCGGGTTCCTAGACGATCGATGAAAGCATCGATTACTTCAGCAGAGGGGTGATTCCTAAAGCAATTGTCTTAACTGAGATGTGCTTAAGTGTTATTCTAGGTAACTAGGTGTGGTTGCATCGGCTCGATTACGTCAGCACAACAATTGAGTGACGCATAGCCGAATGGAGTGTGGTTAAGGGTATATGGCCGATAGATATATAGCTGATCTCTCAGTCGATAAATCAGCTGATAGATGTATGTGGACAAGAATGGGGAAACTAAGGATTGATCGGCCATATTTGACCGATACAGAAAATGACTAGAATCGGCTTGGATCGGCCGATAGCAAGAACCTTAAGATCGTGTGTGCACCTCAAATTGATCGGCTATGTGATAGCCAATGTAGGACGGAACAACAGAATATTACTGGCAGTAGCCGATACTAGAAAGATAACAACCGTTTCAGCTAACCAGCCGATGGTAGAAGTATCGACTGACAGCTGTTACGCAGAAACATCATAGACTTAAAGAAAACAGATGCTAAGTGGCTGGGTTGATAACCTGCCACTGAAGTATAGCTGTCGAGACGTATTAGCTAAGCAGCAGATACATACAAACTAACAGGGATCCTTATATAAAAAGGACCTTAAGGAAACGGTGATCAAGACAAGGACAATGTCTTGATGGCAGGGATATGAGCACTTTGTGGGAAAGGATTAACTCGATATCACACATTTCTATTTAAGACATACATTCTATGGCTTAGTTTTCAGCTATAATACAAGCATACAATATAAAGCACAATTAAACATTCATTCCCTAACATATGACTTAGACCACACATCAAAGACTTCAACTCAAGATCACGACATAAAACTTGTAGAATTTGATTTAGGGTTTCAAACAAAACTGATTTTACATTTTTATGAACTTCCTACGAAAATCTATGAAATGTAGAAGTTCACTGATTTGAAATAAAGAAAGCTCTGGAAATCTTACAGAAAACACCCTAGAACTTTCTAAACCAAAACAATCAAGTCCCTGGTCAGGGAAAACAGAGAACAGGAAGATATCGACGATATTCCGGCAAAGGAATCGCCGGCATTAAGAAGATTCAGTAGGTCAGGGCAAACCTTGGTTGTGGAGAAGAACGGACGGAAAATGAATTCCCGTGGCGAACAGGGTCAGCGAGGAGATAAGCTCGACGATGACGAGACTCCGTGGATGACGAAGGAGTTTTCCGGGAAGGGTTGCCGTGGGTGGAAGCTGGTCGAAGTGATAATCCCCGCGGTGATTTGTGGTCTTGCTCGGCGATCGACGAGGAAAAGGTGCTGCTGGATGTCGTGGACTTATAGGACAAGACGATGGAGCCGAATAAGTTCGCTATGCCGCTTCCTCCGCGAACCTCAGGGTTTTCCTACTTACGGGCCAAACCTCCTTTGCTCACGCACGTGTGCCGCTGAAGCATGGCCGGCACACCCGCGTAGCCTTTTGCATGACCGCCGCGCTAGGTTGCATCTCCGGTGCACCACTTCTGTTCTGTTCCTACACCAACGGCCCCCAATTTGCTTGCACGTGGTCAGTTGCCCTGCACTCGTTTGCGAAAATGAGCCGAATCGGCCACTGGCAAAACACTTCCGTTCGCACTCGCGAACGCACCGGTTCAGTTTCGCTCGGACCTCCAGGTCCTGCAACTTCGCCTTCCGCTCCACGTGTTGTGACGCCATCTGGTTTGACCTACCACCGCCGTTGGCAGAACGCTTCCGCTCCACAATTGCGGACGCGCTATGTGATATTCAGGTAGTCTTCAAATGGCTCCTTTCGAAGCGTTATATGGTCGCAGATGTCGAACTCCTTTGAGTTGGTCAGAGACCGGTGAACGCAAAATTTTCGAACCAGACCTAGTCGTTGAAGCCGAAGATAAGGTTAAAGTTATTCAATCTAACCTTAAAACCGCTCAGTCCAGACAAAAGAGCTATGCAGATAAGAGGAGGAAACCTCTACAATTGCAGATAGGAGATTTTGTATATCTCCGAGTATCTCCTACCAAAGGCGTCCAGCGCTTTGGCATAAAGGGGAAGTTAGCACCTCGATATGTCGGACCCTTTGAAATTCTCAATGTTTGTGGCCCAGTGGCTTACAAACTTCGTCTTCCATCTCAATTGGCTGCCATTCACGATGTCTTTCATGTCTCTCAACTTAAGAAGTGTGTCAAAGTACCCACAGAAATCGTTGAGACAGGTGCCATTGAGATTGAACCTGATTTGTCGTACATCGAACAACCTCTTCGAATCCTGGATACTAAGGAGAGATTCACCAGAAGAAGGGCGGTTAAGATGTGCAAGATCTTATGGGATCATCACACTGAAGAAGAAGCGACTTGGGAAACTGAGTCTTATCTTCAACGGAATTTTCCAGACTTCCTTCAAGTCAATCCCCAAATCTAATTATCCATTTCTATTCAGCTTCGGAATCTCGGGACGAGATTCTTTTTAAGGGGGGAAGGCTGTGATATTCAGGTAGTTAGACAACTAGATACTAAGTTTGGGTATATTATACGTAAGCAAGATATAGTGTATACAAGTTGTACAAAGCAATAAGGGTATATTTGTAAATTATAAGTTTTATAAATTCTCATGTGCAAGTGTGTGAAAATGTTCTTAAATGTCAAATTTCAGATGGTTATAGAAAAGAAAAGAGCAAAAGTTAAATAAATCTAAAGGGAATAGACTTTATATGAAATTAAGGACCTTTATGTGATTAATACAAAGATATAAGGACTTACATATAAAATGGGTGAGAGACAATGGTAAAACTTAGTTTTACCTAAGGGCTAAAGTGTAAAAAGAGCTAGTCATGATTACTGCAGAAGAACTTACAAAAAGACCACAAACATTAGGGCATTTTATTTTAATTAACACATAAAGTCTAAAAATTTGAATTGTGTTCAAAAGTTCAAAATAAAATAGTACCCTTTGAGATTTTGAACTCAAGTTCTAAAGCATTCTTGTAGAATTTGAAATTCTCTACAACTTTGCTTTAGACATTTTCCTCATTAGGATTTTCTATCAATAGTAAATCTTAGTTTACAGAAGGGTCCCTGGAATTTTTGGAAATCACAGACTAGTCCTTCTGACTCCAGTCTGCTTCTTCCTCCTCTGACCGCGCCGCTTCCCCCTTCTGCTCTGCTCCTGTTGCCGCCGTTCACCACCGGCACAGCTTCCCGAGCGCCACCTCCAGCTGCAGCACACATCCACGCGTCATCTCCCCTCCAGTCCGGCTGCTTTCCTCTCCCCTGGTGGCTTCTCACGCGCACGCCACGACGCCCCCGAGATTCCTCCGGCCGCCACCTCCTCGCCGCCGTGGAATGCTCACCCCAGAGCCTTAACCTTCTTCCCCTCGCGCGCAGCAGCACCACATCAACACTTACGTGCTGTTCTGCTACTTCCAGCGTCCAATTTTCAGCACCCGAGCTGCATTTCCTCGCCGTCGTCTTCTTTCTCTCCGGCTGCGCACAACACGCCCGTGGGCAGCCCACACCGGACCTCCTCCGCCCCAACCAACACCCGCACCAGTTTCCCCGTGTCTTGTTCGTGCTCGACGACCCACTGATTTTCCCCAATTTCCACCGGAGCCCTGTCTCCGACGAGCGCCGCCGCCGCCGCCTTCGGCCTCCACCGTGGGCAGCTCGCTCCGGGCACTTCCACACCACCACGACCCCCTAGCCAGCACCACATCATCACCCTGAAGCTGTTCGACCCATCCATCGGTTCCCTAGTGCACCACAGAGCCGTCCCGACGCTCACCGGCGTTTTTCCTCGCCGCCGCCGCCTCGGTCTCCGTCGATCCCCCTTGATCCAGCGTGTTTTCACTCAATTAGTTACACGTACACATTCCCCGGGACTCACTGGTTCTCGTGCACAGGATCTTGGCCAACGTTCATCACCGGAGCACCCTCGTCACCGTCGACCCCTCCGCCGCCGCCCCGGGTCCTCGTCGGGATCCATCTTTCCGGCCGTTCCAACCCTCGACAAGTGGAGCAACGGGATCACCGTAAGCTCCTGAACCTATCCCTGCACCTGGACCTCACCGCCGGCGACCACCGTCGCCGGAACACGGTCGCCTTCACCTTGCTCTGTTCGGGTCCACGGCCAAGGGCCTCGGGTTAGAAGAAATAGAACTTCAGGGGGTTTTGTGCAAAGGAATAGACTCAGAGGAATAGTGCCGAGGGACCTCTTTATGTAAATCTGGTTGACAACTTAGAAATACTATATCTCTTCAAGGAAAAATCATAAAATAGTAAACTAAATTTTGTTAGAATCTTTAGACAAAGATCTGCAACTTTGCTCTAAAAGTCGACTTCGGTTTTTGAATGTTTAATGATCTAATTTAAATATCAAAGTTAGTTGCTTGTAGGCTTAAGAAATACATAGTAATTCATAGAAAATTGATAAATTAGTAAAACCAGTGCTAATAATTTTCTTTTAACATGTAGAATTGAACAAAAATAATTAGCCTTGTACTCTAGTAATATTTTCTTATTGTATAGATTTTGTTAGAAATAATGTGTAGTTTACATAAAATAATTAATAAACACACTTTCATGTGTTCAAAAATCATGAAAAATATATTAATGTTCTGTTTTATATTATTGCAACATATTATTAAATTTTCAACTAAGAATTAGATGTTAATTAAATTAGATATAATGTATGTGGTTTATAAGGTAATGGTAACTTAAAGTTCATATAAATTGTGAGATCAATATATAAAGCTTTTTAATATAAATGTTAAAAAAACCACCCTACATGTTGCTCCATGCTACTAGTTAGTTAATTAGTAAATCAACCCCGTTGTCTAATGGATTTGGATAAAATAACTAATACTCGATAAATGACTGCCCAGTGCAGGGTAGTTAACTTATCGTCATAATGTAATTTTTCTTAAGTTGGATTGCAACTTTATTGTGAATTAATATAAAAATATATATGCATTCCAAAACTCATAACTTTGCATCTCATATAGACTCGACCACTCTCGCTGACGGGGATTATCAGCTGATCCCGGAACAAGAAGAAGTTTATTCTGAAGACCCCGGGAATCTTGTCGCGGATTTCTCTGAAGCCCCGAACCAAGGTTCGGAAGAAAATAGTTTGACTAACCTCAACCCCACCAGTAAAGGCAAGCCCCGGACATAACCCTACTTTATTACACTGCAACTTATACTATTTATGTATATCTTTATGCATTAAGTTCTTAGGAATTGTTTGGAAACCATAGTTGCATTATTCCAGGAACCAATGTATTGAACACTAGAATTGAGTCCGAATAGCTGCTCTGCTTATAGGACCGGTAGAAGTCGAGTGATTTCCTGTCACTCGCGCGATATAGGAGTTGTAATGTTTACATTCCTGTTATCACTATAAGGATGACGGACGGGAGTTTTATGAGGTATCATGGTCAAGATGATACCCCGTCTGTGTTGTGGAATTTGATAAGGTCGCAGTGTGTGGTAGCGGTGGTTAAGCGTTTGAAAGTACTAGCCACATGCCGTGAAATATGGTAAGCGGTAAGCCTAGTAACCGATCGGCCCGAGGAGTGGACATACCACCCACCACATGTATTTGCTTCTTTTGGTTACTTTGTTCGACGTGTAGGCATATGTGTTGCTGGGCAACCAGGAGTACGGGTTTTGTAGTCGCGCTACAGACGTACTTCCTGCACTTTGGATGTGCATATGACCTGTAGTCGCTTGTGGTGGCACTGATCCACGAGTCGGAATGAAAGGCAAACGGTTGCTTCGGAACAACCCTGTGGTGTTCCAAGCGTGTGAGTTAGGTTTACCTTGCAAGGGTTGAATCTCGATTCAGAATCGTCCGCCTCTCACGATGTATGAGACTGCTTATTCCCTTTACCACATAGAGTAACAAGAGCAATTATGTGATTATCAAAGATGATGTTTAAGTAAAAATTCTACCATGTTTGAATAGTTATAGGTGCTTACCTAGAATGGTTAATCAACTAGAACCTGAAAGTTAAAAGTTGAAATTAAGGATCTACTTTTTATTGCTTTTCAGCTGAAAACCCTACCCAAAGCTAAAAGCCATCATGAGTCTAGTTATGGGCTAAGGTATATCCAATTCCGGGTAAGTCTTGCTGAGTATTAGTATACTCAGCCTTGCTTTTGTTGATTTACTTCAGGTAATCCTTCCGATGAGCCAGCATTCATTACACCGTGGCCCTACCCTTTGCCTGATGGTTGGTCCGTGGAATGGGATCCGTCCCCAGCCAACACAGATTCCGCCGAATGATATTATGCCAAGGCTAGCATAATATCTGTAATGACGACGTGTATAATGACTACGCTTTTCAAACTCCGCTGCTTTGTCTGAAAACTAAAACCTGTCTTGTAATAATCTCTCCTCCGTGGGAGCTAATGATGCTTTGTACATTTTTGTAATATAATTGCCTGTGGTGTAAAATATTTTGGCATTGTATCTCTGGACTCACCTTCGTGTGAGGTACCTTGTTGGATCCTGCGTTCGGTGGTTTATCGGGACGTTACCCGACAGACCAATAGTTTTATACCGTTTGAAGTACGAGGTAGCCCTTCGGTGAGGACTCGCGTACTTGAGCCGGTATAATTCAGGTTGGTTCTGCCACAGCTGGTATCAGAGCTAACAAGTGTACTCTGGAGATATAATTAGTCCTAAAAAGTAATTTTTAGTATAAAAATTGATTAATCAAGTATTTGCGAACTACGGTGGTTCTTTAAGGATTATGTATAGTACGTAAGCCCTAGGGTAATGTTATTACGGGAATTAGAGGTGGCTGTAATATATATATATATATATGACTCTGACTTCCAGCATTACTTTTCTGTTGAAACTTAAATTTATGCACAACCCAACCTTACTTTCTGTAACGACATCTTCGATCGTAAGGTAAGAAGGTAAGGATCCTCAGCCAACTGAGGGAGCTTGGCCTTCCTGTCGGTGATGCGAACCGAACGCTGTTTCTCAAGCAGTGGCCTACTTGAGATGCTGCCAATGTACCAATTTCGGTTGACTACATTGGGAGTATATGGTTCGGCGCAGGGTATGGCGATCGCTGTTCATACCCCCGCATTTTGCGGTACCCCCGTGAATACGTTATTCAAATAACGTATGTTAACGTTGTCTGTACGGCGGTAATTGTACAGATGCTGTTTCTATAGTGAGCAGTAATGAATGGGGACGCTTTCATGACATGCTGGCATGAAAGGTTCATTGGATATATATATATGCATTGTGGTTTTCTGCAGGTACACTAACCACGATTCCGAAACTAGGACGGATAGGGCTTATCGACTAGTTATTAAGGAGAGACGTATGTATTATGCCACCGAAACTAACCACGTAAGACCAAGATTACTTGGCAGTTACTTTTGGTTGTGAGATCGATTAGTACGTGCATGCATAATCCATTAATCAACTAAATTGAATGTTTAAATTGATGCTTCCTAAGAAATAGACAACATGTTGGTATTTCTTAATTTGGGTAAGTAAGAATCTTTAGATGAGTATCTTAGGCATCCATCTGATTTCCAGCCTTTGCTGTTATTAGAATCATCTATCTTAATCCATTTACCTTGTGAGCTTTCCGCAGGGTAAATATATCTTACCATTTGCATTGTTGTCGCAGATGGCTACTCCTGCTAATACCTTTTGGGATCAGGAGGGGCACTTTCACACCAATGGTTTACATTGGGAAGGGTTTCCTCGTCTTTTGTGGGAATCCTTGAGTATGTTCCATTATACAGAGCCTCCTCTGTATGATGGGGTAGAGTATCATGAAGAAGGAGTCCCCCGCTGCAGGGTTAAGATGATAATTCCTCAACACCCTTTCCGCTCCTTATGGCCTCCCATAGAAGTGGAAGTGGTTGGATATCGTCTAGTGGATACTCTTGAAACTGCTGCTTTAGAAGCTATCAAACTCTTTTGCAATCAGCATCCAACTGAAGTTGCCGCATATCCTATTGGGTTATTTCCTACCATAGACCCGGGTAATACGGACTGGGATTTTCGGACAGACCATCATGGTCATCTGCTAGGGGATCTGGCTGAAGAAACCGTCCGTAGCGTTACCAGGTTTATGGATGTGCAATATCATTACCAGATGCTACTGCGTCATGGGGTGAGTCAGATAACTGGTGTGGCTCAAAGTCACTATCGGAATGCTGAACATCAAGTAACCCAAATAGAAGAATTACAAGCTTTGGTGACTCAGAAGGATGAAGTTATTGCAGCAAGAGATGAGACAATCCTCCATCGTGAAGATCAGATCAATGAGAGTGATCATATTATCACTCAGCGTGACACTGTTATTGAGTTCCTACAGGCACAAATTCATGATCTGATACTTGTGGCTGATGATGCCCAGGCTCACATTGAGGAATTGCAGCAGCAACCGATACTTCACGCTATACCCATAATGCCTGAAGAAGAAGAAGAAGATCCAGAAGAGATTGAGGGTGTTTCAGAGATTGACTTTGAGCATGGGGATCCAGTTCTTAGTCCCCATCACTCTTCTTCTGGCAGTCAATCTTCTGTAGGCAACTTCGACGATTTTTAGTTTAGCAAATCGTCAATTATCTAGATGTAACCTATGGGGAGTGTAATAACTTAAGGAGTGTGTAACTTAGCTAGATCTCATGCCAATTGTTGTAACATAGATGGCCTGCGTAGAGATCTTTCGGATGTACGATGCGGAGAACAATTAGAACCAATATTGTAACATAAGTTTCCTGTTTTATCATCCTGTTCATTATCCTTATGATTCTGAAATGAGATGATTGAATGGAGTATGTGCTTTGTTATATCTTCTGAAATTGGGAGTAAGGCTATATGGTTAATGATGGACATCTCCTTTGTTTCAGATGGTTGGAGCCACACGCGGAACCCCGGAGGGTTTCCGGGCTGATCAGGCCAGCGGTTCTCAACAACCGCCACCACCTCCTCCCAACCTTGCCAAAGTCATGGCTCGGCAAACGGAATTGCTTAATTTGCTGGTTCAAGCACAGCAGAATCAGCAGCATCAATTCCGAGGAGGTCGGGATGATCGTAATCCTCCTGTGGCTAGTTACCAAGATTTCCTCAGTACCCAACCGCCTTTCTTCAGTAAGGCCGAGGAACCATTGGATGCCGATGCCTGGCTCCACATCATTGAATCGAAGTTCGCTCTCCTGACCATACCTTGTGCGGATTCTAGCAAGGCTTCCTTTGCTGCTCAACAACTTCGTGGTGCTGCTACAATCTGGTGGGACAATTTTTATGCCATGCAACCTGCAGGGCATGTCATCACATGGGATGAATTCCGGGTCGCTTTCAGAGCGCATTATATTTCCGCAGGATTATTGGAGTGAAAGCTTAACGAGTTCCTGGCTCTTACACAAGGTACCAACACAGTTCTGCAGTACGCACAGAATTTCAATCATCTGTGCCAGTATGCAGGGTATCATGCAGATAATGATACCAAGAAACAAGACCGCTTCCGTCGAGGCCTTAACACCAAACTCAAGGAACGCCTGAACCTTGTGAAGGCAAATACTTTCAGTGAGTTGGTTAACATGGCCTTAACTCAGGAAGACTGCATTGTGGCGCATTATGCCGAGAAGAAGCGGAAGAACCCTGCTGGACCCTCGAGTGCTCAACCACCGAGGTATCGGGTTGGTTCCAATACGCCGCCCAGAGCACCACAGCGCAATGCTCCAACGGGAAGATTGGTTTTTAGGCCGCCTCAGCAGCAAGGAAGGTACAGACCTCCTGTGCCCCCGCAACAAGCACAACAATCTGGCCCACGGCCAAATATTCAGCAAGTGCCACAGAAAGGCAGCAACTATCGCTGCTACAATTTCGGAAGTGCGGATCATTTCATCCGAGATTGCCCGCGGCCTAAGAAACCTAATCAAGGGCAGAGCTCCACCCAGGGAAATCAGAATAAGGGCAAGAAGCCGGTGATGCAAGTCCGACAAGGACGAATTAACTTCACCACTCTTGCAGAACTTCCAGATGGGGCTCCTGTCATGTCGGGTACATTTTCTATTCACCACCAACCAGTTGTTACTTTATTTGACTCTGGGGCAATACATAGCTTTATTAGTAACAACTGTGGAACCCGACTAGGACTTGAATCTTGTCCTATCCAGGGGTCATATATGATCACTACCCCTGGAGGAAATATTACTTCCAACCGAATAAGTAGATATGTGCCAATTCAGTTAGGTAGTAAAGAGATTAAAACTAATTTGGTTTTACTCAGTTTAGAGGATATCGATGTCATACTTGGGACAAACTGGATGGCTGAACATCGAGTCTAGTTAGATATATCTTCCCGGGTTATCGAAATTGATTCACCATATTGTGGAGCCATTACTCTTGTTCTGCCTCCACCAGAATGTCTACACCCTTGCGCATATGCTATCACAGATATCAAAGTCAAAGATATCCCTGTAGTATGTGAATACCCCGATGTCTTTCCAGACGATTTGCCTGGAATGCCACCAGATAGAGACATCGAGTTCATTATTGAACTTCAACCTGGCACTGCTCCAATTTCAAAAAGGCCGTATCGCATGCCTCCAAATGAATTAGCAGAACTGAAAATTCAGCTCCAAGATCTTCTTGATAAGGGATATATACGTCCAAGTGCTTCACCTTGGGGTTGTTCTGCTCTTTTTGTCAAGAAGAAAGATGATAGTCTAAGGCTATGTGTCGATTACCGTCCACTCAATGCGGTTACCATCAAAAATAAATATCCCCTTCCCCGCATTGATATCTTGTTCGATCAATTAGCTGGAGCAAAGGTCTTTTCTAAGATTGATTTACGCTCCGGTTATCATCAGATCAAGATCAGGCCTAGTGACATTCCAAAAACGGCCTTCTCAACCAGATATGGACTTTATGAATATCTGGTCATGTCATTTGGACTTACAAATGCACCGGCATATTTCATGTATCTCATGAACTCCGTATTTATGCCGGAACTTGATAAATTCGTTGTGGTCTTCATTGATGATATTCTGATATACTCCAGAACCAAAGAAGACCATGCTAATCATTTGCGTGTCGTTCTTCAACGACTACGTGATCATCGCCTTTATGCCAAATTTTCAAAATGTGAATTCTGGCTGGATAGTGTGAAATTTTTGGGACATACTATTTCTAGTCAAGGCATATCGGTTGATCCAACCAAAGTTCAAGAAGTTATGGACTGGAACCCTCCCACTTCAGTCCATCAAATACGAAGTTTCCTTGGATTGGCAGGATATTATCGCCGATTTATTCCAGACTTCTCCAAGATAGCTAAACCCATGACTGAGCTACTTAAGAAAGAAATTAAGTTTCGTTGGGATGATAAGTGTGAGGAAGCATTTCACGCTTTGAGAAAACTTCTGACGACTGCTCCAGTACTAGCTCAGCCAGATAGTACCCAGCCTTTTGATGTCTACTGTGACGCTTCTGGAATTGGCCTTGGTTGTGTCCTTATGCAAAACAACCGGGTTATTGCTTATGCTTCCCGAGCACTTCGGACTCATGAGCAAAATTATCCAACACATGATCTTGAATTGGCAGCAGTTATCCACGCTCTCAAGATCTGGAGACATCATCTTATGGGTGCTAAGTGTAACATTTACACCGACCATAAGAGCCTCAAGTATATTTTTACTCAAGCTGATCTAAATATGAGGCAAAGGCGTTGGTTGGAGTTAATCAAAGATTATGACCTTGAGGTACACTATCATCCGGGCAAAGCTAATTTGGTTGCGGATGCACTTAGCCGCAAGTCACATTGTCATTGCTTAACCATATCCACCTTTAATGACACTCTTTGCCATCAAATGAGGAGACTCAATCTTGAGATTATTCCCCAAGGTAGTTTAAACTTAATCTCCATTAAGTCTACTCTGCGGGATAAAATCGTCATGTCACAACTACATGATGAGGGTGTCAAAATTATCAAATCCAAGCTATCCCAGGGAGAAGCTAAATATCGGTGCTTTCACACTGATCATCAAGGAGTCCTATGGTTCAACGATCGAATTGTTGTGCCTAAGGATCATCAACTTCGTAAGCAAATCCTCGACGAAGCACATTTGTCCAAATTCTCTATTCATCCTGGTAGCACCAAAATGTATCAAGATCTTCGGCAACATTTTTGGTGGACCAGAATGAAGAGAGAAATTGCCAAATATGTGTCTGAGTGTGATACGTGCCAGAGAGTCAAAGCCAGTCATCTCAAGGCTTCTGGTACACTTCAGCCATTACCCATTCCGTCATGGAAATGGGAAGACATTAGCATGGATTTTATTGTCGGTCTTCCCAACACATCTCAAAAACATGACTCCATATGGGTGATCATTGATAGACTCACAAAAACAGCTCATTTCCTTCCTGTGCATACCACTTACTCTGCTAAGAAGTATGCCGAAGTCTATCTGGAACAAATCGTTCGATTGCATGGGGTTCCAAAAACCATCATATCTGATCGAGGGCCCCAATTTATTGCACGGTTCTGGGAGCAATTACAATCAGCTCTAGGGACCAAATTGATTCGAAGCTCTGCATATCATCCCCAGACTGATGGGCAGACTGAGCGAGTTAACCAAATTCTTGAAGACATGCTCTGAGCTTGTATTATTCACTATGGTACAAGTTGGGACAAGTGCCTTGCTCTAGCTGAATTTGCCTACAATAATAGTTATCAAGCTAGTCTTCAAATGGCTCCTTTCGAAGCGTTATATGGTCGCAGATGTCGAACTCCTTTGAGTTGGTCAGAGACCGGTGAACGCAAAATTTTCGGACCAGACCTAGTCGTTGAAGCCGAAGATAAGGTTAAAGTTAGGGAGAGTGGCCAACCAAGCACTAAGCACCGTGCTGGCCCCCTAAACCATGTTTCTATAAAAGCATCTTTTAAGGACGCACAAACCACTCAAGCACACAGCACAGAGGGCCGGCTCCAGAATTAAGTTGCATAAGACCATTAATCAAATTAATTAAAAAGGACCAAGATTTGTTATAGCGCAGCAACCTAGCACAACTAACCAAAATGCAACCCAAAGGATATATGAAAAGATATAAAGGTGGCTAGGAAGTCCTTATAGGTATACAGTATTAAAATGCAGTATGAAATTGTATTTTAAAAATGATAGGAGGTTCATGTTATACTTGCCTTCCTCGTACTCTCCCGGCTGCTGCTCGAACTGCTCGGAAGACGGCTGCTCCTGGTACTGATCCAAAGGCTCCGCGTCTACTCACGATTATCAAGCATAGTCCACACATACACACATGCACAAACAATAGCAAACTATAAGAAAACAGTACAACATTATATAGAAACAGCACACCAAACTAGTCTAAAGCTATTCTACGCGTTACAACGATCACGTGGATATAAAGAACACTTAAAACGGAGCTAAAACGCGAAAACTACGCTTAAAACAAGATCCAGGGGCTTATTTGTAAGAAAAACAGGGCAACCAGGGGCTTCTGGACAAAACCCGAGGACCTAAACGTAAATAAAGCATAGACCCGGGGGCTAGCACGTGAAAACACGCGGCACGGACTGCGGGTTAGATTTCCAGAGAGGCTAGGGGTCTAAACGCATAAAACAGGACTTATCCGCAATTATCTTTGAACTTCACTGGAGCGCGGGTTGATTCCCGGAAAACCCGAGGACTCTTTAGAAAAAAGAACAGACCGAACCGGTATCTCCTGTTTGGAGCCGTTGGATCTGGATCTGGCGGTTTGGATCTAAGAGGTACGCAGCTTCTAATCTTACGCGTCGATCTCAGATCTGACGGCTCAGGAGAAAGGGCACGGGCTGGCGGCGCCGACCGCCGGAGAAAGAAAGGCCGCGGCGGCGCGCGGCTCGGGCTCGCCGGAGCTCGGCGTTCCCGCCGCTCCGGGGGTTCAAGCTCCACTACTTCGGGTCTGGAAGCACCACCGCGACACAGGGAACCCTCCTACGGTGAACAGAAGCGGCCAAGCCGACCGTGGCGACCGCTCGGCGGTGAGGGGCGGCTAGCTCTCCGGTGAGCGCGCGGTCTAAGCGCTACAGGCCGCCAAACTCTACGGTAACCGGCGCAGAAGGACCAGGGCGCGAAGGGGAAACTCACCGAGGGGCTACAGTGCCCGGAGTGCGTCGGAGGATGGCCGGCGGCGAGGTCCTGCGGAAGCAACGCTCGGGTGATCGCGGATGGGCCGAGGTGGGGCTGCTTCAGGCCTGCTGGTCCCTCAAATCGAAGCACACGGGTCCTGCAGAGGTGCTCAGGGGATCAGCACGGCCAAAGGCCCAACGACGGCGAGCAATTGGGGCGGCGGAGCAGATCACCGGCGGCGGCGTCGCGGCTCGATTTCGGTGATGCCGAGGTCCAGAGCTCCAACGCACGGCTCGGGAAGCTTCTAGGGGACGAGGCGGAGCTACTGCGGGTGATGTGGTGGTCCGGGGTGCAGTGAAGTGGCCGATCGACGGTGAGGCCGAGGGGAGGTGGCGCGGAGGAGCGGGGGAATGGCAGCGCTAGGGTTCTGGGTGGCGGCGGGGTTAGGGCACAGGTAGGGGGGGCTGCAGGGCCACTTAAGGACGGAAGTCGAGGCCTCGGCGTGCGGGCCCAGAGGGGAAAATCGCCGGCAGATTCGGAGGCCGTTGAGCGCCGGAGGAAACAGAGGAAGGGGAGAGAAAGAAGGGGGAAGGAGCTGACGCGTGGGGCCACTGAGTCAGAGGGAGAAAGGAAGGGAGGGGAGAGCAGGCGTGCGCTCGGGCTGGGAGAAAAGAAAAGGAGATGGGCCGGCTTGGCCCACGCGGGAAGAAGAAAAGGAGGAGAGAGCTGGGCCTCGGTGGCTTTGGGCCGGGGAAAGAAAAAGAGGGAGAGAGGGCCCGCGGGTGAGGGAGAGAAGGGAGAGGGGACCTGGGCTGGGCCAAGGAGAGGGTTTGGGCTGCCTACTTTTATTCTTTCCCTTCTCCTTTTCTTTTTCTTTACCCAATCTATTCAAACAAACTATTTGAATTCAAAATACAATTTGAATTCAAACACATAAATTCAACACAAATAAAATGATGCTGCAGCATGAATGCACAAACACTTTAATCCTATGATAAATTTTATTTGCTTGTGTTATAAATTACTTTAAATGCGAGGTAAATTAAGAAAAATGCTGGAAAATTTATTTAAGCCCAACATAAATTTGTTAAAATTAAGAAAAATTACCTTAGGGTGTTACACGAGGCCCCTTCAGTAACATAGAGTACTAGTCGAGAACTAGTAATCCAATCGTTACTGGAAGCATGGGAGCGAAGCCCCTTCAGTAACATAGAGTACTAGTTGGAAACAAGTGATCTGAGTTGTACTGGAAGTATGGGAGCGAGGTCCCTTCAGTAACATAGAATACTAATTAGAAACTAGTAATCTAAGCATTACTGGAAGTATGAGAGGAAGGCCCCTTCAGTAACATAAAGTACCAATCGGAAACTAGTGATCTGTGGCAGAACCAACCTGAATTACACCGGCTCAAGTACGCAAGTCCACTCTGAAGGGCTCCAACGTACTTCAAACGGTGTAATCCCTTGGCCTGTCGGGTAGCGTCCCGATAAACCACCGATACAGGATCAAATAAGGTTACCTCACACGAAGGTGAGTCCAGAGATACAGTCACCATCATATTTTACATGACTGGGAATTACATTACAAGAGTTTCCAAAAGTAGTACGAAGTTCCACATTTAGGAAGAATATTGCAAACTATTAAAGTTATGGTTTTTGGCAGCGGAAAACATACGCGATGATTTACAACACGTCGTCAAGACGGATGTTATGCTAAGCCCTGGCACGACATCACTCGATATCATCAATGTTGGCCGGGGTCGGATCCCATTCCAAGGGCCAACCATCTGGAAGAGCACCGGGCCAAGACAGGGAAAGAGTAGGGTCCTCAAAGACATTACCTGAAAAACATATAACTAGCAAGACTGAGTATACTAATACTCAGATAGGTTTACCCGTCTCATGGTATACTTAGCCATGTAACTAGACTTATGAAGGCTTATAATGGTTCTGTGTTTAGTTTCAGCTGAAAAGCAACAAAGACTAGATCCTTAATTTCAATTTTTAGCTTTTAGGTTCTAGTTGATTATCCATTCTAGGTAAGCACCTATAACTAAGCAAGCATGGTATAATCTTTGGTCAAGCATCATCTTTGACAACCATAATATTGCTCTTGTTACTCTATGTGGTAAAGGAATCAAGCAGTCTCAATCTTCGTGAGAAGTGGACGATTCTGAATCGAATTTTCAACCTTGCAAGGATAACCTAACTCACACGCTTGGAACACCAAAGGGTCGTTCCAAAGCAACCGTTTGCCTATCATTCCGACTCGTGGATCAGAGCCATCACAAGCGACTGTAGGACCATACGCACTTCCAAAGTGCAGGACGTATGCCTGTAGCGCGACTACATGTCCGTACTCCTGGTTGCCCTTGCAACACGTATTCCTACACGTCGAATCAAGTAACCAGAAGAAGCAAATATGAGTGGTGGGAGGTATGTCCACTCCTCGGGTCGATTGGTTACTAGGCTTACCGCTTACCATATTTCGCGGCATGTGGTTAGTACTTTCAAATGCTTAATCCGCACTACCACACACTGCGAGCTTATCAAATTCATCGACACAGACGGGGTATCATCTCGACCATGATACCTCACAAAACTCCCGTCCGTCATCCTTATAGTGATAACAGGAATGTAAACATTACAACTCCTATATCGCGCGAGTGACAGGAAATCACTCAACTTCTACCGATCCTATTAACATAGTGGCTAGTCGAACTCAAGTTCTAGTGTCCAATACATCGGTTCCTGGAATTATGCAACTAGGGTTCCAAACAATTCCTAAGAACGTAATGCAAAGATAGATATAAATAACATAGGTTGCAGTGTAAATAAAGTAGGGTTTATGTCCGGGGCTTGCCTTTACTGGTGGGGCTGGAGTCAAGGATGTTAGTATTATTATCTTCCGAACTTTAGTTCGGGGCTTCAGATAACTCCTTGGTGACGTTCACTTGGTCTTCAGAAATACCCTCTGTAGACTTCTGGGAGATCTCGTAGGTACCGTTTGCGGAAGTAGTCGTATCTACATGCAATGCAACATTACGTTCAAGGTGTGCACATGAAACTATTTTACCTTACGATAAAGTTGCAATCTAACACTCATTCAACATATCACTCATATATCAACCAAAAAGATCTGAAACTAAACTTAGATTGAGTTTTAGGTGGACAACTAATTGAGATCGGCTATTTGTTGAAGACTACAACAAAGTCTATTGGAAACAATAGGGGTTTAGTTGATAGAATTTGTAAAGGAGGGAGCTATCTACATAGTTTTAGGAAATCTGCTGGTTTCAGTTTGGAAGAGAAATTGGTAGGAACAGTCTCTGGGTATGATTAGAGGGGATTAGCCGATTTCTTAGCTGATAAACCGGCTGATAGAAGTGTGCGGATAAGGATGGGAAAACTAAGGATTGATCGGCCATATTTGACCGCAATGGGAAACAACTAGAATCAGCTTGTATCGGCCGATAGGAAGAATCCTAAGATTGTGTGTGCATCTTCGATACATCGACTATGTGCAGCCGATTTAGGACAGAGTAAAAGAATTGTATTGGCAGTAGCCGATACTAGAAAGGTAACAACCGTATCGGCTAACCAGCCGATGGTAGAAGCATATGAAAAGAAATGCATCGGCTGATAGCTGTTACATAGAAACATCATAAACTCGATTGAAACGGATGCTTAGCAGTTGAGCTGATAGCCGATGCTGAAGCATAGCTGCAGAGATGTATTGGCTAAGCAGCAGATACACACGAACTAACAAGGATCCCTAAACGAAAAGTGCCTTAAGGAGACTGCAATCAAGACAAGGATAATGTCTTGATGGCAGGGATATGAGCACTCGTGTGAAAGGATTAACTAAATATCACACATTTCTACTTGAGACCTACATCCTATGATTTACCTTTCAGCTATAACACATGCATATAACATAAGATACAAGTAAAGCACTCATTGTCAGGGATAGATCCCCTGGGTACCACAAAGAAGCTACCCGTGAGGAAAAAGAAGTCTGATTCCTAGTAGGATTCAGACTGTTATCCTACTAGGACTCATACCTTATAATTCTACTAGGACTCCTACCTTGTAATCCTACTAGGAACCCCGTCCCTTGGGATATATAAAGGAGGGCAGGGTACCTAGATAGGCAGAGAACCAACAGAGAGCAGCCAACAGGCAACTCAACACCCAAGCGCAGGGCGCAATATTCAACACCCCAAAACATGATGTAGAGTATTATGCTACTCTAGCGGCCTGAACCTATCTAAATCTGTGTCTTGTGTCCTTGCATTCACCTTCAAGTTCCAGATCCGGCGATGTAACACCCTAATGTAACTTTCCCAAATTTTAAGAAATCTATTTGGGCTTAAATAAAATTTCCAGGGTTTTTCTTTAATATTGTGGCATTTAAAGTAATTTTATAACACAAGGAAATAAAATCTATTATAGGATCAACTTGCTTGTGCATTCATGCTGGAGCATTGTTTTATTTGTGTTGAGTTGTAGGGTTTGAATTCAAATTTATTTGAATTCAACTAGATTTGTTTGAATGGTTAGAGTATAGAAAAAGAAAAGGAAAGGAGAAGGAAGAAGAAAAAGGCAGCCCAAACCTCCTCCTAGCCCAGCCCAGCTCTCCCTTTTCCCTCCCTCTTCCCGCATGGGCCACGCCGGCCCACTCTCCCTTCTCCCTCAGGCTTCCTCTCCTCTCTCCTCTTTCTCGCAGCCCAGCCCGAGCTCACTACCCTCTCTCCCTCTTTTCCCCCGTGGGCCGCGCCTCGGTCCAACTCCCCCTCAGCCCCGTGCACTGCCTTTCCTCCCCCGCTCTCTGTCCCTCACGGTCGCTGACAGGGGGACCCCACCTGTCGGGGTCGTCCCCTTCCCCGCACCCGAGCCGGACTCGAGCTCGAGTCCGAGCTCGATCGACCCCGCCGCGCCTAGGGCTTCACCCAGGTCGCCGCTGTGCCCCGCTTGCGCCCAACCCTAACCGCCTCTGCTCGCCGCTGCCGTGCACCTCGGGCCGCCGCCGAGCCGTTGTTTCGCCGCCCTCTGCCGTCGCCTAAGCACTGTGGGCTTACCCCGGTGGGGTAAGGACGCTAATCCTCCTTCTTTCTTCCTCGGTCTCGCATCCCCAGAGCCGCGCGGGCTCACCGGAGCTCCCGAGCCGCCCGCCGTCGCCGCCCAGCCGCTACGGCCAATTTGGCCGTCCCCGAACCCCCTAGGTCTCTTCCCCGTATCTCCCTCTCTTTCCCCGTGCCAGCTGTACCCCAAATCGAGGCCGGAAGCGCCTAAGCGCGTGTCCTCTGGCGAGCTCTAGTCGCCCTCCGCCGCGCCCATCGCCCGCCGCCGCCGGAGCCCGGCCGGAGAGCCCTCAGCCGCCCGATCCAAACCTAACGGTCTGGATTAGATCCAGACCGGTACCCAACCCGAGCCGCTAGATCTCGAACTGACGATCTGGATTAGATCCAGATCGGCATTAGATCTCGACCGCCAGATCCAGATCCAACGGCCCCAAACAGATCATACCGGTTCGGCCTTGCCTTTTTGCTAAAGAGTCCTCGGGTTTTCCGGGAATCAACCCGTGCTCTTGTGTAGTTCAAAGATATTTACAGATAGGCCCAGTTTTATTCGTTTAAGCCCCTGAGCTTTCTAGTTTTTGTGCCCGCCGTCCGAGCCCCGGGTTTTCACGTGTTAGCCCCTGTGTCTACCCTTTATTTATGTTTAGGTCCCTGGTTTTTGTCCAGAAGCCCCTGGTTGCCATGTTTTTCTTACAAATAAGCCCCTAGGCCTTGTTTTAGCCCTAGATTTCGCCTCTTAGCTCCGTTTTAGGTGTTCTTTATATCCACGCGATCGTTGTAATGCGTAGAATAGTTCTAGCATAGTTTTCTATGCTATTTCTATGTAATGTTGTACTGTTTCTTATAGTTTGCTATTGTTTGTGCATGTGTGTATGTCTGGACCATGCTTGATGATCGTGAGTAGACGGGGAGCCTTTGGACCAGTACCAGGAGCCGCCATCTTCTGAGCAGTTTGAGCAGCAGCAGGAGAGTTTCGAGGCAGGCAAGTATAACATGAACCTCCTACCACTTTTTTAATACAATTTCATACTGCATTTTAATACTGTATGCCTATAAGGACTTTCCTAACCACTTTATATCCTTTATATATATCCTTTGGGTTGCATTTTGGTTAGTTGTGCTAGGTTGCTGCGCTATAACAAATCTTGGTCCTTTTTAATTAATTTGATTAATGGTGTTATGCAACTTAATCCTGAGAGTGGCCCTCTATGCTGTGTGCTTGAGTGGCTCACGTCTCTTTAAAATATGTTTTTGTTAGAAACATGGTTTAGGGGGCCAGCACGGTGCTTAGTGCTTGGTTGGCCACTCTCCATAAGGACCGGTTCATAGAGCGACAACCTGGGACAACCGCGCAACCACAAGACTGGAATGGGACGGTCTTGACTTAGTAATTAGGTCATGTTGGTTCGGGAGTAACTTACCTGCGTGGGCAAGAGGAGTGGTAGGCTTCAATGGTCCATGCTCCTCCGGCTTGGTCTGTGTTGTGTGCTTGTACCCCCGGAGGTGGGCCCCATCGTCGCTGATCCAGAATCCTTAGCGGTTACACCTTACCAACGTGTCCTTTGTAACGGTCTCGTAGTGCGCTTGCTAGCCATCTCACCGAAGGAAGTGTGATGAACAACTAGCGTAGCTCACGACTTGTGGGTAAAGTTGTGCAACCTCTTGAGAGTGTAAAACTGATATATCAGCTGTGCTCACAGTCATGAGCGGCCCAGATCCTTCGTCTGATTAGTGGGGTTATCAACCTTTGATTAGGGAGATTCCCCGGGTGGTTTGGTTTGGTTGGTTCTCAGTAGTTCTTAATTAATATTGATTAATTTCTTATGCAATTTGGGTTTATGGTAATTCATCCACTTATAGTAAATAGTTTTAATAAAATTTGCCAAGACTAAAAGCTAATGCAGTTGAGTCAGCCAACCTAGAGCCTCATAGTTTGTGTTATACTTGTTGAGTACGAGTTTGTACTCACACTTGGCTCTCTACTCCTCTGTTCTATTTTGGATATCTTCGACTGCTGCTCAGTGCCCGGCAACATGGAGGACTACGTCAGCGGCTTCGACGACTTCTAGGCGTTTGTCTCCCAGTCGATGTCCCTGTGGCGCCCAGCTCTTCATGTATCCCTTTTACGCTTCCGCAACTCTTGAACCGATTCTTGATTCGGTTGTAATAAAATAATTCATTTACAATTTATTTATGATTTATATTATGTTATTCGTGATATGTGTTGTGATATCTTGATGGTTCTGTTGTATATATGCGTGACTTGATCCTGGCGCATATATGATTGCTCGATTTATGTTCTTTATAAATCGGGTGTGACAGAATTGGTATCAGAGCCATATCGACTGTAGGACGAAGCCTAGATAGATCTGGATGAGTATAGGACTTCTTTTCTCTTGCCTTGCTTCCGCAAATCTTCTAAAATCATTTTTCTGCTTCTATTCCCTGAGTCTTAAGCCCTTGATTTGCTGCCTCTCTCCTATCTTCTCTGAGAAACAGCTTGAGTTTTCCGTAGACGTTGGCCTGAGTCACCAATCCTGTAATTTATAAGTTTAGGCTGTCCCGATGAAAATACGCTAGAACGAGTGTGTTGGTCGAGTAGTGTGATAAACTCGACTAAGTTGTGAATATTGAATGTTTGTTCTTGTGCAAATGTTTGATTTGGATTTTTGGTTGATTGCATAGTCTAGTAGTTAAAATTGTTCATGCAAATCGACCCTAACCCAACATGAACTAAAAGATAAAATTGAGTTAGAACGTTGGGGGTACAACATATATTCCTTCTCTATCTGTCATATCTTTTCGAAGTTTCATTTCCGCAGCTGCACAATGTCTCGTTCTCATGAAATTTTGTTTGTTGCAATCAGATGGTGAACACCAGGCGCACCGGTACCGGTTCCGACCAGCAGGAGCAGAGCAACCAGAGTACTGGTCAGCCGTTACCGATGCCGCCACCACTGACCCCGGAGCAGTTCTTCCAGCTCCAGATGCAGATGATGGCGACCCTGAACAACACCGTTCAGGCCCTGCAGCAGATTCACGCCCAGCCACCGCCTCCACCGCTGCCTCAGCCCCGTGATTGTGGCAGAACCAACCTGAATTATACCGGCTCAAGTACGCGAGTCCACTCCAGAGGGCTTCAACGTGCTTCAAACGGTATCATCCCTTGGCCTGTCGGGTAACGTCCCGATAAACCACCGATACACAGGATCAAATAAGGTTACCTCACACGAAGGTGAGTCCAGAGATACAATCACCAGCACCTTTTTACATCACAGGGATTTACATTACAAGAGTTTTCAAAAGCAGTACATTACAAATTGCTAAAGCTGTGGTTTTTGGCAGCGGAAAACATACGCGATGATTACGACACGTCGTCAAGACGGATGTCATGCTAAGCCCGAGCACGACATCACTCGATATCACCAGAGCTGGCCGGGGACGGATCCCATTCCACGGACCAACCTTCTGGGAGAGCACAGGGCCGAGGCAAGGGAAGAGTAGGGTCTTCACAGATATCACCTGAAAAACATACAACTAGCAAGGCTAAGTATACTAATACTCAGCAAGGCTTACCCAGGATTGGGTATACTTAGCCCATAACTAGACTTATGAAAGCTTTTAAGGGTTCTGGGTTTAATCTTAGCTGAAAAGCAACAAAGAGTAGATCCTTAATTTCAACATTTAGCTTTCAGGTTCTAGTTGATTATCCATTCTAGATAAGCACCTATAACTAGGCAAGCATGATATAATCTTTGGTCAAGCATCATCTTTGATAACCATAATATTGCTCTTGTTACTCTATGTGGTAAAGGGATCAAGCAGTCTCAATCTTCGTGAGAAGCGGACGATTCTGAATCGAATTTTCAACCTTGCAAGGTAAACCTAACTCACACGCTTGGAACACCAAAGGGTCGTTCCGAAGCAACCGTTTGCCTTTCATTCCGACTCGTGGATCAGAGCCACCACAAGCGACTGCAGGACCATACGCACACCCAATGTGTGCAGGACATACGTCTGTAGCGCGACTACAAAACTCATATTCATGGTTGCCCTTGCAACACGTATTCCTCAGTCGAACCAAGTAACCAGAAGAAGCAAGACAAGTGGTGGGAGGTATGTCCACTCCTCGGTCCGATTGGCTACTAGGCTTACCGCTTACCCATAACTCACGGCATGTGGCTAGTACTTTCAAACGCTTAACCCGCACTACCACACACTGCGACCTTATCCAATTCAGCAACACATACGGGGTATCACCTCAACCATGATACCTCACAAAACTCCCGTCCGACATCCTTATAGTGATAACAGGAACGTAAACATTACAACTCCTATATCGCGCGAGTGACAGGAAATCACCCGACTTCTACCGGCCCTATTAGCAGAGCATCTAGTCGATATGACCTCAGGTGCAATACATTGGTTCCTAGGATTTATGCGTCTAGGGTTTCAAGCAATTCCTAAGAACTTAATGCATAGAATACGTAAATAGATATAGATTGCAGTGTAATAAAATAGTAGATTATGTCCGGGGCTTGCCTTTACTGGTGGGGCTGGGGTTAGTCAAGTTATTAACGTCCGAACTTTGGTTCGGGCCTTCAGAGAATTCCCTGACGAAGTCCTTAGGGTCTTCAGAACAACCTCCTTCTGGTTCCGGGATTAGCTGGTAATTTCCGTTGGCGAGAGTGGTCGAGTCGACATGATATGCAAGATTGAGTTCAATGGATGCATACACCTTCATCCTAATTCACGATAAAGTTGCAATCCCAAAGGCTAACACTCAAAAACTCATGGTACAAAAAGGAACCTAAGCTTTGAATCATAAATATTCAACTCATGACTATAACATTGATTTAATTGAAAACAAGAATTCAAATATTTAAAATTAAATTCAAATTTGAATGCGAAGCTTGGATAATTAAAGTTATAAAGTTTTGAAAATTTAAACACAGCTTTATTGCATACTTAAAAGATTTTGACTAAAAGATCTAATTAGATAAGCTTTACTGAAAAGACTTAGCTAATTCTACTATAAACAAATTGAATTGATCAACTTTAAAAGAATTTAAATTATGAAACAAACTTAGGTTTGAAAAGTTCATATCAATTCATACTTAATTTATGGAGATTGCATATCGAAAATCAGGATCAACAAGTTAACATGCAGGAGCTATATTACACTTTCTTATATTAGATTTAACATAGATTCAAAACTATTTGGTTTCATATCAAACTCACTTAATAGAAGTTGTAAATTTAAAAATCTAGTTTCAAACAAAACTGGTTTTGCAATTTTTGGAATTTTCTACAATTTTCTATTGAATTTACAAGTCAAAAATACCACTCACATGAAATAACAAGCATTCATTTACTTCTAACTTAAACACAGCACAAATCATATACTTTCATAACATGGTCATAAAACAGAAGTGATAGAGTCTGAAATAAGGATTCAAGTCCAACTAGTTTTACATTTTTTTGAATTTTTTATGATTTCGTAGGAATTTTAAAAGTTCAGCACATTGAAAAGGAAGAAAGGATTGAAAACTTTCATACAGGCACTCGGAAAGAAATAAATCTTCGCAAACAGGTCCCTCTACCATGGATGGCCGGAGGAGCTCGGTTCCAACTCCGATTCTGGCGATGGGATGGTCAATTAGCAAGGGGAAGTGGGTGGGGAGGAAGAGGGCATCCGGGCGCACCCTTTTGAGGCCTTGGCCGGGCTTAGGGAGGACGGGAATGGGGTCGCCGGCGGGAGGCAATACTGGCGGTGGTGTGGTGGCACAGGGAGCCAAACTGCGGCGAGGGAGAGACGCTAGCGAGTGGGGAACCAGCTTCAGGAGGTCCTAGGGCTGCTATTTATAGAGAAGGGAAGGGAGGGGAGCGGCACATGGCCGGGCGCCACGGCGGCAGGATCACGGCAGTGCGGGCGGCGGTGCTGTGCGCGTGGTGGCGCGAGGAGAGGCCACGGGGGCGGGCTAGGGCGGCGCCTAGGAGTGAGGGGGGGGGGGGCAAGGGGGCGGCACTGACTGGCTGGGACTTTGAGGAATTGCGGCGGCGGCGCAGGGAAATAGAAAAATAGAGCACGGTCCGAGGAAGAAGAAGGGTGGAAGGGTGCCAAGGACCTGATTGCAAAATACAAAAACTTCAAGGGCCTGAAAGTAAAACTTAATTTCTCACTGATACAGGGTTCTAATGGGGAAATGACCAAAATAGAAAATGTGCAACTTTTCAAGCTCTACAACTTTATTTTAGGGTTTGAAATCGAAAACTCGAAGTATGCAACTTTATTTTGAAACTTTGTATTAACTTTAAACTTTTTAAAGATTTTGCCCTTGTTAAAGTATTTTACACATAACTTTGGGCCTAAATGCAAGTTTTCAGGTAAGCCATGATTACTTGCATTTTTATAATTTGGCCCCTAGTAACTTTTGAAAATTACTTTTGTAACTCATGCATCTTGCACAAAAGGACTAATATTTTCATAAAATTACACATAAGGTCTTATTTCTACAAATACATCCAACCTTATACATTTCAACACATGCATTACATTTCATACCTATTATGGTACAATTTGACACCTAGGGTGTCACAGTGATCGGCGTGCGGATTTCCTGAGAGGTCATCCTCCGACCTTCTCTCACGCCACGGATCCACTCCAGGCAGACGACTGGCTTCGTTCGGTGGAGCGCCAGTTGGTTGTTGCTCAGTGCGACGACCGTGAGCGAGTCCTTTACGCAGCCGGGCAGCTACGAGGCTCCGCACTTGACTGGTGGGAGTCCTACCCGGCTCAGGACCGCGACTCTCTCACCTGGGTCCAGTTCTATGAGCGCTTCAGGAACCATCACATTCCTGAGGGCATAATGAAGATGAAGCAGAAGGAGTTTCGTGCCCTTAAGCAGGTAAATCAAATGGAATTCCCTGCAATTTCTTTTGAGCTTCGATCTATCCTTGATCTCTTTCGTAAGCCTGACATATTGAGCGATTTCTATCCTTGTTATCTGTGTTCGTTATTTCAGGGATCGATGACGGTGACGGAGTACCGTGACCGTTTCCTTCAGCTGGCCCGCTAGGCCCCTGCTGACGTCGCTCGTGATAGTGATAAGCAGGAGTACTTCAAGGAGGGACTGGATGATCACATCCAGTATGCACTGCTGAACCACCGCTTCGACAACTTCAACCAGCTGGTTGATGCTGCCCTCAACACCGAGCGTAAGCGCCGGGAGATTGAGGATAAGAAGAGGAAGATGGCTCCATCCTCTTCGGGCAGCAACACTCGTCCCCGATATCAGCATCCACCGCAGCAGCAGCAGCAGAGGCCGCCTCAGCTGTACCAGCAGTGGCAGCAGCTTCCTCCTCGTCCTCAGCAGCAGGCAAGACAGGGTCAGAGGCTTCCAGCGCCTCCGGCACCCTCTACTCCACCAGCTCCGTGGCAGGGAGTGCCCACTCCTCCTGCTGGGCAGCAGGCTCCAGCACTTCCGCGAGTGTGCTTCCACTGCGGCGAGCCGGGGCACTACGCCAACGTCTACCCCCGGAAGGCGCAGGCAGGACAGCAGGGGCGTGCAGCACAGCCCAAGGCCCCAGCTCAGGGCAGGGTGAACCACGTGACGGCCGAGTCAGCGGCCGATGCTCCTAACGTGGTTATTGGTACGTTTATGGTCAACACCCATCCTGCTACGGTGCTTTTTGATACTGGTGCTACGCATTCTTTCATCACCCAGTCTTTTGTTGAGCATCATGGTATTCATACTAGCACATTAAAGAGGGGCATGTTAGTATCTTCACCAGGAGGACAGTTGAGGTCTCATGTCTTCCGTCCCAGAGTCAGTGTGGCCATAAGGGGGGTAGATTTCAGTGCGAATCTGATGGTGCTAGACACCAAGGGCATTGATGTGATCCTCGGGATGGAGACTCTGGCTAAGTGGGGAGTCCAGATAGATTGTGCTCAGAGGACTGTTCTTTTATCAGCACCGGATGGTCAGGAGGTCACTGTCGGTGCCACGGAGCCTTCTGGATTTCTTCATCAGATGGAGGCTAGACCCACGGATGGTATTCGCGTGGTGTCTGAATTCCCGGATGTCTTTCCGAATGATTTGCCAGGTATGCCGCCTGATCGCGACATTAAGTTTTCTATTGATCTCTTGCCTGGCACAGCTCCTATTGCTAAGCAGCCCTATCGTATGGCACCTGTTGAGCATGAGGAAGTTAAGAAGACCGTCGACGAGTTGCTAGCTAAGGGTTATATCCGTCGTAGTTTCTCTCCTTGGGCTTTCCCTGTATTGCTTGTAGAGAAGAAGGATGGCGCGAAGAGAATGTGTGTCGATTATCGGGATCTGAATGCAGTCACTATCAAGAACAAGCATCCATTGCCTCGCATTGAGGATCTCTTTGATCAGCTTCAGGGTGCTTGTGTATTCTCGAAGATTGATCTGCGTTCTGGGTATCATCAGTTGAAGATTCGTTCTGAGGATATCCCGAAGACGGCATTCACCTGCAAGTATGGGCTATACGAGTATACGGTCATGTCTTTTGGCTTGACCAATGCTCCGGCTTTCTTCATGCATCTGATGAACAAGGTTTTCATGGATTATCTGGACACCTTTGTGGTGATATTCATTGATGATATCCTAATATATTCCAAGTCAGAAGCAGAGCATGAGAAGCATCTGAGGCTTGTGTTGCAGAGACTCAGAGAGCACAAGCTGTATGCCAAGCTCAGCAAGTGTGAGTTCTAGATTGACGAGGTTCCATTCCTCGGTCATGTGATCTCCAAGGGAGGTATTGCTGTGGACCCCGGAAAGGTGAAGGATGTGCTTGACTGGGTTGTACCGCAGACAGTGAAGGAAGTCCGCTCTTTTCTGGGCTTAGCTGGATATTATCGGAGGTTCATTGAGAATTTCTCCAAGATTGCGAAGCCTTTGACTTCCTTGCTAGAGAAGGGTGTGGATTTCTCTTGGACTGATGAGCGTCAGAAGGCTTTCGAGGAGCTGAAGAAGAGGTTGACTACGGCGCCAGTCCTTACTCTGCCAGACCAGAGCAAGAGGTTCACAGTTTATTATGATGCTTCGAGGGATGGTCTTGGTGGCGTTCTGATGCAGGAAGGCAGAGTGATAGCTTATGCTTCGCGGCAGTTGCGCCGGCACGAGTGTAAGCATCTAGGCCCTCAAGGTATGTTTCGGTGATTAATGACAACCATTATTGTGACTAATGAGTTTGTGCAGCTTAATAGATCATTATCGCTCATTTGGTCATATGTCAAAAGAGGCCCCTATTTTTCGTTATTCAAAAAGGCGATCTCGGCATTCAACTCAATAATATGTCAAGACTAAGGATCTTTCTAGTCCTAAGTGTCATAAGGTTGAGAAGGACACTTAGGTTAGTATAGGTTTTATAGTTTCGTAGTGATCGCACTATTAAGAGGGGTTAAGGCTAAGTAACTTGAGCATGGACATGGTCATTTGAAAATGGATGCACACAATGGTCACTCAGGTTTCTAGAAGCTCAAATAAGTGGTTCTCAACTTATATCTCAAGAATATTTGGATTTCATTCAAGACTCAAATCAGGAAAGGCAAAATCAGGAAAAATCCTTAACACCGGTTTAACCGACGTTCTCAATTTTCTATACGTCGGTTAAACGAAGTAAGCAGAAGCCTGGACAAGTCAATACACCGGTTAAACCGACGCGTTTGAATTTAACGTAGGTGCATTAGTCCAGAGTTGGTTTTTCCAGGGTATTTCAAGCTCTATACACCGGTTAAACCGACGATATTTGAAATGGGACGTCAGTGCAGTTGTCCAGAGACTTGGTTTTTCAGTTGATCAGTGGACAACTACACTCACCGGTTAAACCGATGATACGTCGGTTAATCTGCCCAAGCTGTAACGGCTAGTTTTCAGAAGAGGTAGTTTACATTCACCGGTTAAACCGACGATGACTTTTGGAGGTACGTCGGATTAACCGGCGCTACGCAGTTTTCTGGCAGCTTTTTCTCCAACGGCTCTATTCGTGTGAGCTGCCTATATATACCCCTCCAATGGGTCATTTTACTATTCTTGACACCAGGCAACATCCAAACACTCATACTATAGTCAAGAGCCACCTTGAGCTTCATCATTTCACATACTTGTTCATTCAATCATTCAAGAAGCAAGATTAAGGACTTGAGTAGAGAGAAGCTTGTGTGCATCCATTCTTGGTGATCGGTTCTTGCTCAAGTGAAGGCCTTAGCTTGTTACTCTTGGTGATTGGCATCACCTAGGTGATCTTGGTGATCGAGGTGTTTCTCACAGAGCTTGCCAAGGATTGTGGGAGCCCGGAGAAGAAGATTGTACGTGGCTTGATCTCCACCACACCGGGATGGTGAACGGAGACTCTTAGTGAGCGCCCTCGTCTTGGTGACTTGGGAGGTGACAAAACTCTTTGTGAGTGTCACAACGTGGATTAGGGGTGTGTGCCAACACATCGATACCACGGGAAAAAATCCGGTTGTCTCTTGTCCACTTTCTTTATTCAAGCATTTTCTTTCATGCAATTTATTCATGTGCTTGACTTAGGGATCATTACTTTGCTCTACCTTGCTAGGCTTTACCTCTATTTTTATCTCTCCTAGCTTGTGTAGGTAGCTTAGTTACCTGGTTGGTGAATTGGTGCTTTTCTAGCTTTGCATAGGTTAAGGTTGCTTTACCTTGTTTTAGAATTTGAAAAAAAAGGCCCAATTCACCCCCCCTCTTGGTCCATCGATCCTTTCAATTGGTATTAGAGCCTCGTTGCTCATTTGGATCATTAGGCTTCACCGCCTAGAGCTATGGCCAAGATGGGTGGTTCGCCGCCTCACTTCGAGGGCAAGAACTTTGCTTATTGGAAAGTTCGCATGGCCGCATACCTTGATGCGATTGCCCCCGAAGTGTGGTTGGCAACTAAGATCGGGTTCACCGGAACTCCCACCACCGAACAATTAAAATGGAATGCCAAGGCTAGAAATGCAATTTTTGAAGCTATTAGTGAGGAAGTCTTTGCTAGAGTTAATGGCATGGACTTAGCAAGTGATATTTGGAAGGAGCTCATTGAAATTCATGAAGGTTCCACTAAAGTTCGTAAGCAAAAATATCACTTGTTTAGAGCTAAGTATGATTCCTTTAAAATGCTAGCTCATGAAAATTGCAATGATATGTATTCTCGCTTGAATGTCATTGTCAAGGACATTAATGCACTTGAAATATCCAAAATTGATAGTGCCTCGATCAATCGCAAGATTCTCATGCTCCTCCCGAAGCGCAAGTATAACATCATCAATGCTATGCTTCAAAAGGAGGATCTTGACGCAATGGAAGTGGGAGAACTTGTGGGGGAAATTCACGCTCATGAAATGAGCATTTTTGGTATGTCCGAAGAGCCAACTTCAAGCAAATCAATTGCTCTAAAGACCAAGATAAACCAATCCCGCAAGCTCAAGATGATCAAGCAAGATTCAAGCTCAAGCAATGAAGAGGATGATCGTCATGAAAGCTCATCCGATGTTGAAGATGATGGAGAACTTGCTCTCATGATGAGAAAGTTTACACGCTTGAATGAAAAGATCAATAAGAAGGGTTTCAACTTTGACTCCAAAAAGAGAATGTTCCTGCCAATGGATGTCAAGAACAAGATTTGCTACAATTGTGGAGAAAAAGGTCACATCCGTCCAAATTGTCCCAAGCCGGATAAAAGAAACAAGGATAACAAGAGCAAGCATCGCCATGATTCAAGCGATGATGAAGAAGAGGAAAGGAAGAACAAAAACAAGAGATTTGGGAAGAAGAAGACCCATGACAAGACGACCAAGCTCTTCCTAAAGAACAAAGGGCACACCAAGAAAAGTTTCTTGGTGGAAAAACAAGAGTGGGTGACCGATGTCTCTTCAAGTGAAGATTCAAGTGATGAAGGAGACATTGTCACCATCGCCCTCACCAATGAAGAAACACCACTACCTCCGCCTCCTATGTGCCTCATGGCAAAAGGTAACACCAAGGTATGTGAGGTAGATAGTGAAGATGATAGTGATGAAGAGCTTGATTCTAATGAATTCACTAACCTCATCAATGAGTATACATCCGTCATCAAGAGGGAAAAGGGCAAAGTCAAAAATCTTGAGAGCACTCATGCCAAGTTAGAGCTTACCCACTCCGACTTACTTGGTAAGTACAATGACTTGCTCAAAAAGCACAATGAGTCACTTGTACTTGCTAAGCAAGTTGAAGAGAGCCACAAAAAGCTCAAACAAGAGCATAGGGAGTTGGCTCACAAATATCAAGAACTTGAATTTGCCTATGAAGCTATTGACCCAAGTCTTGAGAAATTTGCTCATGAAACCTTTGATAAGGTCAATGCTTCTACTTCATGTGATGACCTACTCATTGATGCAAATGCCACTAATATTGTGCCCAAGCTTGCTCCTTCTAGGGAAAAGGAATTGATGGATCAAGTGGCAAGCCTCAAGAGTAGTGTGGAGAAACTCTCAAGAGGAGAATACATCCACAAGGAGATTCTCTTCAACAATGCCCGTGATTATGGCAAGAGAGGTCTTGGTTCATTTCCGGAGCCAAACATGGCTACAACTCCTTCCCCGGAGATCAAGATAAGCTTCATCAAGGAAGTTGGTTCATATTGCCAACATTTCCAAATCACCGGGCACCACACTAGGGAGTGCACTTTACCATCACGTCCTCTTCCTACTTACCCAAGAACTACTCATCAATGTTCCAAAATAACCATTTTCTCTTGAGTAAAGTGAAGGGCAAGGTGAAGGCCAAGTTCATTGGCAAAATTGCGAAGGAGTCGAAGAAGAAGCTCCCCAAGCAACTTTGGGTCCCAAAAGCTCTTGTCACACATGTGCAAGGCCCAAAGCTTGTTTGGGTTCCTAAAACTCAAAAATGAATTCTCATGTGTGTAGGTGAACTACAAAGCCGGTGGAAAACATTGGGTACTTGATAGCGGTTGCTCTCAACACATGACCGGCAATGATAGCATGTTCACCTCTCTTGAAGACCCCGGCGATCATGAACATGTCACCTATGGTGATAACTCAAGGGGGAAAGTCTTAGGTTTGGGCAGAATCGCAATTTCAAAAGATTTATCCATTTCAAATGTTTTGTTTGTAGAAGCACTTAGTTTTAATCTTATTTCTATTGCTCAATTATGTGATCTTGGACTAACGTGTGCCTTTGACAAGAATGGTGTTGTAGTAACTCATGAAAAAGACAAGTCATTGGTATTCATGGGGTTTAGGCATGGCAACATCTATTTAGTGGATTTCTCTTCAAAGCAAACAAGCACCATGACATGCCTCTTCACCAAGTCGTCTCTTGGGTGGCTTTGGCATAGAAGAATTGCCCATATTGGCATGAGCAACCTCAAGAAAGCCCACAAGAGAGGGATAATCACCGGCGTGAAGGACGTCACTTTTGACAAGAACAAGTTATGCAAAGCATGTCAAGCCGGGAAGCAAGTTGCAACACATCATCCCATCAAGACGATGTTGTCTACCTCCAAGCCGCTCGAGCTACTACACATGGATCTCTTTGGTCCAACTTCATACAAGAGCATTGGTGGTAACCTCTATTGCCTAGTAATCGTTGATGATTTTTCACGCTACACTTGGGTCATGTTTCTAGGCGATAAGAGTGAAACTCTGGAGATCTTCAAGACATTTGCAAGAAAAGTTCAAAGGGAGTACAACTCCCCAATTGTGAAGATCCGGAGTGACAACAGCACCGAGTTCAAGAATATGAAGATTGAAGAATGGTGCGATGAAGAAGGAGTCAAGCATGAGTTTTCCGCCACCTACATGCCTCAACAAAATGGAGTGGTGGAAAGAAAGAACAAGACACTCATCACCCTTGCAAGAGCAATGTTGGATGATTATGGCACGTCCGAGAAGTTTTGGGCGGAAGCAATCAGCACGGCGTGTCATGCATCCAACCGAGTGTATCCTCACCGACTCCTCGAGAAAACTCCATATGAGCTCATCACCGGAAGAAAACCAAATATATCATACTTTCGAGTCTTTGGTTGCAAATGCTTCATCTATAAGAAGAAAAGGCTCGGTAAGTTTGAGAGTAGATGTGATGAAGGTTTTTTTTTGGTTATGCATCAAACTCCAAAGCATATAGAGTATTCAATCAAACCTCCGGGTTAGTTGAAGAAACATGTGATGTGGAGTTTGATGAATCTAATGGCTCCCAAGAGGAGGTTGTTGGCTATGAAAATGTAGGGGATGAAGAGATTGAAGAAGCCTTGAAGAAGATGTCCATTGGGGATATCAAGCCGGAAGAGGTGCATGAAGGCAATTATCAAGGGGGAGGACCTTCCTCATATTCACCAAGCACCTCCACGGCACCCCAAGTGGATGAAGATCAAGATAAAGTTGATCCACTACCTCAAGAAAATGTGTCAACGCCAACACCCCAAGTCCAAGAACAAGAAGAGCAGAATGTTCCACCACAAGCACAAGTCACCCATGATCCACCCCAACAAGCATCCATGCAAATACCGCTAGTGAAGCATGGTCGCATCTCCAAGGATCATCCAATTGGTCAAATCATTGGTAGTCCTTCCAAAGGAGTAAGAACTCGCTCTAAGCATGCTTCATTTTGCGAACATCACTCATTTGTTTCTTGTATTGAACCCACTAGCATAGAGGAAGCGTTTGAGGACTCGGATTGGGTGATGGCCATGCAAGAGGAATTGAACAATTTCACCCGCAATGAAGTTTGGGTCCTCGAAGCTCCTCCGAAAGACAAAAACATCATCGGCACAAAGTGGGTCTTTCGAAACAAGCAAGATGAACATGGGGTGGTGGTACGCAACAAAGCAAGACTTGTGGCAAAAGGGTTTTCTCAAGTCGAAGGTTTGGATTTTGGTGAAACTTTTGCTCCGGTCGCAAGACTTGAAGCTATCCGCATCCTTCTTGCTTACTCTTCACATCATAACATTAAGTTATATCAAATGGATGTGAAAAGTGCATTCTTAAATGGCTTTATTAACGAACTTGTTTATGTTGAGCAACCTCCCGGGTTTGAAGATCCGAGGAATCCTAACCATGTTTATAGGTTGCATAAGGCACTCTATGGGCTCAAACAAGCTCCAAGGGCTTGGTATGAGAGGCTTCGTGACTTCCTAATCATGCAAGGCTTCAAGATCGGGAGGGTGGACACCACTTTGTTCACAAAAGACGTCAACGGGGATCTTTTCATTTGTCAAATTTATGTTGACGATATTATCTTTGGCTCAACTAATGATTTACTAAGCCATGAGTTTGCTACCATGATGTCTAGGGAATTCGAGATGTCCATGATTGGCGAATTGACCTTCTTCCTTGGTTTTCAAGTCAAACAAATGAAGGAAGGGACATTCATCTATCAAGAAAAGTATACTAAAGATATCTTGAAGAAGTTCAAGATGGATGAATGCAAGCCAATCAAGACACCCATGGCAACCAATGGGCATCTCGACTTGGATGTGGACAGTAAACCAGTTGATCAATCCCTCTATCGTTCTATGATAGGGTCTTTGCTTTACCTTACCGCAGCTAGGCCCGATATAATGTTTAGTGTGTGCTTGTGCGCCCGTTTTCAAGCTAACCCAAAGGAATCACACCTTTTGGCTGTGAATAGGATCCTTCGATATCTCAAGCACACCCCTAGCATAGGCTTGTGGTACCCCAAAGGCGCTAGCTTAGATCTCTTGGGATACTCGGATTCGGATTTTGCCGGAAGCCGTGTGGATCGCAAGAGTACCTCCGGGGGTTGCCACTTGCTTGGGCGTTCTCTAGTCTCTTGGTCGAGTAAGAAGCAAAATTCCGTGGCTTTGTCCACCGCGGAAGCGGAATATATAGCGGCCGGTGTATGTTGTGCCCAAATTCTATATATGAAGCAAACCCTTTTGGACTTTGGTGTGAAACTAGATAGGATACCACTCCTTTGTGACAATGAAAGTGCCGTAAAAATTGCCAAGAATCCGGTTCAACACTCTCGCACAAAGCACATTGATATTCGCCATCACTTCTTGCGTGATCACGAAGCCAAGGGGGACATTTCTCTTCAAGGTGTGAGATCCGAGGAGCAATTGGCAGACATTTTCACAAAACCTTTAGAAGAGAGTACTTTTGTTAGGCTAAGGAATGAGCTTAATGTGTTAGATGTGGCAAACGTCATGTAAGTTGCCATGTCATAATAGAAAAATGCATACATATAGGACACTTGTCTAACCATGGTAAGATAGTGATGAGCAAGGGTGTAGCTAAAGGTGGTGGTCCACTTGTTTTCCTCTAGGCTTGTAGAAAGGCTCATCATGAAGAAGCTTCCCGTGGGTTCAAACTTGACAAGTAGAATTTAAATTCTTGCTATGCATTTCTTGTCATATAGATGTGCACTTCATGTTCGCCTTACTTTCGCATGTGGTTGTAGCTTGCATTCTCATTGCATGCGTAAGGGTCACAAAGGAGATCACTTGATGAAAATGAGACTTGTTTCATATACAAGATCTTAATTCATGAAAAGTGAAAAGAGTAAAGTGTTAGGTGCGTTATTGCCTAGTGAGCAATGTTATGATGAGTATGAAGCTTTCCTTCTTCAATATTCCCATGGCATGGCTCATACATTTTATTTGGCGCCTTGTCTCTCTTGTGGCTTTTCCTTGTGTTTTTGAAAAGAAAAATTATCTAGGCTAGTGAGCTATCCTATTTACTTTGAGGGGTGAAGTTGCCTATGCAAGTCCATAAACTTGAGTTTATTTGAAATTTATAAGTTTATTGGACTTAGCTTAGAAGAGTGAGCTGAGTGAGGGTTTTTGGCTTCACCGGTTAAACCGACACTCAATGGATCTTAATCCATCGGTTTAACCGGCGTTACTAAGTTTCAGCTTCAGCTCAGACAATCCAGGCGTTCAACCGGTGTATACAAATTATGGAGCATCGGATCAACCGGTGAACATATCACAAATCTGACTTGAAAATTAACTGTTGTTTGTGTCGTTCAACCGGCGAGTTCATTTATCGGAGCATCGGTTCAACCGGCGTACAGATGCAGATTTGGCAGAGTCCCTGGTAAACTACACCGACGCAATCAACCGGCGTTCGAACCCTAAGCGTCGGATCAACCGGCGATAACAAAATCTACGGGGTCCACCTGTCATATAACTCTCTTGCCTGCTCGCATCCACCCGCTTGCCTTCGCCGTCTGCCGTCCCCTCGCCTTCGTCGTCACCTACTCTCCGCGCCGCCTTGTGCCGCCCATGCGCGCCGCCGTCTGCTGCCCGCGCGCAACCGCGTTGCCGCCGTCCGCCGCCCGCGCGCAACCGCGCCGCCGCCCGCACGCATGTCACTGCGCCGCCCGCGCGCCACCACGCCGTCGCCACCGCCATCCGCGCCGTCGCCCGCATGCCTTGCACCTCCACCGTGCCGCCGCCCACGCGCCTTGCACAGCACTCGCGCATCCACGCCTCGCACGCCAAGCGTTCGGTGTTTTGCCCGAACCATTTCGCTCGCCATAGCTCGCAGCGCCGCGTCTCTGTGATCGAGATGGGCCGTGAGAAGAGGAAGGGGAAGGAAGTTGTTGTCGAGGAGCCCGCTCGCAAGTGGGCCCGAGCAGCGAGAGAGGCCGAGAGGGCCGAGATGGTGGCCAAGGCTGCCGAGGAGCAGGCATCAGGCCGTGCTCGCCCGTTCGCGATCAGGGATACGGCAGCCAGGGGCAGAGGCAGAGGTAGAGGTATGGGCAGAGTCAGAGGTGCCAGGGCCACCAGAGCCACGACTGCAGCAGCAGCAGCAGAGTCAGATCGGTCGCTTTTAGCTGTAGAGTCAGACTCAGATACAGAGGCAGAGCAGTCTGAGCAGTCACAGGAGCAGGGCACACAGGACTCACCGATTCTACGACATTCTGGCCGCACTCGGCAGACGTCCCCAGCCGGTGACACTTCGCCAGCGGTCGAGCGTTGCACTGGACCGAGGACGCCAGGAGGTCACCAGCCACAGGAGCCTCGCAGGTCCACCGCAGCAGCAGCAGCAGCTCGTAGAGCCGAGGCCCTAGCGGCCGAGCACGCAGTGTTCCGCATGGACACTGTCGTGCGTCTGGAGCCAGGTGTGCTGCTCCAGAACTTGACCAAGGCCAATGCAGTGAAGGTCAAGAGGCTCAGGTGGAGTGTTCAGGAGGAGGACTGGTTTCCAGTGACACGTGACAGCAGGGTTGATCGTAGGTTCCGGACACTTCTTCAGGCCAGTTTCTACGAGACCTACCAGAGGCGGGGCCATAGGATCTTCCCGCACAGAGTTCTTGACTAGGTGTCTCTGAGGACAGCCGCAGGGGGAGCAGATGTCAGAGAGCACTTTGCTCACTTCAGAGGCCTGCCCAGGTTACTTTCGATTGAGCGGAACAGATACATTGAGGACTGGGTTAGAGTTTTCTATGCCACAGCTTGGATAGCCCCAGAGCGCAGAGCAATACACTTCATGTTTGGAGGCCAGGTTTTTGGTCTGTCCAGGGCGACATTAGCAGGGATTCTCGGTGTTGACTTGGTCGACGTCTCCCTGCACGAGATGGTTTATGGAGATGCTGATCCACCGCGTAGAGCCATGATTGGCGGGATTGCACCTTCTCACGAGGTGATCTCTTAGTGCTTCCGCCAGCCGTTCCCTGCCTCCTACGCCAGAGTTCCCAGCCTGCTGACCCTAGAGGCATACACAGTACATATGGGACTCTGGAGGACCTTGCTACCGAGGAGTGGCTACCCAGAGGGGTTTACTGGACTGCAGCAGCTCCTTCTTCTACACATCCTCACTCACGAGCCGTTTGATATTGTTGACTTCATCTTGGCTGAGATCGAGGATGTTATCACTGATGGGATAGGTGTTGTACGTCAGTTTCCATATGCTCACTGGATCAGCTTTATCTATTCTATGATCGTGCCAGCTGAGTCACCCGTCAGTGCAGTCTATCGCCAGGACGAGGTTCCCTGGTTCCCAGTTTATTGTCCGACAGCACCTTCGGACCGGAGGAGAGGTAGACAGGCCGATCGAGCTGCCATGGCACAGTTGTCACCCGAGGCACAGGCCCGAGTGGCACAGGAGGATGAGGCACTGCTTGCCGCCGAGGCACAGCTTCCTGGAGGAGAAGATGAGATACACTGGTCCGACCTTGAGTCAGACTCCTCGGAGGATGAGGAGTACTTCCCTACACCAGCCCCAGCCAGTCACGACCATGAGGCAGGGGGGTCCGGAGAGCCAGCTCCAGTGTCAGCCGCTGCTGCTACAGTTTCTGAGTCACAGGTGTCTCAGCCGTCTGAGCTCACCGCACTTCTACAGCAGCTTGTGACACAGCAGAGAGAGGACCGTCTTGCACAGGAGGAGGCCAGGAGAGCTCATGAGGCCCAGCTTGCAGCCATACAGAGAGAGGCCGCCCGAGAGCGGGCTACGACAGAGGAGCGTTTTGTCGGGCTTATTGATAGAGTTTCTCAGAGGACAGACGCTCAGTTCTAGCAGATGCAGCAGGGCATGATGGCGATGTTCGGGATGATCTCACAGCTTTACTCTCACACCGGACTCGCCCCGCAGCAGCCAGGTCAGCCAGGCCTTCAGGGTGTTGGAGCACCTCCACTTGCCGTTACACTAGCTCCAGCCTCTACTGCTCCAGCTACCTCAGCGACCCCGGAGACCATGTTCTCGATGTCAGCACTACTTGGGTCTGCGGGTCGTCCTTTCTTCTCTCCACTGCCAGCGACTTCACTCTTCCAGGAGTCTCCTTCAGCCGTGCAGACAGTCACCCTCCCAGTTGTACCTCAGCCATTACCTTCAGGGGGAGGTGGAGAGGGTTCCTTACTTCAGCAGACGACAAAGCCGGCAGCTTTAGCACTTACTACTTCAGATGTTGACACATCTTCTGCTGAGCCGGTTACTACTTCCACAGACCCTCTTCCAGGCAGTGCCAGCACGAGAGCCTCAACGACAGCCACACCTCCAGTCAGCTCAGCTCCTGCAGGCAGTTCTGACCAGCAGCTCCCGTCCGTCACTGAGGATCCACCGTCCGACGATGACGACGACGATGACCCGGACCGCTTTCTCGCCATACCACGTCAGCCGGATCAGTAGCTCGCTCCTTTTTGTGCTTTGATGCCAAAGGGGGAGAGAGAGTTGGAGTCAGGGGGAGGGTAGAGTTAGAGAGAGCTCGTGATCAGGACTTTGATGTTTTATATCACATTTGGAGTTAGTTCATGGATATGTACATTTGTCGCTTGAGTATGCTGTGTTTTGAGACATATCTATGGATTTCGTTTGAGACGTTGAGTTCTTTGGTTCTCTCTTTCCGAGTTTTCTTGTGTTTATTCTTGCCTTATCTTTCTCGCTCTCTCGTTATTTATGTTTGTGTTGTCATCAATCACCAAAAAGGGGGAGATTGTAAGCATCTAGGCCCTCAAGGTATGTTTTGGTGATTAATGACAACCATTATTGTGACTAATGAGTTTGTGCAGCTTAATAGATCATTATCGCTCATTTGGTCATATGTCAAAAGAGGCCCCTATTTTTCGTTATTCAAAAAGGCGATCTCGGCATTCAACTCAATAATATGTCAAGTCTAAGGATCTTTCTAGTCCTAAGTGTCATAAGGTTGAGAAGGACACTTAGGTTAGTATAGGTTTTATAGTTTTGTAGTGATCACACTATTAAGAGGGGTTAAGGCTAAGTAACTTGAGCATGGACATGGTCATTTGAAAATGGATGCACACAATGGTCACTCAGGTTTCTAGAAGCTCAAATAAGTGGTTCTCAACTTATATCTCAAGAATATTTGGATTTCATTCAAGACTCAAATCAGGAAAGGCAAAATCAGGAAAAATCCTTAACACCGGTTTAACCAACGTTCTCAATTTTCTATACGTCGGTTAAACAAAGTAAGCAGAAGTCTGGACAAGTCAATACACCGGTTAAACCGACGCGTTTGAATTTAACATCGGTGCATTAGTCCAGAGTTGGTTTTTCCAGGGTATTTCAAGCTCTATACACCGGTTAAACCGACGATATTTGAAATGGGACGTCGGTGCAGTTGTCCAGAGACTTGGTTTTTCAGTTGATCAGTGGACAACTACACTCACCGGTTAAACTGATGATACGTCGGTTAATCTGCCCAAGCTGTAACGGCTAGTTTTCAGAAGGGGTAGTTTACATTCACCGGTTAAACCGATGATGACTTTTGGAGGTACGTCGGATTAACCGGCGCTACGCAGTTTTCTGGCAGCTTTTTCTCCAAGGGCTCTATTCGTGTGAGCTGCCTATATATACCCCTCCAATGGGTCATTTTACTATTCTTGACACTAGGCAACATCCAAACACTCATACTATAGTCAAGAGCCACCTTGAGCTTAATCATTTCACATACTTATTCATTCAATCATTCAAGAAGCAAGATTAAGGACTTGAGTAGAGAGAAGCTTGTGTGCATCCGTTCTTGGTGATCGGTTCTTGCTCAAGTGAAGGCCTTAGCTTGTTACTCTTGGTGATTGGCATCACCTAGGCGATCTTGGTGATCGAGGTGTTTCTCACGGAGCTTGCCAAGGATTGTGGGAGCTCGGAGAAGAAGATTGTACGTGGCTTGATCTCCACCACACCGGGATGGTGAACGGAGACTCTTAGTGAGCGCCCTCGTCTTGGTGACTTGGGAGGTGACAAAACTCTTTGTGAGTGTCACAACGTGGATTAGGGGTGTGTGCCAACACATCGATACCACGGGAAAAAATCCGGTTATCTCTTGTCCACTTTCTTTATTCAAGCATTTTCTTTCATGCAATTTATTCATGTGCTTGACTTAGGGATCATTATTTTGCTCTACATTGCTAGGCTTTACCTCTATTTTTATCTCTCCTAGCTTGTGTAGGTAGCTTAGTTACCCGGTTGGTGAATTGGTCCCTTTCTAGCTTTGCATAGGTTAAGGTTGCTTTACCTTGTTTTAGAATTTGAAAAAAGGCCCAATTCACCCCCCCTCTTGGTCCATCGATCCTTTCAACGAGCTGAATTATCCCACTCATGATCTGGAGCTAGCCGCAGTTGTGCATGCTCTGAAGATATGGAGGCATTACTTGTTTGGGCAGAGGTGTGATATTTACACCGATCACAAGAGCCTCAAGTATATCTTCACGCAGAGTGAGCTAAACATGCGGCAGAGAAGATGGCTAGAATTGGTCAAGGATTATGACCTGGAGATTCACTATCATCCGGGCAAGGCCAATGTTGTAGCAGATGCTCTGAGCAGGAAGAGCTATGTTAACATGGCTGTGGCTTTTCAGATGCCTCAGGAGTTATGCGAGGAGTTTGAACAGTTGAGTCTGGGTTTCTTGCATCACACCTCGGGTACATCATTCGAGGCAGAACCCACTCTAGAGGCCGAGATCAGGCAGCATCAGAAAGAAGATAAGAAGCTGCAGGAGATCCGTGAATTGCTCAAGATTGGCAAGGCACCTCATTTCAGAGAGGATGATCAGGGTACCTTGTGGTACAAGGGTCGGATATGTGTGCCGGATGTAGCGGACCTCAGGAAGTTGATTCTGAGTGAGGCTCATGATACGGCATATTCCATTCATCCGGGCAGCACGAAGATGTATTATGATCTCAAGGAACGATTCTGGTGGTATGGAATGAAGCGTTCCGTTGTGGAGTACATGGCTATTTGTGACACTTGTCAGCGTGTCAAGGCAGAGCATCAGAGGTCAGCAGGTCTATTGCAGCCATTGAAGATTCCAGAGTGGAAATGGGAGGAGATCACTATGGACTTCATTGTGGGATTGCCTCGTACTCAGAAAGGGTACAACTCCATATGGGTAGTAGTGGATCGGTTGACGAAGGTTGCCCACTTCATTCCGGTGAACACTACCTACTCCGATGCTAGACTCGCAGAGTTGTACATTTCGAGGATCGTCTGTCTACATAGGCGAAAGCCACAAAGAAGTAAGTGAGCTGTTCCTAAGAAGATCATATCTGATCGAGGATCTCAGTTCACTTCACGGTTCTGGGAGCAGCTGCATGATTCGTTGGATACAAAGCTGCGTTTCAGCACTGCTTATCATCCTCAGACAGATGGGCAGACAGAAAGGACCAACCAAGTGTTGGAGGATATGCTTCGAGCCTGTGCTATTCAATATGGTACCAGCTGGGATAAATGCCTGCCGTATGCAGAGTTTTCTTATAATAACAGTTATCAGGCCAGTCTGAAGAAATCTCCTTTCGAGGCCCTGTATGGTCAGAAGTGCAGGACTCCGCTGTATTGGGATCAGATTGGCGAGAGGCAGGTCCTGATATCGTGGAAGAGGTAGAACAGCTGGTACAGCAGGTGCGAGAAAACCTGAGGGTCGCACAGACTCGTCAGAAGAGCTATACGGATGTTCGTCATCGAGATCTGACCTTTGCACTGGGTGATCATGTGTACCTGAAGGTCTCGCCGATGAGAGGGATCCGCAGGTTTAACGTGAGAGGGAAGTTAGCCCCTCGATACATTGGTCCGTTCAAGGTGTTGGAACGGAAAGGCGAGGTGGCATATCGTTTGGAGTTACCTCCCAGTCTCTTAGGAGTGCATGATGTGTTTCATGTGTCTTAGCTGAAGAGGTGCTTGAGGGTGCCAGAAGAGCAAGTGCAGGAGGATCTGACCTATATCGAGCATCCGGTGAAGATTCTGGAGACATCTGAGAGAGTTACCAGAAACAAGAAGATCAAGATGTGCCGTGTTCAGTGGAGTCATCACACGGAGGACGAGGCTACTTGGGAGCGAGAAGATGAGCTGAGGAAGACATATCCCGATCTCTTTGCTAGCTAGCCTATTCGAATCTCGGGACGAGATTCCTGTAAGGGGGGTAGGTTTGTAACACCCTAATGTAACTTTCCCAAATTTTAAGAAATCTATTTGGGCTTAAATAAAATTTCCAGGGTTTTTCTTTAATATTGTGGCATTTAAAGTAATTTTATAACACAAGGAAATAAAATCTATTATAGGATCAACTTGCTTGTGCATTCATGCTGGAGCATTGTTTTATTTGTGTTGAGTTGTAGGGTTTGAATTCAAATTTATTTGAATTCAACTAGATTTGTTTGAATGGTTAGAGTATAGAAAAAGAAAAGGAAAGGAGAAGGAAGAAGAAAAAGGCAGCCCAAACCTCCTCCTAGCCCGGCCCAGCTCTTCCTTCTCCCTCCCTCTTCCCGCATGGGCCACGCCAGCCTACTCTCCCTTCTCCCTCGGGCTTCCTCTCCTCTCTCCTCTTTCTCGCGGCACAGCCCGAGCTCACTACCCTCTCTCCCTCTTTTCCCCCGTGGGCCGCGCCTCGGTCCAACTCCCCCTCAGCCCCGTGCGCTGCCTTTCCTCCCCCGCTCTCTCTCCCTCGCGGTCGCTGACAGGGGGACCCCACCTGTCGGGGTCGTCCCCTTCCCCGCACCCGAGCCGGACTCGAGCTCGAGTCCGAGCTCGATCGACCCCGCCGCGCCGTCTTTGTCCCGGGCCCGCACGCTAGGGCACTGCAGCCGCCACTATAAAGCCCCACCTCCCCTAGGGCTTCTCCCAGGTCGCCGTCGTGCCCCGCTCGCGCCCAACCCTAACCGCCTCTGCTCGCCGCTGCCGTGCACCTCGGGCCGCCGCCGCGCCGTCGTTTCGCCGCCCTCTGCCGTCGCCTAAGCACCGTGGGCTTACCCCGGTGGGGTAAGGACGCTAGTCCTCCTCCTTTCTTCCTCGGTCTCGCATCCCCGGAGCCGCGCGGGCTCACCGGAGCTCCCGAGCCGCCCGCCGTCGCCGCCCGGCCGCTACGGCCAATTTGGCCGTCCCCGAACCCCCTAGGTCTCTTCCCCGTATCTCCCTCTCTTTCCCCGTGCCAGCCGTACCCCGAATCGAGGCCGGAAGCGCCTAAGCGCGTGTCCTCCGGCGAGCACTAGTCGCCCTCCACCGCGCCCAACGCCCGCCGCCGCCGGAGCCCGGCTGGAGAGCCCTCAGCCGCCCGATCCAAACCTAACGGTCTGGATTAGATCCAGACCGGTACCCAACCCGAGCCGCTAGATCTCGAACCGACGATCTGGATTAGATCCAGATCGGCATTAGATCTCGACCGCCAGATCCAGATCCAACGGCCCCAAACAGATCATACCGGTTCGGCCTTGCCATTTTGCTAAAGAGTCCTCGGGTTTTCCGGGAATCAACCCGCGCTCCTGTGTAGTTCAAAGATATTTACAGATAGGCCCGGTTTTATTCGTTTAAGCCCCTGAGCTTTCTGGTTTTTGTGCCCGCCGTCCGAGCCCCAGGTTTTCACGTGTTAGCCCCTGTGTCTACCCTTTATTTATGTTTAGGTCCCCGGTTTTTGTCCAGAAGCCCTGGTTGCCATGTTTTTCTTACAAATAAGCCCCTGGGCCTTGTTTTAGCCCTAGATTTCGCGTCTTAGCTCCGTTTTAGGTGTTCTTTATATCCACGCGATCGTTGTAATGCGTAGAATAGTTCTAGCATAGTTTTCTATGCTGTTTCTATGTAATGTTGTACTGTTTCTTATAGTTTGCTATTGTTTGTGCATGTGTGTATGTCTGGACCATGCTTGATGATCGTGAGTAGACGCGGAGCCTTTGGACCAGTACCAGGAGCCGCCATCTTCTGAGCAGTTTGAGCAGCAGCAGGAGAGTTTCGAGGAAGGCAAGTATAACATGAACCTCCTACCACTTTTTTAATTCAATTTCATACTGCATTTTAATACTGTATGCCTATAAGGACTTTCCTAGCCACTTTATATCCTTTATATATATCCTTTGGGTTGCATTTTGGTTAGTTGTGCTAGGTTGCTGCGCTATAACATATCTTGGTCCTTTTTAATTAATTTGATTAATGGTCTTATGCAACTTAATCCTGAGAGTGGCCCTCTGTGCTGTGTGCTTGAGTGGCTCACGTCTCTTTAAAATATGTTTTTGTTAGAAACATGGTTTAGGGGGCCAGCACGGTGCTTAGTGCTTGGTTGGCCACTCTCCATAAGGACCGGTTCATAGAGCGACAACCTGGGACAACCGCGCAACCACAAAACTGGAATGGGACGGTCTTGACTTACTAATTAGGTTGTGTTGGTTTGGGAGTAACTTACCTGCGTGGGCAAGAGGGGTGGTAGGCTTCAATGGTCCCTGCTGCTCCGGCTTGGTCTGTGCTGTGTGCTTGTACCCCCGGAGGTGGGCCCCATCGTCGCTGATCCAGAATCCTTAGCGGTTACACCTTACCAACGTGTCCTTTGTAACGGTCTCGTAGTGCGCTTGCTAGCCATCTCACCGAAGGAAGTGTGATGAACAACTAGCGTAGCTCACGACTTGTGGGTAAAGTTGTGCAACCTCTCGAGAGTGTAAAACTGATATATCAGCTGTGCTCATAGTCATGAGCGGCCCAGATCCTCCGTCTGATTAGTGGGGTTATCAACCTTTGATTAGGGAGATTCCCCGGGTGGTTTGGTTTGGTTGGTTCTCAGTAGTTCTTAATTAATATTGATTAATTTCTTATGCAATTTGGGTTTATGGTAATTCATCCACTTATAGTAAATAGTTTTAATAAAATTTGCCAAGACTAAAAGCTAATGCAGTTGAGTCAGCCAACCTAGAGCTTCATAGTTTGTGTTATACTTGTTGAGTACGAGTTTGTACTCACACTTGCCTCTCTACTCCTCTGTTCTATTTTGGATATCTTCGACTGCTGCTCAGTGCCCAGCAACATGGAGGACTACATCAGCGGCTTCGACGACTTCTTGGCGTTTGTCTCCCAGTCGATGTCCCTGTGGCGCCCAGCTCTTCATGTATCCCTTTTACGCTTCCGCAACTCTTGAACTGATTCTTGATTCGGTTGTAATAAAATAATTCATTTACGATTTATTTACGATTTATATTATGTTATTCGTGATATGTGTTGTGATATCTTGATGGTTCTGTTGTATATATGCGTGACTTGATCCTGGCGCATATATGATTGCTCGATTTATGTTCTTTATAAATCGGGTGTGACCGGTGATCCCTCACCAAATAATCACCTACCTTAGGGTATCCCTAGGTAGGCTGACGGTAAAAACACTGACAGCTGGCGCCCACCGTGGGGCTGATCGTCGCGATCATTGGGCGAATTTGAAGGACCTCTTCATCAACATCAATCCACTCAAGGTGGTGGATTGCTACTTCATACATATGCATCGGCGGATCGATTCATCGAGTTTGAGATCGGATCCTTCAGCGAATGGCTACATAGACCTCGACTACTCGGCTCGACTTCACCTCACGCTACAACGTCGATGCACCGCGGCAACCGACCTCGACGACCCGGTTCAACTTCGGCTTGTGCCACAATGTCCGCGCGCGGTAGTGACGAGTTCGACTACTTCGACTTCGCGAGGACGATCGGCGGCCCGCCAACGACTACATCAACTACTCATCTCGACTAGAAACTAGTCGAGGGAAAGTCTCACGCCAACGACTACTTCGACTACTCGCCTCAACTTGAAAACTAGTCGGAATCGACTCCGACTAGTCAAGCTTCATCGACAACCTGTTGCAGCTCCATCAACGAGCTCCCCGGCTTCGTCGACATTCGTCCATGAATCAAGCTAAGTGACTTATACCTTTTTTGACTTGTTCTTCACAGGATCGTCTACTTATTTGTGTACGACTCTCGATGGGCATGAAACCCTCCAGAGCTACACTTCGCCGACTACTTATCTGTGTACGTCTCTCGACGGGCATTGAAACCCTCCAGAGCTACACATCGCCGACTACTTTATGCGCACCGTGCATCCTATTTGTCGCATGACGACTTCTTTGTCTTCTCTTAACGGTTGCTAAAGTACTCGGGTAGCATTCGCCTTAATCCGTGAAACCTCGGCTCTTCTGTAAGCCTATGCTCCTACGCGTGCATGCGGCTAAGCTCCCTACGCTATGGTCTACGGCCATCAGGGATCAGGTGCTTAAACGTAACAGGCTAACTGCTCGGGGAAATTACATGGCCTAGCAAGAGCAAGACGCAAAATTTTTACACCGAATGAATTTTGGTTCCTTCACATTATTACTGAGTACTACTCGGTATCATTGCATTATGCTACATAATGTATGCATTGTCTTTTTTCAGATCAAGCTTCAGCAACAACCCTCCAGGCAGCACCGCGTGCCATCACAGTTCCACTAGTTCCCAGGCTCGGGGGCTGGACGCTGCAAAACTACACGAAGATGACTCATATGAAGACTGAGAGTGCAGAAGAAATCCTAAGTCACCGCGCAGTTAAATAAACCAGCGGGAGGCTTAATTTCACTATGCAGAAGGCGAAGAATTTTTCTCGGGATTTCAGAGTAACACCTGCATGCCACAGTTTTTGGATCCTTATTTCCAATTCTGAGAGATTTGGATTCAAGGCTCGGGGGCTGCGGGGTACGTGGCATCGACTACTTATTTTTTCGAATTTATTCGAAGAGTAAGTAAGGAAGATTCAAGCTTAATTTGATCCTCAGCCTGATTCTCTGATTCAACCTAAGGCTCGGGGGCTACTCCATATGGAGTGCGATTTTTCAATCGCACACCATGTCAAAAATAAAATTCGGGGCATGAGCACCTCATAGCCTCGATGCAACCAAGAAAGTACTCGAAGCAGACCTTCAAGATGGAGTTTCAGAAGAAGCCAAAGACTACTTCAGAAGTACTCAAAATGCCTACAGTACTCGGCTATGAAGAGCTCGGGGGCTTGTCAGGGATAGATCCCCTGGGTACCACAAAGAAGATACCCGTGTGGAAAAAGAAGTCTGATTCCTAGTAGGATTCAGACTGTTATCCTACTAGGACTCATACCTTGTAATCCTACTAGGACTCCTACCTTGTAATCCTACTAGAAACCCCGTCCCCTGGGATATATAAAGGAGGGCAGGGTACCTAGATAGGCAGAGAACCAACAGAGAGCAGCCAACAGGCAACTCAACACCCAAGCGCAGGGCGCAATATTCAACACCCCAAAACAGGATGTAGGGTATTACGCTACTCTAGTGGACCGAACCTGTCTAAATCCGTGTCTTGTGTCCTTGCGTTCACCTTCAAGTTCCAGATCCGGCGATCCCTCACCAAATAATCACCTACCTTAGGGTATCCCTAGGTAGGCTGACGGTAAAAACACTGACACTCATTCCCTAATATTTAACGTAGACCACACTTCAAAGACTTTCAACTCAAGATCACAACATAAAACTTGTAAATTTTGACCTAAGGATTCAAGCAAAACTGATTTTGTATTTTTATGAATTTCTTATGAATTTCCATGGAAAGTAGAAGTTCACTGATTTGAAATAAAGAAGGTTCTAGAAATTTTACAGAGAACACCCTAGAACTTTCTAAATCGAAGCAATTAAATCCCTGGTCGGGGAAAATAGAGAATAGAAAGAAAACAACAGCGTTCCGATGAAGGGAGTCGCCGGTGCTAGGAAGATTCAGTGGATCATGGCAAACCTTGGGTAGCCTTGGTTGTGGAGGAGAATGGGTGGAAAGTGAATTCCCACGGTGAACAGGATCGATGGTGAGAATTGCTCGACGGTGGCGAGGTTTCGTGGGTGATGAAGAAGCTTGCCGGGAATTGTAGTGGGTGGAGGATGGTCGAAGGGGTAGGAACTGCTGGATGTCGTGGACCCCTGGGACGAGATGATAGAGCCGAATTGGTTCACTATGCCAACTCCTTCGCGAACCTCAAGGTCTTCCTGTTTACGGGCTAAGCCTCCTCTGCTCACGTGCGTGTGCTGCAGAAACACGGTCGGCACACCCGCGTAGCCTCCTGCAGGATTGCCACGCCTGGTTGCATCTCCTATGCGCTGTTCCCGTTCTGCTCTCACACCACTGGCTTGCAACTTGCTCGCACGTGGCCTGTTGCCTTGCACGTGCACTCGCCTACGGAATCGAGCCGAGCCGGTTGCCGGTAGAACACTCCCACTCGCACTTGCGGACGCACTAGTCCAAATCCGTCCGGACCACCGAGTCCTGCAACTCCGCCGCCCTTTCCACCTGCTGTGACACCATCAAGGCCGGCCTACCACCGCCGCCGGTCTTGCGCTGCGCGTCGAACCCGCGCCGCGTTACTCCTGCCTCGACCTCCGCATGGGTGGAGGGAGCTCGTCGTGCCGCTGTGTAGCTTCTCCTTCCGACTCGCCGTGCCATAACCGACCCTTCGCTTCCGCGAGGGCCATGGTCTGCCTACGTTAGGACCGCGCCTTTCGCTGCCTTCTCCTCGACATTCTCCACGCGTGGCCCCGCTGCTCCCGTGTGGATCCGCCTGCAGCCGCCACACTGCAGCTTCTACCGCACCACGCGCGACCTCCCTGCACACCGACCCGGTTGTGGCCTGAGCTCGTCCAGAGAAGATCGACTTCCTTTTGCACCAGTTCCATTTGTTGAAGGAAAGAGCCCCTTCCTACGGTGACTCTCGGGTGAGGCAAGGCATATTGAGATTTCAGAGCCCACTTTATCAAAAACTTCGATTTGGGAAACACCGCCATGCGGTGCACGTCGCCGCCCTGCACGTTCACGCAGCTACTCCTCCTCCTTCTGTTGCCGGACCCGCGCTCGCCCCGGCCTTGCCGCGCCGCTAGCTGACTCCCCTAAGCCGGCCCTTCCGCAGCGCGAGGCCCGCCGGCGCCACAGCTCCACCCGCGCTCTAACGCTGTCTCCGCTCTTGCTTCTGACCGGCATGGCTGCCACTGCCAGACTTGGCCGAGTCGGAGCCATAGGCTCCCCTGGACCCGGAGCCGCCTTCCTTTCCTCCCCCTTCGCCACCGCTCGGGGCCGCCCGCTCCAGCACCTGCGCCGCGCTGCGCCACTCCGCCTGTGCCGCTCTGCGCCGCTCTCACCGCGCGCCACGCCTGCTCCCGTGCACCTACGCGCCTCCCGCCGCTCGGGGAAGGGAGCCCCAAGGCGCCGCCGCCGCGCCGCTTCCTGCCCGCACCGCCCAAGCTGCGTGGAGGGAAGAGATAAGGGCGGTCGGGTGGATAAGGATGGAGCTAGAGAAGAGGATGCTGCCGGTGGGAAGAAGATAAGCGCCAGGGAGAAGAGAAACAGAGGAGAAAGAGAAAAGAGACTTCCCAGGACTTATGCGTAAATTTAGAAAACTGCAGGGACCTTTCTGTAAATCATATATTTTCCATTAATCTAAAATCCGAATGAAGAAATGCCCAAAATGAAAGTTGTAGAGTTTTTCAAACTCTACAACATTGCTTTAGCGATCAAATTCAAAAACTCAAAACTTATATCTTTACACGTGAAATTTTGAACAAAAGTTGGATTTAAATTACTTTTGTCCTAAAGAGTGTAACATCGTAACATTTACGACCTAAATGCAAGCATTTATGATACGTCATGATGACGGGATAGACACGTCATAATGATTGGATAGACATGTCATAATGACTTGCACCTTTTACACTTTAGTCCTAAGTAACTTTGAAAGTTACTTTTGTAATTCGACTATTTGCATAAAAGGACTTGTACTTTTATAAAATTACATAAATACCCTCATTTTCACAGCTTTACCCAAATTTTTACACAAATCAATACATACATTTCTAATGCAACTTTTTGATAAATATATATATTTTTACAGGACATAAAGTAAGAAAAACATGTTTGCAAAACCACCCTTCACTTATTCTAAAATTACTTTTCATCTAATACATTTTGCAAAAACAACCTTAGGTTTTTCTGTAATTACAAAAATACCCTTTTTACTTGCACTTTAAATTTTCAAAAGCTTCACACAACCACACACAAGCTTTACACTAACAAGCACATACTTCACACTAACAAATAATATGCCTAGCTTACAGGTACTTGAACTGTCACAGCCTTCCCCCCTAAAAAGAATCTCGTCCCGAGATTCAGGACGAAAGACTTTTAATGGAAGAGAAGCAATTCACTCATCAGAGGTGGCAAGAATCAATCACACCAAAGAAGATTGATGTTGATGATAAAAACCGATGGAGTATGACGAGATGAGTATAACGAAGGCATGGATAGATTGTACATGGATGAGTATGACGAGAGAAGAAAGAGGAAGGTGATCAAGTTCTCATAGAGTTGAGATCACAACATGAGGATGATAAATGTTGGCGACATTCATCACAAAACTTATGGATAGCAAGTGAGGATAGTACGAGAGACTGATTTACAAGTGATGTTTGAAACATCCCTGCTCAGGGTTTATTACTTGAATGACGTGGATAATGTTGACTGCAAAACATGCCTATTTATACCAGTGCAATCAAGGGATAATGATAAAATGCTCCAACTCAGAGTGCAATGCTCGGTATATAACCATGAATGTGATGCACTGTTGAGATGTATGTTTGCAATGATGGTGCAACATGAGGATGGAGGATTCCATGCATGACCGAAATGGTGCATATGACACAATGCGATTACCATGATGCAATGTTTACACCATGATACAATGATGACGATGCTTGCAATGTTTACATGTAAGAAATGCATAAAGTATGATGCATGAGTTGATGATGCACATGACTCGCACCCTGCAACCGTTTTGTCGTAACTAACACCTGGGTAGTTCTATATCCTTGAGCGAAGATCAAAAGTTAGGACACTAGTAAGGTTGCATAAGAAGAGATTGCAGTGGGTTACGTCATATATATCTAGTCACTAGTGCGCTCCTAATGGCTCAATCATATGGCTGCAGCGCACATGAGGCCTTAGGTTCCGACACGGCATCATGGTCATGTGATTAAACACCACCGCAAAAGAGGAATAACAACCCTGTAGTGCCAACAACAACAAGATAGATTAGAAAACTGAAGACAACCCGAAGTTGTACTGGAGGCACACCCGTTAGTCAGTCTACGGATTTTCGATGACGATGCAACACCATGCACTGACCAAAGATGGTATGTGTTATGATGCATGACTTTTGCCGGGAGAATTGTATGCACAAAGTAATTATTGTCATAAATATGTTTTAATTTATCCAAAATCATCTGAGCAAGAATTGAAGATACAACTTTCAGATGTTGTAACCAGAATAGCCAACAATATAAGGTACAACATCAAGAGAGGATAAATGAATCACTGAATGATGGATTGAAGGGTTTGCTGAAAATTATCAAGGTTTAACCATCAAAAGAAAAGTTCAAGGCTTCTGCCGAAACAGATTCAAGGCAAGATCAAGGATTTGATTTGGCCGTCAAACCAAGATCGGCGATAAGGTCCAAACATGACCCAACCCACTTGATTCACAAAAGACCTTCTCAACTCTAAGTTAGCCTAGCAGATTACATTAGCTCTTACAACATAAGGTCTAGGCAGGCATTCAGATACAAGCAACATACTTTAATACAACAACGGAACAAGCAAGGCAATCAAATCAATCCAAGATGATATGATGCATACACGTTCTACACGTCCTCACAAACAAAAATAACTGCCAAATAACCTTGGTCTTACGTGGTTAGTTACGGTGGCACGATATAAATACGTCTCTCCCTGTAATAGCTAATCGATAGATCCTAACTGTTCAGAACCTATCGAATCGTGGTTAGCATACCTGCAGAAAACACAATATGTATATACTGAATCTTTCATGCCAGCATGTCATGAAAGCGTCCTCAAACATTACTGCTCACTATAGAAACAGCATTTGTACAATTACCGCCGTACAGACAATATTAACATACGTTATCGAGATAACGTATTCATGGGGTACCGCAAAATGCGGGGGTATTGCTGTTCATACCCTGTACCTAACTATATACTCCCAATGTAGTCAACTGAAGTTGGTACATTGGCAGCATCTCAAGTAGGCCACTGCTTGAGAAACAACGTTCGGTTCGCATCACCGACGGGAAGGCTAACTCCCCAGTTAGCTGAGGATCCTTACCTTCTTACCTCATCGTCGAAGGTGTCGTTACAGAATGTAAAGTTGGGGTTGTGCATGAATTTAAGTTTTGACAGAAAGGTAATTGTGACAGTTCATGTGTTTGTAAACTAGGCATATAATTTGTTAGTATGAAATATGTATTGTTTATATAAAGCTTATGTGAGTTTATGTGAAACTTTTGAAAATTTGAAAGTACAAGTTAAAAGGGTATTTTTGTAATTACAGAAAAACCTAGGGTTGTTTTTGCAAAATGTATTTGGGAAAGGATAATTTTAAAATAAGTGAAAGGTGGTTTTGTAAACATGTTTTCCTTATTTTATCTTTTGTAAAAATATATATATTTATTTACCCAAAAGCTGCATTTGAAATGCATATGTTGAAGTGGGTAAAAAGTTAGGGTAAAATGGTAAAAATAGGGGTATTTGTATAATTTTATAAAAGTGCAAGTCCTTTTATGCAAATGTTTGATTTACAAAAGTAACTTTTAAATTTACTCAGGACTAAAGTGTAAAAAGTGCAAGTCATTATGACGTGTCATAAATACTTGCATTTAGGTCCTGAATTTTATAAAATTACACTTTTAGGACAAAAGCAATTTAAATCCGACTTTTCTTCAAAGATTCACGCGTAAAAATATAAGTTTTGAGTTTTTGAATTTGAGTCCTAAAGCAATGTTGTAGAGCTTGAAAAACTCTCCAACTTTCGTTTTGGGCGTTTCTTCATTCGTGTTTTAGATCGATGGAAAATTTTACTTTACAAATAGGTCCCTGCAATTTTCTGATTTTGCGCTTAAGTCCTTGGGAAGTTCCAATTCCCTTTCTTCTCTATTTTTTTCTTCTCCCTCTGCCTTATCTGTTCCCTGCCGTCTCCTTCTTCCCTTTCTCCACTGACAGCACCATCCCAATCTTCATCCACTCCCTCTCTCTCTTCCATCCGCAAACACAGGCAGCAGCAAGCTCGGGCGCTCGGGTGGCGCCACAGGAGCCCGAGGCGGCGGGCGCTTGGGGCCGGCGCGGCTCAGGCGGAGGCCGGCCCAAGCAGCTGCGGGCGCCAGCGCAGGCGGCCCCACGCGGGGCGCTGCGCGGCCGGCGCGCGCGGCTCGGGCGGCCAGCCGCGGGCCGGCGTGGCGGCAGGGCGAGCGGCCCAGGCGAGCGGCGGGCCCGGGCGGGAGCAAGCCAACGCAGGCGCGCAGCGCGGGCCGCGGTGGGCGCAGTGGGCGGCAGCGCGGGGCGGTGCGGGCGTGCGGCTCAGCTCGGCGCGCGGATGAGAGGAGTGAGCGGAGGCGCGCAGCGTGGACAGCACGCGGGCGTGCGCAGGCAGGGCGGCCGTAGGCGCGGGGGCTGGCTTGCAGGCGCTCTGCAGGTGGCCCAGGCGGAGTTCTGGAGCGCGTGGAGGCCGAACAGTAGGCGGCGCTGGCTCGGATGGCGCGCGGAGCGAGGAGCACCCGAGCGGAGGCAGGCGCTAACGAAAGACACAGGAGCGAAGCTCGGCTCGAACGGGGATGGCTTGGGCAGAGCTAAACACCGGGGGTGGGCTGGAGGAGGCATGCACACAGAAGGAGAAGCACCAATCCAGGCGTAGTGCGCGTGGGAGCTGAAGTGCTGGGCGCAGTGCAGGGTGACGCGAGCAGAGATGGTTCGGCTCAGCGCAGACGCGCGGCAGCGCCGGAATGGGCGCAGAGGGTGTTGGAGGCACGGTTGGCGGCGTGCGCGCGAGTAGTTCGGCCAGGGTGGGGCAACAGCGTGTGCAGGTGCCGGTGGCGCTAGCCGTGGCCCGAGCAGCGTAAACAGGCGCCAAGCTGATGGCGTGAGTAGGTGCAGGAATTGGGCCGGCACGTGCACGAGCGCTAGAGTGACAAGGCCGAGGCGACGGGTTCGGTAACAGCGTGAAAGAGGGGCAGCTGTGCGGACTAGAGTGCGCAAGCGCGTGCGCGCGGAAGGAGCTGCGGCAACAGCTGTGGGGTTGACGGCCGCGACACACGGGCGGTGCAAGCAAGACGCGACGCGAACCAAGGAACGCGCGCGGCTTAGGCGTGCGCGGATGAAACTGAAGTGCAGTAGCTCAGAGCGGACCCGCACGGAGGGCAGTGAGGCCGCGCACGACGGTAGTTTGGCAAGGGCGGCCGCGGATGGACCTGCGACACGACAAGGTCGGAACAGAAAGCAGGTCCGGCATCAAGCGGAGTAGCGAAGAGCGGACGTGCGTGCCGCAGAAGCACGCACAAGAGAGTAGAAGAGCAGCAGAGGCAATTGTAGCGACAAGCAAATGATGTCACAGTAGGTGGAAGGGATGGCGGAGTTACACGACTCAAAGATCCGAGCGGAATTGAACCGGCGCGTTCGTGAGTGCAAGCGGAAGTGTTTTGCCAGTGTCCGGCTCGACTCAATTCAGCAAGCGCGTGCATATACAAGACAACAGGCCATCTTCCACCCACGACAACTCTTCCCGGCAAACTCCTTCGTCATCCATGAAGTCTCGTCGTCGTCGAGTTTTTCTCTTCGCCGATCCTATGGCCACGGGACTTCACTTTCCGTCCGTTCTTTTCCATAACCAAGGTTTGCCCCGATCTACAGAATCTTCTTAATGCCGGCGATTCCTTTACCGGAATATCGTCGTTAACTTCTTGTTATCCGTTTTCCTGGACCAGGGACTTGATTGCTATGTTTCAGAAAGTTCTAGGGTTTTCTTTATAAAATTTCAAAGCTTTTCTTATTTCAACCCAATGAACTTCTACATTACATAGAAATTTGTAAGAAGTTCATAAAAATGCAAAATTAGTTTTGTTTAAACCTTTAGATTAAAATCTACAAGTTTTATATTGTACTCTTAAATTGAAAATCTTGATTTGTGATCTAGGTTAAGTGTTAGGAAATGAGTGCTTTATTATACCTTGTGTTGTATGCATGTGTTGTAACTGAATATAGATCATAGGGTATATGTCTTAAGTGCAGATGTGTGATATCTAGTCAATCTTTTCACATGAGTGCTCTTATTCCTTACCATCAAGACTTTGTCCCCGTCTCGATTGATATTTCTTTAGGTTCCTTGTCGTATAAGGATCCCCATTAGTTCTTGTGTGTCTGCTGCTTAGCCAAAACATCTCGACAGCTATGTTTCAGTATCAGGTTATCAACCCAGCCACTTAGCATCTGTTTTCTTTAAGTCTATGATGTTTCTGCGTAACAGCTGTCAGTCGATACTTCTACCATCGGCTGATTGGCTGATACGATTGTTACCTTTCCAGTATCGGCTACTGCCGATACAATCCTTTTGTTCTGTCCTACATCGACTGCGCAGAGTCGATGTATCAGAAAGATACCCACGAGCTTAGGGTTCTTGCCATCGGCCGATCCAGGCCGATTCTAGTCGTTTACCATATCGGTTATGACCGATCGATCCTTAGTTTTTCCATCTCCATATCCACACACCTCTATCAGCCGATTTATCGACTGAGAGATCGGCTATATATCTATCGGCCATATACCCTTAACCACACTCCAATCGGCTATACGTCACTCAAATTATTGTGCTGACGTAATCGAGTCGATACAACCACACCTAGTTACCCAGGATAATACTTAAGCACATCTTAGTTAAGACCATTGCCTTAAAAATCGTCCTTCTGCCAAGGTAATCGATGCCTTCATCGATCATCCAGGAACCCGATGCACCATTCTACCGGCTAAACCCCCGTTGTTTCCAATCGGCTCTGTGGTAATCTTCAACGAGTAGCCGGTTCTAGTTAGTTGTCCCTCTAAAGCTCTGTTTAAGTTAGCTTCAAATCTTTTTGGTTGTTATATGAGTAGTATGTTACATGAATGTTGGATTGCAACTTTATTGTGAAGTAGAATAGTTTTGTGTGCACATTTGAATGTAATGTTGCATTGCATGTAGATACGACTACTTCTACAAACGGTACCTACGAATCTCCCCGGAGTCCGCAGAGGATGTTTCTGAAGACCAAGTGGATGTCATCAAGGGAATATCGGAAGCTCCGAACAGGTTCGGAAGATAACAACACTAACATCTCTGACTTCAGTCCCACCAGTAAAGGCAAGCCCCGGTCATATCCTACTATTTTATTTACACTGCAATCTACGTCTATTATTATTATATCTTGCATTAAGTCTAGGAGCTGTAATGAAACCCTAGATGCATGAATCTTAGGATCCAATGTATTGTACCTGAGTCCTTATCGCTTAGATGCGCTGCTAAATAGGGCCGGTAGAAGTCGAGTGATTTCCTGTCACTCGCGCGATATAGGAGTTTCATGTTTACATTTCCGCAGTCACTATAAGGATGACGGACAGGGTCATGTGCTGTATCATGACCTGGAAGTTTACCCTGTCTAGCTTTGCATAGGTTAAGGTTGCTTTATCTTGTTTTAGAATTTGAAAAAAGGCCCAATTCACCCCCCCTCTTGGTCCATCGATCCTTTCAACGAGCTGAATTATCCCACTCATGATCTGGAGCTAGCCGCAGTTGTGCATGCTCTGAAGATATGGAGGCATTACTTGTTTGGGCAGAGGTGTGATATTTACACCGATCACAAGAGCCTCAAGTATATCTTCACGCAGAGTGAGCTAAACATGCGGCAGAGAAGATGGCTAGAATTGGTCAAGGATTATGACCTGGAGATTCACTATCATCCGGGCAAGGCCAATGTTGTAGCAGATGCTCTGAGCAGGAAGAGCTATGTTAACATGGCTGTGGCTTTTCAGATGCCTCAGGAGTTATGCGAGGAGTTTGAACAGTTGAGTCTGGGTTTCTTGCATCACACCTCGGGTACATCATTCGAGGCAGAACCCACTCTAGAGGCCGAGATCAGGCAGCATCAGAAAGAAGATAAGAAGCTGCAGGAGATCCGTGAATTGCTCAAGATTGGCAAGGCACCTCATTTCAGAGAGGATGATCAGGGTACCTTGTGGTACAAGGGTCGGATATGTGTGCCGGATGTAGCGGACCTCAGGAAGTTGATTCTGAGTGAGGCTCATGATACGGCATATTCCATTCATCCGGGCAGCACGAAGATGTATTATGATCTCAAGGAACGATTCTGGTGGTATGGAATGAAGCATTCCGTTGTGGAGTACATGGCTATTTGTGACACTTGTCAGCGTGTCAAGGCAGAGCATCAGAGGTCAGCAGGTCTATTGCAGCCATTGAAGATTCCAGAGTGGAAATGGGAGGAGATCACTATGGACTTCATTGTGGGATTGCCTCGTACTCAGAAAGGGTACAACTCCATATGGGTAGTAGTGGATCGGTTGACGAAGGTTGCCCACTTCATTCCGGTGAACACTACCTACTCCGATGCTAGACTCGCAGAGTTGTACATTTCGAGGATCGTCTGTCTACATAGGCGAAAGCCACAAAGAAGTAAGTGAGCTGTTCCTAAGAAGATCATATCTGATCGAGGATCTCAGTTCACTTCACGGTTCTGGGAGCAGCTGCATGATTCGTTGGATACAAAGCTGCGTTTCAGCACTGCTTATCATCCTCAGACAGATGGGCAGACAGAAAGGACCAACCAAGTGTTGGAGGATATGCTTCGAGCCTGTGCTATTCAATATGGTACCAGCTGGGATAAATGCCTGCCGTATGCAGAGTTTTCTTATAATAACAGTTATCAGGCCAGTCTGAAGAAATCTCCTTTCGAGGCCCTGTATGGTCAGAAGTGCAGGACTCCGCTGTATTGGGATCAGATTGGCGAGAGGCAGGTCCTGATATCGTGGAAGAGGTAGAACAGCTGGTACAGCAGGTGCGAGAAAACCTGAGGGTCGCACAGACTCGTCAGAAGAGCTATACGGATGTTCGTCGTCGAGATCTGACCTTTGCACTGGGTGATCATGTGTACCTGAAGGTCTCGCCGATGAGAGGGATCCGCAGGTTTAACGTGAGAGGGAAGTTAGCCCCTCGATACATTGGTCCGTTCAAGGTGTTGGAACGGAAAGGCGAGGTGGCATATCGTTTGGAGTTACCTCCCAGTCTCTCAGGAGTGCATGATGTGTTTCATGTGTCTTAGCTGAAGAGGTGCTTGAGGGTGCCAGAAGAGCAAGTGCAGGAGGATCTGACCTATATCGAGCATCCGGTGAAGATTCTGGAGACATCTGAGAGAGTTACCAGAAACAAGAAGATCAAGATGTGCCGTGTTCAGTGGAGTCATCACACGGAGGACGAGGCTACTTGGGAGCGAGAAGATGAGCTGAGGAAGACATATCCCGATCTCTTTGCTAGCTAGCCTATTCGAATCTCGGGACGAGATTCCTGTAAGGGGGGTAGGTTTGTAACACCCTAATGTAACTTTCCCAAATTTTAAGAAATCTATTTGGGCTTAAATAAAATTTCCAGGGTTTTTCTTTAATATTGTGGCATTTAAAGTAATTTTATAACACAAGGAAATAAAATCTATTATAGGATCAACTTGCTTGTGCATTCATGCTGGAGCATTGTTTTATTTGTGTTGAGTTGTAGGGTTTGAATTCAAATTTATTTGAATTCAACTAGATTTGTTTGAATGGTTAGAGTATAGAAAAAGAAAAGGAAAGGAGAAGGAAGAAGAAAAAGGCAGCCCAAACCTCCTCCTAGCCCGGCCCAGCTCTTCCTTCTCCCTCCCTCTTCCCGCATGGGCCACGCCAGCCTACTCTCCCTTCTCCCTCGGGCTTCCTCTCCTCTCTCCTCTTTCTCGCGGCACAGCCCGAGCTCACTACCCTCTCTCCCTCTTTTCCCCCGTGGGCCGCGCCTCGGTCCAACTCCCCCTCAGCCCCGTGCGCTGCCTTTCCTCCCCCGCTCTCTCTCCCTCGCGGTCGCTGACAGGGGGACCCCACCTGTCGGGGTCGTCCCCTTCCCCGCACCCGAGCCGGACTCGAGCTCGAGTCCGAGCTCGATCGACCCCGCCACGCCGTCTTTGTCCCGGGCCCGCACGCTAGGGCACCGCAGCCGCCACTATAAAGCCCCACCTCCCCTAGGGCTTCTCCCAGGTCGCCGTCGTGCCCCGCTCGCGCCCAACCCTAACCGCCTCTGCTCGCCGCTGCCGTGCACCTCGGGCCGCCGCCGCGCCGTCGTTTCGCCGCCCTCTGCCGTCGCCTAAGCACCGTGGGCTTACCCCGGTGGGGTAAGGACGCTAGTCCTCCTCCTTTCTTCCTCGGTCTCGCATCCCCGGAGCCGCGCGGGCTCACCGGAGCTCCCGAGCCGCCCGCCGTCGCCGCCCGGCCGCTACGGCCAATTTGGCCGTCCCCGAACCCCCTAGGTCTCTTCCCCGTATCTCCCTCTCTTTCCCCGTGCCAGCCGTACCCCGAATCGAGGCCGGAAGCGCCTAAGCGCGTGTCCTCCGGCGAGCACTAGTCGCCCTCCACCGCGCCCAACGCCCGCCGCCGCCGGAGCCCGGCTGGAGAGCCCTCAGCCGCCCGATCCAAACCTAACGGTCTGGATTAGATCCAGACCGGTACCCAACCCGAGCCGCTAGATCTCGAACCGACGATCTGGATTAGATCCAGATCGGCATTAGATCTCGACCGCCAGATCCAGATCCAACGGCCCCAAACAGATCATACCGGTTCGGCCTTGCCATTTTGCTAAAGAGTCCTCGGGTTTTCCGGGAATCAACCCGCGCTCCTGTGTAGTTCAAAGATATTTACAGATAGGCCCGGTTTTATTCGTTTAAGCCCCTGAGCTTTCTGGTTTTTGTGCCCGCCGTCCGAGCCCCAGGTTTTCACGTGTTAGCCCCTGTGTCTACCCTTTATTTATGTTTAGGTCCCCGGTTTTTGTCCAGAAGCCCCTGGTTGCCATGTTTTTCTTACAAATAAGCCCCTGGGCCTTGTTTTAGCCCTAGATTTCGCGTCTTAGCTCCGTTTTAGGTGTTCTTTATATCCACGCGATCGTTGTAATGCGTAGAATAGTTCTAGCATAGTTTTCTATGCTGTTTCTATGTAATGTTGTACTGTTTCTTATAGTTTGCTATTGTTTGTGCATGTGTGTATGTCTGGACCATGCTTGATGATCGTGAGTAGACGCGGAGCCTTTGGACCAGTACCAGGAGCCGCCATCTTCTGAGCAGTTTGAGCAGCAGCAGGAGAGTTTCGAGGAAGGCAAGTATAACATGAACCTCCTACCACTTTTTTAATTCAATTTCATACTGCATTTTAATACTGTATGCCTATAAGGACTTTCCTAGCCACTTTATATCCTTTATATATATCCTTTGGGTTGCATTTTGGTTAGTTGTGCTAGGTTGCTGCGCTATAACATATCTTGGTCCTTTTTAATTAATTTGATTAATGGTCTTATGCAACTTAATCCTGAGAGTGGCCCTCTGTGCTGTGTGCTTGAGTGGCTCACGTCTCTTTAAAATATGTTTTTGTTAGAAACATGGTTTAGGGGGCCAGCACGGTGCTTAGTGCTTGGTTGGCCACTCTCCATAAGGACCGGTTCATAGAGCGACAACCTGGAACAACCGCGCAACCACAAAACTGGAATGGGACGGTCTTGACTTACTAATTAGGTTGTGTTGGTTCGGGAGTAACTTACCTGCGTGGGCAAGAGGGGTGGTAGGCTTCAATGGTCCCTGCTCCTCCGGCTTGGTCTGTGCTGTGTGCTTGTACCCCCGGAGGTGGGCCCCATCATCGCTGATCCAGAATCCTTAGCAGTTACACCTTACCAACGTGTTCTTTGTAACGGTCTCGTAGTGCGCTTGCTAGCCATCTCACCGAAGGAAGTGTGATGAACAACTAGCGTAGCTCACGACTTGTGGGTAAAGTTGTGCAACCTCTCGAGAGTGTAAAACTGATATATCAGCTGTGCTCATAGTCATGAGCGGCCCAGATCCTCCGTCTGATTAGTGGGGTTATCAACCTTTGATTAGGGAGATTCCCCGGGTGGTTTGGTTTGGTTGGTTCTCAGTAGTTCTTAATTAATATTGATTAATTTCTTATGCAATTTGGGTTTATGGTAATTCATCCACTTATAGTAAATAGTTTTAATAAAATTTGCCAAGACTAAAAGCTAATGCAGTTGAGTCAGCCAACCTAGAGCTTCATAGTTTGTGTTATACTTGTTGAGTACGAGTTTGTACTCACACTTGCCTCTCTACTCCTCTGTTCTATTTTGGATATCTTCGACTGCTGCTCAGTGCCCAGCAAAATGGAGGACTACATCAGCGGCTTCGACGACTTCTTGGCGTTTGTCTCCCAGTCGATGTCCCTGTGGCGCCCAGCTCTTCATGTATCCCTTTTACGCTTCCGCAACTCTTGAACCGATTCTTGATTCGGTTGTAATAAAATAATTCATTTACGATTTATTTACGATTTATATTATGTTATTCGTGATATGTGTTGTGATATCTTGATGGTTCTGTTGTATATATGCGTGACTTGATCCTGGCGCATATATGATTGCTCGATTTATGTTCTTTATAAATCGGGTGTGACCGGCGATCCCTCACCAAATAATCACCTACCTTAGGGTATCCCTAGGTAGGCTGACGGTAAAAACACTGACAGCTGGCGCCCACCGTGGGGCTGATCGTCGCGATCATTGGGCGAATTTGAAGGACCTCTTCATCAACATCAATCCACTCAAGGTGGTGGATTGCTACTTCATACATATGCATCGGCGGATCGATTCATCGAGTTTGAGATCGGATCCTTCAGCGAATGGCTACATAGACCTCGACTACTCGGCTCGACTTCACCTCACGCTACAACGTCGATGCACCGCGGCAACCGACCTCGACGACCCGGTTCAACTTCGGCTTGTGCCACAATGTCCGCGCGCGGTAGTGACGAGTTCGACTACTTCGACTTCGCGAGGACGATCGGCGGCCCGCCAACGACTACATCAACTACTCATCTCGACTAGAAACTAGTCGAGGGAAAGTCTCACGCCAACGACTACTTCGACTACTCGCCTCAACTTGAAAACTAGTCGGAATCGACTCCGACTAGTCAAGCTTCATCGACAACCTGTTGCAGCTCCATCAACGAGCTCCCCGGCTTCGTCGACATTCGTCCATGAATCAAGCTAAGTGACTTATACCTTTTTTGACTTGTTCTTCACAGGATCGTCTACTTATTTGTGTACGACTCTCGATGGGCATGAAACCCTCCAGAGCTACACTTCGCCGACTACTTATCTGTGTACGTCTCTCGACGGGCATTGAAACCCTCCAGAGCTACACATCGCCGACTACTTTATGCGCACCGTGCATCCTATTTGTCGCATGACGACTTCTTTGTCTTCTCTTAACGGTTGCTAAAGTACTCGGGTAGCATTCGCCTTAATCCGTGAAACCTCGGCTCTTCTGTAAGCCTATGCTCCTACGCGTGCATGCGGCTAAGCTCCCTACGCTATGGTCTACGGCCATCAGGGATCAGGTGCTTAAACGTAACAGGCTAACTGCTCGGGGAAATTACATGGCCTAGCAAGAGCAAGACGCAAAATTTTTACACCGAATGAATTTTGGTTCCTTCACATTATTACTGAGTACTACTCGGTATCATTGCATTATGCTACATAATGTATGCATTGTCTTTTTTCAGATCAAGCTTCAGCAACAACCCTCCAGGCAGCACCGCGTGCCATCACAGTTCCACTAGTTCCCAGGCTCGGGGGCTGGACGCTGCAAAACTACACGAAGATGACTCATATGAAGACTGAGAGTGCAGAAGAAATCCTAAGTCACCGCGCAGTTAAATAAACCAGCGGGAGGCTTAATTTCACTATGCAGAAGGCGAAGAATTTTTCTCGGGATTTCAGAGTAACACCTGCATGCCACAGTTTTTGGATCCTTATTTCCAATTCTGAGAGATTTGGATTCAAGGCTCGGGGGCTGCGGGGTACGTGGCATCGACTACTTATTTTTTCGAATTTATTCGAAGAGTAAGTAAGGAAGATTCAAGCTTAATTTGATCCTCAGCCTGATTCTCTGATTCAACCTAAGGCTCGGGGGCTACTCCATATGGAGTGCGATTTTTCAATCGCACACCATGTCAAAAATAAAATTCGGGGCATGAGCACCTCATAGCCTCGATGCAACCAAGAAAGTACTCGAAGCAGACCTTCAAGATGGAGTTTCAGAAGAAGCCAAAGACTACTTCAGAAGTACTCAAAATGCCTACAGTACTCGGCTATGAAGAGCTCGGGGGCTTGTCAGGGATAGATCCCCTGGGTACCACAAAGAAGATACCCGTGTGGAAAAAGAAGTCTGATTCCTAGTAGGATTCAGACTGTTATCCTACTAGGACTCATACCTTGTAATCCTACTAGGACTCCTACCTTGTAATCCTACTAGAAACCCCGTCCCCTGGGATATATAAAGGAGGGCAGGGTACCTAGATAGGCAGAGAACCAACAGAGAGCAGCCAACAGGCAACTCAACACCCAAGCGCAGGGCGCAATATTCAACACCCCAAAACAGGATGTAGGGTATTACGCTACTCTAGTGGACCGAACCTGTCTAAATCTGTGTCTTGTGTCCTTGCGTTCACCTTCAAGTTCCAGATCCGGCGATCCCTCACCAAATAATCACCTACCTTAGGGTATCCCTAGGTAGGCTGACGGTAAAAACACTGACACTCATTCCCTAATATTTAACGTAGACCACACTTCAAAGACTTTCAACTCAAGATCACAACATAAAACTTGTAAATTTTGACCTAAGGATTCAAGCAAAACTGATTTTGTATTTTTATGAATTTCTTATGAATTTCCATGGAAAGTAGAAGTTCACTGATTTGAAATAAAGAAGGTTCTAGAAATTTTACAGAGAACACCCTAGAACTTTCTAAATCGAAGCAATTAAATCCCTGGTCGGGGAAAATAGAGAATAGAAAGAAAACAACAGCGTTCCGATGAAGGGAGTCGCCGGTGCTAGGAAGATTCAGTGGATCATGGCAAACCTTGGGTAGCCTTGGTTGTGGAGGAGAATGGGTGGAAAGTGAATTCCCACGGTGAACAGGATCGATGGTGAGAATTGCTCGACGGTGGCGAGGTTTCGTGGGTGATGAAGAAGCTTGCCGGGAATTGTAGTGGGTGGAGGATGGTCGAAGGGGTAGGAACTGCTGGATGTCGTGGACCCCTGGGACGAGATGATAGAGCCGAATTGGTTCGCTATGCCAACTCCTTCGCGAACCTCAAGGTCTTCCTGTTTACGGGCTAAGCCTCCTCTGCTCACGTGCGTGTGCTGCAGAAACACGGTCGGCACACCCGCGTAGCCTCCTGCAGGATTGCCACGCCTGGTTGCATCTCCTATGCGCTGTTCCCGTTCTGCTCTCACACCACTGGCTTGCAACTTGCTCGCACGTGGCCTGTTGCCTTGCACGTGCACTCGCCTGCGGAATCGAGCCGAGCCGGTTGCCGGTAGAACACTCCCACTCGCACTTGCGGACGCACTAGTCCAAATCCGTCCGGACCCCCGAGTCCTGCAACTCCGCCGCCCTTTCCACCTGCTGTGACACCATCAAGGCCGGCCTACCACCGCCGCCGGTCTTGCGCTGCGCGTCGAACCCGCGCCGCGTTACTCCTGCCTCGACCTCCGCATGGGTGGAGGGAGCTCGTCGTGCCGCTGTGTAGCTTCTCCTTCCGACTCGCCGTGCCATAACCGACCCTTCGCTTCCGCGAGGGCCATGGTCTGCCTGCGTTAGGACCGCGCCTTTCGCTGCCTTCTCCTCGACATTCTCCACGCGTGGCCCCGCTGCTCCCGTGTGGATCCGCCTGCAGCCGCCACACTGCAGCTTCTACCGCACCACGCGCGACCTCCCTGCACACCGACCCGGTTGTGGCCTGAGCTCGTCCAGAGAAGATCGACTTCCTTTTGCACCAGTTCCATTTGTTGAAGGAAAGAGCCCCTTCCTACGGTGACTCTCGGGTGAGGCAAGGCATATTGAGATTTCAGAGCCCACTTTATCAAAAACTTCAATTTGGGAAACACCGCCATGCGGTGCACGTCGCCGCCCTGCACGTTCACGCAGCTACTCCTCCTCCTTCTGTTGCCGGACCCGCGCTCGCCCCGGCCTTGCCGCGCCGCTAGCTGACTCCCCTAAGCCGGCCCTTCCGCAGCGCGAGGCCCGCCGGCGCCACAGCTCCACCCGCGCTCTAACGCTGTCTCCGCTCTTGCTTCTGACCGGCATGGCTGCCACTGCCAGACTTGGCCGAGCCGGAGCCATAGGCTCCCCTGGACCCGGAGCCGCCTTCCTTTCCTCCCCCTTCGCCACCGCTCGGGGCCGCCCGCTCCAGCACCTGCGCCGCGCTGCGCCACTCCGCCTGTGCCGCTCTGCGCCGCTCTCACCGCGCGCCACGCCTGCTCCCGTGCACCTACGCGCCTCCCGCCGCTCGGGGAAGGGAGCCCCAAGGCGCCGCCGCCGCGCCGCTTCCTGCCCGCACCGCCCAAGCTGCGTGGAGGGAAGAGATAAGGGCGGTCGGGTGGATAAGGATGGAGCCAGAGAAGAGGATGCTGCCGGTGGGAAGAAGATAAGCGCCAGGGAGAAGAGAAACAGAGGAGAAAGAGAAAAGAGACTTCCCAGGACTTATGCGTAAATTTAGAAAACTGCAGGGACCTTTCTGTAAATCATATATTTTCCATTAATCTAAAATCCGAATGAAGAAATGCCCAAAATGAAAGTTGTAGAGTTTTTCAAACTCTACAACATTGCTTTAGCGATCAAATTCAAAAACTCAAAACTTATATCTTTACACGTGAAATTTTGAACAAAAGTTGGATTTAAATTACTTTTGTCCTAAAGAGTGTAACATCGTAACATTTACGACCTAAATGCAAGCATTTATGATACGTCATGATGACGGGATAGACACGTCATAATGATTGGATAGACATGTCATAATGACTTGCACCTTTTACACTTTAGTCCTAAGTAACTTTGAAAGTTACTTTTGTAATTCGACTATTTGCATAAAAGGACTTGTACTTTTATAAAATTACATAAATACCCTCATTTTCACAGCTTTACCCAAATTTTTACACAAATCAATACATACATTTCTAATGCAACTTTTTGATAAATATATATATTTTTACAGGACATAAAGTAAGAAAAACATGTTTGCAAAACCACCCTTCACTTATTCTAAAATTACTTTTCATCTAATACATTTTGCAAAAACAACCTTAGGTTTTTCTGTAATTACAAAAATACCCTTTTTACTTGCACTTTAAATTTTCAAAAGCTTCACACAACCACACACAAGCTTTACACTAACAAGCACATACTTCACACTAACAAATAATATGCCTAGCTTACAGGTACTTGAACTGTCACAGCCTTCCCCCCTAAAAAGAATCTCGTCCCGAGATTCAGGACGAAAGACTTTTAATGGAAGAGAAGCAATTCACTCATCAGAGGTGGCAAGAATCAATCACACCAAAGAAGATTGATGTTGATGATAAAAACCGATGGAGTATGACGAGATGAGTATAACGAAGGCATGGATAGATTGTACATGGATGAGTATGACGAGAGAAGAAAGAGGAAGGTGATCAAGTTCTCATAGAGTTGAGATCACAACATGAGGATGATAAATGTTGGCGACATTCATCACAAAACTTATGGATAGCAAGTGAGGATAGTACGAGAGACTGATTTACAAGTGATGTTTGAAACATCCCTGCTCAGGGTTTATTACTTGAATGACGTGGATAATGTTGACTGCAAAACATGCCTATTTATACCAGTGCAATCAAGGGATAATGATAAAATGCTCCAACTCAGAGTGCAATGCTCGGTATATAACCATGAATGTGATGCACTGTTGAGATGTATGTTTGCAATGATGGTGCAACATGAGGATGGAGGATTCCATGCATGACCGAAATGGTGCATATGACACAATGCGATTACCATGATGCAATGTTTACACCATGATACAATGATGACGATGCTTGCAATGTTTACATGTAAGAAATGCATAAAGTATGATGCATGAGTTGATGATGCACATGACTCGCACCCTGCAACCGTTTTGTCGTAACTAACACCTGGGTAGTTCTATATCCTTGAGCGAAGATCAAAAGTTAGGACACTAGTAAGGTTGCATAAGAAGAGATTGCAGTGGGTTACGTCATATATATCTAGTCACTAGTGCGCTCCTAATGGCTCAATCATATGGCTGCAGCGCACATGAGGCCTTAGGTTCCGACACGGCATCATGGTCATGTGATTAAACACCACCGCAAAAGAGGAATAACAACCCTGTAGTGCCAACAACAACAAGATAGATTAGAAAACTGAAGACAACCCGAAGTTGTACTGGAGGCACACCCGTTAGTCAGTCTACGGATTTTCGATGACGATGCAACACCATGCACTGACCAAAGATGGTATGTGTTATGATGCATGACTTTTGCCGGGAGAATTGTATGCACAAAGTAATTATTGTCATAAATATGTTTTAATTTATCCAAAATCATCTGAGCAAGAATTGAAGATACAACTTTCAGATGTTGTAACCAGAATAGCCAACAATATAAGGTACAACATCAAGAGAGGATAAATGAATCACTGAATGATGGATTGAAGGGTTTGCTGAAAATTATCAAGGTTTAACCATCAAAAGAAAAGTTCAAGGCTTCTGCCGAAACAGATTCAAGGCAAGATCAAGGATTTGATTTGGCCGTCAAACCAAGATCGGCGATAAGGTCCAAACATGACCCAACCCACTTGATTCACAAAAGACCTTCTCAACTCTAAGTTAGCCTAGCAGATTACATTAGCTCTTACAACATAAGGTCTAGGCAGGCATTCAGATACAAGCAACATACTTTAATACAACAACGGAACAAGCAAGGCAATCAAATCAATCCAAGATGATATGATGCATACACGTTCTACACGTCCTCACAAACAAAAATAACTGCCAAATAACCTTGGTCTTACGTGGTTAGTTACGGTGGCACGATATAAATACGTCTCTCCCTGTAATAGCTAATCGATAGATCCTAACTGTTCAGAACCTATCGAATCGTGGTTAGCATACCTGCAGAAAACACAATATGTATATACTGAATCTTTCATGCCAGCATGTCATGAAAGCGTCCTCAAACATTACTGCTCACTATAGAAACAGCATTTGTACAATTACCGCCGTACAGACAATATTAACATACGTTATCGAGATAACGTATTCATGGGGTACCGCAAAATGCGGGGGTATTGCTGTTCATACCCTGTACCTAACTATATACTCCCAATGTAGTCAACTGAAGTTGGTACATTGGCAGCATCTCAAGTAGGCCACTGCTTGAGAAACAACGTTCGGTTCGCATCACCGACGGGAAGGCTAACTCCCCAGTTAGCTGAGGATCCTTACCTTCTTACCTCATCGTCGAAGGTGTCGTTACAGAATGTAAAGTTGGGGTTGTGCATGAATTTAAGTTTTGACAGAAAGGTAATTGTGACAGTTCATGTGTTTGTAAACTAGGCATATAATTTGTTAGTATGAAATATGTATTGTTTATATAAAGCTTATGTGAGTTTATGTGAAACTTTTGAAAATTTGAAAGTACAAGTTAAAAGGGTATTTTTGTAATTACAGAAAAACCTAGGGTTGTTTTTGCAAAATGTATTTGGGAAAGGATAATTTTAAAATAAGTGAAAGGTGGTTTTGTAAACATGTTTTCCTTATTTTATCTTTTGTAAAAATATATATATTTATTTACCCAAAAGCTGCATTTGAAATGCATATGTTGAAGTGGGTAAAAAGTTAGGGTAAAATGGTAAAAATAGGGGTATTTGTATAATTTTATAAAAGTGCAAGTCCTTTTATGCAAATGTTTGATTTACAAAAGTAACTTTTAAATTTACTCAGGACTAAAGTGTAAAAAGTGCAAGTCATTATGACGTGTCATAAATACTTGCATTTAGGTCCTGAATTTTATAAAATTACACTTTTAGGACAAAAGCAATTTAAATCCGACTTTTCTTCAAAGATTCACGCGTAAAAATATAAGTTTTGAGTTTTTGAATTTGAGTCCTAAAGCAATGTTGTAGAGCTTGAAAAACTCTCCAACTTTCGTTTTGGGCGTTTCTTCATTCGGGTTTTAGATCGATGGAAAATTTTACTTTACAAATAGGTCCCTGCAATTTTCTGATTTTGCGCTTAAGTCCTTGGGAAGTTCCAATTCCCTTTCTTCTCTATTTTTTTCTTCTCCCTCTGCCTTATCTGTTCCCTGCCGTCTCCTTCTTCCCTTTCTCCACTGACAGCACCATCCCAATCTTCATCCACTCCCTCTCTCTCTTCCATCCGCAAACACAGGCAGCAGCAAGCTCGGGCGCTCGGGTGGCGCCACAGGAGCCCGAGGCGGCGGGCGCTTGGGGCCGGCGCGGCTCAGGCGGAGGCCGGCCCAAGCAGCTGCGGGCGCCAGCGCAGGCGGCCCCACGCGGGGCGCTGCGCGGCCGGCGGCGCGGCTCGGCGCGGGTGCGCGCGAGCGCGCGCGGCTCGGGCGGCCAGCCGGGCCGGCGTGGCGGCAGGGCGAGCGGCCCAGGCGAGCGGCGGGCCCGGGCGGGAGCAAGCCAACGCAGGCGCGCAGCGCGGGCCGCGGTGGGCGCAGTGGGCGGCAGCGCGGGGCGGTGCGGGCGTGCGGCTCAGCTCGGCGCGCGGATGAGAGGAGTGAGCGGAGGCGCGCAGCGTGGACAGCACGCGGGCGTGCGCAGGCAGGGCGGCCGTAGGCGCGGGGCTGGCGCGCAGGCGCTCTGCAGGTGGCCCAGGCGGAGTTCTGGAGCGCGTGGAGGCCGAACAGTAGGCGGCGCTGGCTCGGATGGCGCGCGGAGCGAGGAGCACCCGAGCGGAGGCAGGCGCTAACGAAAGACACAGGAGCGAAGCTCGGCTCGAACGGGGATGGCTTGGGCAGAGCTAAACACCGGGGGTGGGCTGGAGGAGGCGTGCACACAGAAGGAGAAGCACCAATCCAGGCGTAGTGCGCGCGGGAGCTGAAGTGCTGGGCGCAGTGCAGGGTGACGCGAGCAGAGATGGTTCGGCTCAGCGCAGACGCGCGGCAGCGCCGGAATGGGCGCAGAGGGCGCTGGAGGCACGGTTGGCGGCGTGCGCGCGAGTAGTTCGGCCGGGTGGGGCAACAGCGTGTGCAGGTGCCGGTGGCGCTAGCCGTGGCCCGAGCAGCGTAAACAGGCGCCAAGCTGATGGCGTGAGTAGTGCAGGAATTGGGCCGGCACGTGCACGAGCGCTAGAGTGACAAGGCCGAGGCGACGGGTTCGGTAACAGCGTGAAAGAGGGCAGCTGTGCGGACTAGAGTGCGCAAGCGCGTGCGCGCGGAAGGAGCTGCGGCAACAGCTGTGGGGTTGACGGCCGCGACACACGGGCGGTGCAAGCAAGACGCGACGCGAACCAAGGAACGCGCGCGCTTAGGCGTGCGCGGATGAAACTGAAGTGCAGTAGCTCAGAGCGGACCCGCACGGAGGGCAGTGAGGCCGCGCACGACGGTAGTTTGGCAAGGGCGGCCGCGGATGGACCTGTGACACGACAAGGTCGGAACAGAAAGCAGGTCCGGCATCAAGCGGAGTAGCGAAGAGCGGACGTGCGTGCCGCAGAAGCACGCACAAGAGAGTAGAAGAGCAGCAGAGGCAATTGTAGCGACAAGCAAATGATGTCACAGTAGGTGGAGGGATGGCGGAGTTACCGACTCAAAGATCCGAGCGGAATTGAACCGGCGCGTTCGTGAGTGCAAGCGGAAGTGTTTTGCCAGTGTCCGGCTCGACTCAATTCAGCAAGCGCGTGCATATACAAGACAACAGGCCATCTTCCACCCACGACAACTCTTCCCGGCAAACTCCTTCGTCATCCATGAAGTCTCGTCGTCGTCGAGTTTTTCTCTTCGCCGATCCTATGGCCACGGGACTTCACTTTCCGTCCGTTCTTTTCCATAACCAAGGTTTGCCCCGATCTACAGAATCTTCTTAATGCCGGCGATTCCTTTACCGGAATATCGTCGTTAACTTCTTGTTATCCGTTTTCCTGGACCAGGGACTTGATTGCTATGTTTCAGAAAGTTCTAGGGTTTTCTTTATAAAATTTCAAAGCTTTTCTTATTTCAACCCAATGAACTTCTACATTACATAGAAATTTGTAAGAAGTTCATAAAAATGCAAAATTAGTTTTGTTTAAACCTTTAGATTAAAATCTACAAGTTTATATTGTACTCTTAAATTGAAAATCTTGATTTGTGATCTAGGTTAAGTGTTAGGAAATGAGTGCTTTATTATACCTTGTGTTGTATGCATGTGTTGTAACTGAATATAGATCATAGGGTATATGTCTTAAGTGCAGATGTGTGATATCTAGTCAATCTTTTCACATGAGTGCTCTTATTCCTTACCATCAAGACTTTGTCCCCGTCTCGATTGATATTTCTTTTAGGTTCCTTGTCGTATAAGGATCCCCATTAGTTCTTGTGTGTCTGCTGCTTAGCCAAAACATCTCGACAGCTATGTTTCAGTATCAGGTTATCAACCCAGCCACTTAGCATCTGTTTTCTTTAAGTCTATGATGTTTCTGCGTAACAGCTGTCAGTCGATACTTCTACCATCGGCTGATTGGCTGATACGATTGTTACCTTTCCAGTATCGGCTACTGCCGATACAATCCTTTTGTTCTGTCCTACATCGACTGCGCAGAGTCGATGTATCAGAAAGATACCCACGAGCTTAGGGTTCTTGCCATCGGCCGATCCAGGCCGATTCTAGTCGTTTACCATATCGGTTATGACCGATCGATCCTTAGTTTTTCCATCTCCATATCCACACACCTCTATCAGCCGATTTATCGACTGAGAGATCGGCTATATATCTATCGGCCATATACCCTTAACCACACTCCAATCGGCTATACGTCACTCAAATTATTGTGCTGACGTAATCGAGTCGATACAACCACACCTAGTTACCCAGGATAATACTTAAGCACATCTTAGTTAAGACCATTGCCTTAAAAATCGTCCTTCTGCCAAGGTAATCGATGCCTTCATCGATCATCCAGGAACCCGATGCACCATTCTACCGGCTAAACCCCCGTTGTTTCCAATCGGCTCTGTGGTAATCTTCAACGAGTAGCCGGTTCTAGTTAGTTGTCCCTCTAAAGCTCTGTTTAAGTTTAGCTTCAAATCTTTTTGGTTGTTATATGAGTAGTATGTTACATGAATGTTGGATTGCAACTTTATTGTGAAGTAGAATAGTTTTGTGTGCACATTTGAATGTAATGTTGCATTGCATGTAGATACGACTACTTCTACAAACGGTACCTACGAATCTCCCCGGAGTCCGCAGAGGATGTTTCTGAAGACCAAGTGGATGTCATCAAGGGAATATCGGAAGCTCCGAATAGGTTCGGAAGATAACAACACTAACATCTCTGACTTCAGTCCCACCAGTAAAGGCAAGCCCCGGTCATATCCTACTATTTTATTTACACTGCAATCTACGTCTATTATTATTATATCTTGCATTAAGTCTAGGAGCTGTAATGAAACCCTAGATGCATGAATCTTAGGATCCAATGTATTGTACCTGAGTCCTTATCGCTTAGATGCGCTGCTAAATAGGGCCGGTAGAAGTCGAGTGATTTCCTGTCACTCGCGCGATATAGGAGTTTCATGTTTACATTTCCGCAGTCACTATAAGGATGACGGACAGGGTCATGTGCTGTATCATGACCTGGAAGTTTACCCTGTCTGTTTCGTTAAAAGTTTTAAGGCCGAAAAGTATGGTAGTGGTGGCTAAGCGTTTGAACAGTACTAGCCACATGCCGCGAAATATGGTAAAGCGGTAAGCCTAGTAACCGGTCGGCCCGGCAAGTGGGTATATTCCCACCACTCGATCTATTTGGTTCTTTTCACGCACCGACCTGTGGGAGTACGTTCTGCATGGCAGACAGGAATACGGGTTTTGTAGTCGCGCTACAGACGTATGTCCTGCACGAGTGATGTGCGTACGGTCCTGCAAGTCGCTTGTGGTGGCCTGCCCACGAGTCGGAATGAAAGGTAAACGGTTGCTTCGGAAAGCCCTGCCGGTAATCCCAAGCGTGTGTGTTAGGTTTACCTTGCAAGGTTAAATTCGATTCGAATCGTCCGCCTCTCACGAAGCTTGAGATTGCTTATCACTTCTGCCACATTGAGTAAGAAGTGGAACTGTTGATGAAATAACCTTGGTGAATGATAAATTCTACCATGCTTGTTTAGTATAGGTGCTAACCTAGAATGGCTAATCAAGCTAGAATCTGAAAGCTAAAACTTGAAAATAGTTCATACTCGTTGTTGCTTTTCAGCTGAAAATAAACCCAAAGCCTTTACAATGCCTTCATAAGTCTAGTTATGGGCTAAAGTATACCCAATCCCGGGTAAGCCTTGCTGAGTATTAGTATACTCAGCCTTGCTAGTTTTATGTTTTTCAGGTAAAGCCTTTGAAGATCCTACTCTTCCCTGTCTTGGCCCTATGCTCTTCCAGAAGATTGGTCCGTGGAATGGGATCCGTCCCCGACCAACATTGGTGATACCGAGTGATGTCGTGCTGGGGCTTAGCATGACATCCGTCTTGTCGACGTGCTGTAGATCATCGCGTATGTTTTCCGCTGCTAAAGATCATAGCTTAAACGGTTTGTATTATTTTCTCTAGGTTTGAAACTTTGTACTACTTTCATAAACTCTTGTAATGTAATTCCCTATTATGTAAATTGTGATGGTGATTGTATCTCTGGACTCACCTTCGTGTGAGGTAACCTTATTGATCCTGTGTATCGGTGGTTTATCGGGACGTTACCCGACAGGCCAAGGGATTATACCGTTTGAAGCACGTTGGAGCCCTCGGGAGTGGACTCGCGTACTTGAGCCGGTATAATTCAGGTTGGTTCTGCCACAGTAATGCTGGTAGTTAGAGTTATATATATATATACTATAGCCACCTCTATTTCCCTCATAAGCATTACCCTAGGGCTTTACGTACTAAGCACAATCCTTAAAGAATCCAACGCGGCTTTGCCAAATATTTTGTTGGTCAAACTTTTATACTGAAAGTATTTTTAAGGTAAAATGTATCTCTAGAGTAACCTTATAGCTCTGATACCAGCTGTGGCAGAACCAACCTGAATTACACCGGCTCAAGTATGCAAGTCCACTCTCAAGGGCTCCAACGTACTTCAAACGGTGTAATCCCTTGGCCTGTCGGGTAACATCCCGATAAACCACCGATACAGGATCAAATAAGGTTACCTCACACGAAGGTGAGTCCAGAGATACAGTCACCATCATATTTTACATCACTGGGAATTATATTACAAGAGTTTCCAAAAGTAGTATGAAGTTCCACATTTAGGAAGAATATTGCAAACTGTTAAAGTTATGGTTTTTGGCAGCGGAAAACATACGCGATGATTTACAACACGTCGTCAAGATGGATGTTATGCTAAGCCCTGGCACGACATCACTCGATATCATCAATGTTGGCCGGGGTCGGATCCCATTCCAAGGGCCAACCATCTGGAAGAGCACCGGGCCAAGATAGGGAAAGAGTAGGGTCCTCAAAGACTTTACCTGAAAAACATATAACTAGCATGACTGAGTATACTAATACTCAGCAAGGCTTACCCATCTCATGTTATACTTAGCCATGTAACTAGACTTATGAAGGCTTATAATGGTTCTGGGTTTAGTTTCAGCTGAAAAGCAATAAAGAGTAGATCCTTAATTTCAATTTTTAGCTTCCAGGTTCTAGTTGATTATCCATTCTAGGTAAGCACCTATAACTAAGCAAGCATGGTATAATCTTTGGTCAAGCATCATCTTTGACAACCATAATATTGCTCTTGTTACTCTATGTGGTAAAGGAATCAAGCAGTCTCAATCTTCGTGAGAAGCGGACGATTCTGAATCGAATTTTCAACCTTGCAAGGATAACCTAACTCACACGCTTGGAACACCAAAGGGTCGTTCCGAAGCAACCATTTGCCTTTCATTCCGACTCGTGGATCAGAGCCACCACAAGCGATTGTAGGACCATACGCACTTCCAAAGTGCAGGACGTACGCCTGTAGCGCGACTATATGTCCGTACTCCTGGTTGCCCTTGCAACACGTATTCCTACACGTCGAATCAAGTAACCAGAAGAAGCAAATACGAGTGGTGGGAGGTATGTCCACTCCTCGGGCCGATTGGTTACTAGGCTTACCGCTTACCATATTTCGCGACATGTGGTTAGTACTTTCAAATGCTTAATCCGCACTACCACACACTGCGAGCTTATCAAATTCATCGACACAGACGGGGTATCATCTCGACCATGATACCTCACAAAACTCCCATCCGTCATCCTTATAGTGATAACAGGAATGTAAACATTACAACTCCTATATCACGCGAGTGACAGGAAATCACTCGACTTCTACCGGTCCTATTAGCATAGCGGCTAGTCGAACTCAAGTTCTAGTGTTCAATACATCGGTTCCTGGAATTATGCAACTAGGGTTCCAAGCAATTCCTAAGAACGTAATGCAAAGATAGATATAAATAACATAGGTTGCAGTGTAAATAAAGTAGGGTTTATGTCCGGGGCTTGCCTTTACTGGTGGGGCTGGAGTCAGGGATGTTAGTATTATTATCTTCCGAACTTTAGTTCGGGGCTTCAGATAACTCCTTGGTGACGTTCACTTGGTCTTCAGAAATACCCTCTGTAGACTTCTGTGAGATCTCGTAGGTACCGTTTGCGGAATTAGTCGTATCTACATGATATGCAACATTACATTCAAGGTGTGCACATGAAACTATTTTACCTTACGATAAAGTTGCAATCTAACACTCATTCAACATATCACTCATATATCAACCAAAAAGATCTGAAACTAAACTTAGATTGAGTTTTAGGTGGATAACTAATTGAGATCGGCTATTTGTTGAAGACTACAACAAAGTCTATTGGAAACAATAGGGGTTTAGCTGATAGAATTTGTAAAGGAGGGAGCTATCTACATAGTTTTAGGAATCTGCTGGTTTCGGTTTGGAAGAGAAATCGGCAGGAACGGTCTCTGGGTATGATCAGAGGGGATTAGCCGATTTCTTAGCCGATAAATCGGCTGATAGAAGTATGCAGATAAGGATGGGAAAACTAAGGATTGATCGGCCATATTTGACCGTTATGGGAAACAACTAGAATCAGCTTGGATCGGCTGATAGCAAGAATCCTAAGATTGTGTGTGCATCTTCGATACATCGACTATGTGCAGCCGATGTAGGACAGAACAAAAGAATTGTATTGGTAGTAGCTGATACTAGAAAGGTAACAACCGTATCGGCTAACCAGCCGATGGTAGAAGCATATGAAAAGAAATGCATCGGCTGATAGCTGTTCCATAGAAACATCATAAACTTGATTGAAACGGATGCTTAGCGGTTGAGCTAATAGCCGATGCTGAAGCATAGCTGCAGAGATGTATTGGCTAAGCAGCAGATACACACGAACTAACAAGGATCCCTAAACGAAAAGTGCCTTAAGGAGACTGCAATCAAGACAAGGATAATGTCTTGATGGCAGGGATATGAGCACTCGTGTGAAAGGATTAACTAAATATCACACATTTCTACTGGATACCTACATCCTATGATTTACCTTTCAGCTATAACACATGCATATAACATAAGATACAAGTAAAGCACTCATTCCCTAATATTTAACCTAGACCACACTTCAAAGACTTTCAACTCAAGATCACAACATAAAACTTGTAAATTTTGACCTAAGGATTCAAATAAAACTAATTTTGTATTTTTATGAATTTCTTATGAATTTCCATAAAAAGTAGAAGTTCACTGATTTGAAATAAAGAAGGTTCTAGAAATTTTACAGAGAACACCCTAGAACTTTCTAAATCGAAGCAATTAAATCCCTGGCCGGGGAAAACAGAGAATAGAAAGAAAACAACAGCGTTCCGATGAAGGGAGTCGCCGGCGCTAGGAAGATTCAGTGGATCATGGCAAACCTTGGGGTAGCCTTGGTTGTGGAGGAGAATGGGCGGAAAGTGAATTCCCGCGGTGAACAGGATCGATGGTGAGAAGTGCTCGACGGTGGTGAGGTTTCGTGGGTGACGAAGAAGCTTGCCGGGAATTGTAGTGGGTGGAGGATGGTCGAAGGGGTAGGAACTGCTAGATGTCGTGGACCCCTGGGACGAGACGATAGAGCCGAATTGGTTCGCTATGCCAACTCCTTCGCGAACCTCAAGGTCTTCCTGTTTACGGGCTAAGCCTCCTCTGCTCACGCGCGTGTGCTGCAGAAACACGGTCGGCACACCCGCGTAGCCTCCTGCAGGATCACCACGCCTGGTCGCATCTCCTGCGCGCTGTTCCCGTTCTGCTCTGACACCACTTGCTCGCAACTTGCTCGCACGTGGCCTGTTGCCTTACACGCGCACTCGCCTGCGGAATCGAGCCGAGCCGGTTGCCGGTAGAACACTCCCACTCGCACTTGCGGACGCGCTAGTCCAAATCCATCCGGACCTCCGGGTCCTGCAACTCCGCCGCCCTTTCCACCTGCTGTGACACCATCAAGGCCGGCCTACCAGCGCCGCCGGTCTTGCGCTGCACGTCGAAATCGCACCGTGTTACTCCTGCCTCGACCTCCGCATGGGTGGAGGGAGCTCGTCGTGCCGCTGTGTAGCTTCTCCTTCCGACTCGCCGCGCCATAACCACCCCTTCGCCTCCGCGAGGGCCGTGATCTGCCTGCGTTAGGACCGCACTTTTCGCTGCCTTCTCCTCGACGTTCTCCGCGCGTGGCCCCGCTGCTCCCGTGTGGATCCGCCTGCAGCCGCCGCACTTTAGCTTCTCCCGCACCACGCGCGACCTCCCTGCACACCGACCCGGTCGCGGCCTGAGCTCGTCCAGCGGAAACACCGCCATGCGCTGCATGTCGCCGCCCTGCACGTCGTCGCCCTGCACGTCCATGCAGCTACTCCTCCTCCTCCTGTTGCCGGACCCGCGCTCGCCCCGGCCTTGCCGCGCCGCTAGCTGACTCCCCCAAGCCGGCCCTTCCGCAGCGCGAGGCCCGCCAGCGCCGCAGCTCCACCCGCGCTCTAACGCTGTCTCCACTCTTGCTTCTGACCGGCATGGCCGCCACTGCCAGACTTGGCTGAGCCGGAGCCATAGGCTCCCCTAGACCCGGAGCCGCCTTCCTTTCCTCCCCCTTCGCCACCGCTCGGGGCCGCCCGCTCCAGCACCTGCGCCTTGCTGCGCCACTCTGCCTGCGCCGCTTTGCACCGCTCGCTCCGTGCGCCACACCTGCTCCCGCGCGCCTACGCGCCACCCGCCGCTCGGGGATGGGAGCCCCAGGGCACCGCCGCCACGCCGCTTCCTGCCCGCACTGCCCAAGTTGCGTGGAGGGAAGAGATAAGGGCGGCCGGGTTGATAAGGATGGAGCCAGAGAAGAGGATGCCGTCGGTGGGAAGAAGATAAGCGCTAGGGAGAAGAGAAACAGAGAAGAAAGAGAAAAGAGACTTCCCCAGGACTTATGCGTAAATTTAGAAAACTGCAGGGACCTTTCTGTAAATCATAAATTTTCCATTAATCTAAAATCCGAATGAAGAAATGCCCAAAACGAAAGTTGGAGAGTTTTTCAAACTCTACAACATTGCTTTAGGGCTCAAATTCAAAAACTCAAAACTTGTATCTTTACACGTGAAATTTTGAACAAAAGTTGGATTTAAGTTACTTTTGTCCTAAAGAGTGTAACTTCATAACATTTACGACCTAAATGCAAGCATTTATGACACGTCATGATGACGGGATAGACACGTCATAATGATTGGATAGACATGTCATAATGACTTGCACCTTTTACACTTTAGTCCTAAGTAACTTTGAAAGTTACTTTGTAATTCGACTATTTGCATAAAAGGACTTGTACTTTTATAAAATTACATAAATACCCTCATTTTCACAGCTTTACCCAAATTTTTACACAAATCAACACATACATTTCTAATGCAACTTTTGGATAAATATATATATTTTTACAGGACATAAAGTAAGAAAAACATGTTTGCAAAACCACCCTTCACTTATTCTGAAATTACTTTTCATCTAATACATTTTGGAAAAACAACCTTAGGTTTTTTTGTAATTACAAAAATACCCTTTTTACGTGCACTTTAAATTTTCAAAAGCTTCACACAACCACACACAAGCTTTACACTAACAAGCACATACTTCACACTAACAAATAATATGCCTAGCTTATAGGTACTTGAACTGTCACATGATCCGAGTTGTACTGGAAGTATGCGAGCGAGACCCCTTCAGTAACATAGAGTTCTAGTCAGAAACTAGTCATCTGAGCATTACTAGAAGTATGGGAGCGAGGCCCCTTATGTAAACTTGCACGTAATACCAGTCGTGAACCCGTAAATGGAGTTGTACTGGAAGTATGGGAGCGAGGCTCCTTTAGTAACAAGAATACTAGTCGGAAACTAGTAATCTGAGTGTTACTGGAAGTATGGGAGTGAGACCCCTTCAATAAACTTGCTCGTAATACCAGTCATGATCCAGTAAATGGAGTTGTACTAGAAGTATGGGAGCGAGGCCCCTTCAGTAACACAGAATGCTAGTTGAAAACTAGTAATCTGAGCATTACTAGAAGTATGGGAGCGAGGCCCCTTCAATAACATAGAATACTAGCCGAAATCTAGTAATATGAGCATTCCTGGAAGTATGGGAGCGAGGCCCGTTCAGTAAACTTGCATTTAATATCAGTCATGAACCAGTAGAATGGAGTAGTATTGGGAGTATGGGAGCGAGGCCCCTTTAGTAAACTTTCACATATCTACCAGTCGTGAACCAGTAAATGGAGTTGTACTGGAAGTATGGAGCGAGACCCCTTCAATAACATAGAATACTAGTCAGAAACTAGTAATCTAAGAGTTACTAGAAGTATGGGAGCGAGGCCCATGTAGTAAAGTACATGTACTACCAGTCGTGAACCAGTAGAACGGAGTAGTACCGAAAGTATTGATCTCTAGTTGCCTACTGAATTTGATGCCTTGGGTGGGCCATGAGAATTCACATGTTGCCATGCGAAAACGTCACGGTTGGCCCGAAGGAAGTGATGATGAGGTCCTGCACATGGGGTTAAGCAATTCCGTGTATGACGCTGCATGAAGATGTCTTGGTTGGTTAAGGATGAAAACGTCATAGATGCTTGATATTCCAGGATTTTGGGACCTCCTAGCCATCAGGTACTGTAAGCGATACGACCCTGGTTCTGTAATCTTGTGCATGATGAAGGGTCCCTCCCATCACGAATTAAGCTTATGCAGCCCAGTTTCATCCTGGATGCGGCGAAGGACCATATCTCCAATGTTGAAAGAGCATCGTTGAACGTTTTGGTCGTGGTAACGATGGACTCCTTGCAAGTAGCGGGCTGACTGAAGCAAAACATTGCATCTAACTTCTTTTGTCGAGTCGAGTTCGAGATGTCTTGCATCATCTGCCTCACCTTCTTCGTACATCTCCAATCGAGGAGATTGCCATATGACATCAGCCGGTAATATAGCTTCGGACCCATAGACGAGAAAGAAAGGTGATTGTCTTGTGGCTTTGCTGGGTTGTGTGAGAAGCCCCCAGATTACTGATGAGATCTCATTGATCCACTTGCCACCCTTTTTGCTATTCTCGTCATAGAGTCATTTCTTCAAGCCATCAAGAATCAAGCCGTTGGCACACTCAACCTGGGCGTTGGCCTGTGGGTGTGAGCCACTGAAACATACTTGACCTTAATAGCACTGCATTCACAAAAATCCCAGGACTGATGCGAGTTGAAATTGGATCATAGGTCCGTGATGATGGTGTTGGGGAAGCTGAATTGGTGCAAGATGTCGCAAATGAAGCTAACCACTCAATCTGCAGATAGCTTTGTGATTGGCTTGTACTCAATCCACTTCGTAAACTTGTCGATGACCACAAACATGTGAGTAAAACCACCTGACGTAGTTGTCAAAGGCCCTATCATGTCCAGGTCCTAGCATGCAAACGGCCATGAAGGTGGTATGGTGATAGGGCTGTTTGTTGAAGAACTGGTAGTTTGTGCACCGGCGAACGAGTGCTTCGGCGTCTACCAAAGCAATAGGCTAGTAGAAACTGGATCTAGAAGCCTTGCCGGCTAGTGTGCGAGAGGCAGCATGGTTCCCGCACACGCCTTCGTGAATCTCCTAGAGTATTTCTCTGCCTTCCTCCATACGGACACACTTCATGAATATGCCAGATGCTGATCCATGCTTGTACAAGTTGTCCCCGACTAGAACGTACCCTTTGCTGCACCTTAGGATGCGTGTGGCCTCAGCGCTTTTGGGGTTGACGCCGAGGGGTAGTTTGTGCTCCTGGATTGTAGTCGATAAACATCACCCGCCAATCGACCTCGATCATCAAGACCTCTCGATCAGGTTCCGTTGGACCCTAAGCGGTGGTACTTAGATCTGGTGTCTTGATGGATGGGTGATGCAACTCGTGAATGAAAACTCCCGGTGGGATGTTAGCTCGATCAGAACCCAATTTTGACAGCACATCCGCTCCCACATTGTTGTCGCGAATCACATGATGGATTTTGAGCCCCGAGAACTAGTTATTGAGATTGCGAATTTCTGTGATGTACGCGTTCATGGTGTCTTAGTTGACATCCCACTCTTTGTTGACTTGTTGAACCACCAGCAAGGAATCACCATAGACGAGTAATGGCTTGATGCCCAGAGAGACTGCCAGGCGTAGCCCGTGCAATAGTGCCTCGTACTCGGCCTCGTTGTTGGAGACCTCAAATAGTATTTGGAACACATAGTTGAGTTGTTCTCCTTTTGGACTGATAAAGAGTACTCCCGCGCCACCGCCTTCGAGCTTGAGTGAGCCGTCGAAGTACATGACAAAAATGCTCTGCCTGGTTGGCTGGGGCTTCCACTTGGTTTTCTCGCCACTCCACCATGAAATCCACTAGTGCCTGCGACTTGATGGCAGTCTGGGGCTTGAAGTCCAGGGTGAGAGCCCCCAGTTCCACTGCCCACTTGGAGATGTGCCTGGTGGCATCCCGATTGTGGAGGATATCCGCCAAAGGGAAAGCAGTGACCACCGAGATGTTGTATGCGTCAAAATAGTGGCGAAGCTTCCTGGAGGTGATGAGTATACCTTAAAGTAGTTTCTGAATTGTCGGGTAACGAACCTTGGATTCAGACAGGACTTCACTGATGAAGTAGACTAGCCGCTGCACATAGAAGGCATGGCCATCCTCTTGGCGTTCCACCATGATTGCCATGCTGACGATGTGAGTAGTCACGGCGATGTAGAGTAGCAGGTTCTCACCTGGTTGTGGAGCCGTTAGGATGGGGGGCGACTGTAAATGATGCTTGAGATCTTCCAGCACTTGCTTCGCCTCCTCGGTCCACTGGAACTTGTTGTGGCGCTTGAGCAATTTGAAGAAGGGTAATCCCCGTTCTCCAAGTCGCGAGATAAATCTATTCAGGGCCGCCATACAGCTTATGAGCTTCTAGACATGCTTGATCGTCCGTGGAGCATCCATGTTTGCGATGGCGGTGATCTTCTTTGGGTTTGCTTCAATTCCTCGGTGACTAATGATGAAACCAAGTAGTTTTCCTTGTGGCATGCTGAATACGCACTTAGTTGGGTTAAGCTTCCATCAAAACTTGCATAAGCTGTTGAAGGTTTCCTCGAGATCAGGGATGAACTCATCGTGGGATCTGGTCTTGATGATCACGTCGTCCATGTAGGCTTCGACATTGCGATGTAGCTGATCAGCAAGGCATAATTGGATGGCCCATTGATAGGTGGCTCCTGCGTTCTTCAACTTGAAGGACATGGTTGTATAGGCATATGCTCCCAAGGGGGTGATGAACGCTGCCTTGATCTGGTCTTCTTCCTTGAGAGCGATCTGGTGATAACCCGAGTAGCAGTCAAGGAAAGAGAGCAGGATGCAGCCAGCCGTAGAGTCGATGACTTGGTCGATGCGTGGGAGTACAAAGGGATCCTTCGGGTAGTATCTGTTGAGATCAATGTAATCCACACACTTCCTTAATGAAGCCAGCCGCGAGTAGTTTTGCTACCTCCTTCTTGATGGCCTCCCTCTTGTTGGGAGCGAAGCGTCATAGTCGTTGCTTCTTCAGAATGGCTTTGGGGTTGACTTTTAGGCAATGCTCGATCAACTCCTTGAGCACCCCTAGCATATCCACTGATTTCCATGCAAATATGTCACGGTTAACCCTAAGGAAGCTGATGAGTGCGCTTTCCTATTTGTCACTCAAGCCGCCTCTGATCAAAGTAGTCTTGGATGAGTCGCCTTCTTGTAGATGGATGGCCTTGATGCCAATGTCGCTGGGGTTGGGTTTTTGTCACACCCGGTTTTAAGGACAAAACCGAGTGCGTGACTATATGTATGCCAGGATCAAGTTTCATACATACAGTGACTTCATCAGTGAATAATCAGCAACAGTATCACAAAAAGAGAATTAAAAGACTATAAAGATTATCAGAGTTATACAGCTTATCCTGGAAACAAAGACTCCAAACTTCACAGGCAATCGACAGGAGGTTGCGTAGGCCTAGAACTCAGCATCATCTTCAAAAGACTTCATATCAACTTTCTCTTCTGAGCAGCAATTATAACAAGCGTGAGTACACTTATGGTTGGTACTCAGCAAGTGTTGGGAATTATATGACATGAAGGCCAAAAGCAAGGAAAGGCTGACTTACTTAATGCGATAAGCAATTTTAGTTGGTCAAGTTTTATTAGCACCTGATTACTAAGGTATAAATTCCTACCAAAACCTACATTAAAAGAAACAGAATAGGTATAACAGAAATATAACCATAACCGTAAACATGGTCCACGATTTAAATCATCTTCAAGTTCAATTATCATGTGAGGGTCCAAGCTGCTCTTAACCGTGACCATAGCTAATATATCAGTTTTCACTCTGCAGAGGTTGTACACTTTACCCACAATTCGTGTCTCCCGATTTGCCCGAGGTAGCTAGCCTCTTAAACACTTCTGAGGTGAGTGGCAAGGGATTCACTAAGAGGCCTTTACAAAGATTTCCTAACTTATGATAATCCACTAAGGTTTCAAGTCAAAGCAGTCATAACTCTCCCTACTGTGGTAGTGCCTTAGCCAAGGACCACATATCAAAGCCTCAAGAGGACCGAGCTATACCTCGACGATGCAACCCCTCTTTATGATTCGTAACTTTATGCTTCGTGTTGAACTAAACAACTTAAATGACAAACATATTTAAGTTGATATTAATGAAGTTAACATTAATTATAAAAACAGGCATGCCGGGTGTGGCGATCTTAAAAAAATTACAAACGCATCCGATTCCGATTCAACCACCAGCAAAAACCTAATTCGGAGGGTCCTCCTTAAAACGAGCATAACTCGGAACTCTGATTGAGGTGAAATTTTTTTAGAAAGCTCTCAAAAAGTTGCACATATGATTCCCCGGCTATGCTGGGTGTGGTGATCTAAAAAAATAATAAAAAATTAGGAATGCACTTGCTTCGAGCTCCAAAGTTCCAACACCAGTTTTTCCAAACACTTGCAAATTTCTACCAATCACATCTTTCATCAGTTTGAGCTGATCCTTGGTGCTATTCCTATTCTTGTGCCCCTGGTTGAGAAAAAATATCAAAAAGATAAAAGCAAAAAAACAAAAATTTGATTCCTACTAGTATTAAAAGACAAAACAGGAGGCTTTCACCTGTTGTTTCTCATAGTGCTGCTGGATACTTGTTGATCTTGTCATTGCTGTCATCATATTCATCCTTTTGCCTTCCTCATTGACACTACTATTCTAAGGACATGAGTAGACCAGCAATTAAGGACTAGTAGCTTTGGATATTTATTCAGCATTACTATCTGTTATTGAATTGTGTTCCACTCACATATTTGGCCCTCCTATAGCTCCACCTACAACTTCTGGACAGCAGGTTTTTAACCCTTGCAATCCTAGAGCACGCCTCCCAAATATCCTTTGCCTTGCTGGTAAGACCCTTGTAAGAGCTTGCTACGGTGTTTTCCTATTGCGGTGTTGATTGAGAGGCACCATTGTCCCTGCGTAGTAGATTATTAGGGATAACTTTCACTGTTTGTTCCTGTTCTTGTGTCTACAATGGCAGGTGACGATGGAAGTGGCACCCCTAAAGACTTCCACGAGTGTGTGAGCCAAGATCAACTACGTGAGGCCATCGAGCAGGGGCAGCAGGTGATGACAAACACTATCACCCAGGCTATCACCACCACCATCAAGGACCTCAGGATCCATGAATCCATTGAGCACTTGGATAAACGGATATCCACTCTAACTGACAGGGTGGTTGCGTTGAAACTCGTCACCCACCCAATGAAGATGAGGACGTGGTCTATGATGTCCATGGTAACACAGATGAAGCAGCCACCAGAGACGCGCAACTTCGATGTCATCTACACACCAACACCATAGGTATGGGTGGTAATCGTAACTGTGCTCCCGATGACCCTTATGCTAAGAATAAATTCAGTATACCTTCATTTTCTAGGCATTATGATGCTAAGGGATATCTTGATTGGGAGATGACTGTCGAGCAAAAATTTAGTGCCCATCTTGTACCTGAACAACATAGAGTTCGACAAGCCACTAGTGAATTTAAGGATTTTGCTATCATTAGGTGGACTGGTTTAACTTCAGTGGGGCTTGCACCTACTACATGGGTATAACTTAAGGTTGCTATGCGTGATAGATTTATTCCCCCTTCTTATCATAGCGATATGTGTAAGAGCTTGATGCGCTTAGAACAGGGAGATAAGTCTGTACAGGACTATTATGGTGAGCCTCAAAAGGGTTTGATGCGTTGCGGCATAGTAGAGGGAACTGAGGATTCTATTTGTCATTTTTACTCGGGTTTGCGGCGTGATATTCAGGACATAGTGGATTATAAGGAGTTAAACATCGTCAACCATTTGTTTCAGTTGGCTATGTTTGCAGAAAAGGAGTTGTAGGGACATGCTTTGCAGGGCACGAGCAAGGTTGGCACCACATACGCTTCGCGTTCGACGCCATTGTCCGGGCTGACTAGACCCCCTCCTTTCCAGCGCCTCCTCCAACGAGCAAGTGACCAGCAGATGTCGGACTTGTTGCACCGCCTAAACCTTCGGATTCAGGTAAAAAGTCTTTCCAGGTTCCAGCAGGTGCATCCTCTGTGGCTTCTACAGGACGCACGACCGGAATTCAGTGACACCGTTACCTTGGATTTGGCCATGTGCGGAAGGATTGTCCAAGTCAGCGGTCATACATGGCTACAGACGATGGTTACATCAGCACCTCCGACATGGAAGATGATGCAGTAGAAGATGCTACTGCGGAGGATGGCGATGTCCTTGGTAGCGAGGACACGGCGGCTTTTAGGAGCATCATCGTGCACCGAGTACTCAGCACGCAGTTACAACAACCAGAGAAGTTTCAACGCCATAATTTATTCCAGACTTTCTTCATCATCAACAATCGACGAGCACGTGTCATCATTGATGGAGGTCGCTGCAATAATTTGGTGAGTTCAGATTTGGTCAAGAAGCTAGGCTTGACCACACGCCCCCACCCCCATCCATACCATCTTATGTGGTTTAATGATGCTGGAAAACCTAAGGTAATACATACTTGCAGAGTTTCATTTTCCATTGGTTCCTATGCTAGTTCTATTGATTGTGATGTGGTACCTATGGAGGCTTTTTCAATTTTATTGGGTCGTCTTTGGGAATTTGATAATGATGCTACACACCATGATCAAAGTAATACATACACTTTTATGCATAAAGGAAAGAAAATTACTTTGTTACCTTTGACCCCTGCTGAAATTGTACAAGCTAATAAAGAATGAGCTGCTAGTTTGAATGATACTAATTATGAAAATCAGCAAGTTGCTATGTCTCTTTACCCACCTAAAAAGGATAAAGAAATTAAATTGAAGGGTGGTGTCATGCTTGCCAGAAAATGTGACCTTGCTGAAATTTCTGATGATGATGTTTGCTATGCTTTGGTGTGCATGCAGACCTTGTTTTCACTTGATAATACTGCTAGCTCGATACCTCCTGTTGCCACTAACCTTTTGCAGGAGTATGAGAACATTTTTCCATCTAAGATACCACCGGGACTACCACCTATGAGAGGGATTGAGCATCAAATTGATTTGATTCCGGGTGCAACTTGCCAAACCGTGCTTCTTATAGAACCAACCCCGAGGAGACTAAGGAAATTCAGCGCCAAGTCCAAGACCAATGGGATGTACGTGAAAGCCTTAGTCCTTGTGCCGTTCTTGTTCTTTTGGTTCCTAAGAAAGATGGTACTTGGCGTATGTGTGTTGATTGTAGAGCTATCAATAATATTACTATTCAGTATCATCATCCTATTTCTAGGCTAGAAGACATGCTTGTTGAGTTGTGTGGCTCTATTATTTTTCACAAAAATTGACTTGCGTAGTGGCTACCACCAAATTAGAATGAAACTTGGAGATGAATGGAAAACATCTTTTAAAACCAAATTCGGGTTGTATGAGTGGTTAGTAATGCCTTTCGGTTTAACTAATGTACCTAGTACTTTCATGCGATTAATGAATGAGGTTTTGAGGGCTTTTATTGGTCGATTTGTGGTGGTTTACTTTGATGATATCTTGATTTATAACAAGTCTTTGGATGAACATATGGATCACTTACGTGCTGTTTTTAATGCTTTACGAGATGCACGTTTATTTGCTAACCTTGAGAAGTACATCTTTTGCACGGATTGAGTCTCTTTCATTGGATATGTTGGAACTCCACAGGGAATTGATCATGAATCGCTTAAGTACCTTCGTTCTCAAAACAATCTAAACTGTAGACATGCTAAATGGGTTGAATTTATTGAGTCTTTTCCTTACACCATCAGACATAAGAAAGGGAAGGATAATATAATTGTTGATGCTTTGTCTAGATGATATGCTTTGTTGTCCCAAATTGATTGTCGAATTTTTGGACTTAAATCAATTATAGAACAATATGCACTTGACCCTGATTTTAAGATGTCTTGCTGAATTTGAATGAGGGACGTAAATGGAACAAGTTTGTGGTCAATGATGGGTTTGTTTTTAGAGCTAACCGCTTATGCATTCCAGTTGGTTCCATTCGTCTTTTGTTGATGCAGGAAGTGCATGGAGGAGGATTGATGGGGCATTTTGGTGCTAAGAAGACAGAAGGTGTTTTGGCCTCATATTTGTTTTGGCCAAAAATGAGGAGAGACTTTGAGTGGTTCGTTAGTCGCTGCACTGCATGTCAAAAAGCTAAGTCTCGGTTGAATCCACATGGTTTGTACATACCTCTTCCTGTTCCTTCTATTCCATGGTCGGATATTTCTATGAATTTTATGTTGGGTTTGCCTCGGACTAAGAGAGGGATGGATAGCATTTTTGTTGTGGTAGATCGATTTTCTAAGATGGCACATTTTATACCATGTCATAAAAGTGATGATGCTGTCCATATTGCTGATCTCTTTTTCAAAGAGATTGTACGTTTGCATGGTATGCGTTCTACTATTGTTTCAGATCGTGATGCAAAATTCTTGAGTCATTTTTGGTGAACTTTGTGGAACAAGTTGGGTACCAAATTATTATTTTCTACCACTTGTCACCCACAAACGGATGGACAAACGGAGGTGGTGAATCACACCTTAGGCACCATGTTGAGGGCTGTTTTGATGAAGAATATGAAAATGTGGGAAGAATGCTTGGCTCATGTGGAGTTTGTATACAATCGGGCAATACATTCTACAACCAAGGTAAGTCCTTTTCAGGTAGTGTATGGTTTCAACCCCCGTGCTCCTATTAATATTTGCCTTTGCCTACTAGTGAAAGGATGCATAGTGATGCAAAAGAACATGCTGATTCTATTTTGCACATGCATGAAACAACTAAGCACAACATTGAAAAGATGAATGAAAAGTATAGAATTGCTGGTTGTAAAGGTAGAAAGGAAATTAAGCTTGAACCGGGTAATTTAGTTTGGTTGCATCTAAGAAAGGATAGATTTCCAGATTTGAGAATGTCTAAGTTGATGCCTTGAGCTGATGGTCCTTCTAAAATAATTGAGAAGATTAATTATAATGTATATAAACTTGAGCTGCCTCCCGAGTTTGGGGTTAGTCCTACCTTTAACATTTCTGATCTAAAGCCTTACTTGGGAGAAGAAGATATGCTTGAGTTGAGGACGACTCTAATTCAAGAGGGGGAGGATAATGAGGACATCACTCATTTGGATGCACACAACACTCCTCCGCTGGACATTTAAGGTCCAATTACTAGAGCTCGTGCACGACAATTGAATTTAGAGGTGAGCTTGTTCCCAAGCACTTCAACTTATGATTTTGAGAATAGATTGCTACCTAATGATTATATTGTGATTAGGAACTAAGGAGAGGACCAGGAGATGCATGTAGAAGGGCTTGAAGGCGTGGAGGTATAGCAAGGGAGTGCAAGCCAAGTTGGAGACCCAATCCAAGTCGACTTCGAGTCCACCTCGGAGTCCAGGAGCAGCTGCGTTAAATTGGACGCCCAGGCCACATACGGAGTCGGATTTGGATGTTCTATTTGGAACCAAAATTTCATAAGGCTTCCAATAGCATTGGTCCCACCTCAAAATTCCTTCTGAGTCGACGGGAATCTTCGAAACAAGTGGACGTCCAGAATCTGTCAAGGTGCAGCGTCACCATCTTTTGGGCCGCTGGCCTGTGTATCGTGTTGGAGCCCATTAGGGTTGCATCAAGGGGACTTGCACACCCCTAACTCCTTTTTATTCAATAGTCATCGCCACTTTAGGGTTTGGGTTTTGCTTAGATTCAATCTGTCATCAAACAGTGTCGCCGTTCATCGGTTTGTGAGACCCCAACTTGTGAGTTTAATCATTCATCTGCAATTTGGTTGCATTCTTCCTTGTTCTTGCTTGTGTTCTTTGATTCGCAGGCAAGGATTAGCCTTCTTGGTAAGGTCGGCTGAGCACCGCCATTCGACAACCATAGGAGACGTTGTGCTGTGATTGCGGGGTTCGGAACATGTTGTTCGGAAGCCGAATCGAACTATGTAGCGACTCCACCAAATCGAGAGCCATCAGAACCTTTCGAAAGATTGGAAACCCTAGTCTACATCAGGGCTGGGTTGAAAAGATGCAATAGATCTAGGGGGTTTTCTGCAAAGTTTGCAAGACACATGAAAAACTACAGGAATTACAAGATATTCAGGGGGTTAAATTGCAAAAACTTGGGGAACAGGCTCCCATGATGGTCGGCGCCCACTGTTGGCTGGATTCCTGGCGATTTCGGGTACAGGAGACCGCAGGGAGCGAGGGAAAAGAAAGAGGACGATGAGGGGATTCAATTTCACCTCTTACTTGCAGCGGAGAGGCACGGAATCGGCCGGATTTGACTTGAGAAGGGGGTGGCGGTGTACTACTCGGAACAGGCGAGCAGTCCTGGGTGGCAGTGCTGGGTAGGGGCGATGCAGAGGGAGGGCGTGGCTACAAGGGGGTAAGGCGTAGCTGTGCAGCAGGGCAAGGGGCGAGGGGAGCGTGGAGCCGAGGGTTCAAGGGCGGGGGTGATCTGCTCTGCGACACGCGTGGATGGGAACGAGAGCAGCAGGGATCGGCGGCGGCGCTGGCTTGGCTCCTGGTTTCATGCTGCCTCACGAGTAGGAGAGGAATAGGAGAGGGGCCTGGGCGCTTGGCCTAGCAGCAGCGTTGCTTCCTCGCACGTTGGTGATGGTGTGCAGCGCAAGGTGGAGGGAAGGACGCGACCAGGGTGCTCAGCCAGGTTTTGTAGGGGTTGGTAATCCGACTTGGTGGGCTGCGCACGCCCAGAACGGTGGCGCATCGGGCTGGGACTCGTCCTTGAGTCCAGATTGCCCACGGGAGAACCAAGATTGGGCTGACCAGCAGTCCCCACAGATTAGCGAGCAAAGAGAGGAAGGAAGAGGTAAAGGATAGAGGAAACGAGAGTGGCTGAGCGAGTTCGGTTATGGGCCGAAATAGGTTTGGGTGAGGGCCGAACATGAAAATAGGTCGACTAAGAAAAATAGAGGCGCGGGCTAGCGAGCAGGATAGACCGGATGAGAGGTACTCAGACAATCAGAAGAGCGGACCGGAAAGAGAAAAAAAGAAGAGAAGGGTCGAGCGGGCTGCACATTTTATTGAATGCGGACGGTCGGGCTAGTGCATGCCGAGGATAGCAACAAGAGCCGTCTGGTATCAAGATGACGTCTGAAACTGGAACGACGAGATAGCAGCTTGGCCGGTAGGTGCGGCACAGGCACGCGAAGAGCGAGGCACACATAACCAGTCCAGATATGGCCACCGAATCCTAGACGTTCATGCTTAGGGAACATCGAGTTGACATGGCCTGGCTCCTGCGGTGAAAACAAAAGGAGAGGAGGGGCATGATAGGTAGGACCACAATTTCATAGGGAGAAACAACAAGAGAGAGGAGCGATTGGCTAATGATTGTGCCGAGGAAGACCGATTGTAGTAAGGGATGCTTGGCTGGGTCGAGATTGAGTTAGGTTTAAGGTTTTTAGAGCGACGGTGCTAGTAGCCACAGCTGAGTTGATGATAATGAAGTATCACCGGAAAATGCCGAAGTCGAGGCATGATTTCGTTTCGAGCGAGATTTGATCGGGGAGAAAGATTAGAGAATGGGAAACTCGAATGGACATTATAGGGTGTCAGATATGACAAAGTAAAAAGGGAGAATGGTGATATAACGGATCGGTCCGACTATGATGGGAATTTGAACTTCTGGAAGGAAGTCAACTTTTTGATGGCGGAACTCGAAAGACGACGAGATCAAAGCGGTGGTTGAGCTCAACAGCACAGTTCTAGGATCTAAGGCGGACTAGATGCAAAATGAGTTGAATCCAGCTCGGGAGGAAAGAAAATGAATTTCATTTTCTAGAATATATTTTTAAGCTTAAAATTAATCTAGAAAAGTCCAGATAAACATCTTAAACCACCAAAAATATATCTAGAAGAATCCCAAAAATTCTAAGAAAAACTCTAGAGTTAATTTGGGACACGAGAAAATCCATATAAAATATTTGGGACATAAAAAAATTTGAGAGCCTTCCAAAAAATGGATCTAGCTCTAGGATAAATGAGAATAATTGCCAGAAAAATCTATAAAATTCTTGGAAAACCTTATTGATAGATGAACACATTCTAAAAGACATTTAGATCCTAAAATTAAATATTTTAGGGTGTGACAGTTTTACCCTCGACTGGCTAGGCCTCTGGCCAGAGATCTCCATCTCTGAGTTGGTGAGCTTTTGCGCATCCGTGAAAACTTCCGCAGAAGGTTCTAGCACGCGTGATGTCGTGGTGTACTCGATCATCTTTTGGTCGCAGTCATATGACTTATTCAAGTCGCCACGGAGCGTGAGTAAGCCTGTCTTGCCTGGCATCTTAAGTTGTAGGTAGACGTAGTGAGGCACGGACATGAATTTGGCCAATGCTGGCATGGTACGATGACTCAAAGTTAGCCACCTCAAACTTTATGTACTCCGTGCGGTAGTTGTCTTTCATCCCAAAGGTTACTAGCAGGACCACTAAACCGAGTGGTGTAGCCACGTTTCCCAGGATGATGCCATAGAATGGAGCTCTACTAGTGGTGAGCATCTTGGAAATGTCCAGCCCCATCTTCTTCGAAGTACTTGCAAAGAGCAGGTTGAGGCTGCTCCCGCCGTTGATGAGTACTCGAGTCAGCTGTGAGCTCGCTATGATAGTATCTAGGATGAGCTGGAATTTTTTCGGCTCAGAGAAGCTGGTCCATTGATTATCCCTAGAAAATGAGATTGGGACCTCGCTGTTTCTCAGAGGCTTTTGTATAGCGGGCTAGACAGAAAAGATTTCATGCAGGGTCAGCTTCTGCGCACGCTTGGAGGGGAAGCCGCCGTCTCCACCAATGATGACGTTGATGACATTCTTCGGGTCTTGGAAATCTTGAGCCCCCAACTTGTCACCCTCATCGTCGTCCTCCTGATCCTTTCTCTTTCCATCTTGAGGAAGGGGTGGAGCATTGAGTGACTTGCGGAGGTTGACGCACTCGAAGAGCGTATGCCATGAGTTCACGTGCATCGGGCATTGTTTGTGCAGGACTTTCTCAAACTGTACTTGGTTGCTCCCCGACCTCTTGCCACGCGGATTGCGCTTGATAGCCGTGACTTCATGGTCTGAGTTGCACTTTTAGGGATTCCCCGAGTTGTTCCGCTATCCCTTATCGAAGTGGTTGTTGCCGTTTCCCTACTTGTTGTTGTTGTAGTTGGGGAAACGATCATTCTCCTCATCCTCCTCGTCAGCCCATCGTGCCATCATGTCTAGTTCCATAGTGGCAGTCGGGTGGTTGCGTCCGAAATTGTGGTATGTGTGCTTTGAGAAGAGGCTATTCTGGAAGCCGTGGATGATGTCCTCATCGGTGATGTCAGTGATGGTGGTGTGCATCTTGAAGAAATGGCGGGTGTAGGATCTCAGGGTCTCGTTCATCTCCTGCTTGACCTGGGACAGATTGTGGCGAGTACCTACTTGGATTATGGATCCCTAGAAGTTGTCAATGAAGGCCCATTTGAGGTCCTCCCAGGAGTCGATGGAGTCTGGTTTGAGGCTTTCAAGCCAAGTGAGGGGCACGGATTCCAAGATTACCAGGAAGTAGAGTGCCTTGGTGGAGTTGGATCCCCCTGAGACCTCGATGGCAACGGAATAGCATCGAATCCATTGGCGCCGGCCTTGCTTGCTGTCATACTTAGGGATCCCGACTGGTTTAAAATCCTTGGGGTTGGATTTCTCAGTGATGTTGGAGGTGAAGGCGAGGAAGAGATCGTTATCGTCATCGTCGTGATACCTATCGGGACGTTCCCTTCTTCTTGCCTCAATGATGCACCGTGCGTCCTGGCCATCATTGATCTTCTACCTAAGATCAATCATGGTAGCGTCATGGAGGCTGGCCTCGGGTGGAGCTTCACCTTGCGGCCTTGTATCACACCGATTGTGAGGTGGGCGAGTGGATTGCTCCACCTTTTGTTCGATGTTGCCACGCGCGGACTGCAGGCCTTGGGATTGCCATGGCCGACTGGATTGTCCTGGTTGTGCTGGCTGTGGCAGAACCGCCTGAATTATTCCGGCTCAAGGGCTCTAGTCATCGCTATATAGCCGATACTGACTCAACACACTTCAAACGGAACAACCCATAGGTCTGTCGGGTCTCCGCCCGATGCAACCACGGTTCAACAGGATCGAAGCAGGTTTACCTCGCACGAAGGCGAGTTTACAATCACAGCACAGCTCATCAACATTATTACAAATCTTTTTCAAACTTAATGTAAACTTTATACAAATAGTGTTTAAAACGACAAGCTAAACAGCTTGTCCAGATTCACAGTGGAAGGAAAATAAAAATGCGACTACGCACGTCGCGAAGGTTGACACCGTACTCAGCCCAAAGCTTGGTGTCACTCAGGAGGGTCACTGCCAGCCGGGGACGGATCCCATTCCACGGACCAGCCAAAAGGGATAGAGGTTGGCCATGCTGTGCTATCCGTGGGATTCTCGAAGGTCATACCTGAAAAAGTTACTAGCAAGATTGAGTATACTACTACTCAGCAAGACTTAACCGGAATTGGGTATACTTAGCCCGTAATTAGACTCATGAAGGCTTGAAATGGTTCTAGGTTTAACTTCAGCTAAAAAGCAACAAAGAGTATGATCTACTTTCAAATTTTAGCTTTCAGATTCTAACTTGATTAGCCATTCTAGGTAAACACCTACACTAGACAAGCAAGGTAGAGATTAGCATTCACCAAAATTATTCCAACAATAGTTACAGTTCTTACTCTATGTGGCAGAAGGAATAAGCAGTCTCAATCTCCGCGAGAAACGGACGATTCTGAATTGAATTTCAACCTTGCAAGGTAAACTTAACTCACACGCTTGGAACATCCAAAGTTCGTTCCGAAGCAACCGTTTCCCTCATATTCCGGGTTATGGATCAGGGCCACCACAAGCGACTGCAGGACCGTACGCACACCAATTATGCAGGACATACGTCTGTAGCGCGACTACAAGATCGTATTTCTGTCTACTTTGCAGAACGCACTCCCACACGTCGGTGCGTGTAAACTGTCACACCCGATTTATAAGAACATAAATCGAGCAATCATATATGCGCCAGGATCAAGTCACGCATATATACAACAGAATCATCAAGATTTCACAACACGTATCTCGAAGTAAAAGCGTATAAATTATAAATGAATATCTTTATTACAACTGAATCAAGAATCAGTTCAAGGAATGCGGAAGCGTAAAATAAATGCATGAATAACAGGGCGCCACAGGGACGTCGGCTGGGAGACAACGCCTAGAAATCGTCAAGTCCGCTGATGTAGTCCTCCACGTCGCCTGGTACTGAGCAGCAGTCGAAGACATCCCCAAAAGAACAGAAGAGAGGAAGAGGCAAGTGTAAGTACACAACTTGCACTCAACAAGTATAACACGAATTATGAGGCTCTAAGGTTGGCTGACTCAACTGCATTAGCTTTTAATCTTGGCAAATTTTATTGAAGCTATTTACTACAAGTGGATGAATTACCATAACCCAAGTTACATAACAATTAATCAAATTAACCATGAGTCTACTGAGAACCAAGCCAAACCACCAAAGATAAACCCCACTAATCAGACGGAGGATCCGGGCCGCTCATCACCATGAGCACGGCTAGTATACCAGTTTTACACTCTCGAGAGGTTGCACAACTTTACCCACAAGTCGTGAGCTACGCTAGTTGTTCATCACACTTCCTTAGGTGAGATGACTAACAAGCACACTACGAGACCGTTACAAAGGATCACGTTAGTAAGGTGTAACCGCTAAGGTTTCTGGATCAGCGACGATGGGGCCCACCTCACGGGGGTACAAGCACACAGCACAGACCAAGCCGGAGGAGTAGGGACCATTGAAGCTTACCACCCCTCTTGCCCCGCAGGTAAGTTACTCCCAAACCAAAATGACCTAATTATTAAGTCAAGACAGTCCCATTCCAGCCTTGTGGTTGCGCAGTTGTCCCAGGTTGCCGCTCCATGAACCGGTCCTTATGAAGAGTGGCCAACCAAGCACTAAGCACCGTGCTGGCCCCATAAACCATGTTTCTAACAAAAAAAATTTTAAGGGGACGTGAGCCACTCAAGCACACAGCACAGAGGGCCACTCCCAGAATTAAGTTGCATATAACTATTAATCAAATTAATTAAAAAGGATCGTGATGTGTGAGAGCGCAGCACCTAGCACAACTAACCAAAATGCAACCCAAGGCATTTATATAAAGGATAAAAGTGGCTAGGAAATCCTTATAGGTATATAATATTAAAATGTAGTATGAAACTGTATTTAAAAGTGATAGGATGTTCATGTTATACTTCCTTCCTCAAAGTTCTCCTGCTGCTGCTCAAACTGCTCTGCAGAAAGGGGCTCCTGGTACTCATCCAAAGGTTCAGCGTCTACTCACGATCGCAACGCCAAAACATGGTCCAGCACATCGACATACATGCAAACAAAGATAAAAGATAAGAAACAGTACAACATTGCATAAAAATAGCACAAAAAACTATGATAGAACTGTCCTACGCGTTACAACGATCGTGTGAGCGTGAAAACCACCTAAAACGGAGTTAAGACGCGAAATCTAGGGCTAGAACAAGGTCCAGGGGCTTTTCTATAATAAAACCGGAGGTTCTAAGGGGTTCTGCGCAAAAACCGAGGGTCTAAACATAATTAAAGGCTAGATCTAGGGTCTGACCCGCAAAAACACCAGGGATGGACTTCAGACCCTATTTCCAGGAATCTCTGGGGCTCCGGCGCTAAAAACAGGACCTAGTTGGAATTTCTTTTGAATAGGCATGGACTGCGGGTTGATTCCAGAAGAGTCTAGGGACTTTTTAGCAAAACGACCAGGCCAAACCGGTACATTCTAATCAGGACCGCTGCATCGAGATCGGACGGTCCGGGCTAAAGGGGGCGCGAGGTGGCGGCGCTAGGTCGCCGGAGAACATTTCCCGCGGCGGCGCGCGGCTCGGCTCACCGGACTTCACCCTAAACGGCGCTCCGGGGGTCAAAACTACTCGAGTTGGGGTCTGGGAGGTTCAGCGCAGCATGTGTGATCCACCTAGGGCTACTGCGGGGCTCGGGGATGGCTCAGGCGGCTCGCACGACGATGGGGGCAGTTCGGCACGGCAGCGTATCGCCGGCGCGCGCGTTCCGGTCGCAGGGGCGGGTTTGGGTCCACGTCATCTAGCGCAAGACGACCAGGGAAATGATGTGGTGCTCACCGAGGGCTTGAGGCGGGCTTAGATGTGGCGGAGGTGATCATCGATGACGGGCAGGCGGCGGAGGCGGTCGGGGTTCGTGGGAAGGGCTGCTGCCGAGGGTCTCCGAGCTCCTGGTCACCGTGGATCAACTCGTGGAGATCCTGCGAAGGCTCTACAGGGGTTAGGGAGGTCCGGGGATCACCGGCGGTGAGAAATCGTGAGGGCGGAGCGGGATACCGATGGCGGTCCTCGGCTCGATTCCGGCACGGGCAGGGCTCGGGGTCGAGGGGGAAGCCTCGGGAAGCTTCCTGGCGGGACGCCGAAGCTGCCGCGAGCCTTGGCCGGGGCTGGGATGCACCGGAGCGGCCGGCCCACGATGGAGCACAGGCGCTGCACGGTGGAGCGAGCGAGCGGTGGCGCTTAGGGCTTCGGTGGCGGCGAGGGTAGGGGCAGAAGGGTTTTGGGGGATCCTATTTGTAGGGCGGCGGAGCACCCTTGGCGTGCGGGCCCGGCGTGAGAGCCTCACCGGAGATCTCGAGTGGCCGGTGCGCGTCGGGGGAGAAGGAAGGAGAGAAAGGAAGGAGCTGACTTGCGGGCCCTGGCTGGCAGAGGGAGAAAGGGAGGGAGGAGGCGCGCGGCACTTGGCTCGGGCCAAGCTGGGCCGAGCGCTGAGGGGGAGATGGGCTGCGGGGATAGGAGGTAGAGGGGAGAGGGCGCGCGCTGCTGGGCCGGGGTGGGGAGAGAAAAGGGAAGGGAGGAATGGGCTGCTGGGTTGGGCTGCCTTCTCTTATTCCCTCTTCCTTTTCTTTTCTAAACTAACTCAAATCAATTTGAATTCACATGGAATTTGAATTCAACCTCAACTATTCAACCAAACAAAAGAAATGCACCAGCATGAATGCACAAACATGTTGTCCCTAGAATAAATTTTAATTCTTTGCATGATTTAATTAGGTTAAATGCAAACTAAGCACAACAAATCTTTAGAAAATTAACGGAGCCAATTTAAATCCATTATAAATCTTGGAAATTTACATTAGGGTGTTACAGACCTACCCCCTTAGAGGAATCTCGTCCCGAGATTCGAATAGGCTAGCTAGCAAAGAGATTGGGATATGTCTTCCTTAGCTCATCTTCTCGCTCCCAAGTAGCCTCATCCTCTGTGTGATGACTCCACTGAACACGGCACATCTTGATCTTCTTGTTCCTGGTAACTCTCTCAGACATCTCCAGAATCTTCACCGGATGCTCGGTGTAGGTCAGATCCTCCTGCACTTCCAACCCTTCCAACGGTGCTTGCTCTTCCGGCACCCTCAAGCACTTCTTCAGCTGAGACACATGAAAGACATCATGCACACCTGAGAGACTGGGAGGTATCTCCAAACGATATGCTACCTCACCGTTCCATTCTAGAACCTTGAACGGACCAATGTATCTAGGAGCTAGCTTCCCCTTCACATTAAACCTACGGATTCCTCTCATCGACGAGACCTTCAGATACACATGATCATCTACTGCAAAGGTCAGATCTCGATGACGAACATCCGCGTAGCTCTTCTGACGAGTCTGTGCGACCCTCAGGTTCTCTCTCACCTGCTGTACCAACTGTTCTGCCTCTTCAACAATATCCAGACCAAATACCTGCCTCTCGCCAATCTGATCCCAATACAGCGGAGTTCTACACTTCCGACCGTATAAGGCCTCAAAAGGAGACTTCTTCAGACTGACCTGATAGCTATTGTTGTATGAAAACTCTGCATACGGCAGGCATTTATCCCAACTGGTACCATACTAAATAGTGCAGGCTCGAAGCATATCCTCCAACACTTGGTTGGTTCTTTCCGTCTGCCCATCTGTCTGAGGATGATAAGCGGTGCTGAAACGCAGCTTTGTATCCAAGAATCATGCAACTGCTCCCAGAACCGTGAAGTGAATTGAGATCCTCGATCAGATATGATCTTCTTTGGAACACCATGCAGACAGACAATCCTGGAGATGTACAACTCTGCGAGTCTAGCATCGGAGTAAGTAGTGTTCACCGGGATGAAATGAGCAACCTTCGTCAACCGATCCACTACTACCATATAGAGTTGTACCCTTTCTGAGTACGAGGCAATCCAACGATGAAGTCCATAGTGGTCTCCTCCCATTTCCACTCTGGAATCTTCAATGGCTGCAATAGACCTGCTGGTCTCTGATGCTCTGCCTTGACACGCTGACAAGTGTCACAGATAGCCACGTACTCCGCAACGGAACGCTTCATTCCATACCACCAGAATCGTTCCTTGAGGTCATAATACGTCTTCGTGCTGCCCGGATGAATGGAATACGCTGTATCATGAGCCTCACTCAAGATCAGCTTCCTGAGATCCTTCACATCTGGCACACATATCCGGCCCTTGTACCACAAGGTACCCTGATCATCCTCTCTGAAATGAGGTGCTTTGCCAATCTTGAGCAACTCACGGATTTCCTGCAGCTTCTTATCTTCTTTCTGATGCTGCCGGATCTCTGCCTCTAGAGTGGGTTCTGCCTCGAATGATGCACTCGAGGTGTGATGCAAGAAACCCAGACTCAACTGCTTAAACTCCTCGCATAACTCCCGAGGCATCTGAAAAGCCACGGCCATGTTAACATAGCTCTTCCTGCTCAGAGCATCTGCTACAACATTGGCCTTGCCCGGATGGTAGTGAATCTCCAGGTCATAGTCCTTGACTAACTCTAGCCATCTTCTCTGCCGCATGTTCAGCTCACTCTGCGTGAATATGTACTTGAGGCTCTTGTGATCGGTGTAAATATCACACCTCTGCCCAAACAAGTAATGCCTCCATATCTTCAGAGCATGCACAACTGCGGCTAACTCCAGATCATGAGTGGGATAATTCAGCTCGTGCCGGCGCAACTGCCGTGAAGCATAAGCTATAACTCTGCCCTCCTGCATCAGGACGCAACCAAGACCATCCCTCGAAGCATCACAATACACTGTGAACCTCTTGCTCTTGTCTAGCAGAGTAAGGACTGATGCTGTAGTTAACCTCTTCTTCAGCTCCTCGAAGGCCTTCTGACGCTCATCAGTCCAAGAGAAATCCACACCCTTCTCCAGCAAGAAAGTCAAAGGCTTCGCAATCTTGGAGAAATTCTCAATGAACCTCCGATAATATCTCGCTAAGCCCAGAAAAGAACGGACTTCCTTCACCATCTGCGGTACCACCCAGTCAAGTACATCCTTCACCTTGCTGTGGTCCACAGCAATACCTCCCTTGGAGATAACATGACCGAGGAATGGAACCTCGTCAATCCAGAACTCGCACTTGCTGAGCTTGGCATACAGCTTGTGCTCTCTGAGCCTCTGCAACACAAGCCTCAGATGTTTCTCATGCTCTGCCTCTAACTTGGAATATACCAAGATATCATCAATGAATATCACCACAAAGGTGTCTAGATAATCCATGAAAACCTTGTTCATCAGGTGCATGCAGAAAGCCGGAGCATTGGTCAAGCCGAAGGACATGACCGTATACTCGTATAGCCCATACTTGCAGGTGAATGCTGTCTTCGGGATATCCTCGGGACGAATCTTCAGCTGGTGATAACCCAAACGCAGATCAATCTTCGAGAATACACAAGCACCCTGAAGCTGATCAAAGAGATCCTCAATACGAGGCAATGGATGCTTGTTCTTGATGGTGACTGCATTCAGGTCCCGATAATCGACGCACATCCTCTTCGCGCCATCCTTCTTCTCTACAAGCAATACAGGAAAAGCCCAAGGAGAGAAGCTACGACGGATATAACCCTTGGCTAATAACTCGTAGATGGTCTTCTTAACTTTCTCATGCTCAACGGTTGCCATACGATAGGGCCGTTTAGCAATAGGAGCTATGCCAGGCAAGAGATCAATAGAAAACTCAATGTCGCGATCAGGCGGCATACATAGCAAATCATCCGGAAAGACATCCAGGAATTCAGACACCACGCGAATACCATCCGTGGGTCTAGCCTCCATCTGGCAAAGAAATCTAGAAGGCTCCAAAGCACTAACTGTGACATCCTGTCCATCCGGTGCTGACAAGTGGACAGTCCTCTAAGCACAATCAATCCTGACACCCCATCTAACAAGGGTCTCCATTCCTAAAATCACATCAATACCCTTGGTGTCTAGCACCAACAGATTAGCACTGAACTCTACCCCCCTTATGACAACACTGACTCTAGGACAGAAGATATGAGACCTCAACTGCCCTCCCGGTGAAGATACTAACATGCCTCTCTTTAATGTGCCAGTATGAATGCCATGATGCTCAACAAAAGACCGGGTAATGAAGGAATGCGTAGCACCAGTATCAAAAAGCACTATAGCAGGGTGAGTATTGACCATGAACGTACCAATAACCATGTTAGGAGCCTCCGCCGCTGACTCGGCCGTCACGTGGTTCACCCTGTCCTGGGATGGCGCCTTGGGCTGAGCTGGGCGCCCCTGCTATCCAGACTGCGCCTTCCGGGGATAGACGTTGACGTAGTGTCCCGGCTCGCCACAGTGAAAACACACCCGTGGGAGTGCTGGAGCCTGCTGTCCAGCAGGAGGAGTAGGCACTCCCTACCACGGAGCTGGTGGGGCTGGTGGAGCAGAGCGTGCCGGAGGCGCTGGAAGCCTCTGGCCCTGCCCCACCTGCTGCTGCTGCTGCTGGGGACGAGGCGGGTACTGCTGCTGCCACTGCTGGTACTACTGCTGCTGCTGCTGTAGGTACTGGTACCGAGGCCGGGTGTTGCTGCCAGACGCAGCAGGAGCCATCTTCCTCTTCTTGTCCTCAATCTCCCGGCGTTTGCGCTCGGTGTTGAGGGCAGCGTCAACCAGCTGGTTGAAGTTGTCGAAGTGGTGGTTCATGAGTGCGTACTCTAGGTGATCATCCAGTCCCTCCCTGAAGTGCTCCTGCTTATCGCCATCATTGGCGACCTCAGCGGGGGCATAGCGAGCGAGCTGGAGGAAATGATCACGGTACTCGGTCACCGTCATAGCTCCCTACTTAAGCGCAAGGAACTCCTTGTGCTTCATCTTCATCACTCCAGCAGGGATGTGGTGGTTCCTGAAACACTCTCGGAACAGGACCCAAGTGAGGTCGTCGCGGTCCCGAGCTGGGTAGGACTCCCACCAATCGAGAGCTGAGCCTCGCAGCTGCCCTGCTGTGTATATGACTCGCTCCCTGTCATCGCACTGAGCGACATCCAACTGGCGGTCCACTAAACGAAGACAGTCGTCAACCTGGAGTGGATCAGCCGCGTGGGAGAACTTCGGCGGATGACCCCTCAGAAAGTCCGCACGCCTGTCGCGGGGCTGCGGCGGGTGGAGGTGGTGGCTGAGCGTGGATCTGCTGCAGAGCTTGAACAGTGTTGTTCAGGGTGGCCATCATCTGCATCTGGAGCTGGAAGAACTGCTCTGGAGTCAGGGGTGGAGGCATCGGCATCGGTGTCGGCTGACCGGTACTCTGGTTGTTCTGCCCCTGCTGGCCAGAACTGGTGCCGGTGCTCCTGGTGTTCACCATCTGTTTGCAGCAGAACAAAATTGATAAGAGATAGATGTTATACGATTACGGATGGAAAACTCTGACAGGATAAAGTAGAGAGTAAAGAGTGTACGGTTTTACCCCCAACGGTCTAACTCAATTTTTTTATAATTAATTCAGGTTTGCATTAAGGTCGATTTGCATGAGCAAGCTTAACTTCTAAACTATGCAATCAACCAAAAATCCAAATCAAACATTTTGCACAATCACAAACACTCAATACTCAAACATTAGTCGAGTTTATCACACCACTCGACTACACATACAGGTGCTCTTGCGTATTTTTGCAAAGGTAGACTAGGCTTATGAGGACAGACAAAATTTATAGGCCAACGTCTACAGAAGGAATCAGACAAAGTCTCGGAAAATGCAAGAAAGAAATTAGCAATTTGAGGTGTAGCGCTCAAGGAAAAGGGAGCAGAAACGTATGTGGGAGTTTTGCGGAAGCAAGGCAAGAGAAAGGAAATCTCTGATCTCGACCATTTCTATCTAGGCTTCGTCCTACAGTCGACATGGTTCTGATATAAATCGAGCAATCATATATGCGCCAGGATCAAGTCACGCATATATACAACAGAATCATCAAGATATCACAACACGTATCTCGAAGTAAAAGCGTATAAATTATAAATGAATATCTTTATTACAACTGAATCAAGAATCAGTTCAAGGAATGCGGAAGCGTAAAATAAATGCATGAATAACAGGGCACCACAGGGACGTCGGCTGGGAGACAATGCCTAGAAATCGTCAAGTCCGCTGATGTAGTCCTCCACGTCGCCTGGTACTGAGCAGTAGTCGAAGACATCCCCAAGAGAACAGAAGAGAGGAAGAGGCAAGTGTGAGTACACAACTTGCACTCAACAAGTATAACACGAATTATGAGGCTCTAAGGTTGGCTGACTCAACTGCATTAGCTTTTAATCTTGGCAAATTTTATTGAAGCTATTTACTACAAGTGGATGAATTACCATAACCCAAGTTACATAACAATTAACCAAGTTAACCATGAGTCTACTGAGAACCAAGCCAAACCACCAAAGATAAACCCCACTAATCAGACGGAGGATCCGGGCTGCTCATGACCGTGAGCACGGCTAGTATACCAGTTTTACACTCTCGAGAGGTTGCACAACTTTACCCACAAGTCATGAGCTACGCTAGTTGTTGATCACACTTCCTTAGGTGAGATGACTAGCAAGCACACTACGAGACCGTTACAAAGGACCACGTTAGTAAGGTGTAACCGCTAAGGTTTCTGGATCAGCGACGATGGGGCCCACCTCACGGGGGTACAAGCACACAGCACAGACCAAGCTGGAGGAGCAGGGACATTGAAGCTTACCACCCCTCTTGCCCCGCAGGTAAGTTACTCCCAAACCAAAATGACTTAATTAGTAAGTCAAGACCGTCCCATTCCAGTCTTGTGGTTGCGTGGTTGTCCCAGGTTGTCGCTCTATGAACCGGTCCTTATGGAGAGTGGCCAACCAAGCACTAAGCACCGTGCTGGCTCGCTAAACCATGTTTCTAATAAAAACAAATTTTAAGGGGACGTGAGCCACTCAAGCACACAGCACAGAGGGCCACTCTCAGAATTAAATTGCATATAACCATTAATCAAATTAATTAAAAAGGACCGTGATGTGTGAGAGCGCAGCACCTAGCACAACTAACCAAAATGCAACCCAAGGTATTTATATAAAGGATAAAAGTGGCTAGGAAATCCTTATAGGTATACAATATTAAAATGCAGTATGAAACTGTATTTAAAAGTGATAGGATGTTCATGTTATACTTGCCTTCCTCAAAGTTCTCCTGCTGCTGCTCAAACTGCTCTGCAGAAAGGGGCTCCTGGTACTCATCCAAAGGTTCAGCGTCTACTCACGATCGCAAACAAAGATAAAAGATAAGAAACAGTACAACATTACATAAAAATAGCACACAAAACTATGATAGAACTGTCCTATGCGTTACAACGATCGCGTGAGCGCGAAAACCACCTAAAACGGAGTTAAGACGCGAAATCTAGGGCTAAAACAAAGTCCAGGGGCTTTTCTGCAATAAAACCGGAGGTTCTAAGGGGTTCTGCGCAAAAACCGAGGGTCTAAACATAATTAAAGACTAGATCTGGGGTCTAACCCGCAAAAACACCAGGGATGGACTGCGGGTTGATTCCAGAAGAGTCCAGGGACTCTTTAGCAAAACGACTAGGCCGAACCGGTACATTCTAATCAGGACCGCTGGATCGAGATCGGACGGTCCGGGCTAAAGGGGGCGCGAGGTGGCGGCGCTGGGTCGCCGGAGAACATTTCCCGCGGTGGCGTGCGGTTCGGCTCACCGGACTTCGCCCTAAACGGCGCTCCGAGGGTCAAAACTACTCGAGCTCGGGTCTGGGAGGTTCAGCGCAGCATGTGTGATCCACCTACGGCTACTGCGGGGCTCGGGGATGGCTCAGGCGGCTCGCACGATGACGGGGGCGGTTCGGCACGGCGGCGTATCGCCGGCGCGCGCGTTCCGGTCATAGGGGCGGGTTTGGGTCCATGGCATCTAGCGCAAGATGACCAGGGGAATGATGTGGTGATCACCGAGGGCTTGAGGTGCGCTTAGACGTGGCGGAGGTGATCATCGACGATGGGCAAGCGGCGGAGGCGGTCGGGGTTCGTGGGAAGGGCTACTGCCGAGGGTCTCCAGGCTCCTGGTCACCATGGATCAACTCGTGGAGATCCTGTGAAGGCTCTACAGGGGTTAGGGAGGTCCGGGGATCACCGGCGGTGAGAAATCGCGAGGGCAGAGCGCTATACCGGCGGCGGTCCTCGGCTCGATTCCGGCACGGGCAGGGCTCGTGGTCGAGGGGGGAAGCCTCGGGAAGCTTCCTGGCGGGACGTCGAAGCTGCCGCGAGCCTTGGCCGGGGCTGGGATGCACCGGAGCGGCCGGCCCACGATGGAGCAGAGGCGCTGCACGGTTGAGCGAGCGGGCGGTGGCGCTTAGGGCTTTGGTGGCGGCTGCAACGGCGAGGGTAGGGGCAGAAGGGTTTTGGGGGATCCTATTTGTAGGGCGGCGGAGCACCCTTGGCGTGCGGGCCCGGCGCGAGAGCCTCACCGGAGATCTCGGGTGGCCGGTGCGCGTCGGGGGAGAAGGAAGGAGAGAAGGGAAGGAGCTGACTTGCGGGCCCTGGCTGGCAGAGGGAGAAAGAGAGGGAGGAGGCGCGCGGCACTTGGATCAGGCCAAGCTGGGCCGAGCGCTGAGGGGGAGATGGGCTGCGGGGAAAGGAGGGAGAGGGGAGAGGGCGCGCGCTGCTGGGCCGGGGTGGGGAGAGAAAAGGGAAGGGAGGAATGGGCTGCTGGGTTGGGCTGCCTTCTCTTATTCCCTCTTCCTTTTTCTTTTCTAAACTAACTCAAATCAATTTGAATTCACATGGAATTTGAATTCAACCTCAACTATTCAACCAAACAAAAGAAATGCACCAGCATGAATGCACAAACATGTTGTTGCTAGAATAAATTTTAATTTTTTGCATGATTTAATTAGGTTAAATGCAAACTAAGCACAATAAATCTTGCGAAAATTAATGGAGCCAATTTAAATTCATTATAAATCTTAGAAATTTACATTAGGGTGTTACATAAACATAAAATAAAAGTTGAGTGGTGGAGACATGTCCATTTGCGGGGCCAATCAGGTACTAGGCTTACCGCTTTACCATATTTCGCTGTATGTGGCTAGTACTTTCAAACGCTTAGCCACCACTACCACACACTGCGACCTTATCAACTTTTATCAACACAGACGGGATAACCTTCCGAGTCATGATATTGTACATGATCCCGTCCATGATCCTTATAGTGACTGCAGAATAATAAGCATTCAACTCCTATATCGCGCGAGTGACAGGAAATCACCCGACTTCTATCTGTCCTATTAGCAGAGCATCTATGCGATCAGGACTCGGTACAATTCATTGGATTCCTGAGATTTATGCATCTAGGGTTTCATTTCAACTCCTAGACTTAATGCAAGATACATTATATAAGTATAGAATTGCATAAATGTAGTAATTTGAAATACTGGGTTATGCACCGGGGCTTGCCTTCTTGAGTGGATTGCGGGCAGGAGTGTCAGAGAATTCCAATCTATGGTTCGGGGTTTCAGTTAGATTCTCGGCGATGTTTGTCGAGTCTTCAGAAAATTCTTGGTCTTGTTCCAGGACTAGCTCGTAGTCTCCGTCGTCGAGTGTCATTGATTCTACATATATGCAATGATTTAAGTGAGACGGTTCTTAAGTTAAGAATTTCATTTCATGATAAAGTTGCAATCCAACAAACAAATTCATATAAACTCATGTAACAAGGGGATGGGGATCTAAACTACCATCTATATTTAGGTTATATCATTGCAATGGAATTGCTGGGAAGTAATTCGACAAATTTGATTTTTATTTTGAAAACCATAAAGAGTCTAACTTGGAATTTTGTGGATAAGTTTAGTTTTAATAAATAAACTTATGGTGAATTTTTCCTAATTTTTCTGGAAACAAAAACTAAAGCAATTGAATTTTGAATTCAATTCTTAAGCTTAAATTCAAATTTTGGGTAAATAGAACTATAAAGTTTTGAAAATTTAATTATGAATTAATTATCAACATTTTTGGTTATGGTAAAAAGATCTAAACAAATAAGCCTTAAGAACATGCTTAACTAAATTCAAATCCATTTAAATTGGATTGCCCAAGTTTAGAAGGATTTAAACTAGAAAAGAGTACTAAGCTTGAAATTTTTACATTATCTAATACATGATCTAAAGAAGCTATATACCAAAAATCACAAGAAACTAAGCTAGTATGTAGAAGTTATACATAATATACCCTTTTACCTTAAGTTTAAAATAGATTCAAAAGTATTTAGTTTCAAACTAAACTTCATTAATAAAAGTTGTAGAGCTTGACTTCCAGTTTTCAACAAAACCAGTTTGACAATTTTTGGATTTTTCTACAATTCTCTACAAATTTTACAAGCTGGCTGATTTGAAAACAAGAGAGGTTTCCAGACAGGTCCCTGGAATTTGCACTAAGGCCCTCAGAACAGGAAAACTAATTGCAGATATGCCCTTGCCAGAGCTCGACGGCGGCCGGCCGGTCTGCTCCGGCGCGTTCTCGCCGGCGGCGAGGTCTCTGGCAGGGAAGATCTAGCCTAGCAGGGCCTACGGAACGCAAGGTGCTTGGCGGTGGGTGATGTGCCCGAAGAACGGCGGCAGAGCATGGCTGTCGGCGAGGAATGGCGGCGGCCGTGTCGGGGTACCGGCGTTCCCCGTGAGGGATCGGTGAACACGGGCAAGTAAGGCGCGCACGAGCACCAGTGGGCTGCGAGGGTACGATCTGAGTACCTAGATGAGCTGGAGGTCGAGCGGAAGGGGGTTGTCGACGACAAGGCAGCGCGCGGGCGTCCCCGGTGAGGGGCGGCACGGGGTCAGGACAATTCCGGCTAGGGGAGGCCGGAAGCTCGACCAGAGCAGGTCGGGGAGCTAGCGGAGGAGGTGAGGAGACGCTGGAGTGCTGGAATTTGGGCGGGGTGGAGTAGCTGCAGAGAAATCCGGCGAGGAGCGCGGCGGTTGGCTCGGTGGTCGCGAGGGGGAAGAAGAGGAAATCAAGCGAGGAAACGGGGTTTGGGTCGGGCTTTAAAGGAGTGCACTGCTTCGTAGAAGAGAGGTAGAGGGAGAGCAGTCACGGGGCCAGGCTCAGGTCGGCGAGCGGCGCTGGCGTGCTTTTCAGGTGCGCACGGCGGTCGCTCGGCATCGGCGGCCCGACGTGGCAGGACGGAGGGAGGACAGCGGAGGCGGCACGGGCGGTGGGAGGAGTGGTGGGGCGACGTGTGGAGCTGGATAAGGGCGGTGCAGACCTGCTGGGGCTCGGGAGGCGGCTGGTGGCAGAGATCACGCGCGCGGCAGAGAGCAGAGGAGATCGGGGACGCGAGGAAGAAGATGAGGACCGATTTGCAAAATCTCAAAAGTGCAGGGACCCCATTGTAATGCTTTGATAACTTTCAGACCAGTACTCAAATGAAGATGGGCCCAAAGGTAAAAGTGTATGATTTTCCAAAACCTACAACTTTGCTTTAAGGTCCATTTATGGAAGAGCTAAGGATTTGTAACTAATATAAAACTTAGCAAAATTTCCAAACTTTACATAAATCCTATTTTAAAACTACACTACATATACATCCTATGTGTAGTTTCACCTATATTTGCGACTTAAACACAAGTTTTTGACTTTTACCAAAACAACCTTTATGTATTTGGATTCCACTTCCCATTCTCACACATTTAACACTAAAGGACCTTTATTAATTTATAATTATATAAACAACCCTTTTTCCTTATTGTTTAAATTTTTAAACATCCTTTCTCCACATTTTGCACACAAATTGACATTAAAGTCTAGTGTATAACAAAACTAAGTACCTGAGTGTCACGGCCTTCCTCCCTAAAAAGAATCTCGTCCCGAGATTCCGGAACAAGATGAAATTGTTGGTTAAGATTGGAGGCTGGCTTGAAGGAAGTCTGGAAAATTATGCTGAAGATAAGATTCGGTTTCCCATGCTGCTTCTTCTTTCGTATGATGGTTCCACTGAATCTTGAATATTCTAATGGTTTCTCTTCTAGTGCTTCTCTCTTTAGTGTCTAGCACTCTAAGTGGATGTTCGGTATAGGTTAGATCAGGTTCGATTTCGATGGCTTGGGAATCGATGATCTTGGTAGGAACCTTGAGGCATTTCCTAAGTTGAGACACATGGAAGATGTTATGGATAGCTGCTAATTGAGGAGGAAGTTGAAGACGGTAAGCTACGGGTCCACAGATTTCAAGGATTTCAAAGGGTCCGATGTATCGAGGAGCAAGTTTCCCTTTTACGCCGAACCTTTGAATACCTCGAGTAGGAGATACTCGAAGATATACAAAGTCTCCGACTTGAAACTGTAATGGTCTTCTTCGTATATCAGCGTAGCTTTTCTGCCGAGATTGGGCTGCCTTTAGATTGTTTTGAATAGTCTTCACCTTTTCCTCTACTTCGGTAACAAGGTCCGGTCCAAAGATTTTACGTTCGCCGGTTTGTGACCAACTTAAGGGAGTTCGACATCGGTGATCGTACAATGCTTCGAACGGAGCCATCTTAATGCTTGTCTGATAACTATTGTTGTAGGAAAATTCTGCCAGCGACAAACATTTTTCCCAATTCTTGTCATACTGAAGGACACAGGCTCTAAGCATATCTTCCAAAATCTGATTTACTCTTTCAGTTTGTCCATCAATCTGAGGATGATACGTGGAGCTTCAAATTAATTTAGTTCCAAGAGCATGTTGTAGTTGCTCCTAGAATCGAGCAATAAATGGTGCTCCATGATCAGAAATGATCGTCTTAGGTATTCCATGAAGACAAACGATTTGATCCAGATAGATTTCCGCATACTTTTTGGCATTATATGTAGTATGCATAGGGAGGAAATATGCAGTCTTGGTCAATCGATCCATGATTACGCAAATGGAGTCATGCTTCAGAGAAGTGTTGGGTAAGCCAACAATAAAGTCCATACTGATATCCTCCCACTTCCAAGAGGGGATAGGTAGAGGTTGAAGAATACCAGCAGTTTTCAATGACTGGCTTTGACTCTTTGGCAGATATCACATTCTGAGACATACTTGGCAATTTCTCGTTTCATACGAGTCCACCAGAAGTTTTGCTTCAGATCCTGGTACATTTTTGTACTGCCAGGGTGCATAGAGAATTTGGATAGATGGGCTTCATCCAATATCTGTTTACGGAGCTTATGGTCCTTAGGTACAATGATACGTTCGTTGAACCATAGAACTCCTTTTGGGTCTACTCGGAAGCACTTATACTTCCCTTCCCCTTGTGTTATTTTCTGCTTAATGATTCTGACCCCTTTGTGATGTTGTTGTGCCAGAACAATGTCATCCCAAAGTGTAGTTTCAATTGCGAGATGATTTAGGCTGCCTTGAGGAATGATTTCAAGATTAAGTTTTCTCATCTCCCAACAAAGCGTTTCATTGAAAGCCTCTACTGACAAGCAAGAACAATGTGCCTTGCGACTAAGTGCATCTGCAACAACGTTGGCCTTGCCTAGATGATAATGTACCTCCAGATCATAGTCTTTGATAAGTTCTAGCCAGCGTCTTTGCCTCATATTCAGATCTGCTTGGGTGAAGATGTATTTGAGGCTTTTGTGGTCAGTATAAATATGACACTTCGTACCCATCAGATGATGTCTCTAGATCTTAAGTGCATGGATAACAGCTGCGAGTTCAAGCTCATGGGTAGGGTAGTTCTGTTCATGAGTTCTAAGTGCTCGTGATGCATACACAATCACTCGGTTGTCCTGCATAAGCACACAACCAAGTCCGGTTCCTGAAGCATCATAGTAGATGTCAAAAGGCTTTGATACATCTGGTTGAGCTAGGACTGGGGCAGTTGTGAGATGTGTTCTGAGGGTGTGGAATACATCTTCGCATTTTTGATCCCAAGAGAATTTAACGCCTTTCATTAGTAGCTCGGTCATAGGTTTGGCTATTCTGGAGAAATCAGGAATGAAGCAATGATAATAGCTAGCTAGACCAAGAAAACTACAGATCTGATGGACTGATGTTGGAGGTTTCCAATTCATCACTTCTTGTACTTTACTGGGGTCAACGGATATACCATCACCAGAGATAGTATGGCCCAGAAACTTCATTGTATCTAACCAGAACTCGCATTTGGAGAATTTGGCGTATAGGTGGTGGTCTCTTAATCACTGAAGGATAACATGAAGATGTTTTGCATGATCTTCCAGATTTTTAGAGTAGATCAGAATATCATCGATAAAGACCACAACAAATTTGTCGAGTTCTTGCATGAAGACGGAATTCATGAGATACATGAAATAGGCTGGAGAATTGGTGAGACCAAACGACATGACTAGATATTCATATAGACCATATCGGGTGGAGAAGGCCGTTTTTGGAATATCACTTGGCCGGATCTTAATTTGATGATAGCCGGAACGAAGGTCAATCTTAGAGAATACCTTGGCACCGGCTAACTGATCAAAGAGAATATCAATGCGGGATAAAGGATACTTGTTTTTAATGGTTACCGCATTGAGAGGACGATAATCTACACATAGCCTTAGGCTATTGTCTTTCTTCTTCACAAAGAGGGCTGGACAACCCCATGGTGAAGCACTTGGATGAATGAAACCCTTACCCAGGAGATCTTGAAGTTGGATTTTTAACTCGGCAAGCTCATTAGGAGGCATACGATAAGGTCTTTTAGAGATAGGGGCTGTGCTAGGCTGGAGTTCTATGATAAACTCAATATCTCGGTCCGCGGGCATTCCAGGCAAATTGTCTGGAAAGACGTCTGGGTATTCACAAACAACAGGCATATCTTTTAACTTGATCCCTGTTGCAGCATAGGTGCAAAAATTGATGTACTCCCGTTGTGGAAGATAGAGAATGGTAGGTTCGTGCTCAGGTGAATCTATCTCCATGGTTCGGGAGGAGATATCTAAGGACACACGGTGCTAAGTCATCCAAATCATACCTAAAAGAACGTCCATTCCTTCTAGGTCCAATAATAGTAAATCTGTCCTCATCAGATTTTTACCCATTTGAATTGGCACGCTTCTACAAACTTGGTTTGAAGAGACTTTACCGCAAGGAGTTGCTATCATATAGGTCCCACTAGTAGGATAAAGATCCAAGCCTAATTTTGTTCCATATTTTGTACTGATAAAACTATGGGTGGCACCAGAGTCAAAAAGAACAATTACGGGTTGATGATTGATAGAGAAAATACCCATCCATTATTGGTGTCCCCTCGGGAAGTTCAGAGAGAGTGGTGAGGTTCACCCTTCCTTGGCGCACTTGGACCACTTGCTTCTTGCCCTTGCCCTTGCTGGTTGGATTGGATGTTTGCCCTTGGAAGGATCTTCTAGGTTGAGGGCAATCCTTAATGAAGTGGGACGGGCTTCCGCAGTTGAAACAACGGTAGTTGTTGTTTCCTGGGTTGGCTGGCAGAAAACTCAGCCGTGGGCCCTGTTGTTGTTGTTGCTGAGGTTGTGGTGTCGTGGTCGGTTGAATCGTGCTTGTTGGGGTGGTCTAGCTACCCATCTGCCAGGCAAGTTACTTCGAGACGGTGCTCGGGTAGCGGTACTCAAGACCAACTGATACCTTGACGGTTGTGTAGTTGTAGGCCCTGTGGGTGTCTTCCTTTTCTTTTCTACTCTATGGGCTGAGATGCAGTCTTCCTGAGTGATGGCCATGTTGACCAATTCATTAAAATTATCGGCCCTTACCAAATTCAGTCATTCTTTAAGTTTGGTGTTCAGGCCTCAGCGAAAACGATCCCGCTTGCGGGCATCATTGTCCGCATGGTATCCCGCGTACTGGCACAAGTGATTGAAAACTTGTGCATATTGTAGAACGGTGCGGGTTCCCTGAGTCAGATTTAGAAATTCATTGAGCTTCCACTCAATGAGTCCTTCGGGGATGTTGTGCACTCGAAAGGCGGTCCAGAACTCGTCCCAAGTGATGACATGATCGGCAGGCTGCATAGCATGATAGTGATCCCACCATAGACGAACTGTGCCACGAAGTTGTTGGGCTGCAAAAAGTGCCTTGCTCTCATTTGAACATGGGGCGGACAATAAGGCGAACTTGGACTTGATGGTGCGGAGCCAAGCGTCAATGTCAAGGGGCTCGTCCGCCTTATGGAATAGTGGAGGCTGGGTACTAAGGAAATTTTGACAACTGGCCTATAGGGGTTCATCTCGACCTCAAGACTGATGGTGGAACTGGCCCATTTGAGCCTGCACAAGCTGATTGAGGAGTTCTGTTTGTCGGGCCATGACTTCGGCCAGATTTGGTGGGGCTGGTGGTGATTGCTGGGAACCGCTAGCTTGGTCGGGCCGAAAACCTTTTGGACTTTCGCGAGTAGCTCCAACCATCTGAAACAAAGGAGATGTCCATTATTATCAACCTCTCCTTACTCCAATTTTCAGACTATACGATATGACTGAGCGGATATGCAAATGGTGAGATATATTTACCCTGCTAAGAACTCGCAAGGTAAATGGAATGAGTCGAATAATTCTGATAACAGCAAAGGCTGAAATCAGATGGATATTTAGGATACTTGACGAACACTACCACAAGGCCCTTAAAGATACTATACTAAAGATAACCACCCGCTATACATCCTTAAACAAACAACACATACATTGCATTTGTGTATTTAAGGATGGATTATGCATGCACGTACTATTCGACCTCACAACCAAAAATAACTGCCGAATAGCTTCGGACTTACGGGGTTAATTTCGGTGGCATAACATATACGTCTCTCTCTAATAACTAGTCGATAAGTCCTACCCATCCTAACCTTTTAATCGTGGTTAGTGTACCTGCAAAATATCACATATATATATATAACATGAACCTTTCATGGCAGCCATGATGAGAACAATGATGATGTTACACCTGTTCTATCCATGTTCATGCGCTATGCGTTGTTAATACAAGATTATATGTTTAATCGGAACATGGAGAACCACCCAGGAAAACAGTGCAACCACAATACTATATGGCTCTGGTCTTGGCTGATTAATTAGAAACACTAGCTTATGACGATCTTACCGAAAGGGCAAGAGGGGTTGCATCGTCGGGGTATAGCTCGGTCCTCTTGAGGGTATGATATGGTCCTGGGTAAGGCGTCTACCTCATTAGGGAGAGTTATGACTGCTTTGGCTTGAAACCTCAGCGGACTGTCATAAGTTAGGGAATCTTTGTAAAGGCCTCGTAGTGAATCCCTTGCCACTCACCTCGGAAGTGTTTAAGAGGCTAGCTACCTCGGGCAAGTCGGGAGACACGAATTGTGGGTAAAGTGTACAACCTCTGCAGAGTGAAAACTGATATATCAGCCGTGTTCACGGTTAAGAGCGGCTTGGACCCTCACATGATAATTGAATTTGAAGATGAATTAAATTGTGGACCATGTTTATGGTTGTGGTTATGCTTATGCTGTATCTCTTCTCTCTCTTTTAATGTGGATTTTTGTATGAACTTATACCTTAGTAATCAGGTGCTAATAAAATTTGACCAATTAAAATTGCTTATCGCAGTAAGCCAGTCAGCCTTTCCTTGCTTTTGGCCTTCATGTCATATAATTTCCAACACTTGCTGAGTACCAACCATAAGTGTACTCACGCTTGTTATAATTGCTGCTCAGAGGAGAAAGTGATCTGAAGTCTTTTGAAGATGATGCTGAGTTCTAGGCCTGCGCAACCCCCCGGTCGATTGCCTGTGAAGTTTGGAGTCTTCGTTTCCAGGATAAGCTGTATAACTCTGATAATCTTTATAGTCTTTTAATTCTCTTTTCGTGATACTGTTGCTGACTATTCACTGATGAAGTCACTATATGTATGGAACTTGATCCTGGCATACATATAGTTATGCATTCGGTTTTGTTCTTAAAACCGGGTGTGACAGAAGGCCACAAGGCGGGAGTCATATTCGAGTAGATCAGAGGGCTCTATGTCCTTCCAGTACACGAAATGGCCTTGCAGCGTAGATGTTATGGTCAAACCTATGTGACTACCCGAAAAGGATTCAGAGTGGTCATCAAGTTGCGAGTGGTTGTCCAGAATGGGGGCTCCCGACAAGTGGTGGCTCCCTCATCCTCGAATCCTCCACGGCTCTGGCTTGAAGGTGTAGTACTAGTTGAGAAGTACTCTTCATTGGAGTCCGAGTAGTTGTCGAAAACGGGGGGCCCCCCGACAGGCGGTGGCTCCTGTGTTCTCGAACTTGAGCAAACAATCTAAGTCCTCCTCCAAGTTGGAGAGGGACTCGGATTATGTAGTCTCCTCAGATCGATTTCAGTCCGATCCAACTAATTCTGGTGCATCACGAGTTGAAATCATGTCCAAAACGGACATCTTTTCGATCTGGCGTACTAGATCGGGGAGCACCAACTCGTCCAGGTTGTCAATGAGCTCATCGGGGTCACAGTGTCGAGTTGGTGTAGAGGCCTTCGGCTTCCTGGAGTCGGCTAGGTGGCTGTTGAAGCCACCCAAGCCGTTGGCAATGCAGATCCAAGAGCCGAAGATGAAACTTGTGCCCTCGTTGAGCACGATACTGGTGAAGCTGAAAGAAGCCATCGAGTTCTCCGGTGGATGCTCGATGAACACCCCTACCTGGCGCGCTAGCTGTCGGTGTTTTACCGCCGCGCCCACCGAGGGATACCCTCAAGATGGTGAGTTTGTAGGTAGGATGTTGCCGAGATTAGAAACTCGAAGTTGCAAGGAACACAAAGTTTAGATAGGTTCAGGCCATCAAGAGCATAATACCCTACGTCCTATGTGGTTTGTATTGCCTTAGGTGGTGATCGGGTGATCTGATATTTGGAGGGGGTCCCTACCTGCCCTTATATAGTTTGGGGGGACAGGGGTACATGGAAGTTCTAGTCGGATACAATCCTAGGAGTCCTACCCGAGTACTTTTTGGGTAGTTTGCTACTGTCTCCGACTAGTTTTACTACTCTATGAGTAGTCCTACTACGGTACGAGTAGTTACAATAGATGTAGAGCATGGGCCATATCCCATCCTTTATCCTAGGATATGTACGCTATGTGCACAGTCTCGTGGGCCTGGGTTTGATAGGGTGGGGGCATCACCTACCCCTACAGTCAATTTCTAGGGGCCGGTGACGCCCGCACCCGCCCCTACAAATTTTTAAATTTTATTTGTATTGTTCAAAAATACTGAAACTTGTACATATTTAGGTTAAGAGTGTGTGTCGGTTTTTAACCTCCAAGCCCACCAAGGGATATCCCCGAGGTGGTAGATTGTAGGTGGGGTGTTGCCAAGATCAGGAACTCGAAGGTACAAGGAACACAAGGTTTAGACAGGTTCGGGCCGCCGAGAGCATAATACCCTACATCTTGTGTGGTGGTTTGTATTACCTTGGGTGTTGATGTGTTTCGATGGGGTCCCTACCTGCCCTTATATAGTCTGGGGGATAGAGTTACATGGAAATTCTAGCCAGATACGAGCTTAGGAGTCCTACCCGAGTACTAACTGGGTAGTTTCCTTCTGTTCCGACTAGTCCTACTACGATACGAGTAGGTATAACTGATGTAGGGCGTGGGCCATGTCCCATCCCTTATCCTAAAATATATATGTCATGTGCGCAGTCTCGTGACCCCGGATCTGACAAACCCCCGAGCCCTTCGTAGTCGAGTAGTGCAGGCTTCTGAGTACTTCGGAAGGCGCCTTCGAGTTCTTCCAAACACCGTCTTGAATGTGTCTTCCGAGTATTTCCTTGGCTGCATCGAGGTTGTGAGTGTCTCATGCCCCAAGTAGTTTTCAAGTCTTCTTTTATGTGGGGTACGATTAAACTCGCACTCCATATGGAGTAGCCCCTGAACCTTAGGTTGAATCGAAGTATCAGGCTGAGGGTCAAGTTAGTCTTGAATCTTGTATCTTTATCCTTCAAAAAGTTTTAAAAATAAGCGATCGATGACATGTGTCCCACAGCCCTTGAGCCTTGAATCCAAATTCCAAGGTTTGGAAAAAAGGATCCAAAGAGTAGTGGCATAGGTTGTGTAAAAAAGTAAGAGTTTGAATTGATGGTTAAAATGGGTAAATTGATTTGGAAATTCGAAAATCTCTTTTTTGGGAATGAGATCCCTAAAAAATGGTTAAACAAATAAATTTCCCAAAGTAACCTGAGATTACCGCTCAAAACAAATCTTCTGCACAGTAAACTTGGGCCCACTACTGGTTATTTAACCACGCGGTGGCCTAGGGTTTTACTCACCCTTTCACTTGCAATTTTTACTGCTCGAGCCTTTCGTCTTCCTCTGTCTCGCAGCCGCCGCCACATTCATAGTTAGATCTAGGCCATTTGCGTTGCAGGAAGGAGTCGCCTAGTTCATCCTTCTCCCCAAAAGCCCTTCTCCGCGGCCTCTCCCATCGTAGCCCCTGAGCGCATGCGGGTAAAGCATCTCGTGACCACAAGGATGGCCGGCAGCAAGCGAGGTGCCTCCAAGGGGAAGGAAAAGGAGTATAAGGCCGCCACCACCGCCGGAGAAAACCAAGTAAGTGCTCCAAAGCTGATGTCCAGGCCCTTGTTGACGAGGGTCTTCTCCAGAGCAAAGAAGTCATCCAATGGCACCCTGCCACTGGGGACAAAAGGCCATATGAAGGAGTTGATGAGATTGTTCTATTTCAATACTTGTCAAGCGGGGATTAGCCCTCCCAACTTCTGACTTTTGCCGTGGTCTCCTTTTTTACTACAGAATCGAGTTGCATCACATTTATCTCAACTCCATCCTTCACATTTCCATCTTTGTTCAGTTATATGAAGTATTCTTAGGAATAGAGCCGTACTTTGATCTCTTCACCTATCTTTTCCACCTCAAGTCCCAACCCAACAATAAGGTCTCGTACAAGGTTGGAGGTGCTGGGCTGCAGCTAAGGCAAGGGATGGAGAAAAAATACATATCGCAAAAATTCCGGAGTAGTTTGTCAGGATGGAGAGAGAAGTGGTTCTACATCGGAAACCACGCACCTTCCTTGCCCGAGAGGACTGCGAGAGCACTGAAGATCAATCGCAAGTGGTCCAAACCCTGCAAGGATAAAAGCCAGATACCAAAATTGCTTGATATGAAAACAAAATAGAGGCGGATCCAGCCGCCGCAGAAACGAGCAAGGTTTAGCTTCGACTATCTTGGAGTCTTAGACACTCCTCGGTTTTCTGCAGAGCCGATTTAGAAATCAAATGCCGCAGTTCGAGTGAGCCGGGTACTCATGGGCGCTGAGACAATGCCCTATGTCCCGAAGATATTCTCTGCTAAGGACCCTCCAAATCACGTATGTTGTGGCAGAACTGCCTGAATTATTCCGGCTCAAGTGCATTAGTCATCGCTATATAGCCGAGACTAACTCAACGCACCTCAAACAGAATAACACATTGGTCTGTCGGGTCTCCGCATGATACAACCACGGTTCAACAGGATCGAAGTAGGTTTACCTCACACAAAGATGAGTTTACAATCGTACACCAGCTCACAAACTTTTAATTTATAGACATATTAAACATTATTACAAACCATTTTCAAGCTTAAGTAAATCTATACAAGCCATTGTTTGAAACAACAAGCTAAATAGCTTGTTCAAAAGTTGCAACGGAAGGAAAACGAAAACAACGCGACTACACGTCGCAAGGTGGACACCAGGTTCAGCCCGAAACATGGTGTCACTCCGGAGGGTCACTGCCAGCCGGGGACGGATCCCACTCCACGGACCAGCCAAACAGAACAGAAGTTGGCCATACTGATTCATCCGTAGGGTTCTCAAAGGTTATACCTGAAAATAGACTAGCAAGACTGAGTATACTAATACTCAGCAAGACTTAACTGCCTCATGGTATACTAGCCATGTAACTAGACTCATGAAGGCCTGAAATAGCTCTGGGTTTAATTTCAGCTGTAAAGCAACAAAGAGTATGAACTAATTTTTATATTTTAGCTTTCCGATTCTAATTTCATTAACCATTCTAGGTAAGCACCTAAACTAGACAAACAAGGTAGGGATTAACATTCATCAAGATTATTCCAACAATAGTTACTGTTCTTACTCTATGTGGCAAAAGGAATAAGCAGTCTCAATCTCCGCGAGAAACGGACGATTCTGAATTGAATTTCACCCTTGCAAGGTAAACCTAACTCACACGCTTGGAACATCCAAAGATCGTTCCGAAGCAACCGTTTCCCTCATATTCCGGGTTATGGATCAGGGCCACCATAAGCGACTGCAGGACCGTACGCACACCAATTGTGTGTAAAAAAGCAAGAGTTTGAATTGATGGTTAAAATGGGTAAATTGATTTGGAAATTCGAAAATCTCTTTTTTGGGAATGAGATCCCTAAAAAATGGTTAAACAAATAACTTTCCCAAAGTAACCCGAGATTACCGCTCAACACAAATCTTCTGCACAGTAAACTTGGGCCCACTACTGGTTATTTAACCACGCGGTGGCCTAGGGTTTTACTCACCCTTTCACTTGCAATTTTTACTGCTCGAGCCTTTCGTCTTCCTCTATCTCGCAGCCGCCGCCACATTCATAGTTAGATCTAGGCCATTTGCGTTGCAGGAAGGAGTCGCCTAGTTCATCCTTCTCCCCAAAAGCCCTTCTCCGCGGCCTCTCCCATCGTAGCCCCTGAGCGCATGCGGGTAAAGCATCTCGTGACCACAAGGATGGCCGGCAGCAAGCGAGGTGCCTCTAAGGGGAAGGAAAAGGAGTATAAGGCCGCCACCACCGCCGGAGAAAACCAAGTAAGTGCTCCAAAGCTGATGTCCAGGCCCTTGTTGACGAGGGTCTTCTCCAGAGCAAAGAAGTCATCCAATGGCACCCTGCCACTGGGGACAAAAGGCCATATGAAGGAGTTGATGAGATTGTTCTATTTCAATACTTGTCAAGCGGGGATTAGCCCTCCCGACTTCTGACTTTTGCCGTGGTCTCCTTTTTTACTACAGAATCGAGTTGCATCACATTTATCTCAACTCCATCCTTCACATTTCCATCTTTGTTCAGTTATATGAAGTATTCTTAGGAATAGAGCCGTACTTTGATCTCTTCACCTATCTTTTCCACCTCAAGTCCCAACCCAACAATAAGGTCTCGTACAAGGTTGGAGGTGCTGGGCTGCAGCTAAGGCAAGGGATGGAGAAAAAATACATATCGCAAAAATTCCGGAGTAGTTTGTCAGGATGGAGAGAGAAGTGGTTCTACATCGGAAACCACACGCCTTCCTTGCCCGAGAGGACTGCGAGAGCACTGAAGATCAATCGCAAGTGGTCCAAACCCTGCAAGGATAAAAGCCAGATACCAAAATTGATTGATATGAAAACAAAATAGAGGCGGATCCAGCCGCCGCAGAAACGAGCAAGGTTTAGCTTCGACTATCTTGGAGTCTTAGACACTCCTCGGTTTTCTGCAGAGCCGATTTAGAAATCAAATGCCGCAGTTCGAGTGAGCCGGGTACTCATGGGCGCTGAGACAATGCCCTATGTCCCGAAGATATTCTCTGCTAAGGACCCTCCAAATCACGTATGCTGTGGCAGAACTGCCTGAATTATTCCGGCTCAAGTGCATTAGTCATCGCTATATAGCCGAGACTAACTCAACGCACCTCAAACAGAATAACACATTGGTCTGTCGGGTCTCCGCATGATACAACCACGGTTCAACAGGATCGAAGTAGGTTTACCTCACACAAAGATGAGTTTACAATCGTACACCAGCTCACAAACTTTTAATTTATAGACATATTAAACATTATTACAAACCATTTTCAAGCTTAAGTAAATCTATACAAGCCATTGTTTGAAACAACAAGCTAAATAGCTTGTTCAAAAGTTGGAACGGAAGGAAAACGAAAACAACGCGACTACACGTCGCAAGGTGGACACCAGGTTCAGCCCGAAACATGGTGTCACTCCGGAGGGTCACTGCCAGCCGGGGACGGATCCCACTCCACGGACCAGCCAAACAGAACAGAAGTTGGCCATACTGATTCATCCGTAGGGTTCTCAAAGGTTATACCTGAAAATAGACTAGCAAGACTGAGTATACTAATACTCAGCAAGACTTAACTGCCTCATGGTATACTAGCCATGTAACTAGACTCATGAAGGCCTGAAATAGCTCTGGGTTTAATTTCAGCTGAAAAGCAACAAAGAGTATGAACTAATTTTTATATTTTAGCTTTCCGATTCTAATTTCATTAACCATTCTAGGTAAGCACCTAAAATAGACAAACAAGGTAGGGATTAACATTCATCAAGATTATTCCAACAATAGTTACTGTTCTTACTCTATGTGGCAAAAGGAATAAGCAGTCTCAATCTCCGCGAGAAACGGACGATTCTAAATTGAATTTCACCCTTGCAAGGTAAACCTAACTCACACGCTTGGAACATCCAAAGATCGTTCCGAAGCAACCGTTTCCCTCATATTCCGGGTTATGGATCAGGGCCACCATAAGCGACTGCAGGACCGTACGCACACCAATTGTGTGTAAAAAAGCAAGAGTTTGAATTGATGGTTAAAATGGGTAAATTGATTTGGAAATTCGAAAATCTCTTTTTTGGGAATGAGATCCCTAAAAAATGGTTAAACAAATAACTTTTCCAAAGTAACCCGAGATTACCGCTCAACCCAAATCTTCTGCACAGTAAACTTGGGCCCACTACTGGTTATTTAACCACGCGGTGGCCTAGGGTTTTACTCACCCTTTCACTTGCAATTTTTACTGCTCGAGCCTTTCGTCTTCCTCTGTCTCGCAGCCGCCGCCACATTCATAGTTAGATCTAGGCCATTTGCGTTGCAGGAAGGAGTCGCCTAGTTCATCCTTCTCCCCAAAAGCCCTTCTCCGCGGCCTCTCCCATCGTAGCCCCTGAGCGCATGCGGGTAAAGCATCTCGTGACCACAAGGATGGCCGGCAGCAAGCGAGGTGCCTCTAAGGGGAAGGAAAAGGAGTATAAGGCCGCCACCACCGCCGGAGAAAACCAAGTAAGTGCTCCAAAGCTGATGTCCAGGCCCTTGTTGACGAGGGTCTTCTCCAGAGCAAAGAAGTCATCCAATGGCACCCTGCCACTGGGGACAAAAGGCCATATGAAGGAGTTGATGAGATTGTTCTATTTCAATACTTGTCAAGCGGGGATTAGCCCTCCCGACTTCTGACTTTTGCCGTGGTCTCCTTTTTTACTACAGAATCGAGTTGCATCACATTTATCTCAACTCCATCCTTCACATTTCCATCTTTGTTCAGTTATATGAAGTATTCTTAGGAATAGAGCCGTACTTTGATCTCTTCACCTATCTTTTCCACCTCAAGTCCCAACCCAACAATAAGGTCTCGTACAAGGTTGGAGGTGCTGGGCTGCAGCTAAGGCAAGGGATGGAGAAAAAATACATATCGCAAAAATTCCGGAGTAGTTTGTCAGGATGGAGAGAGAAGTGGTTCTACATCGGAAACCACACGCCTTCCTTGCCCGAGAGGACTGCGAGAGCACTGAAGATCAATCGCAAGTGGTCCAAACCCTGCAAGGATAAAAGCCAGATACCAAAATTGATTGATATGAAAACAAAATAGAGGCGGATCCAGCCGCCGCAGAAACGAGCAAGGTTTAGCTTCGACTATCTTGGAGTCTTAGACACTCCTCGGTTTTCTGCAGAGCCGATTTAGAAATCAAATGCCGCAGTTCGAGTGAGCCGGGTACTCATGGGCGCTGAGACAATGCCCTATGTCCCGAAGATATTCTCTGCTAAGGACCCTCCAAATCACGTATGCTGTGGCAGAACTGCCTGAATTATTCCGGCTCAAGTGCATTAGTCATCGCTATATAGCCGAGACTAACTCAACGCACCTCAAACAGAATAACACATTGGTCTGTCGGGTCTCCGCATGATACAACCACGGTTCAACAGGATCGAAGTAGGTTTACCTCACACAAAGATGAGTTTACAATCGTACACCAGCTCACAAACTTTTAATTTATAGACATATTAAACATTATTACAAACCATTTTCAAGCTTAAGTAAATCTATACAAGCCATTGTTTGAAACAACAAGCTAAATAGCTTGTTCAAAAGTTGCAACGGAAGGAAAACGAAAACAACGCGACTACACGTCGCAAGGTGGACACCAGGTTCAGCCCGAAACATGGTGTCACTCCGGAGGGTCACTGCCAGCCGGGGACGGATCCCACTCCACGGACCAGCCAAACAGAACAGAAGTTGGCCATACTGATTCATCCGTAGGGTTCTCAAAGGTTATACCTGAAAATAGACTAGCAAGACTGAGTATACTAATACTCAGCAAGACTTAACTGCCTCATGGTATACTAGCCATGTAACTAGACTCATGAAGGCCTGAAATAGCTCTGGGTTTAATTTCAGCTGTAAAGCAACAAAGAGTATGAACTAATTTTTATATTTTAGCTTTCCGATTCTAATTTCATTAACCATTCTAGGTAAGCACCTAAACTAGACAAACAAGGTAGGGATTAACATTCATCAAGATTATTCCAACAATAGTTACTGTTCTTACTCTATGTGGCAAAAGGAATAAGCAGTCTCAATCTCCGCGAGAAACGGACGATTCTGAATTGAATTTCACCCTTGCAAGGTAAACCTAACTCACACGCTTGGAACATCCAAAGATCGTTCCGAAGCAACCGTTTCCCTCATATTCCGGGTTATGGATCAGGGCCACCATAAGCGACTGCAGGACCGTACGCACACCAATTGTGTGTAAAAAAGCAAGAGTTTGAATTGATGGTTAAAATGGGTAAATTGATTTGGAAATTCGAAAATCTCTTTTTTGGGAATGAGATCCCTAAAAAATGGTTAAACAAATAACTTTCCCAAAGTAACCCGAGATTACCGCTCAACACAAATCTTCTGCACAGTAAACTTGGGCCCACTACTGGTTATTTAACCACGCGGTGGCCTAGGGTTTTACTCACCCTTTCACTTGCAATTTTTACTGCTCGAGCCTTTCGTCTTCCTCTGTCTTGCAGCCGCCGCCACATTCATAGTTAGATCTAGGCCATTTGCGTTGCAGGAAGGAGTCGCCTAGTTCATCCTTCTCCCCAAAAGCCCTTCTCCGCGGCCTCTCCCATCGTAGCCCCTGAGCGCATGCGGGTAAAGCATCTCGTGACCACAAGGATGGCCGGCAGCAAGCGAGGTGCCTCTAAGGGGAAGGAAAAGGAGTATAAGGCCGCCACCACCGCCGGAGAAAACCAAGTAAGTGCTCCAAAGCTGATGTCCAGGCCCTTGTTGACGAGGGTCTTCTCCAGAGCAAAGAAGTCATCCAATGGCACCCTGCCACTGGGGACAAAAGGCCATATGAAGGAGTTGTTGAGATTGTTCTATTTCAATACTTGTCAAGCGGGGATTAGCCCTCCCGACTTCTGACTTTTGCCGTGGTCTCCTTTTTTACTACAGAATCGAGTTGCATCACATTTATCTCAACTCCATCCTTCACATTTCCATCTTTGTTCAGTTATATGAAGTATTCTTAGGAATAGAGCCGTACTTTGATCTCTTCACCTATCTTTTCCACCTCAAGTCCCAACCCAACAATAAGGTCTCGTACAAGGTTGGAGGTGCTGGGCTGCAGCTAAGGCAAGGGATGGAGAAAAATACATATCGCAAAAATTCCGGAGTAGTTTGTCAGGATGGAGAGAGAAGTGGTTCTACATCGGAAACCACACGCCTTCCTTGCCCGAGAGGACTGCGAGAGCACTGAAGATCAATCGCAAGTGGTCCAAACCCTGCAAGGATAAAAGCCAGATACCAAAATTGATTGATATGAAAACAAAATAGAGGCGGATCCAGCCGCCGCAGAAACGAGCAAGGTTTAGCTTCGACTATCTTGGAGTCTTAGACACTCCTCGGTTTTCTGCAGAGCCAATTTAGAAATCAAATGCCGCAGTTCGAGTGAGCCGGGTACTCATGGGCGCTGAGACAATGCCCTATGTCCCGAAGATATTCTCTGCTAAGGACCCTCCAAATCACGTATGCTGTGGCAGAACTGCCTGAATTATTCCGGCTCAAGTGCATTAGTCATCGCTATATAGCCGAGACTAACTCAACGCACCTCAAACAGAATAACACATTGGTCTGTCGGGTCTCCGCATGATACAACCACGGTTCAACAGGATCGAAGTAGGTTTACCTCACACAAAGATGAGTTTACAATCGTACACCAGCTCACAAACTTTTAATTTATAGACATATTAAACATTATTACAAACCATTTTCAAGCTTAAGTAAATCTATACAAGCCATTGTTTGAAACAACAAGCTAAATAGCTTGTTCAAAAGTTGGAACGGAAGGAAAACGAAAACAACGCGACTACACGTCGCAAGGTGGACACCAGGTTCAGCCCGAAACATGGTGTCACTCCGGAGGGTCACTGCCAGCCGGGGACGGATCCCACTCCACGGACCAGCCAAACAGAACAGAAGTTGGCCATACTGATTCATCCGTAGGGTTCTCAAAGGTTATACCTGAAAATAGACTAGCAAGACTGAGTATACTAATACTCAGCAAGACTTAACTGCCTCATGGTATACTAGCCATGTAACTAGACTCATGAAGGCCTGAAATAGCTCTGGGTTTAATTTCAGCTGAAAAGCAACAAAGAGTATGAACTAATTTTTATATTTTAGCTTTCCGATTCTAATTTCATTAACCATTCTAGGTAAGCACCTAAAATAGACAAACAAGGTAGGGATTAACATTCATCAAGATTATTCCAACAATAGTTACTGTTCTTACTCTATGTGGCAAAAGGAATAAGCAGTCTCAATCTCCGCGAGAAACGGACGATTCTAAATTGAATTTCACCCTTGCAAGGTAAACCTAACTCACACGCTTGGAACATCCAAAGATCGTTCCGAAGCAACCGTTTCCCTCATATTCCGGGTTATGGATCAGGGCCACCATAAGCGACTGCAGGACCGTACGCACACCAATTGTGTGTAAAAAAGCAAGAGTTTGAATTGATGGTTAAAATGGGTAAATTGATTTGGAAATTCGAAAATCTCTTTTTTGGGAATGAGATCCCTAAAAAATGGTTAAACAAATAACTTTTCCAAAGTAACCCGAGATTACCGCTCAACACAAATCTTCTGCACAGTAAACTTGGGCCCACTACTGGTTATTTAACCACGCGGTGGCCTAGGGTTTTACTCACCCTTTCACTTGCAATTTTTACTGCTCGAGCCTTTCGTCTTCCTCTGTCTCGCAGCCGCCGCCACATTCATAGTTAGATCTAGGCCATTTGCGTTGCAGGAAGGAGTCGCCTAGTTCATCCTTCTCCCCAAAAGCCCTTCTCCGCGGCCTCTCCCATCGTAGCCCCTGAGCGCATGCGGGTAAAGCATCTCGTGACCACAAGGATGGCCGGCAGCAAGCGAGGTGCCTCTAAGGGGAAGGAAAAGGAGTATAAGGCCGCCACCACCGCCGGAGAAAACCAAGTAAGTGCTCCAAAGCTGATGTCCAGGCCCTTGTTGACGAGGGTCTTCTCCAGAGCAAAGAAGTCATCCAATGGCACCCTGCCACTGGGGACAAAAGGCCATATGAAGGAGTTGATGAGATTGTTCTATTTCAATACTTGTCAAGCGGGGATTAGCCCTCCCGACTTCTGACTTTTGCCGTGGTCTCCTTTTTTACTACAGAATCGAGTTGCATCACATTTATCTCAACTCCATCCTTCACATTTCCATCTTTGTTCAGTTATATGAAGTATTCTTAGGAATAGAGCCGTACTTTGATCTCTTCACCTATCTTTTCCACCTCAAGTCCCAACCCAACAATAAGGTCTCGTACAAGGTTGGAGGTGCTGGGCTGCAGCTAAGGCAAGGGATGGAGAAAAAATACATATCGCAAAAATTCCGGAGTAGTTTGTCAGGATGGAGAGAGAAGTGGTTCTACATCGGAAACCACACGCCTTCCTTGCCCGAGAGGACTGCGAGAGCACTGAAGATCAATCGCAAGTGGTCCAAACCCTGCAAGGATAAAAGCCAGATACCAAAATTGATTGATATGAAAACAAAATAGAGGCGGATCCAGCCGCCGCAGAAACGAGCAAGGTTTAGCTTCGACTATCTTGGAGTCTTAGACACTCCTCGGTTTTCTGCAGAGCCGATTTAGAAATCAAATGCCGCAGTTCGAGTGAGCCGGGTACTCATGGGCGCTGAGACAATGCCCTATGTCCCGAAGATATTCTCTGCTAAGGACCCTCCAAATCACGTATGCTGTGGCAGAACTGCCTGAATTATTCCGGCTCAAGTGCATTAGTCATCGCTATATAGCCGAGACTAACTCAACGCACCTCAAACAGAATAACACATTGGTCTGTCGGGTCTCCGCATGATACAACCACGGTTCAACAGGATCGAAGTAGGTTTACCTCACACAAAGATGAGTTTACAATCGTACACCAGCTCACAAACTTTTAATTTATAGACATATTAAACATTATTACAAACCATTTTCAAGCTTAAGTAAATCTATACAAGCCATTGTTTGAAACAACAAGCTAAATAGCTTGTTCAAAAGTTGGAATGGAAGGAAAACGAAAACAACGCGACTACACGTCGCAAGGTGGACACCAGGTTCAGCCCGAAACATGGTGTCACTCCGGAGGGTCACTGCCAGCCGGGGACGGATCCCACTCCACGGACCAGCCAAACAGAACAGAAGTTGGCCATACTGATTCATCCGTAGGGTTCTCAAAGGTTATACCTGAAAATAGACTAGCAAGACTGAGTATACTAATACTCAGCAAGACTTAACTGCCTCATGGTATACTAGCCATGTAACTAGACTCATGAAGGCCTGAAATAGCTCTGGGTTTAATTTCAGCTGAAAAGCAACAAAGAGTATGAACTAATTTTTATATTTTAGCTTTCCGATTCTAATTTCATTAACCATTCTAGGTAAGCACCTAAAATAGACAAACAAGGTAGGGATTAACATTCATCAAGATTATTCCAACAATAGTTACTGTTCTTACTCTATGTGGCAAAAGGAATAAGCAGTCTCAATCTCCGCGAGAAACGGACGATTCTGAATTGAATTTCACCCTTGCAAGGTAAACCTAACTCACACGCTTGGAACATCCAAAGATCGTTCCGAAGCAACTGTTTCCCTCATATTCCGGGTTATGGATCAGGGCCACCATAAGCGACTGCAGGACCGTACGCACACCAATTGTGTGTAAAAAAGCAAGAGTTTGAATTGATGGTTAAAATGGGTAAATTGATTTGGAAATTCAAAAATCTCTTTTTTGCGAATGAGATCCCTAAAAAATGGTTAAACAAATAACTTTCCCAAAGTAACCCGAGATTACCGCTCAACACAAATCTTCTGCACAGTAAACTTGGGCCCACTACTGGTTATTTAACCACGCGGTGGCCTAGGGTTTTACTCACCCTTTCACTTGCAATTTTTACTGCTCGAGCCTTTCGTCTTCCTCTGTCTCGCAGCCGCCGCCACATTCATAGTTAGATCTAGGCCATTTGCGTTGCAGGAAGGAGTCACCTAGTTCATCCTTCTCCCCAAAAGCCCTTCTCCGCGGCCTCTCCCATCGTAGCCCCTGAGCGCATGCGGGTAAAGCATCTCGTGACCACAAGGATGGCCGGCAGCAAGCGAGGTGCCTCCAAGGGGAAGGAAAAGGAGTATAAGGCTGCCACCACCGCCGGAGAAAACCAAGTAAGTGCTCCAAAGCTGATGTCCAGGCCCTTGTTGACGAGGGTCTTCTCCAGAGCAAAGAAGTCATCCAATGGCACCCTGCCACTGGGGACAAAAGGCCATATGAAGGAGTTGATGAGATTGTTCTATTTCAATACTTGTCAAGCGGGGATTAGCCCTCCCGACTTCTGACTTTTGCCGTGGTCTCCTTTTTTACTACAGAATCGAGTTGCATCACATTTATCTCAACTCCATCCTTCACATTTCCATCTTTGTTCAGTTATATGAAGTATTCTTAGGAATAGAGCCGTACTTTGATCTCTTCACCTATCTTTTCCACCTCAAGTCCCAACCCAACAATAAGGTCTCGTACAAGGTTGGAGGTGCTGGGCTGCAGCTAAGGCAAGGGATGGAGAAAAAATACATATCGCAAAAATTCCGGAGTAGTTTGTCAGGATGGAGAGAGAAGTGGTTCTACATCGGAAACCACGCACCTTCCTTGCCCGAGAGGACTGCGAGAGCACTGAAGATCAATCGCAAGTGGTCCAAACCCTGCAAGGATAAAAGCCAGATACCAAAATTGCTTGATATGAAAACAAAATAGAGGCGGATCCAGCCGCCGCAGAAACGAGCAAGGTTTAGCTTCGACTATCTTGGAGTCTTAGACACTCCTCGGTTTTCTGCAGAGCCGATTTAGAAATCAAATGCCGCAGTTCGAGTGTGTGGCAGAACCGCCTGAATTATTCCGGCTCAAGTGCGCTAATGATCGCCGTACATCTGCAATCAGCTCAACGCACTTCAAACGGAACAATCCCTTGGTCTGTCGGGTCTCCGCCCGATACAACCACGGTTCAACAGGATCGAAGCAGGTTTACCTCGCACGAAGGCGAGTTCACATCACAGAATAGCTCATCAACTTTTAATTTACAGACATTCATACATTATTACAAACCGGGTTCAAACATAAGTAAAATTATACAAACCGTGTTCAAACTGACAAGCATAACAGCTTGTCCAAACTCACAGCGGAAGGAAAAGTTTACGCGACTACACACGTCGCGAAGACGAACACCAAGCTTAGCCCAGGGCCTGGTGTCACTCCGGAGGGTCACTGCCGGCCGGGGACGGGTCCCACTCCACGGACCAGCCAAAAGGAACGGACGTTGGCCACACAATGTTGTCCGTGGGATTCTCGAAGGTCATACCTGAAACAGATATAGGCAAAACTGAGTATTCTAATACTCAGCAAGGTTTACCCGGATTTGGGTATACTTTAGCCCATAACTAGACTTATGAAGGTATTGTATAGGCTCTGGGCTCATTTTTAGCTGAAAAGCGACTAATAGTATAACCTACTTTCAAGTTTTAGCTTTCAGATTCTAGCTTGATTAGCCATTCTAGGTTAGCACCTATACTAAACAAGCATGATAGATATTATCATCCATCAAGATTATCTCATCAACAATTACACTTTTTACTCAATGTGGCAGAAGGGATAAGCAGTCTCAACCTTCATGAGAGGCGGACGATTCGAATCGAATTTAACCTTGCAAGGTAAACCTAACACACACGCTTGGAATACCAACAGGGCGTTCCGAAGCAACCGTTTCCCTCATATTCCGGGTTATGGATCAGGGCCACCACAAGCGACTGCAGGACCGTACGCACACCCTATATGTGCAGGACATACGTCTGTAGCGCGACTACAAAACCCGTATTCCTGTCTGCCATGCAGAACGTACTCCCACATGTTGGTGCGTGTAAACATAAAATAAAAGTCGAGTGGTGGAAACGCGTCCATTTGCCGGGCCAATCGGGTACTAGGCTTACCGCTTACGATATTTCGCGGTATGTGGCTAGTACTTTCAAAAGCTTAGCCACCACTACCACACATTTCGACCTTAAAACTTTTATCAAAACAGACAGGGTAATCCTCAGGTCATGATACAGCACATGACCCTGTCCGTCATCCTTATAGTGGTTGCGGAATAGTAAACATGCAACTCCTATATTGCGCGAGTGACTGGAAATCACCCGACTTCTACCGGCCTTATTAGCAGAGCATCTATCCGATAAGGACTCAGGAGCATTACATTGGATTCCTAGTGTCCATGCATCTAGGGTTTAAGTACAACTCCTAGACTTAATGCATAAGTATAGATAGATAGACATAGATTGCAGTGTAAATAAAGTAGTGGGATATGTTCAGGGCTTGCCTTCTAGAGTGGAGTTAGGGGCAGGAGTGTCAGAGGCTTCCGAACTTGGGTTCGGGGCTTCAGTTAGTTCCTCGACGACTTGCGCTGGGTCTTCTGAAAAGCCTTGGTCTTGTCCTAAGACCAACTCGTAGTCCTCGTCGTCGAGCGTCATTGATTCTATATGAGATGCAATAAATTAAGTAAGGTAGAAATTAAATTTAAGATTTTATATTTTAAATGTTATAACTTATCCAATTAACACACAAGAATTCATAAAATAAAGAGAGTTTGGGTTTGAAACATTATTTATAAAAGAATCATAAAGACATTGATGAGTTTGTTGCAAACAAGTACTAAAACATTTAAATTTGAATTTGAAATGAACCAAAACAAATTCAAAACTTTAAATAAAAGATCATAGGTTTTGGAAATTTGATTATACATTAAACATCAAATAATATCACATTAGAGAAAGACAATTGATTTTAATTAGAAAGGGTTATACAATAGGTTTAGTTAATATTTCAAATTTGAATGTCTAAATTAAAAGAAGTTAAGTTTAGATCAAATTTGAGTTTGAAACTTTGCACAAAGTTACCTAGAGCTTATAGAACATTCATGCCAAACTTCATAAGCAACAAAGCATGAAATATCAAGGTTAAGCATAAACTACCCCTTAATCTTAGGTTTAAAATAGAGGTACCAATATTTTGTTTCAAACTAAACTTTATTAACAAAAGTTATAGAGTTTGAAATCTAGTTTCTAACAAAACTAGTTTTGCCATTTTTGAAATTTTCTGTGAATTGCTATGAATTTTATAAGACAGAACATGCACACACATGAAATAACAGCCACTCTTTTACAAACCAGTCCCTACATTTAACAGATAACCCCCTGGAAAGAACTCAATCGCTGCAATCAAGTCCAATGGCCATGGCCGGCGGTGGGGGCTCGGGTCCGGCCAAAATTCCGGCCATAGGGCTCGCCAGCGGTGAGGGGCAAGGGGAGGGAGAGCATGAGGGAACCCTGAGCTACACACCGGTGGTCTTGGAGGGGCTCGAGGTGACCGGAGGAGCGCTGTCCACGGGAGGCCGAGCCGGCGGCCGGAGGTGAGCGGCGACGGTGGAGCTCCGGCGTGCAGGGGAGGGAAAGGCCGGGCTGGGGAGCTGCAGTGGAGGACGAGGAAGCTAATGGTGCAGTCGGTTTGGGGAGGGAGAGGGCGGAGGGGAGAGCTCCACGGTGACCCGAAGCTCGGCGGCGCTAATGGAGGAGGCGCCAAGGTTCTGTGCGCGCACGAGGAGGTCCGGGGCGCCCTTTTATAGGCAATTGAGGTGGGGAAAAGGAGCACGGCGAGCAGGGCTTCAGTTTGGGGTTGCTACGGGGGGGGGGAATGAACCACAGAGGCTCGGCGGCGACAGAGGCACCGGCGGCGGCGTTGCAGTGCCGTAAGGCGGCGTGGCGTGCAGGCAAGGCGCCAGCAGGGGGGCTAGAGCGGTGAATGGGCAGGGGATGACGCGTGGGCGAGGGCGAAGCTGGAGGTGGGCGCCGGCGACCAAGAGCGGTTCACTGTGCCGGCGGCAGGGCGCCAGAAGCAGAGCAGAGGGGCAGGGGCACCAGGAAGAAGAAGGGGGAACGAATGAAGCTGGGGGTTGCTTTGCAAAATCAGAGAAAAACAGGGACCTTACTGTAAAGAGCTTGTAACTTTTAAACCAGTGCTCAAATGGAGATGGTCCAAAAAGCAAAAGTGCATAGTTTTTCAAACTCTACAACTTCTCTTTAAGGTTCATCTGCAGTTGAGCAACAGTTTTGAAGATATTTTAGACTTAGTAATATTTTCAAACTTTATGTAAGTCCTATAGATAAAACTACTTTTACACATATACCCAAGGGTAATTTCTCATGTTTTTGCAGTTTAACCACAAGTTACCTTCTTTTGCAAAACAACCCTCATGCTTTTAAACTTTTCCCTCCATTTCCACCCATTTTGCATAGAAGAACCTCCATTAAAATGTAATTATGCAAACAAACACTTGTTCATGGCATTACAATTGTTAGGCATACTTTTTCTACACTTTGTACATAACAACACTCTAAAACTCAAAGGTGTGACCATACTATTTACCTGAGTGTCACAGCCTTCCCCCCTAAAAAGAATCTCGTCCCGAGATTCCGGAACAGGATAGAATGGAATGATTAAGCTCAGAGGTTGGCTTGGAAGAAGTCGGGAAAGTTATGCTGGAGATAAGATTCGGTTTCCCATGTTGCTTCTTCTTCCGTGTGATGGTTCCACTGAATCTTGTACATTCTGATGGTTTCTCTTCTGGTGCTTCTCTCTTTAGTGTCTAGTATTCTGATTGGATGCTCTGTATAAGTCAGATCAGGTTCGATTTCAATAGCTTGGGAATCGATGATTTCGGTAGGAATCTTAACACACTTCCTGAGTTGGGATACATGGAAGATATTATGAATGGCCGCTAGTTGAGGAGGAAGTTGAAGATGATAAGCTACAGGTCCACAGACTTCAAGGATTTCAAAGGGCCCGATGTATCGAGGAGCAAGTTTTCCTTTTACACCGAACCTTTGAACACCTCGGGTAGGAGATACTCGAAGATATACGAAGTCTCCGGTTTGAACTTGTAATGGTCTTCTTCGTATATCTGCATAACTTTTCTGTCGAGATTGGGCGGCCTTTAGATTGTTCTGGATAAGCCTTACTTTATCCTCTGCTTCTGTAACTAGGTCGGGCCCAAAAATTTTACGCTCGCCGGTTTGTGACCAACTCAAAGGAGTTCGGCATCGGCGACCGTATAACGCTTCAAATGGGGCCATCTTAATACTTGTCTGATAGCTATTATTATAAGAGAATTCTGCTAGTGACAAGTATTTATCCCAGTTTTTATCAAATTGAAGTACACAAGCTCTAATCATATCTTCTAGAATCTGGTTTATCCTTTCAGTCTGTCCATCTGTTTGAGGATGATAGGCGGAGCTTCGAATTAATTTAGTTCCAAGAGCATCTTGAAGCTGCTCCCAGAATCGGGCAATGAATTGTGCTCCCCGATCAGAAATGATCGTCTTAGGTACTCCATGAAGACGAACAATTTGATCGAGATAAATCTCGGCATACCTTTTGGCATTATATGTGGTATACACGGGAAGGAAATGTGAAGTCTTGGTTAATCGATCAACGATTACCCAAATAGAGTCATGCCTGTGAGAAGTGTTGGGCAGGCCAACAATAAAGTCCATACTGATATCCTCCCACTTCCACGAGGGAATGGGTAGAGGTTGAAGGATACCAGCAGTCTTTAAATGACTGGCTATGACTCTTTAGCAGATATCACATTTCGACACATATTTGGCAATCTCTCATCTCATACGAGTCCACCAAAAGTTCTGTTTCAGATCTTGATACATCTTCGTACTACCAGGATGCATAGAAAATTTGGACAGGTGGGCCTAGTCCATTATTTGCTTACGGAGCCTATGGTTCTTGGGTACAACAATACGTTCGTTGAACCATAAAACTCCTTTAGGATCTACTTGGAAGCATTTATACTTCCCTTCTCCTTGCGTTATCTTCTATTTAATGATTCTGACCCCTTTATTACGCTGTTGCGCTAGAACAATACTATCTCTAAGTGTGGCTTCAACCGAAAGATGGTTTAAGTCACCTTGGGAAATGATCTCTAGGTTGAGCTTGCTCATTTCCCAACAGAGAGTCTCGTTGAATGCTTCAACGGATAGGCAAGAACAATGCGCTTTGCGACTAAGGGCATCCGCAACGACTTTGGCCTTGCCAGGATGATAATGGACTTCCAAATCATAATCTTTGATAAGTTCTAGCCAACGCTTTTGCCTCATATTCAGATCTGCCTGGGTAAAGATATACTTGAGGCTTTTATGATCAGTGTATATATGACACTTCGTACCCATCAGATGGTGTCTCCAGATCTTTAGGGCATGAATAACAGCTGCAAGTTCGAGATCATGAGTAGGGTAGTTCTGTTCATGAACCCTCAGTGCTTGTGATGCATATGCAATCACTCAGTTGTCTTGCATAAGTACACAACCAAGTCCAGTTCCCGATGCATCACAATAGATGTCAAAAGGTTTTGAGGCATCTGGTTGAGCTAAGACTGGAGCAGTCGTAAGACGATCTCTAAGAATATGAAATGTATCTTCGCATTTTTGATCCCAGGAGAATTTCACACCTTTCTTCAGTAGTTCGGTCATAGGTTTGGCTATTCTGGAAAAGTCAGGAATGAAACAACGATAATAGCCAGCTAGACCGAGAAAACTACGAATCTGATGGATGGAGGTCGGGGGTTTCCAATCCATCACTTCTTGTACTTTACTGGGATCGACGAATATTCCATCACCAGAAATGGTATGGCCCAGGAATTTGACTGTATCTAGCCAAAACTCACATTTAGAGAATTTGGCGTACAGGTGGTGGTCTCTTAATCATTGAAGGATGACATGAAGATGCTTGGCATGATCTTCTGGAGTTTTAGAATAGATCAAGATGTCATTAATGAAGACCACAACAAACTTGTCGAGTTCTTGCATGAAGACGGAATTCATGAGGTACATGAAATAGGCTGGAGCATTAGTGAGACCAAACAACATGACAAGATACTCATATAGACCATACCGAGTGGAGAAAGCTGTTTTTGGAACATCACTGGGCCGAATCTTAATTTGGTGGTAGCCGGAACGAAGATCAATCTTAGAGAATACCTTAGCTCCGGCGAGTTGATCGAACAGAATGTCAATGCGGGGTAAAGGATACTTATTTTTAATGGTCACCGCATTGAGAGGATGGTAATCGACACACAACCTTAAACTATTGTCTTTCTTTTTCACAAACAGGGCTGGACAACCCCATGGTGAGGCACTTGGACGAATGAAACCTTTGTCTAAGAGATCTTGGAGTTGGGTTTTTAATTCGGCCAACTCATTAGGAGGCATACGGTAAGGTCTCTTAGAAATAGGGGCTGTACCAGGTTGGAGTTCTATAATGAACTCGATATCTCTGTCTGGGGGTATTCCAGGTAAATCATCTGGGAAAACATCTGGATATTCACAGACAATTGGAATATTCTCTAGCTTGACCCCAGATGTAGCATAGGTGCAAGAGTTGAAGGACTTTGATGGTGGAAGATAAAGAAGGGTACGCTCATTTTCTGGTGAACCTATTTCCACTGTGCGAGAAGGGATATCTATAGATACATGGTACTGGGTCATCCCATTCATTCCTAAAAGAACATCCATTCCTTTTAGGTCTAATAGCAGTAAATCTATCCTCATCAGATTATTACCCATCTGAATTGGCACACATCTACAAACTTGGTTTGAGGAGATGTTACCACCCGGAGTTGTTATTATATATACTCCATTAACAGGATAGATATCCAGACCTATCTTAGTCCCAAACTTTGTACTGATAAAACTATGGGTGGCACCGGTATCAAAAAGAACAGTAACAGGATGATGGTTGATAGAAAATGTACCAGTCATTATCGGTGTCCCTTCAGGAAGTTCGGAGAGTGTGGTGCGATTCACCCTCCCTTGACGGACCTGCACCACTTGCCTCTTGCCCTTACCCTTGTTGGTTGGATTAGATATTTGCCCTTGGAAAGATTTCCTAGGTTGAGGGCAATCCTTGATGAAGTGGGATGGGCTTCCGCAATTGAAATAGCGATAATTGTTGTTTCCTGGAGTAGCTGGCGGAAAGCTCGGCCGCAGACCTTGTTGGGGTTGTTGCTGATTTTGTGGCAGTGGTGGTCGGTTGAATTGTGCTTGTTGGGGAGGTCGGGCTACCCATCTGCCAGGTAAATTGCCTCGAGGCGGAGCTCGAGGGGCATTACTCGGGACAACCGATACCTTGGCAACTGTGAAGTTGCAGGTCCTGTAGGTGCCTTCCGTTTCTTCTCTGTTCGGTGGGCGGCAATGCAATCCTCTTGAGTAATGGCCATATTGACCAACTCATTAAAATTGTCGGCCTTCACCAAATTCAGCCATTCTGGGCCTGTTTAGTTCCTCACGTAAAGGCAAAATTTTTTTGCGTTTACAGCGTTTTTGTCTTTACGCATCTAAACGGACTGGCGCATTTTTTTGGCATTTGGGCCCTGTAAACGCAAAATTTTTTTGCGACGGAATCTTGCCAATTTGAAGTACTAAATGAAGTCTATTTACAAAACTTTTTGCACAGATGGGCTGTAAATCGCGAGACGAATCTAATGATGCTAATTAATCCATGATTAAGCAATAATTAGCGGATGGTTACTGTAGCATCACTGTTGCAAATATGGATTAAGTAGGCTCATTAGATTCATCTCGCGATTTACAGCCCATCCATGCAAAAAGTTTTATAAATAAACTTCATTTAGTACTTCAAATTGGCAAGATTCCTTCGAAAATTTTGCGTTTACGGCTTTTTTGCGTTTACGACTTTTTTGCGTTTACACGTGCCATTTTGCGTTTACACGTTTTTGCTTTTACACGCGATCTAAACAGGCCCTCTTTAAGTTTGGTGTTTAGGCCCCGGCGGAAGCGATCACATTTGCGGGCATCAGTGTCCGCATGAGATCCCGCATACTGGCATAGGTGATTAAAAACATGTGCATATTGCGTAACGGTGCGGGTACCTTGTGTTAAACTCAAAAATTCATTGAGCTTCCGCTCAATGAGTCCCGCTGGTATGTGATGCGCTCGGAACGCAGTTCGAAACTCATCCCAGGTGACGACATGATCGGCAGCTTGCATGGCATGAAACTGATCCCACCATAAACGGGCGGGTCCTCTGAGTTGCTGAGCTACGAAGAGCACCTTATTCTCATCTGAACATGGGGCTAGTAGTAAGGCGAACTTGGACTCAATAGTTCGCAGCCAGGCGTCTGCGTCCAAAGGCTCATCGGCCTTATGGAATAATGGCGGTTGAGTGCTGAGGAAATCCTGGTAACTGGCCGACAGGGGTTCACCTCGGCCTCGAGGTTGCTGCTGAAAGTGGCCCATTTGAGCTTGCACCAGTTAATTAAGAAGCTCAGTTTGCCAGGCCATAACCTCGGCCAGGTTGGGAGGTGGCGGTGGTGGTTGCTGAGAACTACCAGGCTGACCTGCCCGGTATCCTTCCGGGGTTCCACGAGTAGCTCCAACCATCTGAAATAAAGGACATATCCATTATCAACCATAATCTTACTCCAATTTCAGATAATATGCAATTATCAAACGGAAATGTAATGCATATGTTCCATTCAAGCCACTTATAGCAGATACAAGGATATTGAACCGGGTAACCAAACACAGGATTTAGATTACTACAGATACTGATATCCTTACATCTCACATCAACATACTCAAACTATCACAAACCTTTGCCTATGCCACACATACAACAAGTGGCTCTATAACTAGATAAACTACACACCACCTAGGTTACATCCAGTACAGCGAGGAGAGCGACGGGCTAAAAGTCATCAAGGTTTCCCACTGATGATACTCTTCCGGAAGAAGAGTGGTTGAATTAGGGATTTGGGGCGGGATCACCGTGTTCGGAGTCAAGACTCAATTCTCCTTCTATTTCTTCTGGCTCTTCTTCTTCTTCTTCCTCACTCTCATTTTCTTCTGGCACTACTGGTGGTGCGGGCTGCTCATGGAGGTCATTGATATGGTTGACAGCATCATCAAGCTCAATGGTGAGATCTTGAACCTTATCCTGGAGGAACTCAATAATGGTATTGCGCTGGGCAATAACTGTCTCCCTCTCGTGGATTTGGTTTTCTTGGTTGTTGATGATCATGTCGCGCTGGGCCAACAGGTCAACTTGGGCATTTGTGATCGTGTGAAGCTCATTCAGCTCATCAAGCTGCTGGGTGATAGTTCCATGGTGAGCTTGAGCTAAGGTGGACAACTGGTTCATGCTCCGACGTTGCAGCAACTGATAATGATGCTGCACGTTCATGAATCGGATAAGAGCTTGCAGTGTCTCAAAAGACAGATCTCCCAATAGATGTGAAGCGTCCCCCCATCAGGGAAGGCTTAAAAGTGTTACTTTATCAGTCCCAGGAGGCTGATAACACTTTTATTACATCAGATGGTACCTCACCGTACAACTCTACGCGGTAATGGGCAGTGAAGCGCCACTATCGCGACGATTACAACTAAAACCCACACTACTACACTGGCTACGAAAAGAGGATCATCAGAGTCTTGCGCCATGCGGAACTCCAGCGGTGCCCCAACCACAGGCAAGACTGGGTGCAGGACGGAACCCTACTCGACGTTTTCAGGGATGTAGTCTGGATCTTCTGCTGTAAGAAGTAAGAATGGGGTGAGTACAGACGTACTAAGCAAGCCCAATCACACCCACGGTGGGGGGGGGGGTATATCAGAAATCAATGCACAGGACAGTCCAAGGATAGGGTTAGGGTTCATTTGCAGAAAATTCAGTTATATGCAAAGGTTCGTTTAAAATTATTTTTCAAAACAAGTTTTGAAACATCAAGTAGCACGTAGTGTTGATCCGTACACAGGATCCAAGTTTTAAGCTGCTACCGGACTCTCCGTCCGCCGTAGCACATGGCACGACAACCGGACACTTACCAAACAACTCACACCAGCCCAACCATTCCCTGAGAGAAACACTAGTTATGTGACCACACCATAACTTGCCCAATACCGTGGGCACGGCTATTCGAATAGGTTTTAACTCTGCAGAGGTGTGCAACTTTACCCACAGGTGGGGTACCACAGCACGAACACCTTAGTGCCGGTGCAGATCCCAACAAAGCCATTACCCACCTTAGCTAGACCTGACTAGCCACCACGGGATCTATCAAGGGGTCATTCAACCTATCTCCGAGGTTTAACCAGGGCATAAGTCACACAGAGCTTACCCTTTCTCCTTGATCACCCGTTGCTCTCAGCTCTCCTGATGGCTATCAGACTAACTAGTGGGGTTAGGCTAAGCCGTTGCCCATTCAACGGTCAAGTGGTTTGCACGACAGGAAGCTAGGTGAGACGACACATCAACTCGGTCCTTAGGGGTGACAAGATGCATATCTCCCTTCTTCGCTCTACCACACAGGTACGAGCACACCCACGGCAATTCACACAGAAATGCCATCCATCCCGTCTGACTCATCTTTCAAAACCACATTTTCTCCCTTCCCACACGCACACACACTTTCTTTGCAAAACCAGGTGGTCAAGGTATGGATATCACGAACAAGGGTGGCTATCCTACCATGTTTTCGGTAAGCAAAACCATGCAATTTTATAAAACAGGCCACTGGGTTGTGTTTATAAAAATTAGGGCAGAAACATGCATCAAAGGGTGGAGTTGAACTTGCCATCGTCAAGTCCTTGCGGGAGGTCCTGATCGAAGCACTGTCCCTCGGGTTCGGGGTCGCAGAACTGGTCCTCGTTTGCTTGATCACACTCGGGAACTTCCTCGTTCACTCTGTGTCCTACGACGCAAACAAACAGGCATACAATCAAGCGAAAGAACTAAAAGCTTTTATCGTTGAGCTTGAATCGGAAATAATTTAGTTACGGAGGTAGGGGTAATATTTTTGGGTGGTTTCTTAATGGCATGGCTAGAACTATACTAGAAAGGGCGTGGTAAAGTTTCGGGTCGATCGGAGATCGTTTCGCACATAAAATGACGAGGTAAAGAGGGGTTCAGGGGTTAAACAGGGGCCCAGGGGCTTATTTGTAAGTTTTCTGAAAAGAGAGGGGCTTGTTTGTGAATCCTAGAAACATTGGGGGTACGACATAAAGTATGAGGGGTCTCTTTGAAAATAAATCTACATAGTGGAAGGGTCTTGTTTGGAAAAATAGAAAAGAGGGGGCTCTTCCCGCAAAAGTGTACAAAGGGTGGAGGCCCTTAACCGGATAGGGGAAATGGGAGGGGCTTAAGGGCAAAATTGCCCCTTTCTTCCTCCCCTTGCCAGCAGGAAATAGAGGAGGGGAGGGGGGCTCGGTGCCGGCCAAATCCCGGCAGCCGGGGCCCGGGGGCGGCTCGGGGTTGAGGGGAAAAGAGAGAGGGGGAGGAGGGGGTCCCATTCCGGGCCTTACTTCGGGCGGGGGTGGCGCGAGGTGGCCGGCCGACGGGGCGGGCGGTGGTGGGCAGTGCGGGCCGGCGGGGCGGCGAGGGGGGCCTGGGAAGGGAGCTGGGGGGCGGCGACACGGGTTGTGGGGGTGCCGGGGTGCGGGGGGGACTATTTATAGGCGGCCGTGGTGGAGGAGCGGGCGGGCGGCTGGTGGCCGGCGGGGCGGCTCCGGGGCAGCCATTAATGGTGCTCGGGTCGCAACACGGCGTGCGGCAAGGCGCAAGCGCCGAGGGCGGCGTCGAGCATGTGGGGGAGGGGGCTGGGTGCTGTGTGGCACAGGGCGACGGCGCGAGCGGCGAGGCGGGGCGCCAGCGGCGGCGGGGCGGCGAGCCGTGCAGCGCGTGCGCGCCGCGGTACGGCCGTGCGCGTGCGCGTGGGCCGGACGCGTGCGCGTGCGCGGTTCGGCGGTGCGCGCGCGTACGGCGGCGTGCGCGGCCGGGGAACGGGGTGACGTGGCTGGGGCCGGAGGCCGGGCGGCGTGGCGAGCGACGAGCGGCACGGCGGGCGGCGCGGTCACGCGATGCACGCGCTGGGCGTGCGTGCGTGGGCCGTGCGTGCGCGCGAAGGGAAAGAGGTGGCCGTGGCTCGGAAGCCAAGCAGGAGGGGGGGTGGCGTGGGCTGAGCGGCGCTCAGGAGTAGAGGAGGGAAAAGAGAAAAAGAGAGAAAAGAAAGAGAGGAAAAAGGAAAGAAAGAAGAGAGAAGAAATGAGAGAGAAAAGAAAAAAAGGAAAAAGGAGAGAGCAAGAGGGAAGAGAAAGGGAAGGGGGGTCGCGTCGGCGCCGATCGCGGCGGCGACCGCGGCCGGTCGGCCACGCACGCGCGTTATTCGCGCTGTGCAAGGAGAAAGGGATTGCGTCGGCGCTGATTGCGGAAAGCGGTCACGCGCGGTCGTCGGGCCGCCGAGCGGTGCGGGGCAGTGGTCAAGCTCGGTGTCGGTCGGAAGGGGTTAGGGCTAGGGTTTTGACGACGAGCGGTTTTTAAACGAAACATCCTAGCACGCGATTTAATTTGGCGAATTTTCAGGGCGTCACAAACCTACCCCACTTAAATGAATCTCGTCCTCGAGATTCGGCTGGCTCCTAAACAGATGGGGAAATTCCTTCTTTAAAGCCTCTTCGCGTTCCCATGTCGCTTCTTCTACTCCATGTCTGCTCCATTGAACCCTGCATATCCGTACTTCAGAGTTTCTCGTCCTCCTAGTGACAATGTCCAGAATTTTGACCGGCACTTCCTGGTATCGCAGATCCGGCTGCAGATCTATTGTTTCCATCGGCACGTGTTCTCCCTCGGATACTCTCAAACACCTCCTTAATTGTGAGACATGAAACACTGGGTGTATATACGACATTTCTTCTGGTAACTCCAGTCGGTATGCTACCGCTCCGACTTTCTTCAGAACTCGATACGGTCCAATGTATCGAGGGGCCAATTTTCCTTGTACCTGAAACCTTCGCGTTCCTCGAATAGGTGAGACCTTGAGATAAACAAAATCTCCTGGGTTGAAACTTATTTCTCGCCTTTTCTTATCCGCGTAGTTCTTTTGCCGGGATTGAGCCGCTTTCAACTTCTCGCGGATCTCCGCTACTTTTTCCTCTGCTTCCTTGATAAGTGCGGGTCCTATTAGTGCACGTTCTCCAACTTCTGACCACATCAGGGGAGTTTTGCACTTTCTTCCATAGAGGGCTTCGAACGGCGACATGCCCAAGCTAGCTTGATAACTATTATTGTACGAAAATTCTACATAGGGCAGACTTTGCTCCCAATCCTTTCCGTAGGTCAGGACGCATGCTCTCAGCATATCTTCCATAATCTGATTTACCCTCTCGGTTTGACCATCCGTCTGTGGGTGATATGCGGAGCTGAAATCTAACTTAGTGCCCATGGCTTTATGCAGGCTTTTCCAAAACCTAGAGGTGAATTGGGTTCCTCTATCTGAGACAATTCTGCTAGGCACTCCATGTAACTTTACTATGTTCTCTACATAAAGCTTTGCCAGCTTTTCTCCACCGTAATTAGTTCGTACGGGTATGAAATGTGCCGATTTAGTGAGTCGGTCCACTATTACCCATATGGAATCGTGTCCTTTCTGTGTTCGGGGTAGACCCACTACAAAGTCCATTCCTATCTCATCCCATTTCCAAACAGGAATGGGTAGAGGTTGCAATAATCCTGCTGGCTTTTGATGTTCGGCCTTGATCCTTTGACAAGTATCACAATGAGCCACAAATCGTGCAATATCCGCCTTCATTCCATTCCACCAATATTTTTGCCTTATGTCCATATACATTTTGGTGGATCCTGGGTGGATGGAGTAGGCTGAGTTATGGGCTTCGTCCATGATTATCTGCCGGAAGTCTCCACTCTGGGGTACGCAAATCCTATCTTCGTACCACAACGTTCCCTCATCGTCCACTCTAAAACCTGGTGCTTTGTTTTCTCCGGTTTGTTTACAGATCTTCATTAACTCCTGATCCGAGCTTTGGGCCTCTCTAATCCTATCCTCTAGTGTTGATTGGACGTTTAGCACTTGGCTGGAACCTTGAGGAACCATGTGCACATTTAATCGTGCCATTTCCTCGCGCAGATGGTCATTTTTGGGCCCATAGGATTTTCGACTTAAGGCATCGGCTACTACGTTTGCTTTCCCGGGGTGATACTGAATTTCCATATTGTAGTCCTTGACCAACTCCAACCATCTTCTTTGCCTTAGGTTTAAATCCGGCTGGGTGAAGATATACTTCAGACTCTTGTGGTCGGTGTAAACCTCACACTTATTTCCAATCAGGTAGTGTCTCCAAATCTTAAGGGCATGCACTACGGCTGCTAATTCCAAATCATGGGTCGGATAATTCTGCTCATGAGTCCTGAGTTGGCGGGAAGCATATGCAATGACTTTCCCGTCTTGCATCAGTACACACCCTAATCCTTGTCGGGATGCGTCACAATAAATGACAAAGTCCCGATGAATGTCCGGTAGGGTCAGCACTGGGGTGGTTGTCAACCTCTGCTTCAGTTCTTAAAAACTTCTCTCACAAGATTCCGTCCAAGCGAACTTCTTCTCCTTCTTAAGAAGTTCTATCATGGGTCGGGCTATCTTAGAGAATCCCTCAATGAATCTCCGATAGTACCCAGCTAATCCAAGAAAACTTCTGATTTCGCTAACATTAGTCGGTCGCTGCCAGTTGGAAACTGCTTCGACCTTTTCTGGGTCCACTGCTACGCCTTCCGTGGTCAGAATGTGGCCAAGGAAAGCTACTCTCTCCAGCCAGAATTCACACTTGCTAAACTTGGCATATAGCCTATGTGTTCTCAGCTTTTCTAACACAACCCGCAGATGTTGCTCATGCTCCTGAATACTCTTGGAGTAGATAAGTATGTCGTCGATAAAGACTACGACAAACTTATCCAGCTCGTCCATAAATACTTTGTTCATGAGGTTCATAAAATAGGCAGGGGCATTGGTTAGTCCGAAGTACATTACGGTGAACTCAAACTGCCCGTAGCGGGTGACAAAAGCTGTCTTAGGGATGTACCCCGACCTTAGGTCGATCTTGGAAAAGTACTTGGCTCCTTTTAGCTGATTGAAAAGGTCATCAATCCTGGGAAGGGGGTACTTATTCTTAATGGTAACCTCATTCAGTGCTCGGTAATCTACACACAACCTCATACTCCCATCTTTCTTTTTGACAAACAGAACTGGGGCTCCCCATGGCGACGAGCTTGGTCTGATGAAACCCATTTGTTGCAGCTCTTCTAGTTGCTTCTTCAATTCTGTCAACTCAGAGGCCGCCATCCTATAGGGTCTCTTGGCTATAGGGGAGGTTCCAGGAATAAGGTCGATGACAAACTCTATATCCCTGTCCGGTGGCATTCCGGGAAGTTCTTCGGGAAAGACATCTGGGTATTCGTTTACTATCGGGACTCCTTCTAAGGGCTTGGCTCCCATGCTAAACACCATTGGGTCAAACTTACTATCCCGGGTATGGCAGATCACTCGTACTCCTTCGGGGTTTGTTAAGTGTACCACTTTATCGGTACAGCCTATGAGACCATTGTGTCGGCTTAACCAGTCCATTCCAAGGATCACGTCTATTCCCCCAGACTTAAGTACTACCAAGTCCGCTAGAAAGTCTACCCCACTTAAATTGATCCTTACCCGTGGACAACCTAATTGGCAATTGATGTCGTCTCCAGGCGTCCGGGTTAATAGGGGTGTTTTTAGTAGTACTGTAGGTATTTTGTGTTTCTCCACACAGCTTGAGGATATAAACGAGTGCGATGCTCCAGAATCAAATAGTACTGTTGCCAGAGCTGAGTTGACTAGGTACTCACCGAGCACTATGCCCTAAGCTTCTTGAGCCTCCTGCACGTCGATGTGATTAACGCGGGCTCGTCCAAATGATTGCTAGGGCTGCTTCATCTGCTGGCTGTTGTCGTTGTTGCGGATGGGCACTCGGTTGGCACCGGTTAGGGCTGGTCTGGGCCCATTCACCGTGTTGGAGAAGGCCGATGTAGCCGGCTTATTCTTGGCATAAGGGCAATTGGCAATGAAATGCCCTGTCTCACGGCAGTTGAAACAGGCCCTAACATTGCTGTTGTCAGAGGCGACCAGGCTTGTATTGCTCTGCGGGGCCCTCATGGTATTCTGGCTTTTAGGCTGTGCTTCAGGGGCCCGTGGTCCTGTCACTTGGGACTGAGTCCTATACTGCATTGGAGCCTGAGATCTTGGTGAAGTGTAGCTGAAGTTCCTCGGCTTTTGGGATCGGTCCTGTTGGCGGGCCTTACTTTCCAGGAATTTGCGTTTGTTATCCTTCCTCTCTTCGGTTTTGGCCCTCTCCGTAAGGATAGCCTTGTTCATTAGGGTATTGAAGTCAGGATAGATCTGAGGGGCAAGCAAGGTCCGGAGTTCAGGGTTTAGTCCCTTCTTGAACATGTCTTGTTTCTTGTCATCGTCGTTCACTTCCTCCGGTGCATAACGGGACAACTCTATGAACCGGTGAGTGTATTCTTCCACCGTCATACTTCCTTGCTGCAGTGCGCGGAATTCGTCCGCCTTGTGCTTCATGGTGGCCGAGGGGATGTGATAACGGCGGAACTCCTTCACGAATTCCTCCCAAGTGATGGTAGAGGCATCCTCGGCTGCAGCACAATAATTTTCCCACCAGGATAATGCTGTTCCGGTGAGTTGGTGGGCTGCCAGAAGGACTTTGTCTCGGTCCTGGCATTCGAACGGTTCGAGTTTCCTCTGAATTACTCGTTACCAGTCGTCAGCATCCAGAGGGTTGCAGGATCCAGCAAAGGTGGGTGGCTTGGTCCTCAGAAAAGCTATCAGCTTGTCATTTATGTTCTGCCCTCATGGTTGCCGGTTAACGAGGGCGTTGGCCAGTGTCTCCAGTATGAGGGTCTGGTTATGTATTATTTGTGCCAGGTCTCCGAGGGGTGGGGGTGGTGGTAGTTGCTCTCCTCCTTGATGTTCTCCTCGGTTCTGGCTTACTTCTTGTTCTCCCTGAGGAAGATTTTGTCCAACGGGCTGCGTTCCGGCACCAGCGGCTGCGGGGTTCCGGCTACGGGAGGCCCTCGTGACGCTTCGGGGAGCCATCTATGGATTGGGTAAAGTGGAGTTACGATTATGTGATGTTCAAGTTGTTTAATTCGTATATAAGGAAGAATCTACCTTCCGCCGGTAGTCACATAAACAAGTAGCACACAACAAATCAGCACACAACATCACAAACAACAAGCACAAACAACTTCATTACTGCGAAGGGGGTACAGCTTAGGGGTAAGTCTCGTACTACTCGTCCGGGGTCATGCCTAAGGGCTCGACTTATGCAAAAGCAGCTGGGGGTACATCACTAGGGTGGCATCGGTTATTTTACTCGCGGGGCGTGGCTTCTTCTGGGGCAGAGAGTGTGAGCAATCCTCCGCCGTTCTCTGGGTTTCTATCTACCGAGGGTTGCGCAACACCATCTCCTTCCGTGGCGGTAGCAGCTCTTTCCGGGTTCTCAAGTGGGGCTTGTGAATTTCCAAAGAGTGGTCCCCACCCTATGATGGGTGTCCCGAGTAAAACATGGTCTTCCCCAATTGCCGGGACTGGTGTTCCACTTCGGGTCCAATTTTGCATACGCCGGTCTCGGGCCTGCCTGAGGCTCTCTTGGGCGACTGCTTCGCTGCTGACCGCGGCTGCGGCTCTTGCCTCGGCGTGGGCGGCTCGGATCTGCTGCAATCTCACTGCGAGCTCTGCTTGCTCGGCTCGATGGGTCTGCTCCCTTAGAAGGTTGGCTTGCTCATCAAAGAGTTGGTCTAGTGCGGCTAGGTAGGTAGCCACTTGGTACAGGGGGCCTTCTTCGTGGCGACGTTGTTCCAGGTTTCTCATGCTTGCTTCCCAGACTGGGGTTCTGATGGCCGGTGGGAAGGACTTCGCTGGTGTGGGGGCGAGGTGTTCTTCAAAAATCCGGCACAAATAACGGAGTGCTTTTCTGATGGCCAAAGGGTAGGTGTCCTGGTGTCTAAACCCGGTGGCAGTCACTCACCATGGCTGGATGTCGGGGTGGCGGTTGCTCCTGGCGATGACCAGGATCACCCTGCAGCGGAGGGTACCATGGTGCTCGTACTCTCGGCTGTAGTACCTTGGGCGTTCTGTAACGCCAAGGCCTTCCAGGGTGTTGATCAAAAGGCCGGGAAAGCCAGGTGCTGCTTGGCAATCGCCCTGGGTCCATCCTTCCTCAGCCATCTGAAACAAGGGCAGGGTAAACAGTCTAGCACAGATACAAAAGGGAGTAGATAACGTTTATTATTGCAACGCAGGGGTACAGTTTTCATGGATACGGGGTTATTAGGGTAGGGTTCTAGCTTAGAGTGCTAATCCTATCATGGGGATTCCTCCTCGATCCTGATAGGGCGCTTCTTCATTGGAAGACACGGATCCATCACCTCATCTTCGGTTTGAGTACCTTTATCCCAATGGGTTTCCTCGGGTTCTTCTTCTTCTTCCTCTATCCATCCACCCGTTCCGCTGCGGTTTTCGTATTCCTGTACCTGGGCTTGGAGGGCAGCTAAGGAATACTCGGCGCTTGCGGCTCTTGTCCGTTGTTCCTCAAGCTCCTGGGTTATCTTTTCAATCCCATGGATTAGCTGCCTCAGTTGTGCCGCCTGTTCACGGTAGAGCGCATCCAAGCCAGTAAGGTAGATGGATAGGTGGGAGACCGTATCTTCTAGATCTTCTTCTTCTCGTCCAAGTCCCCTCATTCGGGCAATCCAAGTGCGTCCTCTTCCCTCAGCGGGTGGGAAAAATCCCATAGGAGTCCGCTGAAGGTGGTGCCTGTAGATCACACGCAGTCGTCGCAGGGCTTTGTGGGCGGCCTTTCGGTAGGTGTCATGGAAGCGAAAGCCAGAGGTGGAGATGAACCAAGGGTCCACATCAGGGTAGCGGGTGCTCCTCTCCACAAAGACCATCATATCGCACCGAAGGGTGCCTCCGAAGATGTATTCTCGGTAGGCATACTCTGGTGGTTCCATAACCCCAACGCGTTCCAGGCTGAGTAATAATAACTTAGGAAGGCCGGGCTCTGCGTGGCAGATTCCGTTAACCCATCCATTGCCAGCCATCTGGAAAAGGGCAAAGACCAGTGGTGAGTGTTTGTGTAGAAAATATCTAAGTCAGAACAAGTCCTCGGGCCTGAAAAGGGGTCTCGCTCCTAGGGTCACGTCCTACAGCCAGCCTACGGCTCTGATACCACCTGAAGCATCCCCCATCAGGGAAGGCTTAAAAGTGTTACTTTATCAGTCCCAGGAGGCTGATAACACTTTTATTACATCAGATGGTACATCACTGTACAACTCTACGCGGTAATGGGCAGTGAAGCGCCACTATCGTGAGGATTACAACTAAAACCCACACTACTACACTGGCTACGAAAAGAGGATCATCAGAGTCTTGCGCCATGCGGAACTCCAGCGGTGGCCCAACCACAGGCAAGACTGGGTGCAGGACGGAACCCTACTCGACATCTTCAGGGATGTAGTCTGGATCTTCTGCTGTAAGAAGTAAGAATGGGGTGAGTACAGACGTACTCAGCAAGCCCAATCACACCCACGGGGGGGGGGTATATCAGAAATCAATGCACAGGACAGTCCAAGGATAGGGTTAGGGTTCATTTGCAGAAAACTCAGTTATATGCAAAGGTTCATTTAAAATCATTTTTCAAAACAAGTTTTGAAACATCAAGTAGCACGTAGTGTTGATCCGTACACAGGATCCAAGTTTTAAGCTGCTACCGGACTCTCCGTCCGCCGTAGCACATGGCACGACAACCGGACACTTACCAAACAACTCACACCAGCCCAACCATTCCCTGAGAGAAACACTAGTTATGTGACCACACCATAACTTGCCCAATACCGTGGGCACGGCTATTCGAATAGGTTTTAACTCTGTTGAGGTGTGCAACTTTACCCACAGGTGGGGTACCACAGCACGAACACCTTAGTGCCGGTGCAGATCCCAACAAAGCCATTACCCACCTTAGCTAGACCTGACTAGCCACCACGGGATCTATCAAGGGGTCATTGGACCTATCTCCGAGGTTTAACCAGGGCATAAGTTACACAGAGCTTACCCCTTCTCCTTGATCACCCATTGCTCTCAGCTCTCCTGATGGCTATCAGACTAACTAGTGGGGTTAGGCTAAGCCGTTGCCCATTCAACGGTCAAGTGGTTTGCACGACAGGAAACTAGGTGAGATGACACATCAACTCGGTCCTTAGGGGTGACAAGATGCATATCTCCCTTCTTCGCTCTACCACACAGGTACGAGCACACCCACGGCAATTCACACAGAAATGCCATCCATCCCGTCTGACTCATCTTTCAAAACCACATTTTCTCCCTTCCCACACGCACACACACTTTCTTTGCAAAACCAGGTGGTCAAGGTATGGATATCACGAACAAGGGTGGCTATCCTACCATGTTTTCGGTAAGCAAAACCATGCAATTTTATAAAACAGGCCACTGGGTTGTGTTTATAAAAATTAGGGCAGAAACATGCATCAAAGGGTGGAGTTGAACTTGCCATCGTCAAGTCCTTGCGGGAGGTCCTGATCGAAGCACTGTCCCTCGGGTTCGGGGTCGCAGAACTGGTCCTCGTTTGCTTGATCACACTCGGGAACTTCCTCGTTCACTCTGTGTCCTACGACGCAAACAAACAGGCATACAATCAAGCGAAAGAACTAAAAGCTTTTATCGTTGAGCTTGAATCGGAAATAATTTAGTTACGGAGGTAGGGGTAATATTTTTGGGTGGTTTCTTAATGGCATGGCTAGAACTATACTAGAAAGGGCGTGGTAAAGTTTTGGGTCGATCGGAGATCGTTTCGCACATAAAATGACGAGGTAAAGAGGGGTTCAGGGGTTAAACAGGGGCCCAGGGGCTTATTTGTAAGTTTTCTGAAAAGAGAGGGGCTTGTTTGTGAATCCTAGAAACATTGGGGGTACGACAGAAAGTATGAGGGGTCTCTTTGAAAATAAATCTACATAGTGGAAGGGTCTTGTTTGGAAAAATAGAAAAGAGGGGGCTCTTCCCGCAAAAGTGTACAAAGGGTGGGGGCCCTTAACCGGATAGGGGAAATGGGAGGGGCTTAAGGGCAAAATTGCCCCTTTCTTCCTCCCCTTGCCAGCAGGAAATAGAGGAGGGGAGGGGGGCTCGGCACCGGCCAAATCCCGGCGGCCGGGGCCCGGGGGCGGCTCGGGGTTGAGGGGAAAAGAGAGAGGGGGAGGAGGGGGTCCCATTCCGGGCCTTACTTCGGGCGGGGGTGGCGCGAGGCGGCCGGCCGACGGGGCGGGCGGTGGTGGGCAGTGCGGGCTGGCGGGGTGGCGAGGGGGGCCTGGGAAGGGAGCTGGGGGGCGGCGGCGCGGGTTGTGGCGGTGCCGGGGTGCGGGGGGGTGGGGCCTATTTATAGGCGGCCGTGGTGGAGGAGCGGGCGGGCGGTTGGTGGCCGGCGGGGCGGCTCCGGGGCGGCCATTAATGGCGCTCGGGTCGCGACACGGCGTGCGGCAAGGCGCAAGCGCCGAGGGCGGCGTTGAGCATGTGGGGGAGGGGGCTGGGTGCTGTGCGGCATAGGGCGACGGCGTGAGCGGCGAGGCGGGGCGCCAGCGGCGGCGGGGTGGCGAGCCGTGCAGCGCGGGCGCTCCGCGGTACGGCCGTGCGCGTGCGCGGTTCAGCGGTGCGCGCGCGTACGGCGGCGTGCGCGGCCGGGGAACGGGGCGACGTGGCTGGGGCCGGAGGCCGGGCGGCGAGGTCACGCGATGCGCCGGCGGCGACAGAGGCGCCGGCGGCGGCGTTGCAGTGCCGTAAGGCGGCGTGGCGTGCAGGCAAGGCGCCAGCAGGGGGGGCTAGAGCGGTGAATGGGCAGGGGATGACGCGTGGGCGAGGGCGAAGCTGGAGGTGGGCGCCGGCGACCAAGAGCGGTTCACTGTGCCGGTGGCAGGGCGCCAGAAGCAGAGCAGAGGGGCAGGGGCGCCAGGAAGAAGAAGGGGGAACGAATGAAGCTGGGGGCTGCTTTGCAAAATCAGAGAAAAACAGGGACCTCACTGTAAAGAGCTTGTAACTTTTAAACCAGTGCTCAAATGGAGATGGTCCAAAAAGCAAAAGTGCATAGTTTTTCAAACTCTACAACTTCTCTTTAAGGTTCATCTGCAGTTGAGCAACAGTTTTGAAGATATTTTAGACTTAGTAATATTTTCAAACTTTATGTAAGTCCTATAGATAAAACTACTTTTACACATATACCCAAGGGTAATTTCTCATGTTTTTGCAGTTTAACCACAAGTTACCTTCTTTTGCAAAACAACCCTCATGCTTTTAAACTTTTCCCTCCATTTCCACCCATTTTGCATAGAAGAACCTCCATTAAAATGTAATTATGCAAACAAACACTTGTTCATGGCATTACAATTGTTAGGCATACTTTTTCTACACTTTGTACATAACAACACTCTAAAACTCAAAGGTGTGACCATACTATTTACCTGAGTGTCACAGAGTGAGCCGGGTACTTATGGGCGCTGAGACAATGCCCTATGTCCCGAAGATATTCTCTGCTAAGGACCCTCCAAATCACGTATGTTGTGGCAGAACTGCCTGAATTATTCCGGCTCAAGTGCGTTAGTCATCGCTATATAGCCGAGACTAACTCAACGCACCTCAAACGGAACCACACATTGGTCTGTCGGGTCTCCGCATGATACAACCACGGTTCAACAGGATCGAAGTAGGTTTACCTTGCACAAAGATGAGTTTACAATCGTACACCAGCTCACAAACTTTTAATTTACAGACATATTAAACATTATTAGAAACCATTTTCAAGCTTAAGTAAATCTATACAAGCCATTGTTTGAAACAACAAGCTAAATAGCTTGTTCAAAAGTTGTAGCGGAAGGAAAACGAAAACAACGCGACTACACGTCGCAAGGTGGACACCAGGTTCAGCCTGAAACATGGTGTCACTCCGGAGGGTCACTGCCAGCCGAGGACGGATCCCACTCCACGGACCAGCCAAACGGAACAGAAGTTGGCCATGCTGATTCATCCGTAGGGTTCTCAAAGGTTATACCTGAAAATAGACTAGCAAGACTGAGTATACTAATACTCAGCAAGACTTAACCGCCTCATGGTATTCTAGCCATGTAACTAGACTCATGAAGGCCTGAAATAGCTCTGGGTTTAATTTCAGCTGAAAAGCAACAAAGAGTATGAACTAATTTTTATATTTTAGCTTTCCGATTCTAATTTCATTAACCATTCTAGGTAAGCACCTAAACTAGACAAACAAGGTAGGGATTAACATTCATCAAGATTATTCCAACAATAGTTATTGTTCTTACTCTATGTGACAAAAGGAATAAGCAGTCTCAATCTCCGCGAGAAACGGACGATTCTGAATTGAATTTCACCCTTGCAAGGTAAACCTAACTCACACGCTTGGAACATCCAAAGATCGTTCCAAAGCAACAGTTTCCCTCATATTCCGGGTTATGGATCAGGGCCACCACAAGCGACTGCAGGACCGTACGCACACCAATTGTGCAGGATATACGTCTATAGCGCGACTACATGATTATACTCCTATTTGCTACGCAGAACGTACTCCCACACATCGATGCATGTGTACAACAGAAACTAAATAATAGAGTGGTGGAGACATGTCCATTTATCTGGCCAATCGGGTACTAGGCTTACCGCTTTACCATATTTCGCGGCATGTGGCTAGAAATTTCAAACGCTTAGTCACCACTAGCACACACTGTGACCTTATCAACTTTTATCAACATAGACGGGGTAACCTTCCGAGTCATGATATGCACATGACCCCGTCCATGATCCTTATAGTGACTACGGAATAGTAAACATTCAACTCCTATATCGCGCGAGTGTCAGGAAATCACCCGACTTCTGCCGGTCCTATTAGCAAATCATCTATCCGATAAGGACTTAGGTACAATACATAGGTTCCTAGTCTCAATGCATGTAGGGTTTCATTTCAACTCCTAGACTTAATGCAAAATATAATATGTACATATAGGATTGTATAAATGTAGTAATTTGAAATACTGGGTTATGCACCGGGGCTTGCCTTTTTGAGCGGGGCTAGGGTCAGTGGTGTCAGAGACTTTCGAACTTTGGTTCAGGACTTCAGTTATAGTCTCGATGACGTTTACTGGGTCTTCAGAAAATCCTTGATCTTGTTCCAAGACTAGCTCGTAATCTCCGTCGTCGAGTGTCGTTGACTCTACATGATATGCAGTGATTTAACTGAGATGGTTCTTGAGTTAAGAATTTTACTTCACGATAAAGTTGCAATCCAACAAATTAACAAACATAAACTCATGAAACAAGGGGATTGGATCCAATTCTACTATTTGTGTCCTAATTCGATTGTCATATTAATTGAATTACTTTGAGGTAATTTGACTATTTGATTTTTAATTTTGAAATCCACAAAGGCTCTAGCCTTGAATTTTTGTGGATAAGCTTATTTCTAGTAGATAAGCTTACTATGAATTTTTCATAATTTTCTAAAAATAGAAGCTATAGTGTTTGAATTAAGTTCAAATTTCAAGTTTAAATACAAACCTTAAGTAAAATAGTGTTGTAAATTCCTAAAATATTTACTATGGACTATTCTATTGTAGGTCATCACATGGTAAAAAGATATATGTATAAAAACCTTAACAACAGGCTTAATTAAATCTAAACTCTTTCAAGCTTGATTTGCATAAGTTTCAATTAACTTAAGCTAGAGTTCAATACTGCAGTTGAAAATTACACACAAGCTCATTCACAACATAACCAGGTTACACACCAAAAATCACAATCAATGGAGCTAGCATGCAAAAGTTATGCTCAAACTAGTCCTTTTGCCAAACGTTAAAATAACTCAAAAGGCATTTAGTTTTAAACCAAACTTTAGTAACAAAAGTAGTTGAGTTCAACTTCTAGAGTACAACAAAACTAGTTTGATAATTTTTGGATTTTTCTACGAATTCTTATGGATTTTTACAAGTTGGCTGATTTGTGTTTAGAGAGGGGTGCTGCTTTCTCATAGATAGGCCCCTGGAAACATTTGAATCTTCACAATTGAGTCCCTGGTCGGATTACACAGGAAGTCTGATCGATGCCGGTCGAATTCCGGCGAGAGAACTCACCGACGGCGAGGGGCAAGTGAGGGGAAATGCTCAGTAACTCATGGCGGTCTCGGGGATGGCCGGGGTTGAGGCAGAGAGGGGCTGTGGCAGCGTATCGATGGTGAAGCCGAGCGGCGGCGGAGCTCCGAGGGGGTCGACGGTGTTCCGGTGGCTACGGTGCTGGAGGGCGGTGGAGGAGTAGCTAGAAAGCTTCTACGGGATGATGTGGTGCTATTGGTGCTCTTGGTTGGGGTTGAGGGGCTCTATAGCGTCGGGTCAACGGCGAGGCCGAGAGGCGGCGGAGCTCGAGCTCACCGACGTTGCGGGGGACGGCTCTCGGGTGCAAGAAAGTGAAATTGGATGGGTCAGTGAGCTGCAGGGAGTCGTGGTGATGCTTTAGGAGTACTGGACCAGGGATGGAAAGCGGCGTGGGTGGCTATCGACGGCGACCAGGGGTTGCGGTGTAGGTCGAGCGAGGAGCTACGCTCGGGAAGAGAAAATGCCATGGAATAGAGGTGCTCGGGTGAGTAAAGAAGGGCACAGAGCAGCCACTGAGCATGTTTTAAGGCCGAGAGAGGCATAGCGCATGCGAGCAGGAGCTGTCAATGCCGGCGGCACGCGTGGTGGCTCGGGCGGCGGTGACGCGACGTGGAGAGGGCAGGAGCAGGCCAGCGCGAGGCCGGGAAGGCGACGGGCAAGGCGTAGGAGGACACGTGGCACAGCTCAGGGCGGCGCGGGGGCGGCGAGTGCACAGCACATGGACGGCGAAGCGGCGGGAGCAGGCGGGAGCAGAAACAGAGGAGCCGAGGGCTGGAGGTAGACGAAGAGGATCTATTTGCAATTTCCCAAAAGTGTAGGGACTCCACTGTAAAGCCTAGATAACTTTCTGTGACATTCAGGTAATAAGAAATACACACATTGGACTCTAGTGTGAAATAGGCATGTTTGATATGGGCAGTACAAAGGGCTAGGGGTATATTTATAATTTCTATATAATATAGGCCTTTAAGTGTAAGACGGGTGGAATGGAAAGTAGCCTTGAAACCTAGGAGAAATATAATATTAGGTGTTAAATTTATGTTATCATAAGGAAAATAAGCCCTTAAGTAAGAGTAGGGGCCTATTTGTAAATAAATATAAGCCATAGGGTCTTTTATGCAAAATAACTGTAGAATAAAAGTAACTTTCATGTTTACCTGAGGGCCTACTTCTAAAAGTACTAGTCATCATGACATTTCATGAATATTTGCAAATATATCAAAAATTTGATCAAAACCTCATTTGGCAAGGACAGGGGTAATTTAAATTCAACCTTGCTCAAAATTCAACATGTAATGTTGTAAACTTTGAGTTTTTGAATTTGAGTCCTAAAGAAAGTTTGTAGACCTTGAAAAACTCTACAACTTTCATTTTGGACTTTTCCTCATTTGATCTTTAGATCAGTGAGAATTTTTAGTTTACTGAGAGACCCCTGAACTTTCTAAGTTTTACAAACCAGCCCCTGGACTTTTCCCCTCTTCTTCTACCTCTGAACACCCTCTGCTCCTCTGCTTCCTGTGCTCTGCCGCCGGCGCAGAACCTCCCCCCTGGCCGCTGCCCTACCCTCGCCGCCGTTCAGCTCCTGCCTACTCTCTCCCCACGCGTCCCCCCTACTCCTGCCGCCGCTGTAGCCCTTCCCCGGTGTCCTCTCCTGCGCGCGCCACGGTGCTCCCGAGTGCTCGCCGGCCGCCACCTCGCCGCCCGCCATCCTGAGCGTAGCCGCGCCCATCCCTTTCTCTATTCTTTTTCTTCTCTTCTGCAAACCCAGTGAGGCTACAAACCCGACCGAACTTCCCCTTTTCCTTCAGCTGCATTGCCCTTCTTCCTCCTCGCGACACCGAGCCGCCGCCGTTGTTTCTCACCGGAATACTCTCCAATCGTGCCACCTCGCCCAAATTCAGTTGGCCAGTTGCTTCTCCACCCTCTTCCCCAGCTCCTAGACTTGATCTAGCCCAGTCCCCAACCTTCCTCCGCCGGAATTGCCCTCACCCCGAGCCGCCGCTCACCGTAGCCGTCCGACCTCGACCCCGTCGTCGACAGCTCCCTCCGCTTGAACTCCGGCTCCTCCAGGTATACAGATCGACTCCCCGTAGCACACCGATGCTCGTGCGTGTGTTTGACCTCCATGTTCACCGGCCCTTCGCCGGGAACGGCGATGCGCCGCCACGGCCGCCGCACCTTCTAGTCGTCGACCATGTCCCACTGCTGCCCATCCAGCACACCCCCTTCCCGTGCACTCCCTGGGTCCCGTAGGTCGTGTTTAGCCCGTCCTCCTCGCCGGAAAGCTCACCGCCGGCGAGAACACCACCTAAGTCGATCGGTCGGCCGTCGCCAAGTTCGGGCAGGGACCCATCTGCAAATAGATTTCTCGCCCCAGGGACCCTAGTGCAAGAATGCCCGAGACCCCCCCCCCCCTAAGTTTGCTATTATTTCATGTGATGCTGCTGCTGTCTTGTAAATTTCATAACAAACGGTAGAAAATTGCAAAAATTACAAAACTAATTTTACAAGAAACTAGATTTTAAATCCTACGACTTTGGTTAAATGAGTTTGGTTTGAATCTGAGTATTTTTGAATCTATTTTAAATCTAAGATAAGGGAGTATAATGTCCATAGCTCTTACATGTTAACTTTGTTGATCATGATTTTTGGTATACAATTTATATAAATTATGTATGTATTGATATGGAATTTTCAAACCTAATTTTATCTTGTAACTTAAATTCTTTTAAGTTGATCAAATTCAATTTGTTTTATAATAGAATTAGCTAAGCATACCTATTAAAGCTTAACTAATTAGATCTCTTGGTCATAATCTTTTAAGTATGTAATTGATCTATGTTTAAATTTTCAAAACTTTATAATTTTATTTACCCAAGGATTAAAATTCAAATTTGATTTTGAGTCTAAACTTAAATATTTTAATGCTTGTTTTCAATTAATTTAATGCTATAGTCCTAAGTTGAATATAAGTGATAATTCAAAACTAGGCTTCCTTTTTGTACCATAAGTTCTTGAGTGTTAGCCCCTTGGATTGCAGCTTACCTTGAAATGAAGTAAAAGAGTATGCATTCCTTAATTTTTATATCCTTGCATATCATGTAGACCCGACTACCCTTGCCGACGGAGATTACGAGCTAATCGCGGACCAAGCCGAGGAAATTCCTACAGACTCCGGAGACGCCGTCGAAAGTCTAACTGAAGCTCCGAACCAAAGTTCGGAAAACCCTGACACTACTACCCCCAACCCTACACAAGAAGGCAAGCCCCGGACATAAACTTGCTAGTTTCTACCGGCGCTTCATGAAAGATTTCAGCACGATTGCTGCTCCAATCAATGAGCTGGCCAAGAAAGACGTACCTTTCAAATGGGGAGAAGCACAACAAAAGGCTTTTGAAGAATTAAAGAAGAAGCTAACAACAGCCCCAGTCCTTGCACTTCCTGATTTCAACAAGACATTTGAAATTGAATGTGATGCAAGTAGAGTTGGGATTGGAGGCGTGCTGATGCAAGAAAAGAGACCAATTGCATTCTTCAGTGAAAAGCTAAGTGGTCCGACTTTGAATTATTCAGTTTATGATAAAGAATTATATGCTCTCGTTCAGAGTTTGGAAACTTGGCAACACTACCTTTATCCTAAAGAATTTGTGACACATTCAGATCATGAATCATTGAAACATCTTAAGGGACAACTAAAACTGAATAAACGACATGCTAAGTGGAGTGAATTTATTGAGTCCTTTCCTTATATTGTCAAATATAAGAAAGGTCAAGACAATATTATAGCTGATGCTTTATCTCGACGTCATGCTTTGCTCACACAACTTGATGCTAAAATTCTCGGATTGGAAAGTATAAAGGAATTATATGCCACTGATTCGTACTTTGCTGAACCATATGCCAAGTGCGGTAATGGCAAAGGATGGGAAAAGTATCATGTGCATGATGGATTTTTATTTCGCGCTAACAAACTTTGTATTCCAGATTGCTCTGCTCGAATTTTACTCGTGCAGGAAGCTCATGCAGGTGGACTTATGGGCCATTTTGGAGCCAAGAAGACGGAGCAAGTGCTGGCCGACCATTTCTTTTGGCCAAAAAAGAGACGAGATGTAGAGAGACATGTTCTTCGCTGCGAAAACTGCCACAAAGCTAAGTCTCGTCTGAACCCTCATGGTTTATATACTCCTCTTCCTATTCCTAATGCACCTTGGGAGGACATTTCAATGGATTTTGTTCTTGGGTTACCACGGACCAAAAGGGGAATGGATTCAATTTTTGTCGTGGTTGATCGTTTCAGCAAAATGGCACATTTTATTCCTTGCCACAAGAGCGACGATGCTTCCCGTATTGCTGAATTATTTTTTAGGGAAATCGTGCGACTACATGGAGTGCCACGTACCATTGTGTCAGATCGTGACACCAAGTTCTTAAGCTACTTTTGGAAGACATTATGGGGCAAACTTGGGACAAGACTGTTGTTCTCCACAACATGTCATCCGCAAACGGACGGCCAAACTGAAGTTGTGAATCGAACACTATCAATGTTGCTCCGAGCTGTCCTTAAGAAGAACCTGAAACTATGGGAAGAAAGCTTGCCACATGTTGAGTTTGCATACAATAGGGCAGTACACTCGACCACTAGATTTTGTCCATTTGAAATTGTATATGGATTCACACCCACTGCTCCCATAGATCTTTTGTCTTTACCCATGCAGGAACATGTGAATTTCGATGCAAGCAAGCGAGCTGAATTTGTCAAGAACATTCATGATAGAGCTCGGGCCAATATTGAAAAGATGACCAAGAAGTATGAGAAGCACGCTAACAAGGGTCGCCGGAAGGTGTTGTTCGAACCAGGAGACTTGGTTTGGGTGCACCTTCGAAAGGATCGTTTTCCAGAGCTGCGCAAGAGCAAATTGCAACCCCGGGCTGACAGACCATTCAAAGTTCTACGCAAGATCAATGACAACGCTTATGAAATTGATCTGCCAAGTACTTATGGTGTGAGTACGAGTTTCAATGTGTCCGACCTCTCTCCATTCTTTGGATTGGAAGAGTCGAGGACGACTCTTTATCAAGGGGGGGAGGATGATATGCCCACGCCAACCACACCATCAAGTATACCGATTACATCAAGCAAGATGGAACAATCATTAAGTCAAGCTGCACCAGCTCATGTCTTTGATGGACCAATTACTCGTAGCCGAGCTAAACAGCTACAACAAGAGGTGCACGCGCTACTTTGTGAAATTCCATTTATTAATGAGAATTATATACTTCCTAAATCATGCATGTTGCTATTACTCAGGGTCACCAAGGAGGATGACAAGGACACGCCGAGACTGAACCAGAGAGGAGAACTATGTCGAACCAGTTCGGCCTGGCAGAACTGTCATGAAGAAACAGTCATATCTCTTGATTCATAGAAGCTGTGAAGGTCCATGAGTACTTGTTGGAAAGGTGTTGAAGTCAACTTTCTAATGCCACTAAGTGCCGAGTGCTTTAGAGCTTCCAGCTTGGCAGCCGAGTGCTTTTGGTGCAGACTGTTCAGAAGATCAATAGTCAGCCTGATATCCAAGTTTCCGTGAGAAACTGTATCACTCTACAATATTTCGTGAAGCATGCTACATATGGTGTGAAAGGTTATCAAATTAGCTTTCCAACGCATCTGGTCCCGCGTCTTTTGGATGTTCCTAGGTGGAGTTATGATTAAAACATTGAAGACCACTCAAAAGGCCAGAAGACACGCGGGAAATTGACGACCACTGCATGAATGATCAAGCCAGTTGGCCTTCCACCTTCCCACGTGGCTCTTTCAGTTCACATCTATTTTTAGAGACTAGTTGTTAGTATAAATACCCCTTATTTGTAAGCCAAGAACAACTTACTTTTGATGAATTGAGATAATCCAAGTGATTTTCGCAGCCGAGCTGCTGAGTGCTTACTCAACCCTTGTTCTTCCTTGTTCTTTTTGGACTTGTGAAGAGATTCCTCTGGGATCCACTAGTTCGTGCTTTGCGAGTTCCAGTACGGCTGCCTCGCCTTGTGTGGATTAGCTCCGGTTGTGGTTCTGCGGTCGTTCGGAGATCGAGTCGAAGTCTTCACGGTTTCGGTGTCTCTCTCCCCGTCGCTTGCTCGCATCCAACCTTGGTCAGGTATAAAGCTAGTTATCCCCGCTGTTTCTCCAGCGAGTTATCTTGTTCTTAAACCTACTGTCGTGAAGATCGGGCCATCCCCTTACCAATTCATATTGGTACTTATCAGAGTAGCTAACAGGCAAGTCAACACCCAAGCGCAGGGCGCAATATTCAACACCCCAAAACAGGACGTAGGGTATTACGCTACTGTAGCGGCCCAAACCTGTCTAAATCTGTGTCTTGTGTCCTTGCGTTCACCTTCAAGTTCCAGATCCGGCGATCCCTCACCAAATAATCACCTACCTTAGGGTATCCCTAGGTAGGCTGACGGTAAAAACACCGACACCCTTGCCGATGGAGATTATGAGCTGATCGCGGACCAAGCCGAGGAAATTCCTGCAGACTACGGAGACGCTGTCAAAAGTCTAACTGAAGCTCCGAACCAAAGTTCGGAAAACCCTGACACTACTGCCCCCAACCCTACACAAGAAGGCAAGCCCCGGACATAAACCCTACTTTATTTACACTGCCACCTATGTTATTTATATCTATCTTTGCATTACGTTCTTAGGAATTGCTTGGAACCCTAGTTGTATAATTCCAGGAACCGATGTATTGAACACTAGAACTCGAGTTCGACTAGCCGCTATGCTAATAGGACCGGTAGAAGTCGGGTGATTTCCTGTCACTCGCGCGATATAGGAGTTGTAATGCTTACATTCCTGTTATCACTATAAGGATGACAGATGGGAGTTTTGTGAAGTATCATGGTAGAGATGATACCCCGTCTGTGTTGTTGAATGTTGATAAGGTCGCATTGTGTGGTGATCAGGGTTAAGCGTTTGAAAGTACTAACCACATGCCATGAGTTTTGGGTAAGCGGCAAGCCTAGTAACCAATCGGCCTGAGGAGTGGACATACCTCCCACCACTCATATTTGCTTCTTCTGGTTACTTGATTCGACGTGTAGGAATACGTGTTGCAAGGGCAACCAGGAGTACGGACATGTAGTCGCGCTACAGGCGTACGTCCTGCACTTTGGAAGTGCGTATGGTCCTGCAGTCGCTTGTGGTGGACCTATCCACGAGTCGGAATGAAAGGCAAATGGTTGCTTCGGAACGACCCTTTGGTGTTCCAAGCGTGTGAGTTAGGTTTATCCTTGCAAGGCTGAAATTCGATTTGGAATCGTCCGTTTCTCACGAAGGTTGAGACTGCTTGATCCCTTTGTCACATAGAGTAACAAGAGCAATATTATAATTATCAAAGATGATGCTTGACCAAAGATTATACTATGCTTGCTTAATTATAGGTGCTTACTTAGAATGGATAATCAACTAGAATCTGGAAGCTAAAAGTTAAAATTAAGGATTTACTCTTAATTGCTTTCAGCTAAAAACTAAATCCAGAACCATAGTAAGCCTTCATAATGTCTAGTTACATGGCTAAGTATACCATAACTGGGTAAGGCTTGCTGAGTATTAGAATACTCAGTCTTGCCTTGTAACTTTTGTTCAGGTAATCCTCCTGACGACTCAGCTCTGCCTGTACCATGGCCCTACCCTCTACCTGATGGTTGATCCGTGGAGTGGGACCCGTCCCCGGCCAACGCAGACCCCTCCGAGTGATGTCATGCAAGGGCGAGCATGACATCTACACTGACGACTTGTACAATGCCGTACTTTAAACTCCGTTGCAAGACTTGAAACTTATGGTTGTTTTGCAATAAATTCCCTCGGTTGGGAGAATTTATGCCACTTTTTGAACACTCATATAATATATCTACCTGTGGTGTAAAATATGATGGCATTTGTATCTCTGGACTCGCCTTCGTGCGGGGTACCTTGTTTGATCCTGCATTCGGTGATTTATCGGGATGTTACCTGATAGACCAAAAGATCATACCGTCTGAAGCACGTTGGAGCCCTCAAGAGTGGACTCGCATACTTGAGCCGGTGTAATTCAGGTTGGTTCTGCCACAGCTGGTATCAGAGCTAACAAGTGTACACTGAAGATGTGAAGTGCCTTAAAAATACTTTCGGTATAAAAATTTGATCAACAAGGTATTTTGCAAAAGTACGTTGGATTCATTAAGATTGTGCTTAGTACGTAAAGCCCTAGGGTGATGTTTAAGGGAATAAAAGGTGGCTATAGTATATATAACTCTAACTACCAGCACTACTTTTCTGTCAAAACTTAAAGTTATGCACAGTCCAACCTTATTTTTTGTAACGACACCTTCGATCGTGAGGTAAGAAGGTAAGGATCCTCAGCCAACTGAGGGAGCTTGGCCTTCCCGTCGGTGATGCAAACCGAACGCTGTTTCTCAAGCAATATATGGTTCGGCGCAGGGTATGGCGATCGCTGTTCATACCCCTGCATTTTGCGGTACCCCCCGTGAATACGTTGTTTAACGACATATGCTAACGTTGTCTGTATGGCGGTAATGGTACGGATGCTATTTCTATAGTGAACGGTAATGATTGGGGACACTTTCATGACATGCTGGCATGAAAGGTTCATTGGATATATATATATATTGTGATCTTTTGCAGGTATACTAACCACGACTAAGAGGTTAGGATGAGTAGGATTTATCGGCTAGTTATTAGGGAGAGACGTATGTGTTATGCCACCGAAACTAATTGCGTAAGTCCGAAGATATTCGGCAGTTGTTTTTGGTTGAGAGAACGAATAGTACGTGCATACATAATTCCTTGACAAATAAAAGAATATAATGTATGTCTAAGTTTGAAAAGGATGAGTAGTATGTTGTTTATTTCTAATATGGGTTAATGGGGTTCTTGTGGTAGTGTTGGTCAAGAATCTTAAGTTTTCATTCGGGTTCTAGATCTTGCTGTTGTCAGTATCAGTCGTCTCGTTCCATTTACCTTGTGACTTCCTAGCAAGGTAAACATATCTCACCATTTGCATTCTTGTTGCAGATGGCAGCCCCTTTTAATGTCTTTTGGGATCCAGAAGGGCACCTCCATACCAATGCCCTGCATTGGGAGGGTTTCCCTTGTTTACTTTGGGAATCCTTACAGTCATTCCACTATACGGAACCTCCCCAATATGATGCTGTTGAGTATTAGGAAGAAGGTGTTCACAGAGCTCGAGTCAGAATGACCATTCCTCAGCATCCTTTTCGCTCACAATGGCAGCCCATAGAAGTTAATATGATGGGCTATCAAATAGTTGATACTATTGAAGGAGCAGCACTGGAAGCAATCTATCGTTTCTGTAATCAGCATCCGAAAGAAGTTGCAGGACAACCCATTGGTTTATTCTCAACGACAGATCCCAATGAGCCAGAATGGAATCTCAGAATCATTCCTGAGAGTCATAGATTGGAAGGTCCACCGGAAGAAGCACTTCAAGGAATGATGCGGTTTATGAATGTACAGTATCACTATCAACTGCTCCTACGTCGTGAAATGGGTCAGTTGATAAATGCCGCACGAAGTCACTATAGAGAGGCTGATAGACAAAATACTCAAGTTGATCAGCTTCAAGCTTTGGTAACGCAGAAGGATGAGATCATCGCAGCACGAGAGGAGACCATCCTTCACCGAGAAGATCAGATCAATGAGAGTGATCATATAATCACTCAGCGCGACACTGTTATTGAATTCCTACAGGCACAAATCCATGATCTGATACTTGAAGTTGATGATGCCCAGGCTCACCTTGAAGAATTGCAGCAGCAACTGATACCTCCCGTTGCACCTGTAGTACCCGAAGCCGAAGAAGAAGATCCAGAGGAAATTGAGGGAGTCTCAGAACTTGATTCTGAGCATGGGGACCCTGTTCTTAGTCCCCACCATTCTTCTTCTGGCAGTCAGTCTTCTGTAGGCAACCTCGACGATTTCTAGTTGTTAAATCGTTGACTTCTTTTTAGTTGTAACCTGAGGGGAGTACAATACCTTAGATAGTATGTAGTTTGCTTAGACCTTCCGCCATTTGATTGTAACATAGATGGCCGGTGTATGGATCTTATGGTTGTGTAATGCGGGAAACTATCAACATCCCCGTAGTAATATACGCTTCGTGATTTACCTTCTTGATCCTTATCTTGATGTTCTGAAATTAGATGATTGAATGGAATATGTGCATTGTTTATATGAATAATGTATCTTCTGAAATTGGGAGTAAGGTCATGTGATTAATAACGGATGTCCCCTTTGTTTCAGATGGTTGGAGCCACGCGTGGAACCCCGGAGGGCTTCCGGGCAGAACAAACCAGTGGTTCTCAACAACCGCCACCGCCACCTCCCAATCTAGCCGAGGTGATGGCACGGCAAACAGAACTCCTAAATCTGCTAGTACAAGCACAACAGAACCAGCAACGTCAATAGTTCCGAGGAGGTCGTGATGACCTCAACCCTCCAGCGGCCAGCTATCAAGACTTTCTTAGTACCCAACCCCCGTTCTTCAGTAAGGCTGAAGAAACTTTGGACGCTGATGCCTGGCTTCATATCATCGAATCGAAGTTCGCTCTCTTGACTATACCTTGTGCGGACTCGAGTAAGGCTTCTTTTGCTACCCAGCAACTTCGCGGTGCTGCTCATATATGGTGGGATAATTTCAACGCCATGCAGCCCGCGGGACATGTCATCTCTTGGGATGAGTTCCGGACTGCCTTCAGGGCACATTATATTCCCGAAGGATTGCTGGAGCGGAAGCTGAATGAGTTCTTGGCACTTACTTAGGGTTCCAATACGGTATTGCAGTATGCACAGACTTTTAATCATCTGTGCCAATATGCAGGTTATCATGCAGACAATGATGCCAAGAAACAAGATCGTTTCCGTCGGGGCCTTAATACTAAGCTCAAGGAGCACCTGAATTTGGTTAGGGCTAATAATTTCAGCGAGCCGGTTAATATGGCCTTAACCCAGGAGGATTGTATCATGGCACATCGTGCTGAGAAGAAAAGAAAAACTCCTACTGGACCCTCAAGTGCTCAATCACCAAGGTATCGGGTTGTTCCCAACACCCAGATCAGAGCACCATAGCGGAATGCCTCATCTGGCAGGTTGGTTTTTAGGCCGCCCCAACAACAAGGAAGGTATAGACCTCCCATACCTCCACAGCAACAACAGCAATCTGGCCCAAGGCCAAATGTGCAACAAGCTCCCCAGAGAGGCAGTAATTATCGTTGTTTCAATTGCGGGAGCGCAGACCATTTTATCAGGGATTGTCCACGACCCAAAAAACCTAACCAAGGACAAGGTCCCAATCAGGGTAACCAGAACAAGGGTAAAAGGCCAATGATGCAAGTCCGGCAAGGACGAATTAACTTCACCACCCTTGCGGAACTTCCGGACGGAGCCCCCGTCATGTCGGGTACATTCTCTATTCACCATAAACCAGTTGTTACGTTATTTGATTCTGGAGCAACTCATAGTTTTGTTAGTAACAACTGTGGTACCCAAATAGGACTCGATCTTTGTCCCACTAAGGGAGCATATATGATTTCTACTCCTGGAGGAAAAATTACATCTGACCAAATGGTCAAAAGGGTGCCAATTCAGTTTGGTAGTAAAGAAATCAGAACTGATTTGATTCTATTAGACTTAGAGGGTATTGATATTATACTTGGGACGAATTGGATGACTGAACATAGAGTATTATTAGATATCTTTTCCCGAGTTATTGAAATTGATTCACCATATCATGGAGCCACTACACTCTATCTGCCTCAGCAAGAATATCTAAATTCTTGCGCTTATGCTATCACAGACCTCAAAGTAAAAGATATTCCAGTAGTCTGTGAATACCCCGATGTCTTTCCAGATGATTTGCCTGGAATGCCACCAGACAGAGACATGGAGTTCATTATTGAACTTCAACCTGGCACTGCTTCTATTTCAAAGAGGCCATATCGTATGCCTCCAAATGAGTTGGCCGAGCTAAAGATCCAACTTCAAGATCTTCTTGATAAAGGTTTCATACACCCAAGTGCTTCACCTTGGGGTTGTCCCGCTCTCTTCGTCAAGAAGAAGGACAATAGCCTAAGGTTATGTGTTGATTATCGTCCACTCAATGCGGTTACTGTAAAAAATAAGTATCCTCTTCACCGCATTGATATCCTGTTTGATCAATTAGCGGGAGCTAAAGTCTTTTCCAAGATTGACTTACGTTCTGGCTATCATTAGATCAAAATCAAGCCTTGTGACATTCCAAAGACGGCTTTCTCGACCAGATATGGGTTATATGAATATCTGGTTATGTCATTTGGATTTACTAATGCCCCGGCATATTTCATGTATCTCATGAATTCAGTTTTTATGCCGGAACTTGATAAGTTTGTCGTGGTCTTCATCGACGATATTTTAATATATTCCAAGACTAATGAAGACCATGCCAGTCATTTACGTATCGTTCTTCAATGATTACGTGATCATCGTCTTTACACAAAATTCTCAAAATGTGAATTTTGGCTGGATAGTGTGAAATTTCTGGGACACACTATCTCTAGTAAAGGCATATCAGTTGACCCAACTAAAGTTCAGGAAGTTATGGATTGGAAGCCTCCAACCTCAGTCCATCAAATTCGAAGTTTACTTGGATTGGCAGGATACTATCGCCGATTCATCCCAGACTTCTCTAAAATAGCCAAGCCTATGACTGAGCTACTTAAGAAAGAAGCTAAATATTGATGGGACGATAAGTGTGACGAAGCATTCCATACTTTGAGAAAGCTTCTAACAACCGCTCCTGTATTAGCTCAGCCAGATAATACTCAGCCTTTTGATGTGTACTGTGATGCTTCTGGGAATGGTCTTGGTTGCGTTCTAATGCAAAACGACCGAGTCATTGCTTATGCATCCAGAGCGCTCCGGAGCCATGAGCAAAACTATCCAACTCATGATCTGGAATTGGCAGCAGTTGTTCACGCGCTTAAAATCTGGAGACATCATCTTATGGGTGCTAAATGTAATATTTACACTGACCATAAGAGCCTCAAATATATCTTTACCCAAGCGGATTTGAATATGAGGCAAAGGCGATGGTTAGAATTGATCAAAGATTACGACCTTGAGGTATATTACCACCCTGGCAAGGCCAATGTGGTTGCGGATGCACTTAGCCGCAAGGCACATTGTCATTGCTTATCCATAACAGCTATCAGTGACACTCTCTGTAATCAGATGAGAAAACTCAATCTAGAAATCATTCCTCAAGGCAGTCTAAATCTTCTCTCTATCGAGAATACCCTTCGAGATAAAATCATCATGTCACAACTACATGATGAGGGTATCAAAATTATCAAACTAAAACTATATTAGGGAGAAGCTAAATACAAGTGTTTTCGCATTGATCATCAAGGAGTCTTGTGGTTCAACAATCGCATCGTTATACCAAAAGATCATCAACTTTGATGACAAATCCTTGATGAAGCCCATCTATCCAAATTCTCTATTCATCCTGGTAGCACCAAGATGTATCAAGATCTACGACAGCATTTTTGGTGGACCAGAATGAAAAGAGAAATTGCCAAGTATGTATCTGAGTGTGATACGTGCCAGAGAGTCAAAGCCAGTCATCTCAAGGCATCTGGTACACTTCAGTCACTACCCATTCCGTCATGGAAATGGGAAGACATTAGTATGTATTTCATTGTTGGTCTTCCTAATACATCTCAAAAACATGACTCCATATGGGTAATTGTTGATAGACTCACAAAAATGGCTCATTTTCTTCCCATACATACCACTTACTCCGCCAAGAGATATGCCAAAATCTATCTTGATCAAATTGTTCGGTTACACGGTGTTCCTAAGACCATTATCTCTGATCGAGGAGCACCATTCATTGCACGCTTCTAGGAACAATTACAGTATGCTCTTGGAACTAAACTGATTCGAAGTTCTGCATACCATCCCCAAACAGATGGACAAACCGAATGAGTCAATCAAATCCTTGAAGACATGCTCCGAGCTTGTATTATTCATTATGGTGCAAGCTGGGACAAGTGTCTTGCTTTGGCTGAATTCTCTTATAACAATAGCTATCAATCTAGTCTCCAAATGGCACCTTTTGAAGCGTTATACGATCGCAGATGTCGAACCCCTCTGAATTGGTCTGAGACCGGTGAACGCAAAATCTTTGGACCGGATTTAGTTGTTGAAGCTGAGGATAAGATTAGAATTATTCAAACTAACCTTAAGACAGCCCAGTCCAGGCAAAAGAGTTATGCAGACCAAAGAAGGAAACCTCTGCAGTTCCAAGTAGGAGATTTTGTATATCTCCGAGTATCTCCTACCAAAGGCGTTTAGCGTTTCGGCATAAAAGGAAAACTAGCACCCCGATATATCGGACCCTTCAAAATTCTTGAAATTTGTGTCCTAGTGGCTTACAAATTTCTCCTTCCACCTCAAATGGCTGCTATTCATGATGTTTTCCATGTTTCTCAACTTAAGAAGTGTATCAAGATACCCACGGAGATTGTGGAGACCCGAGCTATTGAGATCGGACCCGATCTATCCTATATTGAACAACCCATCAAAATCTTGGATACCAAGGAAAGGGTCACCAGAAGGAAGAAGATCAAAATGTACAAGATCTTATGGGATCATCACACTGAAGAAGAAGCAACTTGGAAAACAGAATTCTATCTTCAACAGAATTTCCCAACTTTCCTTCCAACAAATTCCCCAAATCTGATCGTCTGATTGTATTCAGCTTTCGAATCTCGGGACGAGATTCTTTTTAGGGGGGAAGGTTGTGACATTCAGGTAATAAGAAATACAGACATTGGACTCTAGTGTGAAATAGGCATTTTTGATATGGGCAGTACAAAGGGCTAGGGGTATATTTGTAATTTCTATACAGTATAGGCCTTTAAGTGTAAGATGGGTGGAATGGAAAGTAGCCTTGAAACCTAGGAGAAATATAATATTAGGTGTTAAATTTATGTTATCATAAGGAAAATAAGCCCTTAAGTATGAGTAGGGGCCTATTTGTAAATAAACATAAGCCATAGGGTCTTTTATGCAAAATAACTGTAGAATAAAAGTAACTTTCATGTTTACCTAAGGGCCTACTTCTAAAAGTACTAGTCATCATGACATTTTATGAATATTTGCAAATATATCAAAAATTTGATCAAAACCTCATTTGGCAAGGACAGGGGTAATTTAAGTTCTACCTTGCTCAAAATTCAACATGTAATGTTGTAAACTTTGAGTTTTTTGAATTTGAGTCCTAAAGCAATATTGTAGAGCTTGAAAAAATCTACAACTTTCATTTTGGACTTTTCCTCATTTGATCTTTAGATCAGTGAGAATTTTTAGTTTACTGAGAGACCCCTGAACTTTCTAAGTTTTACAAACCAGCCCCTGGACTTTTCCCCTCTTCTTCTACCTCTGAACACCCTCTGCTCCTCTGCTTCCTGCTCTACCGCCGGTGCAGAACCTCCCCCCTGGCCGCTGCCCTACCCTCGCCGCCGTTCAGCTCCTACCTACTCTCTCCCCACGCGTCCCCCCCTACTCCTGCCGCCGCTGTAGCCCTTCCCCGGTGTCCTCTCCTGCGCGCGCCACGGTGCTCCCGAGTGCTCGCCAGCCGCCACCTCGCCGCCCGCCATCCTGAGCGCAACCGTGCCCATCCCTTTCTCTATTCTTTTTCTTCTCTTCTGCAAACCCAGTGAGGCTACAAACCCGACCGAACTTCCCCCTTTTCCTTCAGCTGCATTGCCCTACTTCCTCCTCGCGACACCGAGCCGCCGCCGTTGTTTCTCATCGGAATACTCCCCAATCGCGCCACCTCGCCCAAATTCACTTGGCCAGCTGCTTCTCCACCCTCTTCCCCAGCTCCTCGACTTGATCTAGCCCAGTCCCCAACCTTCCTCCGCCAGAATTGCCCTCACCCCGAGCCGCCGCTCACCGGAGCCATCCGAGCTCGACCCCGTCGTCGACAGCTCCCTCCGCTTGAACTCCGGCTCCTCCAGGTATACAGATCGACTCCCCGTAGCACACCGATGTTCGTGCGTGTGTTTGACCTCCATGTTCGCTGGCCCTTCACCGGGAATGGCGATGCGCCACCACGGCCGCCGCACCCTCCCGTCATCAACCATGTCCCACTGCTGCCCATCCAGCACACCCCCTTCCCGTGCACTCCCTGTGTCCCGTAGGTCGTGTTTAGCCCGTCCTCCTCGCCGGAAAGCTCACCGCCGGCGAGAACACCACCTAAGCCGATCGGTCGGCCGTCGCTAAGGTCGAGCAGGGACCCATCTGCAAATAGATTTCTCGCCCCAGGGACCCCAGTGCAAGAATGCCCGAGACCCCCCCTAAGTTTGCTATTATTTCATGTGATGCTGCTGCTGTCTTGTAAATTTCATAACAAACGGTAGAAAATTCGAAAAATTACAAAACTAATTTTACTAGAAACTAGATTTTAAATCCTACAACTTTGGTTAAATGAGTTTGGTTTGAATCTGAGTATTTTTGAATCTATTTTAAATCTAAGATAAGGGAGTATAATGTCCATAGCTCTTACATGTTAAGTTTGTTGATCATGATTTTTGGTATACAATTTCTATAAATTATGTATGTATTGATATGGAATTTTCAAACCTAATTTTATCTTGTAACTTAAATTCTTTTAAGTTGATCAAATTCAATTTGTTTTATAATAGAATTAGCTAAGCATACCTATTAAAGCTTAACTAATTAGATCTCTTGGTCATAATCTTTTAAGTATGTAATTGATCTATGTTTAAATTTTCAAAACTTTATAATTTTATTTACCCAAGGATTAAAATTCAAATTTGATTTTGAGTCTAAACTTAAATATTTTAATGCTTGTTTTCAATTAATTTAATGCTATAGTCCTAAGTTGAATATAAATGATAATTCAAAACTAGGCTTCCTTTTTGTACCATAAGTTCTTGAGTGTTAGCCCCTTGGATTGCAGCTTATCTTGAAATGAAGTAAAAGAGTATGCATTCCTTAATTTTTATATCCTTGAATATCATGTAGACCCGACTACCCTTTGTAAGGGATAGATCCCCTGGGTACCACAAAGAAGCTACCTGTGAGGAAAAAGAAGTCTGATTTCTAGTAGGATTCAGACTCTTATCCTACTAAGACTCATACCTTGTAATCCTACTAGGACTCCTACCTTGTAATCCTACTAGGAACCCCGTCCCCTGGGATATATAAAGGAGGGCAGGGTACCTAGATAGGCAGAGAACCAACAGAGAGCAGCCAACAGGCAACTCAACACCCAAGCGCAGGGCGCAATATTCAACACCCCAAAACAGGACGTAGGGTATTACGCTACTCTAGCGGCCCGAACCTGTCTAAATCTGTGTCTTGTGTCCTTGCGTTCACCTTTAAGTTCCAGATCCGGCGATCCATCACCAAATAATTACCTACCTTAGGGTATCCCTAGGTAGGCTGACGGTAAAAACACCGACAGCTGGCGCCCACCGTGGGGCCGTTCGTCGTGATCATTGGGCGAATTTGAAGGACCTCTTCATCAACATCAATCCACTCAAGGTGGTGGATTGCTACTTCATACATATGCATCGGCAGATCGATTCATCGAGTTCGAGATCGGATCCTTCAGCGAACGGCTACATCAACCTCGACTACTCGGCTCGACTTCACCTCGTGCTGCAACGTCGATGCACCGCGGCGATCGACCTCGACAACCCAGTTCAACTTCGGCTTGTGCCGCAATGTCCGCGCGCGGTAGTGACGAGTTCGACTACTTCAACTTCGTGAGGATGATCGGCGGCCCGCCAACGACTACGTCAACTACTCATCTCGACTAGAAACTAGTCGAGGGAAAGTCTCACGCCAGCGACTACTTCGACTACTCGCCTTGACTTGAAAACTAGTCAGAATCGACTCTGACTAGTCGAGCTTCATCGGAAAACCGTTGCAGCTTCATCAACAAGCTCCCCGGCTTCGTCGACATTCGTCCACGAATCAAGCTAAGTGACTTATACCTTTTCTGACTTGTTCTTCACAGGATCGACTACTTATTTGTGTACGACTCTCGATGGGTATGAAACCCTTCAGAGCTACACTTCGCCGACTACTTATCTGTGTACATCTCTCGACGGGCATTGAAACCCTCCAGAGCTACACATCGCCGACTACTTTATGCGCACCGTGCATCCTATTTGTTGCATGACGACTTCTTTGTCTTCTCTTAATGGTTGCTAAAGTACTCGGGTAGCACACGCCTTAATCCGTGAAACCTTGACTCTTCTGTAAGCCTATGCTCCTACGCGTGCATGCGGCTAAGCTCCCTACGCTATGGTCTACGGCCATCAGGGATCAGGTGCTTAAACGTAACAGGCTAACTGCCCGGGGAAATTACATGGCCTAGCAAGAGCAAGACGCGAAATTTTTACACCGAATGAATTTTGGTTCCTTCACATTATTACTGAGTACTACTCGGTATCTTTGCATTATGCTACATAATGTATGCATTGTCTTTTTTCAGATCAAGCTTCGGCAACAACCGTCCAGGCAGCACCGCGTGCCATCACAGTTCCGCTAGTTCCCAGGCTCGGGGGCTGGACGCTGCAGAACTACTCGAAGACGACTCATATGAAGACTGAGAGTGTAGAAGAAACCCTAAGTCACCGCGTGGTTAAATAAACCAGCGGGAGGCTTAATTTCACTATGCAGAAGGTGAAGAATTTTTCTCGGGATTTCAGAGTAACACCTGCATGCCACGATTTTTGGATCCTTATTTCCAATTCTGAGAAATTTGGATTCAAGGCTCGGGGGCTGCGGGGTACGTGGCATTGACTACTTATTTTTTCGAATTTATTCGAAGAGTAAGTAAGGAAGATTCAAGCTTAATTTGATCCTCAGCCTAATTCTCCGATTCAACCTAAGGCTCAGGGGCTACTCCATATGGAGTGCGATTTTTCAATCGCACACCATGTCAAAAATAAAATTCAGGGCATGAGCACCTCATAGCCTCGATGCAACCAAGAAAGTACTCGAAGCAGACCTTCAAGATGGAGTTTCAAAAGAAGCCAAAGACTACTTCAGAAGTACTCGAAATGCCTGCAGTACTCGGCTATGAAGAGCTCAGGGGCTTGTTAGGGATAGATCCCCTGGGTACCACAAAAAAGCTACCCGTGAGGAAAAAGAAGTCTGATTCCTAGTAGGATTCAGACTGTTATCCTACTAGGACTCATACCTTATAATCCTACTAGAACTCCTACCTTGTAATCCTACTAGGAACCCTGTCCCCTGGGATATATAAAGGAAGGCAGGGGACCTAGATAGGCAGAGAACCAACAGAGAGTATGATATGCCCACGCCAACCACACCATCAAGTATACCGATTACATCAAGCAAGATGGAACAATCATTAAGTCAAGCTGCACCAGCTCATGTCTTTGATGGACCAATTACTCGTAGCCGAGCTAAACAGCTACAACAAGAGGTGCACGCGCTACTTTGTGAAATTCCATTTATTAATGAGAATTATATACTTCCTAAATCGTGCATGTTGCTATTACTCAGGGTCACCAAGGAGGATGACAAGGACACGCCGACACTGAACCAGAGAGGAGAACTACGTCGAACCAGTTCGGCCTGGCAGAACTGTCATGAAGAAACAGTCATATCTCTTGATTCATAGAAGCTGTGAAGGTCCATGAGTACTTGTTGGAAAGGTGTTGAAGTCAACTTTCTAATGCCACTAAGTGCCGAGTGCTTTAGAGCTTCCAGCTTGGCAGCCGAGTGCTTTTGGTGCAGACTGTTCAGAAGATCAATAGTCAGCCTGATATCCAAGTTTCCGTGAGAAACTGTATCACTCTACAATATTTCGTGAAGCACGCTACACATGGTGTGAAAGGTTATCAAATTAGATTTCCAACGCATCTGGTCCCGCATCTTTTGGATGTTCCTAGGTGGAGTTATGATTAAAACATTGAAGACCACTCAAAAGGCCAGAAGACTCGCGGGAAATTGACGACCACTGCATGAATGATCAAGCCAGTTGGCCTTCCACCTTCCCACGTGGCTCTTTCAGTTCACATCTATTTTTAGAGACTAGTTGTTAGTATAAATTCCCCTTATTTGTAAGCCAAGAACAACTTACTTTTGATGAATTGAGATAATCCAAGTGATTTTCGCAGCCGAGCTGCTAAGTGCTTACTCAACCCTTGTTTTTCCTTGTTCTTCTTGGACTTGTGAAGAGATTCCTCTGGGATCCACTAGTTCGTGCTTTGCGAGTTCCAGTACGGCTGCCTCGCCTTGTGTGGATTAGCTCCGGTTGTGGTTCTGCGGTCGTTCGGAGATCGAGTCAAAGTCTTCACGGTTTCGGTCTCTCTCCCCGTCGCTTGGTCGCATCCAACCTTGGTCAGGTATAAAGCTAGTTATCCCCGCTGTTTCTACAGCGAGTTATCTTGTTCTTAAACCTACTGTCGTGAAGATCGGATCATCCCCTTACCAATTCATATTGGTACTTATCATGTGGTATCAGAGCTATCGTTGTCACGGTAGGTTTTTGTTTTTACCCACCCTCCCACTCTTATCAATTACTTTATTTTGTTCATGTCCTACAGCCCACTAAAAAGCCACAAAAAAAGTCCTATAGCCATTTTGATTGGTACTGTTACCTTGTGTTTTTTTGTTCTTCAAGTTGCTGATCACCACCATTTATATATATTGTGTTGTTCCATCTACTATCCGCAACCCTGTTAGAGTTATAAAAAAAAGAAGAGAAGAAAGAACAGAGTCAAAAAAAGTAAAAAAAAGAAGAAGTTGAAGGGGATAGTGTTGCGGTGTGTTGCTGAAAATTTCAGATTACATATTTGAGTTGGTGGTAATTTTGTAGCAGCAACATCATATCTCTTGAGCACATTGAACCACTCGGTTGGCAGTACCATAGCCATTCCTTGTTAGCCACCTAGAGCTCCACCTAAAATCTGAACCGGGACGTTCGATTCATAATCCTTACGACCTCTCTACCACCTCTGTTGAGGCTGCCACACCAGCACCATCACAGTTCTTGAGATCAGGCAAGAACTTGGGTAAGTAAGAGGATAGATTGAGTGTTTCCATAAATATTTTTCCTTTCCACTTTTTCTTGCCGCCCTAACATGGCAGGATCCGACTCAAGTGTTCATGGTGGGCACCGTGAAGATAGGGATTCCCCTGTTTCTCGGGCTGAGATGCAACGCATGGCTGATTCACTCATGGAGGCCATGGGAAGGTTGCTTGATGAGCGAATTCCTGCAGCAGGAGGTTGAGGACCACATCGTCGGCATGAAGAAAATCATCGGGAGGAATCTGGTGATGAGAATTCGGGTTTCGGCCGTGAATTTCATCGCTTCGGTGAAGGCCGTGGAGGACGTAGTGGTGGATACCGTGCTGATTTGGATAATCAGCGTGGTGGCCGTCGAGCTGATGGTCGCCGGGTGCATTTTGAAGATGAAGAGTTCGAAGATCAAGATCAAGACGAAGGGTCTGCTGATGATGGGAATCCTTTCGCGCATGGCAGAAGGTTTGCCCGACGTCATCATCATAGGCGTGCTGATTTTGAAGATAGGGGATATTATCGTGGTCGCCGTCATCATGACGACCCAGATAGCATTGCTCGAGTCAAGTTGAGTATTCCAAAGTTTACTGGAAAGGAGAATCCTGATGAATTTCTTGAATGGGCTGAGCAGTGTGATCAAATATTCCGAGTACATAATCTTTCAGCTCAGCGCCGTGTGAATCTTGCTTCGGTGGAATTCTCTGGATACGCTCTCACTTGGTGGAACCAAGTGCAGGAGAATCAACGTGATTTGGGACGCGGATATATCAATACATGGGAGGAGATGAAGCAAGTGATGAGAAGGCGATTCGTGCCATCTAGCTATCAGCGTGATCTCAGGAACCGGTTGCAAATGTTAAAACAAGGGAAGAGATCAGTTGATGAGTATTTCAAGGAGATGGAGCTACTGTTGGTGCGAGCTGGAATAAGAGAAGATGCAGAGTCAACAATGGCAAGATTTCTAGGAGGTCTTAATGAAGAAATTTCTGGTTTTGTGGAGATGTTTCCATATCGTACCTTGTAGGATCTTGTTGATCAAGCTATGCGAACAGAGAAGAAGATTCAGCAAGAGTCACGTGGAAAATCTTATGGCAGTCATTCTATTGCTGCCCCATGGCGCAAACAGCAGTCAAGTACTTCCTATGGTGGTGGACGATCTCAAGGAGCTGCAGCCAAGTCTTCTCAATCATTTGTTCCATCGAAGATGGCAGCCTCCACAGTGTCATCACCAACAAATCAGCAGCGACCCGCTGCAAGTTCAGCAGCCCAAAGCAATGTCTCGGGAGCTACATCTTCTTCTCGAAGCAGAGAAATTGTATGCCATAAATGCCACGGCCGTGGGCACATTGCTGCCCAATGCCCAAGCAAGAGGACCATGTTGTTGAATGAGAAAGGTGAATGGGAATCTGAGAGTGATCTGGAAGATGCTGGACCGATATTTGATGAAGAAATTGAGGAGGAAGGGAATGAGATCCAGCCTGATGAAGGAGAACATAATTGCTTTATTTCTCTACGAGTGCTTAGTATAACAGCAGAAAAGGAAGACAATGGGCAGCGACATAATTTGTTCCATACCCGTGGACTAATCAAAGATAAGGTGTGTCGCATTATCGTTGATAATGGCAGCTGCAACAATATTGCTAGCCAAGAATTGGTGGACAGATTGGGACTGAAACCACGGTGTCATCCTAGTCCATACAAGATGCAGTGGCTTAATGATTGTGGTGCGCTGCGTGTCAATCATACTATGACTGTACCATTCTCTGTTGGTAAATACAATGATCATGTGGAGTGCGACGTGGTGCCTATGCAAGCCTGCCAGTTGCTGCTCGGTCGACCATGGCTATAAGATCGTGATGTCCAGATTTTTGGAAGGACCAACAAGCTGTCTTTTATGTACAAAGGAGAGTGAATTTCCTTGCTTCCTTTGACACCGGAAGAAATTTTGAAGGATGATATCAAGAAGAAACAGCGCGAGAGCGAGCACCACTTGCGAGTGAGCCACAAAAATAGTAAGGCCGAGTGTCCACAGCCAAATCAAACCCCACAGCTGCAAAGAACCCAGAAACCGGGAAAAGAGGGTTTAGTAATGATGGCTAGGAAGGGGGATATCAAAGAATTGAGTGAACCCGATGCCATATTCTTTGTACTTATGTACAAGGACACTTTTCTTTCTACTAATGCCTTACCCTCTACCCTGCCGAGTACTATTTTGAATGTCTTGCAGGAATATGAAGATGTCTTTCCGGACGAAGTACCACCAGGGCTGCCACCTAAGAGAGGGATCGAACATCAAATCGACTTGGTTCCTGGTGCGTCACTTCCGAACAGGGCTGCATACCGCACCAACCCAGAGGAGACAAAAGAAATTCAGCGACAAGTGGAGGAATTGATGAAAAAAGGGTATGTACAGGAAAGTCTTTCCCCTTGTGCTGTCCCTGTTCTTTTATTGCCTAAGAAAGATGGGTCTTGGAGAATGTGTGTGGATTGCCGCGCAATTAACAACATCACAGTAAGATATAGGCATCCCATTCCTCGCTTAGATGATATGCTTGATGAACTTAGTGGTGCTAATTTTTTCACTAAAATTGATTTAAGAAGTGGTTATCATCAGATTCGTATGAAAGAAGGAGATGAGTGGAAACAGCCTTTAAAACAAAATTTGGATTGTATGAATGGTTAGTGATGCCCTTCGGTTTAACCAATGCACCTAGTACATTTATGCGATTAATGAATCATGTGCTTCGACCTTTCATTGGTAAATTTGTTGTAGTTTATTTTGATGATATCCTAATCTACAGCAAGACTCTTGAAGAACATGTTGCACATATCCAGAGCGTGCTTGCTGTCCTGCGTGAACAAAAATTGTACGCTAACCTTGAGAAGTGCACCTTCTGCACCGACAAGGTAGTTTTCCTTGGTTTTGTTGTTTCAGGACAAGGCGTGGAGGTGGATGATGAGAAAGTCAAGGCTGTACACGAATGGACGCCTCCACAGAACGTGAGCCAAGTGAGAAGCTTCCTTGGACTTGCTGGTTTCTACCGGCGCTTCGTGAAAGATTTCAGCACGATCGCTGCTCCAATCAATGAGCTGGCCAAGAAAGACGTACCTTTCAAATGGGGAGAAGCACAACAAAAGGCTTTTGAAGAATTAAAGAAGAAGCTCACAACAGCCCCAGTCCTTGCACTTCCTGATTTCAACAAGACATTTGAAATTGAATGTGATGCAAGTGGAGTTGGGATTGGAGGCGTGCTGATGCAAGAAAAGAGACCAATTGCATTCTTCAGTGAAAAGCTAAGTGGTCCGACTTTGAATTATTCAGTTTATGATAAAGAATTATATGCTCTCGTTCGGAGTTTGGAAACTTGGCAACACTACCTTTATCCTAAAGAATTTGTGATACATTCAGATCATGAATCATTGAAACATCTTAAGGGACAACTAAAACTGAATAAACGACATGCTAAGTGGAGTGAATTTATTGAGTCCTTTCCTTATATTGTCAAATATAAGAAAGGTCAAGACAATATTGTAGCTGATGCTTTATCTCGACGTCATGCTTTGCTCACACAACTTGATGCTAAAATTCTCGGATTGGAAAGTATAAAGGAATTATATGCCACTGATTCGTACTTTGCCGAACCATATGCCAAGTGCGGTAATGGCAAAGGATGGGAAAAGTATCATGTGCATGATGGATTTTTATTTCGCGCTAACAAACTTTGTATTCCAGATTGCTCTGCTCGAATTTTACTCGTGCAGGAAGCTCATGCAGGTGGACTTATGGGCCATTTTGGAGCCAAGAAGACGGAGCAAGTGCTGGCCGACCATTTCTTTTGGCCAAAAATGAGACGAGATGTAGAGAGACATGTTCTTCGCTGCGAAAACTGCCACAAAGATAAGTCTCGTCTGAACCCTCATGGTTTATATACTCCTCTTCCTATTCCTAATGCACCTTGGGAGGACATTTCAATGGATTTTATTCTTGGGTTACCACGGACCAAAAGGGGAATGGATTCAATTTTTGTCGTGGTTGATCGTTTCAGCAAAATGGCACATTTTATTCCTTGCCACAAGAGCGACGATGCTTCCCGTATTGCTGAATTATTTTTTAGGGAAATCGTGCGACTACATGGAGTGCCACGTACCATTGTGTCAGATCATGACACCAAGTTCTTAAGCTACTTTTGGAAGACATTATGGGGCAAACTTGGGACAAGACTGTTGTTCTCCACAACATGTCATCCGCAAACGGACGGCCAAACTGAAGTTGTGAATCGAACACTATCAATGTTGCTCCGAGCTGTCCTTAAGAAGAACCTGAAACTATGGGAAGAAAGCTTGCCACATGTTGAGTTTGCATACAATAGGGCAGTACACTCGACCACTAGATTTTGTCCATTTGAAATTGTATATGGATTCACACCCACTGCTCCCATAGATCTTTTGTCTTTACCCATGCAGGAACGTGTGAACTTCGATGCAAGCAAGCGAGCTGAATTTGTCAAGAACATTCATGATAGAGCTCGGGCCAATATTGAAAAGATGACCAAGAAGTATGAGAAGCACGCTAACAAGGGTCGCCGGAAGGTGTTGTTCGAACCAGGAGACTTGGTTTGGGTGCACCTTCGAAAAGATCGTTTTCCAGAGCTGCGCAAGAGCAAATTGCAACCCCGGGCTGACGGACCATTCAAAGTTCTACGCAAGATCAATGACAACGCTTATGAAATTGATCTGCCAAGTACTTATGGTGTGAGTACCAGTTTCAATGTGTCCGACCTCTCTCCATTCTTTGGATTGGAAGAGTCGAGGAGGACTCTTTTTCAAGGGGGGGAGGATGATATGCCCACGCCAACCACACCATCAAGTATACCGATTACATCAAGCAAGATGGAACAATCATTAAGTCAAGCTGCACCAGCTCATGTCTTTGATGGACCAATTACTCGTAGCCGAGCTAAACAGCTACAACAAGAGGTGCACGCGCTACTTTGTGAAATTCCATTTATTAATGAGAATTATATACTTCCTAAATCATGCATGTTGCTATTACTCAGGGTCACCAAGGAGGATGACAAGGACACGCCGAGACTGAACCAGAGAGGAGAACTACGTCGAACCAGTTCGGCCTGGCAGAACTGTCATGAAGAAATAGTCATATCTCTTGATTCATAGAAGCTGTGAAGGTCCATGAGTACTTGTTGGAAAGGTGTTGAAGTCAACTTTCTAATGCCACTAAGTCCCGAGTGCTTTAGAGCTTCCAGCTTGGCAGCCGAGTGCTTTTGGTGCAGACTGTTCAGAAGATCAATAGTCAGCCTGACATCCAAGTTTCCGTGAGAAACTGTATCACTCTACAATATTTCGTGAAGCATGCTACACATGGTGTGAAAGGTTATCAAATTAGCTTTCCAACGCATCTGGTCCCGCGGCTTTTGGATGTTCCTAGGTGGAGTTATGATTAAAACATTGAAGACCACTCAAAAGGCCAGAAGACACGCGGGAAATTGATGACCACTGCATGAATGATCAAGCCAGTTGGCCTTCCACCTTCCCACGTGGCTCTTTCAGTTCACATCTATTTTTAGAGACTAGTTGTTAGTATAAATACCCCTTATTTGTAAGCCAAGAACAACTTACTTTTGATGAATTGAGATAATCCAAGTGATTTTCGCAGCCGAGCTGCTGAGTGCTTACTCAACCCTTGTTCTTCCTTGTTCTTCTTGGACTTGTGAAGAGATTCCTCTGGGATCCACTAGTTCGTGCTTTGCGAGTTCTAGTACGGCTGCCTCGCCTTGTGTGGATTAGCTCCGGTTGTGGTTCTGCGGTCGTTCGGAGATCGAGTCGAAGTCTTCACGGTTTCGGCGTCTCTCTCCCCATCGCTTGGTCGCATCCAACCTTGGTCAGGTATAAAGCTAGTTATCCCCGCTGTTTCTACAGCGAGTTATCTTGTTCTTAAACCTACTGTCGTGAAGATCAGGCCATCCTCTTACCAATTCATATTGGTACTTATCAGAGTAGCTAACAGGCAAGTCAACACCCAAGCGCAGGGCGCAATATTCAACACCCCAAAACAGGACGTAGGGTATTACGCTACTGTAGCGGCCCAAACCTGTCTAAATCTGTGTCTTGTGTCCTTGCGTTCACCTTCAAGTTCCAGATCCAGCGATCCCTCACCAAATAATCACCTACCTTAGGGTATCCCTAGGTAGGCTGACGGTAAAAACACCGACACCCTTGCCGACGGAGATTATGAGCTGATCGCGGACCAAGCCGAGGAAATTCCTGCAGACTCCGGAGACGCTGTCAAAAGTCTAACTGAAGCTCCGAACCAAAGTTCGGAAAACCCTGACACTACTGCCCCCAACCCTACACAAGAAAGCAAGCCCCGGACATAAACCCTACTTTATTTACACTGCCACCTATGTTATTTATATCTATCTTTGCATTACGTTCTTAGGAATTGCTTGGAACCCTAGTTGTATAATTCCAGGAACCGATGTATTGAACACTAGAACTCGAGTTCGACTAGCCGCTATGCTAATAGGACCGGTAGAAGTCGGGTGATTTCCTGTCACTCGCGCGATATAGGAGTTGTAATGCTTACATTCCTGTTATCACTATAAGGATGACAGACGGGAGTTTTGTGAAGTATCATGGTAGAGATGATACCCCGTCTGTGTTGTTGAATTTTGATAAGGTCGCAGTGTGTGGTGATCGTGGTTAAGCGTTTGAAAGTACTAACCACATGCCGTGAGTTTTGGGTAAGCGGCAAGCCTAGTAACCAATCGGCCCGAGGAGTGGACATACCTCCCACCACACGTATTTGCTTCTTCTGGTTACTTGATTCGACGTGTAGGAATACATGTTGCAAGGGCAACCAGGAGTACGGACATGTAGTCGCGCTACAGGCGTACGTCCTGCACTTTGGAAGTGCGCATGGTCCTGCAGTCGCTTGTGGTGGACCTGTCCACGAGTCGGAATGAAAGGCAAATGGTTGCTTCGGAACGACCCTTTGGTGTTCCAAGCGTGTGAGTTAGGTTTATCCTTGCAAGGCTGAAATTCGATTCGAAATCGTCCGTTTCTCACGAAGGTTGAGACTGCTTGATCCCTTTGTCACATAGAGTAACAAGAGCAATATTATAATTATCAAAGATGATGCTTGACTAAAGATTATACCATGCTTGGTTAATTATAGGTGCTTACTTAGAATGGATAATCAACTAGAATCTAGAAGCTAAAAGTTAAAATTAAGGATTTACTCTTAATTGCTTTTAGCTAAAAACTAAATCCAGAACCATAGTAAGCCTTCATAATATCTAGTTACATGGCTAAGTATACCATAACTGGGTAAGCCTTGCTGAGTATTAGAATACTCAGTCTTGCCTTGTAACTTTTGTTTAGGTAATCCTCCTGACGACTCAGCTCTGCCTGTACCGTGGCCCTACCCTCTGCCTGATGGTTGGTCCGTGGAGTGGGACCCATCTCCGGCCAACACAGACCCCTTCGAGTGATGTCATGCAAGGGCGAGCATGACATATGCATTGACGACGTGTACAATGCCGTACTTTAAACTCCATTGCAAGACTTGAAACTTATGGTTGTTTTGTAATAAATTCCCTCAGTTGGGAAAATTTATGTCACTTTTTGAACACTCATATAATATATCTGCCTGTGGTGTAAAATGTGATGGCATTTGTATCTCTGGACTCGCCTTCGTGCGGGGTACCTTGTTTGATCCTGCATTCGGTGGTTTATCGGGATGTTACCTGACAGACCAAAGGATTATACCGTCTGAAGCACGTTGGAGCCCTCAAGAGTGGACTCGCGTACTTGAACCGGTGTAATTCAAGTTGGTTCTGCCACACTTTCAAACCATAGCTCAAATAAAAAAGTGCCCAAAAGCAAAAGTGTAGGGTTTAGAAAGATCTACAACTTTGCTTTAAGGTTCAATTGCAAAAGAGCTAAGGATTTAAAACTAACATAAAACTTGGAAAAGTTTTAAACTTTAATTAAATCCTATTTAAAAACTACACTACACTTACATCCTATGGGTAGTTTCACCTATATTTGCGGTTTAAAGGCAAGTTCTTGACTTTTACAAAACAACCTTCACATGTTTTGATTTTACCTCCCATTCTCTCCCATTTAACACTAAAGGACCCATATTTTTCAGAATTACTTAACTGTCATTTCCCTTTTGCATCCAATTTGAACACATATACATAAGATCAAACATGCATACTTTACTAAAATTTAGTGTGTTTATAATCCTAATTCCTAAATGTCACAGCCTTCCCCCCTAAAAAGAATCTCGTCCCGTAATTCCGGAATAGAATGGAATTGGACGATTAGATTTAGGAATTGGCTTGAAGGAAATCTGGGAAATTTCGTTGAAGATAGGATTCGATTTCCCAAGTCGCTTCTTCTTCAGTGTGATGGCCCCACTGAATTTTGAACATCTTGATAGTTTCTCTTCTAGTGCTTCTCTCTTTAGTGTCTAGCACTCTGATTGGATGTTTTGTATATGTTAGATCAGATTTGATTTTGATAGTTTGAGGATCGATGATCTTGGTAGGAACTTTGACATATTTCCTATGTTGAGATACATGGAAGATGTCATGGGTGGCTGCTAACTGAGGAGGAAGTTGAAGACGGTAAGCTACGGGTTCACAGATTTTTAGGATTTCAAAGGGTCCGATGTATCGAGGAGCAAGTTTTTCCTTTTACGTCAAACCGTTGAATACCTCGAGTAGGAGATACCCGAAGATATACGAAGTCTCTGACTTGAAACTGTAATGGTCTTCTTCATATGTCGGCGTAGCTTTTCTGTCGAGATTGGGCTGCCTTTAAATTGTTCTGAATAGTCTTCACCTTTTCCTCTGCTTCAGTGACAAGATCTGGTCCAAAGATTTTACGTTCGCCAGTTTGTGACCAACTAAAAGGAGTTCGGCATCGGCGACCGTACAATGCTTCGAACGGGACCATCTTGAGACTAGTTTGATAGCTGTTGTTGTAAGAAAATTCTGCCAATGATAAGCATTTGTCCCAATTCTTGTCATACTGAAGTACACAGGCTCTAAGCATATCTTCCAGAATTGATTTATCCTTTCAGTTTGTCAGTCTATCTGAGGATGATATGCAGAGCTTCGAATTAACTTAGTTCCAAGAGCATGTTGAAATTGCTAACAGAACCGAGCGATGAATTGTGCTCCACGATCAGAAATGATCGTCTTAGGTATTCCATGAAGATGAACAATTTGATCTAGATAGATCTTGGCATACTTTTTGGCAGTGTAGGTGGTATGCACAGGAAGGAAACGGGCAGTCTTGGTCAACCGATCCATGATTACCCAAATAGAGTCATGTCTTTGGGAGGTGTTGGGTAAGCCAACGATAAAATCCATGCTGATATCCTCCCACTTCCAAGAGGGAATGGGTAGAGGTTGAAGAATACCAGTAGTTTTGAGACGACTGGCTTTAACTCTTTGGTAGATGTCACACTCCGAGACATACTTTGCAATTTCTCATTTCATACGAGTCCACCAAAAGTTTTGTTTCAAATCTTGGTACATCTTGGTACTGCCAGGGTGCATAGAGAATTTGGACAAATGGGCCTCATCCAATATCTGCTTATGAAGCTTATGGTTCTTAGGTACAACGATATGCTCGTTGAACCATAGAACCTCTTCATGATCTATTCGAAAGAATTTGTACTTCCCTTCTCCTTGTGCTAACTTTTGCTTAATGATTCTGACCCCTTTGTTACGCTGTTGTGCCAAAACAATGTTATCCCAAAGTGTAACTTCAATTGAGAGATGATTTAGCCTGCCTTGAGGAATGATCTCGAGATTGAGCTTTCTCATTTCCCAACAAAGAGTCTCATTGAAAGTCTCAACAGATAACCAAGAGCAATGCGCCTTGCGGCTAAGTGCATCCGCAACGACATTGGCTTTGCCTGGATGATAGTGTATTTCTAGATCATAATCCTTGATAAGCTCTAGCCAGCGTCTTTGCCTCATATTTAGATCTGCTTGCATGAAGATGTACTTGAGGCTTTTGTGGTCAGTATAGATATGGCACTTTGTACCCATCAGATGATGTCTCCAGATCTTAAGTGCATGGATGATAGCTGCGAGTTCAAGATCATGAGTGGGATTGTTTTGTTCATGAATCCTGAGTGCTCGCGATGCATAAGGAATCACTTGGTTGTCTTGCATAAGCACACAACCAAGTCCGATTCCTGAAGCATCACAATAGATGTGAAAAGGTTTGGAAACATCTAGTTGAGCCAGGATTGGGGCAGTAGTGAGATGTGCTCTAAGAGTGTGAAATGCATCTTCGCATTTCTGATCCCAGGAGAATTTAACTCCTTTCTTTAGTCGTTTAGTCATGGGCTTGGCTATTTTTGAGAAGTCAGGAATGAAACGTCTATAATAGCCAACTAGTCCAAGGAAACTACGTATTTGATGGAGTGACGTAGGAGGTTCCCAATCTATCACTTCTTGTACTTTACTGGGATCAACGGATATACCGTCACTAGAGATGGTGTGACCCAAAAATTTCACGGTATCCAGCCAAAACTCACATTTGGAGAATTTGGCGTACAAGTGGTGGTCTCTTAATCTTTAAAGAATAATATGAAGATGTTTCGCATGATCTTCCAAATTTTTAGAGTAGATCAGGATATCATCAATGAAGACCACGATAAATTTGTCGAGTTCTTGCATGAAGACTGAATTCATCAGATACATGAAATATGCGGGAGCATTGGTAAGACAAAAGGACATAACCAGATATTCATAAAGTCCATATCTGGTGGAAAAGGCTATTTTTGGAATGTCACTTAGCCTGATCTTGATTTGATGATATCCGGAGCGAAGATCAATCTTAGTGAATACCTTGGCTCCGGCTAACTGATCAAATAGAATGTCAATGCGGGGCAGAGGATACTTGTTTTTGATGGTTACCACATTAAGAGGACGATAATCTACACATAGCCTTAAGCTATTATCTTTCTTCTTCACGAATAGGGCTGGACAACCCCATGGTGAAGCACTCGGACGGATGAAACCCTTATCAAGAAGGTCCTGAAGTTAGATTTTTAACTCGGCCAGTTCATTGGGTGGCATACGATAGTGCCTCTTAGATATAGGAGCTGTGCCGGGTTGGAGTTCTATGATAAATTCAATATCCTGGTCAGGGGGCATTCCAGGCAAATCATCCGGAAAGACGTTCGGATATTCACAGACAATAGGGATATCCTTTAACTTGATCCCTTCTACAGCGTAAGCACAGGAGTTGTTATACCCCCGTTGTGGAAGATAGAAAATAGTAGGCACATGTCGGGTGAATCTATCTCCACGGCTCAGGAAGGAATATCCAATGACACTCGATGCCTAGTCATCCAATCGATGCCTAGGAGGACATCCATTCCTTCTAGGTCCAATAACAGTAAATCTGTTCTCACCAGATTTCTACCCATCTGAATTGGCACACTTCTACCAACTTGGTTTGAGGAAATTTTACCACCAGGAGTCGTTATCATATAGGTCCCACTAGTAGGATAAAGATCCAAGCCTATTTTTGTTCCACATTTTGAACTGATAAAACTATGGGTGGCACCAGAATCAAAATGTGTAACCACGGGTTGATGGTTGATAGAGAAAGTACCCGTCATTATTGGCGCACCCTCGGGGAGTTCAGAGAGAGTAGTAAGCTTCACCCTCCCCTGGCGGACTTGCACCATCTGCTTCTTGCCCTTGCCCTTGCTGTTCAAGTTGGATGTCTACCCTTGGAAAGATCTTCGGGGTTGGGGGCAATCCTTAATGAAATGGGACGGGCTGCTGCAGTTGAAACAACGATAGTTGTTGTTTCCTTGGTTGGATGGTGGAAAGTTCGGCTGCGGGCCTTGCTGCTGTTGCTGCTGGGGTTGTGGTGTTGGTGGTCGATTGAATCGAGCCTGCTGGGGTGGCCTGGCTACCATCTGCCTAGTATATTGTTTCGAGGCGGGACTCGAGTAGTAGTGTTCTGGACCAACCGATACCTTGGCGGTTGTGCAGTTGAGGGTCCAGTGGATGTCTTCCGTTTCTTTTCTGCCCGGTGGGCTGAGATGCAGTCCTCTTGAGTAATGGCCATTTTGACCAATTCATTGAAAGTGTCGGCCCTTACCAAATTCAATCATTCCTTAAGTTTGGTGTTTAGGCCTCGACAGAAACGATCTCGCTTGCGGCCGTCAGTGTCCGCATACTGGCACAAGTGATTGAAGGCCTGTGCATATTGCATGACGGTGCAGGTTCCCTGAGTCAGATTCAGAAATTCATTGAGCTTTCACTCAATGAGTCCTTCGGGAATGTGGTGCGCTCTAAAAGCGATTCGGAATTCATCCCAGGTGACGATATGACCAGCTGGCTGCATGGAGTAGTAATGGTCCCACCATATGCGGGCAGTGCCGTGAAGTTGTTGGGCTGCGAAGAGGGCCTTGTTCTCATCTGAGCAGGGTGCAGACAACAATGCAAACTTAGACTCTATAGTATAGAGCCATGTGTCAGCATTAAGGGGCTCGTCTACTTTATGGAACAGTGGAGGCTGGGTACTGACAAAGTCTTGATAATTAGCCGATGGATGTTCATCACGACCTCGGGACTGGTGGTGAAATTGGCCCATCTGAGCCTGCACTAGCTGGTTGAGGAGTTCTGTCTGTCGGGCCATGACCTCTGCTAGATTTGGCGGGGCTGGTGGTGGTTGCTGAGAACCGCTAGCTTGGTCTGGCCGGAAACCCTCCAGGGTTCCACGTGTAGCTCCAACGATCTGAAGTAAAGGAGATATCCATCATCAACCATATTCTTACCCCTAATTTCAGATGATATACTGTTGCCAAACAAATATGTAATTCACATGTTCCATTCAATCGAGTCATTACAGATGCAAAGATAGTGAACAAGATGGCGGAACACAAGGCTTAGATTATAACGCAGATACTGGGTGTTCTTAATATCGTACATCAGGGTGGTTTGACTGCCACGGGTTAAGTTATATGTACACATGCCACATATACTACAACAAGTGGCCCTGAGTCTAGGTAGACTACTCACTACCTATGTCATATCATTCTACATTATTTACAGCTAAAAGATCGACGATTTAGATGAACTAAAAATCGTCCAAGTTGCCTACGGAGGACTGGCTGTCAGAAGAGGAGTGATTTGGCTGAGGATTAGGTTCTGGGTCTCCATGCTCGGAGTCGGGATCAGAAACTCCCTCGATTTCTTTCGGGTCTTCTTCTCCACCTTCAGGTACTACAGGTACAGCAGGAAGTACTAGCTGCTACTGGAGTTCGTCGATGTGAGCATGGGCGTCGTCAACTTCAAGGATAAGGTTGTGGATTTGCTCCTGGAGTAACTCAATGATCGTGTTGCATTAAGTGATTATTGCATCACTCTCATTGATCTGATCCTCCTGGTGAAGAATAGCCTCCTCATGTGCTACGATAATCTCCTCCTTCTTCGTGACCAAGGCATGAAGCTCCACTATCTGAGTAACCTGTCGATCAGCATTTTGATAATGGCCTTGAGCGACACCGGTCAACTGACCCATACCGCGACGTAACAGAATCTGATAATGGTGCTGAACATTCATAAACCTGATAGTGCCACGGAGTGTTTCTTCGGTTGAATCTCCCAACATATGACCATAATGAGCTATCCTGAAATTCCATTCAGGATCACTGGAATCTACTGCAGGGAATAGACTGATAGGATGTCCGGCAACTTCCATGGGATGCTGGTTGTAGAAAATGTGAATGGCCTCCAGGGCTGCAGTCTCGATGGTGTCGACGAGATGATAACCAACCACATCAACCTCGATGGGCTGCCACTGGGAACGGAAAGGGTGTTGAGGAATAGTCATCTTGACTCTGCACCGGGGAACGCCCTCCTCTCTATACTCCACTCCATCATACTGGGGAGGCTCGGTGTAGAATAAACTAAGTGATTCCCATAAAAGACGGGGAAAACTCTCCCAGTGCAAGGCATTGGTATGAGATGCCCTGCATGATCCCATAAGATGTTGGAAGAAGCCGCCATCTGAAACAAGAATTCAGATGGTAAGATTTTGAAGGATGCTGAAAACCCAACCAAGATTACCACAAGAATTCTATTGAAACCATACTAGAAATAGACATCACTCTATTCGTCCTTAAAAGATCAACACATTCAATGCACTCATTTCAATGGATGGTGGATTATGCATGCACGTACTATTCGACCTCACAACCAAAACAACTGCCGAATATCTTCGGACTTACGTGGTTAATTTCGGTAGCATAACATATACGTCTCTCACTAATATCTAGTCGATAAGTCCTACCCGTCTTAATCTCTTAATCGTGGTTAGTGTACCTGCAAAAGACCACATTTATATAGTATGAACCTTTCATGGCAGCACGACATGAAAGCGTCCCCAAACAATATTGTTCACTATAGAAACAGCATCTGTACAATTACCGCCGTACAGACAATGTTCACATACGTCATCGAAACAACGTATTCACTGGGGTACCGCAAAATGCGGGGGTATGAACAGCGATCACCATACCCTGCACCTAACCATATACTCCCAATATAACCAACCTAAGTTGATATATTGGCAGCATCTCATGTAGGCCACTGCTTAAGAAACAGCGTTCGGTTCGCATCACCGATGGGAAGGCTAACTTCCCAGTTAGCTGAGGATCCTTACCTCCTTACCTTACCATCGAAGGTGTCGTTATAGAAGTAAAATTGGGTTGTGCATGAATTTAAGTTTCGACAAAAAATAGTGCTGCATAAATTCTCATATAAATCCCTAGAGCTTGGCGTTCTAAGTACCAACCTTAACGAATCCAACATACTTCATAAATTCATTTGTTAAGCAAGTTTTTATCCTAAAAACATTTTTAAGAGTTGCTGCAGTTGTAATAGTAAACCTACAGCTCTGATACTAGCTGTGGCAGAACCGCCTGAATTATTCCAGCTCAAGTGCGTTAGTCATCGCTATACAGCCGAGACGAACTCAACGCACCTCAAACGGAATAACTCATTGGTCTGTCGGGTCTCCGCCCGATACTACAACGGTTCAACAGGATTGAAGTATGTTTACCTCGCACAAAGAAGAGTTTACAATCGTACACCAGCTCATAAACTTTTAATTTACAGACATATTAAACATTATTACAAACCATTTTCAAACTTAAGTAAATCTATACAAACCATTGTTTGAAACAACAAGCTAAATAGCTTGTTCAAAAGTTGCACCGGAAGGAAAATGAAAACAACGCGACTACACGTCTCAAGGTGGACACCAGGTTCAGCCTGAAACATGGTGTCACTCCGGAGGGTCACTGCCAGCCGGGGATGGATCCCACTCCACGGAACAGAAGTTGGCCATGCTGATTCATCCGTGGGGTTCTCAAAGGTTATACCTGAAAATAGACTAGCAAGACTGAGTATACTAATACTCAGCAAGACTTAACCGCCTCATGGTATACTTAGTCATGTAACTAGACTCATGAAGGCTTGAAATATCTCTGGGTTTAATTTCAGCTGAAAAGCAACAAAGAGTATGAGCTACTTTTCATATTTTAGCTTTTTGATTCTAATTTCATTAACCATTCTAGGTAAGCACCTAAACTAGACAAAAAAGGTAGGGATTAACATTCATCAAGGTTATTGCAACAATAGTTACTGTTCTTACTCTATGTGGCAAAAGGAATAAGCAGTCTCAATCTCCGCGAGAAATGGACGATTCTGAATCGAATTTCACCCTTGCAAGGTAAACCTAACTCACACGCTTGGAACATCCAAAGATCGTTCCGAAGCAACCGTTTCCCTCATATTCCGGGTTATGGATTAGGGCCACCACAAGCGACTGCAGGACCGCACACCAATTGTGCAGGACATACGTCTGTAGCGTGACTACATGATCGTACTCCTGTCTGCTACGTAGAACGTACTCCCACATGTCAGTGCGTGTGTACAATAGAAACTAAATAATCGAGTGGTGGAGACATGTCCATTTGTCGGGCCATTTGGGTACTAGGCTTACCGCTTTACCATATTTCGCGACATGTGGTTAGTACTTTCAAACGCTTAGTCACCACTACCACACACTGCGATCTTATCAACTTTTATCAACATAGACGGGGTAACCTTCCGAGTCGTGATATGGTACATGACCCCGTCCATGATCCTTATAGTGACTGCAGAATAATAAACATTCAACTCCTATATCGCGCGAGTGACAGGAAATCACCCGACTTCTGCTAGTCCTATTAGCAAAGTATCTATCTAATAAGGACTCAGGTACAATACATAGGTTCCTAGTCTCAATGCATCTAGGGTTTCATTTCAACTTCTAGACTTAATGCAAGATATAATATGTACATATAGGATTGTATAAATGTAGTAATTTGAAATACTGGGTTATGCACCGGGGCTTGCCTTTTTGAGCGGGGCTAGGGTCAGTGGTGTCAGAGACTTCTGAACTTTGGTTTGGGGCTTCAGTTACAGTCTCGACGACATTTACTGGGTCTTCAGAAAATCCTTGATCTTGTTCCAAGACTAGCTCGTAATCTCCGTCATCGAGTGTCGTTGACTCTACATGATATGCAGTGATTTAAGTGAGATGGTTCTTGAGTTAAGGATTTTACTTCACGATAAAGTTGCAATCCAACAAATTAACAAACATAAACTCATGAAACAAGGGGGTTGGATCCTCATAGTTTGTGTTATACTTGTTGAGTACTAGTTTGTACTCACACTTGCCCCTCTACTCTTCTGTTCTATTTCGGATATCTTCGACTGCTGCTCAGTGCCTGGCAACGTGGAGGACTACGTCAGCGGCTTCGACGACTTCTAGGCGTTTGTCTCCTAGTTGACGTCCCTGTGGCGCCCAGCTCTACATGTATCTCTTTTACGCTTCTGCAACTCTTGAACCGATTCTTGATTCGGTTGTAATAAAATAATTTATTTATGATTTATTTACGATTTATATTAATGTTATTCGTGATATGTGTTGTGATATCTTGATGATTCTGTTGTATATATGCGTGACTTGATCCTGGCGCATATATGATTGCTCGATTTATGTTCTTTATAAATCGGGTGTGACAGTATCCTTCTGTACTGCATTCTCGTCTTGAGTGAAACTGACTCATCTGTCCATTATGTTACAGCAGGATGTGGATTTAGATAGAAGTATACCGCCGATGTCGGACATCACACGTCTGCGGCATCTGCTGCCATTTGCGTACCAGAAGCCGATCTTTCATCCTTCCTTTGATCCAGTCAGCATAGACGACGATCAAGATAGCGACGATCGTTGCACCTTGGCTGAAGTGATAAAAGGCTAGGGTCAAAGATTGCCCAGGAGAGCGGAAGCGCTCCTGGAGATGATCTTTTGCCCAACCATCTGTGTGGATCAAGAGCGATAGCTCGGAGCGCAAGGCGAGTGCCTCACCATCTGGGGATGACGTCAGAGCGTCGAGGTGAGTGCTTGTCATTGCATCTTGAGTACTTTTTTCTGCTTTCACTTGGGCATTTTCTAATTGAGTTTCCCCCTTGTTCTTGATTTTCATCAGTAGCTCCCCAAACCCCAAACATACCAGGGGTACAGTTGAAGAAGAGGTCGGGGATGATATTGCAAGGGGACAAGGCGTGCCCACCATTGTAATGGACCCGTCAATTGGTACTGTTGAGGCTGCACCAGAATAATCGCCACCCCTGGCTGATAGCAGTTTGATGGTGATCATCGCGGTTGCCCCGTCAAAGCAGACAACGCCCTTGACTGGCAAACCTGCAGTGATGAGTACTCTGGGTAATAGAGCAGTACCCCAACTACTTAAGAAAAAAGTATTGTTAATAAAGAAGTCTGCACTATAAGTATTCGAGTGCTTTCCTTTCTGTATTGTAGGTTCTTATCTGTCTAATAACAACTCATAATGCTATTGCCCTATGCAGGCCATCCTCTACTTTGGGCTTGGAGTAGCCTGGCAATGCTCTGGATGCGCAAGCCCCTAAGCTAGAGAAGGTATTCGATGTGACACCAGCGGCCACGGAAGTTGTTGAACTCTTGCAGTAGCTAGGTGCTCGTGTCCCCTCACCCACAAGAACTAAATGTGCCAGTGAAAGGGAGGTACCAGTTGCTGAAATAGAGCCGGCAATTACCGAGGAGCCTCAAGAGAATCCCATAGGTAGGTTGCGTTGATCTGCATTTCACCCAAGTTCTTTGTTGCTTGCATGTTTGATTATGGAGTAACCATGTGGCAGGGAGCCCACAACTGTAGCAGCATGACCCCGTCGATCAAGGCACTGTGAGTGGTTCAACAGTTGTAGCTCCAACACAACCGTCAATTTTTGAGAGCGGCATCCCGTTGGAGCTCATCGATGACCCAATGCTCATAATTGAACGGATGAAGGAGTTCAATGATTCATTGCAGGATTTGTTCCGGTTCTCCATGGTTTGTGCCCTAAACTGTCTATATGTGCTGTTGTTGAGTAGTAAAACTTCTCAAACTTCTTTCTCAATGTCAAACAGACCATGGCCAATCGATCCCGCATTAACTCGGACAAATTGCGAGCTGTGGAGATCAAATTCTAGTAGTTGTAGACCAGGGAGCAAGAGATCAAAGCACAAGCAGCAGAAAATGCTAAAGACAGAGATTGAAAATCTTAAGGATAGAAACAGACTACGGGCCAAGTCTTACCGAGGTAATGCTCTATCGACTGCTTTATCCTTGCATGCCATAAGTGAGGAGTAATATCTGAACTTAGTAGAAGTGCTTCTCCATCTCCTTTTGCTTGCAGAACTTAATAATATCATAAGAAATAAGGATGATGAGATCACTGACTTGAAGAATCTTGTGTACTGTCATTCAGATGATACGGAGAATTTGAATCAAGCCCTGCAAGATGCAGATGTACAACTCATAGAGTGTATGACATAGATCAAGGAGTTGACCACTGCAAAAGAGCAAAACAAGAGGGAAGTTGAAGAGCTCAAGGGTGTTGCCCAGGTTGAGGTTGACATGGTGGATCTGCCAGAAGAAGGGGTGTTGAGCAACAAGATGATGTTGGAGCGACTTAACGAAAGCCCCCAAAAAATTTCCAATTATATATCAGAGACCACCAGGACCTACATGGAGCACATCCTAGGACTCTTCAAGTCCTATTTGCCAAAGGCTAACCTGGAACCGCTAGCGACTAGGATGTCTGTGGACTGCACCGAAGACAAGTTCAAGGAACTTGTTGAAGCGGTGAAGCCGGTAGTCCAGAAGCAAGTCGATAGCTTAGAGCAGGTGTAGGTTCATATGTGAAAACATTGAAAACTCTATCATAGCTATGTATAATTGTAAATATATGTACTGGATACTTGCCAGGCGATGTGTTCAGTGTGCTGACTCATAGAGTAGGACCGAAAATTGTAGGACTTAGAAATAGTAGAGACACCCATGTAGAACTGTTAGGGATGGATCCCTAGGTACCCGCAAGGAAGCTACCCACAGGGAAAATGATGTCGGGCTCCTGTGGCAGAACCAATCCGCTGGAATTATTCCGGCTCAAGTGCGCTAGTCATCACTATACAGGCGATGCTAACTCAACACACTTCAAACGGAACAACCCATCGGTCTGTCGGGTCACCGCCTGATTCAACCACGGTTACACAGGATCGAGGTAGGCTTACCTCACACGAAGGCGAGTTTACAATCACATAACAGCTCACCAACTTTTAATTCAAAGAAATATTAAACATTATTACAATCTGTTTCAAACTTAAACTAACCTTATATAAACATTGTTTAAAACCACAAGCTGTGCAAGCTTGTTTAGAGTCACAGCGGAAGAAATTAACACGCAACTACACACGTCGTGAAGGTTGACACCACGCTCAGCCCGAAACATGATGTCATTCCGGAGGGTCTTTGCCAGCCGGGGACGGATCTCACTCCACGGACCAGCCAAACGGAACACAGAATGGCCAGGCTGGACTATCCGTTCGGTTCTCACAGGTCATACCTGAAATACAAACCAGCAAGACGGAGTATGCTAATACTCAGCAAGACTTAACCGAGATTGGGTATACTTAGCCCAAAGCTAGACCATGGAGGATTGAGAGGTTCTGGTTTTCTTTTTGCTGAAAAGCAACAAAGAGTATGATCTACTTTCATGTTTTAGCTTTCAGATTCTAATTTCATTAACCATTCTAGGTAAGCACCTATACTAGACAAGCAAGGTAGAGATTAGCATCCATCAAGATTATTCCAACCATAGTTACTATTCTTACTCTATGTGGCAGAAGGAATAAGCAGTCTCAATCTCCGCGAGAAATGGATGATTCTGAATCGAGTTTCATAACCATGCAAGGGTAAACCTAACTCACACGCTTGGAACATCCAATGATCGTTTCGAAGCAACCGTTTGCCTTTCATTCCGACTCGTGGATCAGGGCCAGCACAAATGACTGTAGGACCATACGCACATGCAATGTGCAGGACGTACGTCTATAGCGCGACTACATGACCATACTCCTATCCACTATGCGGAACGTATTCCCGCACGTTGGTGCGTGTGTGAAAAACCAAATTACAAGTGGTGGGAGGTATGTCCACTCCTCGGGCCGATCGGTTACTAGGCTTACCGCTTATCATAATTCGCGGCATATGGCTAGTACTTTCAAATGCTTAACCATAGCTACCACACACTGCGACCTTATCAACTTTTATCAACACAGATGGGGTAACCTTTCAAGTCATGATACTGCACATGACCCTGTCCATCATCCTTATAGTGATTGCAGAATAGTAAACATTCAACTCCTATATCGCGCGAGTAACAGAAAATCACTCGACTTCTGCCGGTCCTATTAGCAGAGCATCTATTCGATAAGGACTCAGGCACAATACATAGGTTCCTAGGATCCATGCATGTAGGGTTCCATTTCAACTCCTAGACTTAATGCATAATATGGATAAATAAGTATAAAACTGTATAAGTGCAATAATTTAAAATACTGCGTTATGCATCGGGGCTTGCCTTCTTGAGTGGGGCTGGGGTCAAGGATGTCAAGGATTTCCGAATCTTGGTTCGGGGCTTCAGTTGAATCCTCGACGATGTTCACCTAGTCTTCAGAAAACTTTTGTTCAGGTTCCGGGACTAGTTCGTAGACTCCGTCGTCGAGTGTCTCTGACTCTACATGATATGCAATGATTTGAATTAGGTGGTTCTTGAGTTAAGAAGGTTACTTCATGATAAAGTTGCAATCTAACAATTTGATACACACAATTTCATAAAGCAAGAGGTTTGAATGTAAACCTACTATTGGTATCTTAATTCAATTATCCTAATTAGTTGAATTAATTGAATTAAGTTAACAAGTTTGATTTTTATTTTGAAATCTGCAAAGGCTATGGCCTTGAATTTCTGTGGGTAAGCTTACTTCTAATAGATAAGCTTACTATGAATTTTTGATAAATTTCTGAAAATAGAAACTAAAGCATCTGAATTAAGTTCAAATTTCAAGTTTAAATTAAAACCTTGGGCAAAAAAGTGTCATAAATTTTTGAAAGATTTACTATGAACTATTCAATTATAGGGCATCACATGGTAAAAAGATTTAAGCATGAAAACTTTAGCAACATGCTTGAATAAATTTAAACCATTTCAAGCTTGACTTGCATAAGTTTAAATTAGTTTAAGCTAGGGTTCAATACTGCAAGTGAAATTTTCACACAAGCTCACTCATACCCTAAAGAGGCTACTCACCAAAATTCACAAGAAATAGAGCTAGCATGCAAAAGTTATACTCAAGATACCCTTTTGTTAAACTGTAAAATAACTCTAAAAACATTTTGTTTCAAACTAAGCTCTATTAATAAAATTTGTAAAGCTAGACATCTGGAGTACAACAAAACTTGTTTGGCAATTTTTGGATTTTTCTACAAATTTCTATGGATTTTCAAAGTTGGCTGGTTTGAAATGGGGGGGGGGGCGTTCTGATTTTCCACAGAAAGGCCCCTAGAAAGATTTGAATCCTTGCAATTGGGTCTTTGGCTGGGTTAAACAGAGAAGCTGATCGACGGCAACCAAATTCCGATGAGAGGGCTCCCCGTTGGCGAGGGGAAAGTGGGGGAAAAGGTTCAGGAGCTCATGGCGGTCACGGGGGTGGCCGGTGTTGGGGAAGAGAGGGGCTGAGACGGCGAGTCAACAGCGAACAAGGGCGGGCAGCGGGGCTCCAAGGGGCGACGATGGCGTTCCGGTGGCCGGAGTGCCGGAGGGCGGTGGAGAAGTAGCTAGAATGCTTCTTCGGGGTGATGTGGTGCTGGTGGTGCGCTTGGCGGGGGCTGAGAGGCGACGGAGCGTCGGGACGACGGTGAGTCCGAGCGGCGGCGGAGCTTGAGCTCACCGACGCGGTGGTCCGGCTGCTCTAGTGCGGGAGAGTGAAATTGGGCAGGTCTGTGAGCATCAATGGGTGGCAGCGGTGCCACTGGAGCACTGGATAGTGGGTGGAAGGTGGTGGAGCGGCTGACGACGGCGAGCCGAGGTAGCAGGCGGAGCTCCGGCGAGAGTACTCGAGTGGAGGAAGGAAAGAAAGGTAATGCGGCGCGGTGGAATGGGTAAAAGAAGTCGAGAGGGACTCCTGGGCAAGCTTTAAGGCCAGGAGAAGCACGGCGTGTGCGAAGCAGCTGCTGGTAAGCCCGGCGGCGTGCGTGGCGGCTCGGGCGATGGCGGCGCGACGTGGAGGGGCGAGGAGACCCATTTTGCATCAAAGGACCTAAATTTTTCAGAATTAAAAAATACCCTTTTGCCTTTACATTAAAGTTTTTAACACACATACACAATATCAAACATACACATTTCATACTAGAATCTAGTGTGTTTTAATCCTAAGTATCTGAATGTCACAGCCTTCCCCCCTAAAAAGAATCTCATCCCGAGATTCCGGAATAGGATGAATTTGGACGATCAGATTTGGGAGTTGGCTTGAAGGAAGTCTGGAAAGTTACGCTGAAGATATGACTCGGTTTCCCAAGTCGCTTCTTCTTCAGTGTGATGGTCCCACTGAACTTTGAATATTCTGATGGTTTCTCTTCTAGTACTTCTCTCTTTGGTGTCTAGTACTTTGATCGGATGCTCGGTATAAGATAGATCTGGTTGGATTTCCCTAGATTGGGAATCGATGATCTCGATAGGAATTTTAACGCACTTCCTAAGTTGAGATACCTCGAGTAGGGGATACTCGAAGATATACGAAGTTTCCAACCTCGAACTGTAATGGTCTCCGTCGTATGTCAGCATAGCTTTTTTATTGAGATTGGGCTACCTTTAGATTATTCTGAATAGTCCTCACCTTTTCCTCTGCTTCAGTGACAAGGTCAGGTCCAAAGATTTTACGCTCGCCGGTTTGTTACCAACTCAAAGGAGTTCGGCATCGGCGACCGTATAATGCTTCGAACGGAGCCATCTTGAGACTTGTCTGATAACTGTTGTTGTAGGAAAATTCTGCCAGTGACAAGCATTTGTCCTAATTTTTGTCGTACTGAAGTATGCAGGCTCTAAGCATATCTTCTAGAATCTGATTTATTCTTTCTGTTTGCCCATCTGTCTAAGAATTAACTTAGTTCCAAGAGTATATTGAAGTTGCTCCCAGAATCGAGTGATAAACTGTGTTCCACGATCAGAAATGATCGTTTTAGGCACTCCATGGAGACGAACGATTTGATCTAGATAGATCTCAGCATACTTTTTGGCGTTGTAAGTAGTATACATGGGAAGAAAATGGGTGGTCTTGGTTAATCAATCAATGGTTACCCAAATAGAGTCATGCCTTTGGGAGGTGTTGGGTAAGCCAATGATAAAATTCATGCTGATATCCTCCCACTTCCAAGAGAGAATGGGTAGAGGTTGAAGAATACCAGCAGTTTCTAGATGACTAGCCTTAACTCTTTGGCAAATATCACATTTCGAGACAAACTTTGCAATTTCTCGCTTCATACGAGTCCACCAAAGTTCTATTTCAAATCTTGGTACATCTTGGTACTGCTGGGGTGCATAGAGAATTTGGACAGATGGGCCTCATCAAATATCTGCTTACGAAGCTTATGGTTCTTAGGTACAACGACATGCTCGTTAAACCATAGAATCCCTTCGTGATCTACTTGAAAGCACTTGTGCTTTTCTTCTCCTTGTGCTAACTTCTGCTTGATGATTCTGACCCCTTTGTCATGCTGTTGTGCCAGGACGACGTTATCCCTAAGCGTAGTTTCAACTAAGAGATGTTTCAAGCTACCTTGAGGAATAATCTCTAGATTGAGCTTCCTCATCTCCCAACAAAGAGTCTCATTGAAAGCCTCTACTGACAAGCAAGAGCAATGTGCCTTGCGGCTAAGCGCATCCGCAACAACATTGGGTTTGCCTGGATGATAGTGCACTTCCAGATCATAATCCTTAATAAGCTCTAGCCAGCGTCTTTGCCTCATATTTAGATCTGCTTGCGTGAAGATATACTTGAGGCTTTACTGGTCAGTGTAGATATGACACTTTGTACCCATCAGATGATGTCTCCAAATCTTAATTGCATGGATAACGGCTGTGAGTCAAGATCATGAGTAGGATAGTTCTGTTCATGAGTTCTGAGTGCTCGTGATGCATAAGCAATCACTCGGTTGTCTTGCATAAGCACACAACCAAGTCCGATTCCCGAAGCATCACAATAGATGTCAAAAGGTTTGGAAACATCCGGTTGAGCCAGAACTAGGGCAGTAGTGAGATGTGCTCTGAGGATGTGGAATGCATCTTCACATTTCTGATCCCAGGAGAATATAACTCCTTTCTTTAGCCATTCGGTCATAGGCTTGGCTATTCTAGAAAAGTCAAGAATGAAACGACGATAATAGCCAGCTAGACCAAGAAAACTGCGGATCTGATGGACTGATGTAGGAGGCTTCCAGTCCAGCACTTCTTGGACTTTACTTGGATCAACGGATATACCGTCACTGGAGATGGTATGTCCAAGAAATTTAACGGTATCCAGCCAAAATTCACATTTGGAGAATTTGGCATACAGGTGGTGATATCTTAACCTCTGAAGAACAATATGGAGATGGTTCGCAGATCTTCCGGATTTTTGGAATAAATCAGAATGTCGTCAAAGAAGACCACTACAAATTTGTCGAGTTCTTGCATGAAGACAGAGTTCATGAGATACATAAAGTATGCGGGTGCATTGGTAAGACCAAACGACATGACCAGATATTCATAGAGTCCATATCTGGTGGAGAATGCCATTTTTGGAATGTCACTCGGCGTGATCTTGATTTGATGATATCCGGAGCAGAGGTCAATCTCAGAGAATACTTTAGCTCCGGCTAACTGATCGAATAGAATGTCAATGCGGGGTAGAGGATACTTGTTTTTGATGGTTACCGCATTGAGGGGACAATAATCTACACATAGCCTTAATCTATTATCCTTAACATATCACATCAGGGTGGTCTGCTTGCTAACACTCTAGCCACACGTACGCATGCCATATATATTATAGCAAATGGCCCTAGGTCCAGGTAGACTGCTCACTACCTATGTCATAACATTCTACACTAGTTACATCTGAAAGATCGACGATTTAGATGGACTAGAAATCATCGAGATCGCGTACGGAGGACTGGCTACCGGAAGAGGAGTGATCTGGCTGAGGGTTAGGCTCTAGGTTTTCGTGCTCGGAGTCAAGATCAGAAACTTATTCAATTTCTTCCGGTTCTTCTTCTTCGCCTTCAGGTGCTACAGGTACAGCAGCAGGAGCTGGCTGCTGCTGAAGTTCGTTGATGTGAGCGAGGGCATCGTCAACCTCAAGGATGAGGTCGTGGACTTGCTCCTGGAGGAACTCAATAATCGTGTTACGTTGAGTGATTATTGCATCACTCTCATTGATTTGATCCTCCCGGTGGACAATGGTCTCATCTCGCTCTGCGATAATTTCTTCCTTTTCTGTGACCAATGCTTGAAGCTCTTCTATCTGAGTGACCTGTCGATCAGCATTTTTGTAGTGATCTTGAGCTATGCCGGTCAACAGACTCATACCGTGGCGCAGCAAGATCTGATAGTGGTGCTGGGCATTCATAAACCTAATGGTACCACGGAGCGTCTCTTCGGCTAAATCTCCCAGCATGTGGCCATAATGAGCTATCCGAAAATTCCACTCGGGATCATTGGAATTTATTGCAGGTAATAGGCTGATAGGATGCCCGGCAACTTCGGCAGGATACTGGTCGCAAAAAGTATGAATGGCCTCAAGAGCTGCGGTCTCAATGGTGTCGACGAGACGATAGCCAACCACATCGAACTTGATGGGCTGCCACTGAGAACGAAAAGGGTGCTGAGGAATGGTCATATTAACCCTACAACGAGGAACACCTTCCTCCCTATATTCCATTCCATAATACTGTGGAGGCTCGGTGTAGAAGAATAACCTAAGTGACTCCGACAAGAGTCGGGGAAAACCCTCCCAGTGCAAGGCATTGGTATGGAGATGCCCTGCAAGATCCCAAAAGATGTTTGAAAGAGCCGCCATCTGAAGCAAGGATTCAAATGGTGAGAATTTGAAGGATGCCGTAAACTCAATTAAGGCTACCTCAAGAATCCTATTGAAACCACACTAGAGATAGACAACACTCTATACGTCCTTAAAAGAACAACACCTTTAATGCACTTACTTTGCTTGATAATGGATTATGCATGCACGTACTATTCGACCTCACTACCAAAAACAATTGCCAAATATCTTTGGACTTATGTAGTTAATTTCAGTGGCATAACACATATGTCTCTCACTAATAACTAATCGATAAGTCCTGTCCGTCTTAACCTCTTAATCGTGGTTAGTGTACCTGCAGAAGACCATATTTATATAATCTGAACCTTTCATGGCAGCACGACATGAAAGCATCCCCAAATAGTACTGTTCACTATAGAAACAGTATTCGTACAATTTCCACCGTATGGATGATGTTAGCATACGTTACATCTGCAACGTATTCATGGGGGTACCGTATAAAATGGGGGTATGAACAGCGATCATCGTACCCTGTGCCGAACCATATACTCCCAATATGATCAACTAATCGTTGATATATTGGCAGCATCTCAAGTAAGCCACTGCTTGAGAAACAGCGTTCGGTTCGCATCACCGATGGGAAGGCCAAACTCCCTCAGTTGGCTGAGGATCCTTACCTTCTTACCTTCTTGTCTCAACGTTGAGGAACAAGACAATACAAATAGATGTCTAGGGTTGGTTGTGCTCAAAAGTAAGTTTTGACAGAAAGTAGTGCTGCAAGTTAGAGCTGACTATACACATATATATATACTAGTAGCCACCTATTACTCCCATATAAACCCCTAGGGCTTTACGATCTAAGCACCAACCTTAACGAGTCCAACGCACTTTGCAAATTCTTTTGTTAAGCCAATTTTATCTTGAAAATATTAAGAGCTGCTGCAATTTTAGTGCCGATTGTAAGAGTAAACCTACAACTTTGATACCAGCTGTGGTAGAACCAATCCGCTGGAATTATTCTGGCTCAAGTGCGCTAGTCATCACTACACAGGCGATACTAACTCAATGCACTTCAAAGGGAACAACCCATTGGTCTGTTGGGTCACTGCCCAATTCAACCACGGTTACACAGGATTGAGCTAGGTTTACCTCGCACGAAGGCGCGTTTACAATCACACAACTGCTCACCAACTTTTAATTCACAGAAATATTAAACATTATTACAATCTGTTTCAAACTTAAAGTAAACTTATATAAATATTGTTTAAAACCACAAGCTATGCAAGCTTGTTTAGAGTCACAGCGGAAGAAATTAACACGCGACTACACACGTCGGGAAGATTGACACCACGCTCAGCCCGAAACATGGCGTCATTCCGGAGGGTCTTTGCCAACCGGGGACGGATCTCACTGCATGGACCAGCCAAACTGAACACAGAATGGCTAGGCTGGACTATCCGTTCAGTTCTCACAGGTCATACCTGAAATACAGACTAGCAAGACTGAGTATGCTAATACTCAGCAAGACTTAACCGAGATCGGGTATACTTAGCCTGAAGCTAGACCATGGAGGATTGAGAGGTTCTGGTTTTCTTTTTGCTGAAAAGCAACAAAGAGTATGATCTACTTTCATATTTTAGCTTTCAGATTCTAGTTTCATTAACCATTCTAGGTAAGCACCTATACTAGACAACCAAGGTAGAGATTAGCATCCATCAAGATTATTCCAACCATAGTTACTGTTCTTAGTCTATGTGGCAGAAGAAATAAGCAGTCTCAATCTCCATGAGAAACGGATGATTCTGAATTGAGTTTCATAACCTTGCAAGGGTAAACCTAACTCACACGCTTGGAACATCCAATGATCATTTCGAAGCAACCGTTTGCCTTTCATTCCGACTCATGGATCAGAGCCACCACAAGTGACTGTAGGACCATACGCACATCCAATGTGCAGGACGTACGTCTGTAGCACGACTACATGACCGTACTCCTGTCCGCTGTGCAGAATGTATTCCCGCACATTGGTGCTTGTGTGAAAAACCAAATTATAAGTGGTGGGAGGTATGTCCACTCCTCGGGCCGATCGGTTACTAGGCTTACCGCTTATCATAATTCGCGGCATATGGCTAGTACTTTCAAATGCTTAACCATAGCTACCACACACTGCGACCTTATCAACTTTTATCAACACAGATGGGGTAACCTTTCAAGTCATGATACTGCACATGACCCTGTCCATCATCCTTATAGTGATTGCAGAATAGTAAACATTCAACTCCTATATCGCGCGAGTAACAGAAAATCACTCGACTTCTGCCGGTCCTATTAGCAGAGCATCTATTCGATAAGGACTCAGGCACAATACATAGGTTCCTAGGATCCATGCATGTAGGGTTCCATTTCAACTCCTAGACTTAATGCATAATATGGATAAATAAGTATAAAACTGTATAAGTGCAATAATTTAAAATACTGCGTTATGCATCGGGGCTTGCCTTCTTGAGTGGGGCTGGGGTCAAGGATGTCAAGGATTTCCGAATCTTGGTTCGGGGCTTCAGTTGAATCCTCGACGATGTTCACCTAGTCTTCAGAAAACTTTTGTTCAGGTTCCGGGACTAGTTCGTAGACTCCGTCGTCGAGTGTCTCTGACTCTACATGATATGCAATGATTTGAATTAGGTGGTTCTTGAGTTAAGAAGGTTACTTCATGATAAAGTTGCAATCTAACAATTTGATACACACAATTTCATAAAGCAAGAGGTTTGAATGTAAACCTACTATTGGTATCTTAATTCAATTATCCTAATTAGTTGAATTAATTGAATTAAGTTAACAAGTTTGATTTTTATTTTGAAATCTGCAAAGGCTATGGCCTTGAATTTCTATGGGTAAGCTTACTATGAATTTTTCATAAATTTCTAAAAATAGAAACTAAAGCATCTGAATTAAGTTCAAATTTCAAGTTTAAATTAAAACCTTAGGCAAAAAAGTGTCATAAATTTTTGAAAGATTTACTATGAACTACTCAATTATAGGGCATCACATGGTAAAAAGATTTAAGCATGAAAACCTTAGCAACATGCTTGAATAAATTTAAACCATTTCAAGCTTGACTTGCATAAGTTTAAATTAGTTTAAGCTAGTGTTCAGTACTGCAAGTGAAATTTTCACACAAGCTCACTCATACCCTAAACAGGCTACTCACCAAAATTCACAAGAAATAGAGCTAGCATGCAAAAGTTATACTCAAGATACCCTTTTGTTAAACTGTAAAATAACTAAAAACATTTTGTTTCAAACTGAGCTCTAGTAATAAAATTTGTAGAGCTAGACTTCTAGAGTATAACAAAACTTGTTTGGCAATTTTTGGATTTTTCTACAAATTCCTATGGATTTTCAAAGTTGGCTGGTTTGAAATGGGGGGGGGGGGCGTTCTGATTTTCCACAGAAAGGCCCCTAGAAAGATTTGAATCCTTGCAATTGGGTCTTTGGCTGGGTTAAACATAGAAGCTGATCGACGGCGACCAAATTCCGACGAGTCAACGGCGAACAAGGGCGGGCAGCGGGGCTGCGAGGGGCGACGATGGCGTTCCAGTGGCCGGAGTGCCGGAGGGTAGTGGGGAAGTAGCTAGAATGCTTCCTCGGGGTGATGTGGTGCTGGTGGTGCGCTTGGCGGGGGCTGAGAGGCGACGGAGCGTCGGGACAACGGCGAGACCGAGCGGCGGCGGAGCTTGAGCTCACCGGCGCGGTGGTCCGCCTGCTCTAGTGCAGGAGAGTGAAATTGGGCGGGTCTGTGAGCATCAGTGGGTGGTGGTGGTGCCACTGGAGCACTGGATAGAGGGTGGGAGGTGGCAGAGGCGGCTGACGATGGCGAGCCGAGGCAGCGGCGGAGCTCCGGCGAGAGGACTCGAGCGGAGGAAGGAAAGAAAGGTAATGCGGCGCGGTGGAATGGGTAAAAGAAGTCGAGAGGGACTCCTGGGCAAGCTTTAAGGCCAGGAGAAGCACGGCGGGTGCGAAGCAGCTGCTGGTAAGCCCGGCGGCGTGCGTGGCAGCTCGGGCGACGGCGGCGCGACGTGGAGGGGCGAGGAGAGGGCCAGCACGGGTCGGGTGAGCGGTGGGCGCGGTGCTGGAGGGGTACGTGGCACGGAGAAGAGCAGCGCAGGGCAGCTGGAACTCAGGAAAACGGCTGGCGAAGCGGCTGGAGGTAGATGATGAGGACTGATCTGTGATTTTCGAAAAATGCACGGACTCCAGTGTAAAGCCAAAACAACTTTCAAACCATAGCTCAAATGAAAATGTGCCAAAAATCAAAAGTGTAGAGCTTAGCAATATCTACAACTTTGCTTTAAGGTTCAGCTTCAAAAGAGTTAAGGATTTAAATCTATTTCAAATCTTGGCAAAAGTTTAAACTTCGGAGATAACCTATTTGAAATCTACACTCCACTTGAATCCTTAGGGTAGTTTCACTTCTCACAGAGGTTCAAATGTAAGTACTTGCTTCTTCCAAAATAACCCTTTACATATTTTGGTTTTACCTACCATTCTCACCCATTTTGCATCAAAGGACCTAAATTTTTCACAATTAAAAAAATACCCTTTTGCCTTTACATTAAAGTTTTTAACACACATACACAATATCAAACATACACATTTCATACTAGAATCTAGTGTGTTTTAATCCTAAGTACCTGAATGTCACAACCTTCCCCCCTAAAAAGAATCTCATCCTGAGATTCCAGAACAGGATGAATTCGGACGATCAGATTTGGGAGTTGGCTTGAAGGAAGTCTGGAAAGTTACGCTGAAGATATGACTCGGTTTTCCAAGTCGCTTCTTCTTCAGTGTGATGGTCCCACAGAATTTTGAACATTCTGATGGTTTCTCTTCTAATACTTCTCTCTTTGGTGTCTAGTACTTTGATCGGATGCTCGGTATAAGATAGATCTGGTTGGATTTCCCTAGATTGGGAATCGATGATCTCGGTAGGAATTTTGATGCACTTCCTAAGTTGAGATACATGGAAGATATCATGAATGGCCGCTAATTGAGGAGGAAGTCGAAGAGGATACGCTAAAGGTCCACAAACTTCGATGATTTCAAAGGGTCCAATATATCGAGGGGCATGTTTCCCTTTTATGCAAAACCGTTGAATACCTCGAGTAGGAGATACTCAAAGATATACGAAGTTTCCAACCTCGAACTATAATGGTCTCCTTCGTATGTCAGCATAGCTTTTCTATTGAGATTGGGCTGCCTTTAGATTATTCTGAATAGTCTTCACCTTTTCCTCTACTTCAGTGACAAAGTCGGGTCCAAAGATTTTACGCTCGCCGGTTTGTTACCAACTCAAAGGAGTTCGGCATCGGCGACCGTATAATGCTTCGAACGGAGCCATCTTGAGACTTGTCTAATAACTATTGTTGTAGGAAAATTTTGCCAGTGACAAGCATTTGTCCCAATTTTTGTCGTACTGAAGTATGCAGGCTCTAAGCATATCTTCTAGAATCTGATTTATTCTTTCCGTTTGCCCATCTGTCTAAGAATTAACTTAGTTCCAAGAGTATGTTGAAGTTGCTCCCATAATCGAGTGATAAACTGTGTTCCACGATCAGAAATGATCGTTTTAGGCACTCCATGGAGACGAAAGATTTGATCTGGATAGATCTCAGCATACTTTTTGGCGTTGTAAGTAGTATGCACGGGAAGAAAATGGGCGGTCTTGGTTAATCGATCAATGATTACCCAAATAAAGTCATGCCTTTAGGAGGTGTTGGGTAAGCCAATGATAAAATCTATGCTGATATCCTCCCACTTCCAAGAGGGAATGGGTAGAGGTTGAAGAATACCAACAATTTCTAGATGACTAGCCTTAACTCTTTGGCAAATATCACATTTCAAGACATACTTTGCAATTTCTCGCTTCATACGAGTCCACCAAAGTTCTATTTCAAATCTTGGTACATCTTGGTACTGCTGGGGTGCATAGAGAATTTGGATAGATGGGCCTCATCCAATATCTGCTTATGAAGCTTATGGTTCTTAGGTACAACGACATGCTCGTTAAACCATAGAATCCCTTCGTGATCTACTTGAAAGCACTTGTACTTTTCTTCTCCTTGTGCTAACTTCTGGTTGATGATTCTGACCCCTTTGTCATGCTGTTGTGCCAGGATGACGTTATCCCTAAGCGTAGTTTCAACTAAGAGATGTTTCAAGCTACCTTGATGAATAATCTCTAGATTGAGCTTCCTCATCTCCCAACAAAGAGTCTCATTGAAAGCCTCTACTGACAAGCAAGAGCAATGTGCCTTGCGGCTAAGCGCATCTGCAACAACATTAGCTTTGCCTGGATGATAGTGCACTTCCAGATCATAATCCTTAATAAGCTCTAGTCAGTGTCTTTGCCTCATATTTAGATCTGCTTGCGTGAAGATATACTTGAGGCTTTTATGGTCAGTATAGATATGGCACTTTGTACCCATCAGATGATGTCTCCAAATCTTAAGTGCATGGATAACGGCTATGAGTCAAGATCATGAGTAGGATAGTTCTGTTCATGAGTTCTGAGTGCTCGCAATGCATAAGCAATCACTCGGTTGTCTTGCATAAGCACACAACCAAGTCCGATTCCCGAAGCATCACAATAGATGTCAAAAGGTTTGGAAACATCCGGTTGAGCCAGAACTAGGGCAGTAGTGAGATGTGCTCTGAGGGTGTGGAATGCATCTTCACATTTCTGATCCTAGGAGAATTTAACTCCTTTTTTTAGCCGTTCGGTCATAGGCTTGGCTATTCTAGAAAAGTCAGGAATGAAACAACAATAATAGCTAGCTAGACCAAGAAAACTGTGGATCTGATGAACTGATGTAGGAGGCTTCCAGTCGAGCACTTCTTGGACTTTACTTGGATCAACGGATATACCGTCACTGGAGATGGTATGTCCAAGAAATTTAATGGTATCCAGCCAAAATTCACATTTGGAGAATTTGGCATACAGGTGGTGATATCTTAATCTCTGAAGAACAATATGGAGATGGTTCGCATGATCTTCCGGATTTTTGGAATAAATCAGAATGTCATCAATGAAGACCACTAGAAATTTTTCGAGTTCTTGCATGAAGACAGAGTTCATGAGATACATAAAGTATGTGGGTGCATTGGTAAGACCAAACGACATGACCAGATATTCATAGAGTCCATATCTGGTGGAGAATGCCATTTTTGGAATGTCACTCGGCCTGATCTTGATTTAATGATATCCGGAGCAGAGGTCAATCTTTGAGAATACTTTAGCTCCGGCTAACTGATCGAACAGAATATCAATGCAGGGCAGAGGATACTTGTTTTTGATGGTTACCGCATTGAGGGGACAATAATCTACATATAGCCTTAAGCTATTATCCTTAACATATCACATCAGGGTGGTCTGCTTGCTAACACTCTAGCCACACGTACGCATGCCATATATATTATAGCAAATGGCCCTAGGTCCAGGTAGACTGCTCACTACCTATGTCACAACATTTTACACTAGTTACATCTGAAAGATCGACGATTTAGATGGACTAGAAATCATCGAGATCGCCTACGGAGGACTGGCTACCGAAAGAGGAGTGATCTGGCTGAGGGTTAGGCTCTGGGTTTTCGTGCTCCGAGTCAAGATCAGAAACTCCTTCAATTTCTTCCGGTTGTTCTTCTTCGCCTTCAGGTGCTACAGGTATAGCAGGAGGTGCTGGCTGCTGCTGAAGTTCATTGATGTGAGCGAGGGCATTGTCAACCTCAAGGATGAGGTCGTGTACTTGCTCCGGGAGGAACTCAATAATCGTGTTACATTGAGTGATTATTGCATCACTCTCATTGATTTGATCCTCCCGGTGGACAATGGTCTCATCTCGCTCTGCGATAATTTCTTCCTTTTCCGTTACCAATGCTTGAAGCTCTTCTATCTGAGTGACCTGTCGATCAGCATTTTTGTAGTGACCTTGAGCTATGCTGGTCAACAGACTCATACCGTGGCGCAGCAAGATCTGATAGTGGTGCTGGGCATTCATAAACCTAATGGTACCACAGAGCGTCTCTTTGGCTAAATCTCCCAGCATGTGGCCATAATGAGCTATCCGAAAATTCCACTCGGGATCATTGGAATTTATTGCAGGTAATAGGCCGATAGGATGCCCGACAACTTCGGCAGGATACTAGTCGCAAAAAGTATGAATGGCCTCAAGAGCTACGGTCTCAATGGTGTCGACGAGACGATAGCCAACCACATCGACCTTGATGGGCTGCCACTGAGAACGAAAAGGGTGCTGAGGAATGGTCATCTTAACCCTGCACCGAGGAACACCTTCCTCCCTATATTCCATTCCATAATACTGTGGGGGCTCGGTGTAGAAGAATAACCTAAGTGACTCCCACAAGAGTCGGGGAAAACCCTCCCAGTGCAAGGCATTGGTATGGAGATGCCCTGCGTGATCCCAAAAGATGTTTGAAGGAGCCGCCATCTGAAGCAAGGATTCAAATGGTGAGATTTTGAAGGATGCCGTAAACTCAATTAAGGCTGCCTCAAGAATCCTATTGAAACCACACTAGAGATAGACAACACTCTATACGTCCTTAAAAGAACAACACCTTTAGTGAACTTACTTTGCTTGATAATGGATTATGCATGCACGTACTATTCAACCTCACTACCAAAAACAATTGCCAAATATCTTTGGACTTATGTAGTTAATTTCGGTGGCATAACACATATGTCTCTCACTAATAACTAATCGATAAATCCTATCCGTCTTAACCTCTTAATCGTGGTTAGTGTACCTGCAGAAGACCATATTTATATAATCTGAACCTTTCATGGCAGCACGACATGAAAGCGTCCCCAAACAGTACTGTTCACTATAGAAACAGTATCCGTACAATTTCCGCCGTATGGACGACGTTAGCATACGTTACAACTGCAACGTATTCATGGGGGTACCGTATAAAATGGGGGTATGAACAGCGATCACCATAGCCTGTGCCAAACCATATACTCCCAATATGATCAACTAATCGTTGATATATTGGCAGCATCTCAAGTAAGCCACTGCTTGAGAAACAGCGTTCGGTTCGCATCACCGATGGGAAGGCCAAACTCCCTCAGTTGGCTGAGGATCCTTACCTTCTTACCTTCTTGTCTCAACGTTGAGGAACAAGACAATACAAATAGATGTCTAGGGTTGGTTGTGCTCAAAAGTAAGTTTTGACAGAAAGTAGTGCTGCAAGTTAGAGCTGACTATACACATATATATATATACTAGTAGCCACCTATTACTCCCATATAAACCCCTAGGGCTTTACGATCTAAGCACCAACCTTAACGAGTCCAACGCACTTTGCAAATTCTTTTGTTAAGCCAATTTTATCCTGAAAACATTAAGAGCTGCTGCAATTTTAGTGCCGATTGTAAGAGTAAACCTACAGCTCTGATACCAGCTGTGGCAGAACCAATTCGCTGGAATTATTCTGGCTCAAGTGCGCTAGTCATCACTATATAGGCGATACTAACTCAACGCACTTCAAACGGAACAACCCATTGGTCTGTCGGGTCACCTCCTAATTCTACCACGATTACACAGGATCGAGGTAGGTTTACCTCGCACGAAGGCGAGTTTACAATCACACAACAGCTCACCAACTTTTAATTCACAGAAATATTAGACATTATTATAATCTGTTTCAAACCTTAAGTAAACTTATATAAATATTGTTTAAAACCACAAGCTGTGCAAGCTTGTTTAGAGTCACAGCGGAAGAAATTAACACGCGACTACACACGTCGTGAAGGTTGACACCATGCTCAGCCCGAAACATGGCATCATTCCGGAGGGTCTTTGCCAGCCAGGGACGGATCTCACTCCATGGACCAGCCAAACGGAACACAGAATGGCCAGGCTGGACTATCCGTTCGGTTCTCACAGATCATTCCTGAAATACAGACTAGCAAGACTGAGTATACTAATACTCAGCAAGACTTAACCAAGATCAGGTATACTTAGCCTGAAGCTAGACCATGGAGGATTGAGAGGTTCTGGTTTTCTTTTTGCTGAAAAGCAACATAGAGTATAATCTACTTTCATATTTTATCTTTCAGATTCTAGTTTCATTAACCATTCTAGGTAAGCACCTATACTAGACAAGCAAGGTAGAGATTAGCATCCATCAAGATTATTCCAACCATAGTTACTGTTCTTACTTTATGTGGCAGAAGGAATAAGCAGTCTCAATCGCCACGAGAAATGGACGATTCTGAATCGACTTTCATAACCTTGCAAGGGTAAACCTAACTCACACACTTGGAACATCCAATGATCGTTCCCAAGCAACCGTTTGCCTTTCATTCCGACTCGTGGATCATGGCCACCACAAATGACTGTAGGACCATACGCACATGCAATGTGCAGGATGTACGTCTGTAGCACGACTACATGACCGCACTCCTGTCCGCTGTGCGGAACATATTCTCGCACGTTGGTGCGTGTGTGAAAAACCAAATTACAAGTGGTGGGAGGTATGTCCACTCCTCGGGCCGATCGGTTACTAGGCTTACCGCTTACCATAATTCGCGGCATGTGGCTAGTACTTTCAAACGCTTAACCACAACTACCACACACTGCGACCTTATCAACTTTTATCAACACAGATGGGGTAACCTTTCAAGTCATGATACTGCACATGACCCCGTCCATCATCCTTATAGTGATTGCATGATAGTAAACATTCAACTCTTATATCGCGCGAGTAACAGGAAATCACTCGACTTCTGCCGGTCCTATTAGCAGAGCATCTATTCGATAAGGACTCAAGCACAATATATAGGTTCCTAGGATCCATGCATCTAGGGTTCCATTTCAACTCCTAGACTTAATGCATAATATGGATAAGTAAGTATAAAACTGTATAAGTGTAATAATTTAAAATACTGGGTTATGTATCGGGGCTTGCCTTCTTGAGTGGGGCTGGGGTCAGGGATGTCAAGGACTTCCGAATCTTGGTTCGGGCCTTCAGTTAAATCCTCAATGACGTTCACCTGGTCTTCAGAAAACTCTTGTTCGGGTTCCGGGACTAGTTCGTAGACTCCGTTGTCGAGTGTCTCTGACTCTACATGATATGCAATGATTTGAATTAGGTGGTTCTTGAGTTAAGAAGGTTACTTCGCAATAAAGTTGCAATCTAACAATTTGATACACACAATTTCATAAAGCAAGAGGTTTGATTGTAAACCTATTATTGGTATCTTAATTCAATTATCCTAATTAGTTGAATTAATTGAATTAAGTTAACAAGTTTGATTTTTATTTTAAAATCCGCAAAGGCTATGGCCTTGAATTTTTGTGGGTAAGCTTACTTCTAACAGATAAGCTTACTATGAATTTTTCAGAAATTTCTGAAAATAGAAACTAAAGCATCTGAATTAAGTTCAAATTTCAAGTTTAAATTCAAACCTTAGGCAAAATAGTGTCATAAATTTTTGAAAGATTTACTATGATCTACTCAATTATATAGCATCATATGGTAAAAAGATCTAAGCATGAAAATCTTAGCAACATGCTTGAATAAATTTAAACGATTTCAAGATTGACTTGCATAAGTTTAAATTAGTTCAAGCTAGGGTTCAGTACTGCAATTGAAATTTCACACAAGCTCACTCATACCATAAACAGGCTACTCACCAAAATTCACAAGAAATAGAGCTAGCATGCAAAAGTTATACTCAAGATACCCTTTTGTTAAACTGTAAAATAACTCTAAAAACATTTTGTTTCAAATTGAGATCTAGTAATAAAAGTTGTAGAGCTAGACTTCTAGAGTACAACAAAACCAGTTTGGCAATTTTTGGATTTTTCTACAAGTTCCTATGGATTTTCAAAGTTGGCTGGTTTGAAATGGGGGGGTTCTGATTTTCCCTAGAAAGACCCCTAGAAAGATTTGAATCCTTGCAATTGGGTCCTTGGCCGGGTTAAATAGAGAAGCCGATCGACGGCGACAAAATTCCGGCGAGGAGGCTCACCGGTGGCGAGAGGAAAGTGGGGGAAAAGGTTCAGGAGCTCACGGCGCTCACGGGGGTGGCCGGTGTTGGGGAAGAGAGGGGCTGAGACGGCGAGTCGATGGCGAATAGGGGCGGGCAGCGGGGCTCCGAGGGGCGGTGATGGCGTTCCAGTGGCCGGAGTGCTGGAGGGTGGCGGGGAGGTAGCTAGAACGCTTCCTCGGGGGTGATGTGGTGCTGGTGGTGCGCTTGGCGGGGGCTGAGAGGTGACGGAGCGTCGGGACGACGGTGAGACCGAGCGGCGGCGGAGCTTGATCTCACCGGCGCGGTGGTCCGGCTGCTCTAGTGCGGGAGAGTGAAATTCGGCGGGTCTGTGAGCATCAGTGTGTGGCGGTGGTGCTACTGGAGCACTGGATCGAGGGTGGGAGGCGGCAGAGGCGGCTGACAACGGCGAGCTGAGGCAGCGGCGGAGCTCCGGCAAGAGAACTCGAGTGGAGGAAGGAAAGAAAGGTAATGCGGCGCGGTGGAACGGGTAAAAGAAGTTGAGAGGGACTCCTGGGCAAGCTTTAAGGCCAGGAGAAGCATGGCGTGCGCGAAGCAGCGACTGGTAAGCCTGGCGGCGTGCGTGGCTGCTCGGGTGACGTCGGCGTGACTTGGAGGGGCGAGGAAATGGCCGGCGAAGCGGCAGGGTCACGGGCGCAGAGAGAAACACAGGGAGAAAGGGCTGGAGGTAGACGATGAGGACTGATCTGTGATTTTCCAAAAATACAGGGACTCCACTGTAAAGCCAAAACAACTTTCAAACCTTAGCTCAAATGAAAGTGTGCCCAAAAGTAAAAGTGTAGAGCTTAGCAAGATCTACAACTTTGCTTTAAGGTTCAGCTTCAAAGGAGTTAAGAATTTTAATCTATTTTAAAACTTGGTAAAAGTTTAAACTTCAGAGATAACCAATTTAAAATCTACACTCCACTTGAATCCTTGGGTAGTTTCACTTCTCACAGAGTTTAAATGTAAGTACTTGCTTCTTCCAAAATAACCCTTTACATATTTTGGTTTTACCTACCATTCTCACCCATTTTGCATCAAAGGACCTAAATTTTTCAGAATTACAAAAATACCCTTTTGCCTTTACATTAAAGTTTTTAACACACATACACATTTCATTGTTAGAATCTAGTGTGTTTTAATCCTAAGTACCTAAATGTCACAGCTCCTACTAGGATTCCTCTGTAATCCTACTAAGAATCAACCTTGTAATCCTACTAGGACTCGTACCTTGTAACCGACTAGTAACCCACCCCCTAGAATATATAGAGGATGGAGGGGGTACCTAGATCGGCAGAGCAGCCAACAAGCAACTCAACAACCAAGCGCAGGGTGCATTATACAATACCTCAAACTAGATGTAGGGTATTACGCTACTGTGGTGGCCCAAACCTGTCTAAATCTGTGTCTTGTATCCTCGCTTTTACCTTCAAGTTCCAGATCCGGTGATCCCTCACAAAATAATCTCCTACCTTAGGGTATCCCTAGTTAGGCTCGCAGTAAAAACACCAATAGTTGGCGCCCACCATAGGGCAGATCGTCGAGATCATCGGGCGAGCCTGAAGGACCTCTTCATCATGATTATCCACTCCATGTGGCGGATCAATTCGTTAAGTTTGAGATCAGATCTTTGAGCGAATGACTGCATCAAGCTCGACTACTCAACTCGACTTCAGCTTGCGCCGCACCGCTGACATGCCGGCGACTGCTTCAACCACTCGTCTCGACTAGAATACTAGTCAGGAATGAGCCTCACACCGTCAATAACTAGTCGGAATTGATTCCGACTAGTTGGGCTTCATCAACAATCGTTGCGGCTTCATCAACCACCGCCACGGCTTTGTCGACAATCGCCAACGAATCAAGCTAAGTCAGTTATACCTTTTTTGACCTGTTCTTCACAAGATCATCTATTTTTTTGGTACGCCTCTCGACGGGAATTACTCTCGGGGGCTACACCATGATCGACTACTTCTAGGGTTTGCTGAGTAATAGCCTACATGCTCGGTACATCGAGTTTGTAGGGCACCGCCCACGCGCTTGGTACACTGAGTTGTGTCGGGCTCACAGCGGCTACACCCTACGGACATGCGCACTGCAACACACGCTCTCGTCGACTACTTTATGCCAAAGAGCATTCTATTTGTCGCAATGCCGACTTCTTATTTCTTCATGTTGTTTTCTCTTAACAGTCGCTAATCTTCTCGCGTAGCACATGCCTTAATCCGTGAAACCTCAGATCTTCTGTCACGCCTAACACCTCTACACGTACATGAGATCTCATACACGCTATGAGCAATGGCTAAAATAGGACCAGGTGCTTAAACATAACAGGAGCACTGCTTGGGAGATTTACATGGCCTAAACAAGAGCTCGACAGAGCAAATTTATTTTTACATCGAATAAATTTTGGTATATTCAATACCAAACATTATGCTATATAATATTTGCATTGTCTTTTTCAGGCGGCAACTCTCCAGGCTGCTTGGTGCACCATCACGGCTTCGCTAGCTCCTAGGCTCGCGACTGGACACCAATAACTACTCGATGTGGCTTCTACGGTTCGCCTAGCTCATAAGCTCGGGAGCTAGATGCCGCAAAACTACTCAGATGTTGACTCATGTGAACACTGAACGCTAAAAAGGTAACCCTAGGTTACTGCATGGTTAAAAAACTAGCGACGGCCAAAGGGTCCTTTGGGATAAGATCTAATTTGAGTGGTATTTTAACCA